>NC_059338.1:28391000-29028750 GCF_018350155.1 Leopardus geoffroyi
TCTAGAAAGTAATATTGCATGGGCAATAGAAGGCAACTTTTTCTTGTTTCAAATGAAGATAAGTAGGAACCACCTCAACTGAAGTAAAAAAAATTATTTGGGTTAGAATTAAAAAAAAAAAACAAAAACTCCTTGACTATTACAGTAATGACACACTACAGGGGGTGAGCAAAATAAGCTATGAGGTCTTCTTTGGTAACAATGCATTTTACAGGGACATAGGAAAGGAATTTCTGCCTAAGGACAAGAGGTGAACTAGAAAATGGAAAGTATGCTGAGGTCCAGCACAGCCCAAGGCTGCCAAATATCTTCTTGTACTTTCTTTTTAAATTAGTGATAGCATATGATTCTTCCCTTTTGAAAAGATCATAAAATGAGATTTTATACAATCAAAAAATGCTTATGGGGCACCTGGGTGGCTCACTGGGTTGAACGTCCAACTCTCGATTTTGGCTCAGGTCATGATCTCATCATGATCTCATGGTTTGTGGGACTGAGCCCTGCGTTGGGTTCCATGCTGACAGTGCAGAGCCTGCTTGGGATTCTCTCTCCCTCTCTCTGCCCCTCCCCCACTCACCCACACATGCATTCTCTTTCTCTCTCTCTCAAAATAAATAAATTTAAAAAAATGCTTAAAGGGTGATAGAGGTTTGGAAATCCAAAGCATGAAGCAAGTTGTAGATCTTTTTTCAAAAAGCACTCACATTATTAAGCATGCTTTCCACCCTAAACAGAGGCAGTCCCTTTCTCTTGTGTTTACCATAATTATGCCAAACTACATCTAACCAGATGCTACTCATTCAATCCATTTGTTAATGATTTGGATCATGAAAAAGAACAACTCTACCCTACCACAGTGTAACTACGTGTTAGGAAATTAAAAGGCAGCTTTTTCTCTTTCCTAGATCTAGAACATCGTTTTCTTCGAAAAGTTTTCTTGGTCTTGGATGCAACTATGAGGAGTAATAATGTATCTAGATGGATTAAGGCCGTAGCCTTGAAGACAAAGAGGTGATAGTTTCATTGAGCCAAAAACACTGAGTTTGTATACTGAATAAAGCTTCAGTAAGGTCACTGAACTATATACCTGTGTACCTTCAAAGTTGACCCTTTTCTTACAGGATGTGTCTGCAGAACTTAAAGACCATTAAAAGGCAACAGTGGCTGTTTGTTTTATAGGTCACCAGTTCCCATGTTCTTATATTAACTAGTTGATAAGATTCTTTTGATCAAGTGGGAATAAGTTTTGAACCCAAATACATAGTTTATAACAAAAGGCCGTTTCTAGGGCAGCCAACCAATCATCTATAAAACCTAAAGATGAAGCCCATGGCATGAAGAGGCAGTTGGAGGGGCTGAGTAAATGAAAGTGAAGAAAGAATTCAAAGTAAGCAATGAGAATCAGATTCTTCCACATCAGCAGCAAAGTTCAAATTAATATACTAATTAAGTATATCTTATAGCTTAATGGCTCTGGCAAAGGTGCTTTGCTTGCTGGCTGGTACATGGCAAAGAAATAATTGCAGAAAAGACAATATAGGTGAGAAAAGGGAAGGAAACCCAAGTACCTTCTCTGCACCAAACTTGCGAGTTTCTCATCTTGATGGATCTGAGGGCCATTAAAGTCATAAAAAAAAAAAAAGACTCAAGTCCCTAAATTAACAGGCTTCAATTAATGAAACTTCTTTAATGCAATACAAAACTGTCCCCATTACCCTCCCCCCTCACCACCCTACAGGGTCCCTCCCTTCCTCCCCACGAAAATGTAACGAGATGAGAACTACTCGAGTTTTAGAAAAAGGAAAGCTAGCTACTGGACAAAAGTGATTTAAATTCAGTCCTACTCAGAGATTACTAGAAGTCACTTTCCAGTTGAAGACTTTAATAGGACTGAGAGGAGAGAGCATAAATTCAGATCTGTCTGTGGTAAGAATTTGGAATTAGCTTACCTTAACTCAGTTAGGAAAATAAATTAATGTTAATTTAAAATTAGTCAAGGCGTTACTCCCAAGAAATCTAAAAGTAATCCATTTTTTGATTCATTTTTGTGGTGCTAATTGGATATAAAACGACATGCAATTATGACCCATATACCCATGGCCAGAGTGAAGAAAAATCATCTCCCACCCCTGGGAGCCTGGTACCTTTTCAAGTAGGTTGATACATAGGTGGATGGAACAGCTGTCTGCGGAGTTTCCTTTCCCTTCGCTTCATCTCTCCACAGCTGCCGAGTATAGGACCCACTCCTCACTAGATTGACAGCTGATTCTCTGTAGAGGCACAAAAGAAAAACAAAACAGAACACTGATTCCTACCACCAGTTTTGTCCCCGATACAGTGCAAGCTGGGAGAGAAGAGCCAGAGAGGGAAAATGTAATACGGCTGAGGAAATAGATACATTTTCAAGTAATACTCTGTTTTATATACCTGTTTTCTTTATGGATAGAGGAGGAGTCTAGTATTACTGTCTGCTTTCTTTTATCAACTTCAAAGCTAACTAATTTCAATAGGTACCAAATCCTTATGTCAAAGATCTCCCAACTCTTTTGTAATGAGAAGTCACTTTTGTCTCTCCTTTAAAGGGTTTTACAAAGCAATAGGTTGTTCATAAGTAAGCAGAGAAGAGGATGGTGGGGAAGATAAACTCTGTCACAGAGCAAGAGGTAACTACCACAGAAGAGGAAACAGAAGAAATTGCTGGAAGCCTATTTAGTGTTACAAATAATAAGCCATCCAGGAAAGGACTACAGTAGGATTTCTAATCCATAATTGTTCCCTCAGGGCTGTGGCTACAAAAGCTGTGGGTCTCCATCTTTCACAAAGCTCTCCAGAATAGTTCTTCTCAAACTTTAATGTGCATGTGAATCACCCAGAGAATTTTGTTAAAATGCAGATTCTGATTCAGCAGGTCTGAGGTGGGACCTGAGATTCTGCATTACTAACGTGCTTCCAGGTGACATCAGTGCTGCTGGTGGGGAGGACCCCACCTCGAAATGCAAGGTTCTAGGTCAGGCTCTGCTCCGAGAGGCAGCAATACTTCAAAATCCTCACATTCATTTTAACCGATGAGGAAGACTTGAAATCTTATCTACGTACAAATTAGAAGTTGATCACTAATTAAATAACAATATTTCTGGTGTTTACTACGGAACAGGTCATGTGCCAGGCGCTAGGGGGTCCTTGCGAAACTAGACAGACATAACCCTACCTTTCCAGAGCCTGCTGGTGTACCAGAATGAATTCACCCTCGGCAGGGTCAGGGAAGACTTCCTAAAGACAATAATATCTAAGCTGAAGTGAGAGCCCGAAGGGCGGAGAACTGGCAAGGCAAGTGAGTAAAGGCTGGGAGGTGTGCTAAGAAGAAGGGAAAAACAATTCATGATGTGCTAAGGGCACCTGTGGAAAGACAGCAGCAGAGTGATGGCCAAGACATCACCATGCCTAGCAAAGTTCAAGAGGACCATCTTTGGGCCTGTATCAGGATTACCTGTTCTCCTTTTCTTCGACGTCACTTGTGTTGCTGAGCCTCCGGGGTGCTAGTGAACTAAAATAGCTCTTGTTTTCTCTCTCCTGTAAAATCAAAACAAGTAAAGCACAGAGGAGGTACAACACAATACTGATTCAGTGTAACATTTTGGGCAAAAAGCAGAGCTTAATATACATATATAATCTTATTTCTATATCCAATACCAATTCGGGTTTGAGTGGTATTATAAAAGGTTAGCTTTCAAAGGCTAATTCCTACTTTTCCTCCATTAAAAACCAATATGTAGGGAAATAATTCTCGTGGGAAAAGCCAGGATGATCAAATAAGGAAAACAGCAGCACAAATTACACACAGCAGCAGCCTTGCCAAGAGAGACAGAGCCTTTGAAAAGCCACAGACAGAAAGCTCCCCTCTCAAGTTCTTGATGAAATAAGTCTTATTTCCTCCTCAGTCTATCTTCTCGTGGAAACGCAGCTTCACATACAACAAATATGCTGCGGAATTAACCCAACCAATTACGCCTCACCCCCTGGAGGAGTCTCCAGAAACACAATATCGAGCAAAGGGACTCGGATTACAAGAAGACCTGACCCCAGAGAAGAGCATCAAGTGAGCCCTAGAAAATCTGGAACCAAAAGGTACGAAATAAAAATGCACTGATGGTGGATGATTATGTAGATGAGCTGTTTGTGAAGTTAGCCTGATCATATATCTAGTAATGAAAAGAATGAGACATTTAAACATTTTTCTTTAAGTGCTAATTTGCCTGAGCTTCATTAGGATTGAAAGCCCAGCTAAAGAACTTTGCTTTTAAACACTGAAAGAATATATCACTGGTATTGGCTTAAGGGAGCGTTTTAGGCCATACCCAAATTTTTATGTTTCTAATTTTTTTTACCCTAGGAGGGTAAGGAAGAATGAACATAAGGTATGCCAAAAGGTAAAGCATTTTTTCCTTTTATTGGCTGGGTAATAGCAAAAAAATAGCCACTGGATTAAACTACCATCATGCCATCTCCTTCTAAAGACTCTGTACTTCCAGAATCAAATTAGGGACCAGAAAACACTTTCATGCGTTCCTACGACTGAATTTTCACAGAAGGGAACTGCCCTGGAGTTCTCCCATACCCCGCCTAAACGGCACCTTATCTTTGTTGTCCAGCAGAGCAGAAATCCGAGGGCTTGATGATGACCGGTAGACAGAAGAGCCTCGGTCCCTTAGAGCTTCCCTGGAATTGGCCACCTCACTCAGCATGTTGTGGCTGCCAGTTTTTCTGAGTCCCAGTCTCCACGAAGAAGGAGATTCATCCTTGGGCTCTTCCGGCTTGTTAAAAAGGCTGGAGGAGAACTATGAGGGAAGAAGCAAAGAAAAGAAAAAAGAAAAGAGAAGAAAAGAAAAGAAGAGAAGGGGGAAAAAGGTCTTGATGATTCTTTTCAGTCTATTTGCCTTTCCCCACACTTAACTAAGTTCAGTGAGGCAATATAAGACAGTTCAAGGAGGACAAATACATGGCAGGCTTTCGGCCAGTGTTGCCTTCCTCACCTGGCAGACGCTAATAACCTCTCAAGGCTCCCTTTCTCCCCGAGCCAGAAATAGCCTTAGATTTGTAACACAGACAGAGTTGCTCTCTGAGAAATTAAACACTATTTGCTCTCTTAGCAATGAATGCTGACCTAGAACACTAGGAGATCCACATTCTAGTAAAAGCCTCTACTCTTGCTTGATTCACTGGGTAACTGAATATAGGACATTTTACTTTTCTAGGTCTCAACATGCTCATCTATAAAATGGTGTTAATGAGCTTAATTCCTTCTTATAATGTGTGGAGACTGGAAAACACGGAGGAGCCAACGTATAAATATGATTTAAGGTACTGTGATAAGACCGTGGGAAATTGATGTAAGTGAATACTAATAAAAATACTAAAAGCCACTCCACTCAAATTCTAATTGTTTATTTCAAGAAAATAGTTTATTTGATCTTGGCCATGTGTTTCAGATTTCACTGAGCAGCCAAATTAAAAAAGAAAAAAAAATGGTAGAAGTCACAGAGTTGCCTGCCATCTTTTAGATTATTGCCAGGAGAACATCTTTCAAAAACATCATTACCATTTCCATCACCATCATTTCATTAAAAAAAGAAAAACATTTTAACATCAGAAAAGAAAGCTTTCTGGAAAGCTTACAGCGTCTTTAATTACCTCATTTTACCATAAACCACAGAAAACATCACAGACTTAGTGTTAGCCCAAAGACCAGTCGGGGAACAACTGGTCTTTAGAGCAGGAAAGTAGTCCTTTCCTGGGATCGGGGGACCCCTCCGCAAGATGGCTGTGGTCTTTCTCCAGCTATCAGGCCACCTTTACTGCCTGGAGTAGCGAAAATGCAATGGAACCATTAAATCACTCACCTCCAGCTCACACTCAGATTTTCTCTTTTTAATTAGTCACCTGAATGTACGTATTTATGTACTCCTTCCAACTTTAGAGGCTCAATCATGTCAACTCTTTACAAGTCACCCTGATTCTGAGAGGAAAAGTGTTTTTCCCAGCATTATTTTAGCCAAGTGGAATACATCTGTGTCTCTCTCTCCCTCTCCTTCTCCCTCTGTGTGTGTGTGTGTGTGTGTGTGTGTGTGTGTGTGTATGTATGTATATATTTAAGTAGGCTGTATGCCCAATGTGGGGCTTGAACACATGACCCTGAAGTCATGAGTCACATGCTCTACCGACTGAGCCAGCCAGGTGCTCATGTATTTTTTTTTACTTAGTGTTTTTATTTTGTTTATTTTTTAAATGTTTATTTTTGAGAGAGAGAGAGACAGAGACAGAGACAGAGGGAGAGAGGGAGGGAAAGGCAGAGAGAGAAATGGACAGAGGATCCGAAGTGGGCTCTGCACTGACAGAAACAAGCCCGATGCGGGGCTCAAACTCACAAACCATGAGGTCATGACCCGAGCCAAAGTTGGACGCTCGACCAACTGAGCCACCCAGGTGCCCCAATTGAGTAATTTTCTTTTTAAAAAAATAAGAAGTCTAGTCACATCTAGAAGCAGTGGGAGTATGCGAGGTACAGCTAAATGACCGGATGATGAGTGAGGGCTGTGTTCTATCTGAAACATCTCTATGGATTCACAATGATGCTCTTAGGAATAATAAGTAACCAGACCTTTGTTTCCTCATCTCCACAATGATATCACAACCCTGTCTTTTCAATTCATGAGGTACTAAGAAGATCAGTAAGTTAGTATCTATAAAACCAGAGTTTTTTCATCAGCTTTCTTCCCAAGAACTCAGATCAATTCTTAACCTCAAAACTAACTGTTTACTTTGTAAAGCAGAGTCATTATTCAACTCCGTCTCACTGATTAGAAGCATCTCAGAGGCCTGGGCCGAGTAGCAGGAGGAGATGTCTCTGGTATTTCAACAAGTTCTTTCTACCTCTGCTCACTACTCATCATAAAGACTTTACTTATTAAAGTAAAATTTTAAACAAGAAGTAAGAAAGGATAGAAGTCCTCAAGTCAATTAATACCGAATGCTAGGTATTTTCCTAGCCTAGTCTGAGATTTACATATATTTACCTTAGCCTTAGATATGAAGAAGATAGGCAATTGACAAAATGTCTTTGGTCCAGATTACTATATCCTATGTTATCTAAACACATTGTAGCCAAATTTGTTTGGTGATGGATTTGTGGTTTTTGTGAGCAATGTTATAAATGCAATTATATGTGCCCACCCTCCAATTCCATACCCTGAAGTCCTAATCCCCAACGTGACTATATTTGGAGACAAGGAGTCTGTCCGCAATCTAGGAAGAGAGTCCTTACTAGGAACTGAGTCAGCTAGCACCGTGATCCTGAACATCCCAGACTCCAGAATTGTGAGAAATAGATTTCTATTGTTTAAAGGCACCCGGTTGGTGGTATTTTGTTGTAGCAAACTAAGCGGACTCAGACAGGCAAGAATCTATCTGAATTATCTTGCAAGAATGTATCTCTAAGGCCTTTCAAACTGTATGTTAGGATAGTAGGGGAAATATAATATTCAAATTAATTCCAAAATACTCACTCTCCTGGCTGAAGAGGCAGAGAAGGTATTCTGAGCTGGTGCTGGTATCTGTTCCGTAATAATACTCTTGCTTTCAGAGTTGGAATGGTTGTCAATGGTTTCTGGTTTTTTATCTATTATTTAAGACAAGAGAAGCAAGAAGTGCAAGTATGAAAATCTTATCTGTGTATATGTATGCACTTTTCTGCTAACAGAAAAGGTTTACCTATTATCAAAACAGATTATTAGGGCTATGTAATGCTTGGACTCAAACGAAAATGAAATCTCCAGCAACTATTGCCAAAAGGAAATAAACTCAATGGTATTCCTTTCTTGGTAGGCTCTAATTCCTTGATATATAACTGAAAACTTTCTCCATATTGTGTATCATACATAAAACTCATCAGTATGTACATACTAAGAATAAACTCTGTTTTGGGAAGTTGGGCAGGAAAAACCAGATAAGATCTTGCTTTCTAGCTAATTACAATCAAGAAAAGGGATAAGATGCATAATAATAATAGCAACAACACAAGCTCATATATAAGTTAGGTGCTAAATTGGTTGAGTCAGATTAAACAGGGCTTTGTGAATTCAGAGTAAATCCTCTGAGGGAGGAAACAACAAGGAAAGATGCCATAGAGAAAGCTGGAAGACAAATACCAATTGGCAGGAGAAAGAAATGCTATGAGTAATGACTCTGAAATCAAAATACATCTGTTGGTCAGTAAATTTAAGTCTAAGCAAGACTAATTTAAGCAGGCCTAATTAAAGTAATGAGTATTCTTGGGACTACAATAGGAAATAAAGGGAGAAAGGATTACAGAAAATATTATAAGGTAAACCATAGAACTATAGTAGGTGAAGCCTCTTAACAAACAGGAATACTTCGTCTTATAGGGCCATCAAGTGGAAATCTTGTCTGTCTCATTCACTGTTATATATCAGAGAGCCAGTACAGAGCCTGCACCTAGTAGGTGTGCTGGGGCCTTCTGATCTATGTACTCTGGAAACAGAGTCCCAGAGTAACCCACCTATGAACTATGTGACAATTTTTAAATTTTCTTTTTAACTTTTATTTATTTTTGAGAGACAGAGACAGAGCATGAATGGGGGAGGGGCAGAGAGAGAGGGAGACACAGAATCCGAAGCAGGCTCCAGGCTCTGAGCTGTCAGCACAAAGCCTGACACGGGGCTTGAACCCATGAACTGCGAGATCATGACCTGAGCCAAAGTCAGATGCTTAACCAACTGAGCCACCCAGGAACCCCGAATTATGTGACAATTTTAAGTCACATCCCAGCTGTGTGACATTGGGCAAATTACTTCACATATCTGAACCTCTATTTTCCTCACTGGCTAATCAGGGATTTAATTCTTGCCAATAAGTTGCTATAAAGACTAGAGACAAGGAGTGGCTGGGTGGCTCAGTCTGTTGAGTGTCTGACTTCAGCTCACATCATGATCTCGCGGCTCGTGAGTTCGAGCCCCACATCGGGCTTTGTGCTGACAGCCTGGAGCCTGCTTCAGATTCTGTGTCTCCCTCTCTCTCTGCCCCTCCTCCCACTCATGCTTTGTCTCTCAAAAATAAATAAACATTAAAAAAAAAAAGACTAGAGACGATGTGTTTAAACTGTACAGCTCAATGTCTGGCCATAATGAGTCCCTAGTTATTAATGCTATCATTTTTTTTGTGGTTATTGTGAATATTCAAGGCATTCTTTAAGTATTACCTGAGAATCTCTATCCCCAGGATATATACCTTCCTAGCCAAATGCAACAGACCATTACAGTAAGAAACTCCCAATGAATCTATAACCCTGTGTAGTGACCTCTCAAATTGACTCTGGGCTTGGCAATGTGACTTTCTATGGCCACTGGGACATTAGCAAATGTGACATAAGCAGAGGCTTGGAAAGTGCTTGTACACTGAGTCTTGCTCTTTCTACTTGTGGAATCCAACTGACGTATGAAGAAGCAGTGGCTAGTCTCCCTGATGATAAGAGAAACACTTGCTTCAAACATCCTAACCAAACACCAGAAAGGTGAGCAAGGCTATCCAGGACCAGCCATCCCCTAGCTGACTTACCAACTGACCACCAACACATAACTAAGTCCAGTATTATTACATGGGGGAGAGAAAAGCCATCCTAGTGAAGCCCTTCCCAAATTGCCAACTCCTAGAATTGGGTCCATAAAAATGGTTATTTTAAGCACCACTAAATTTGGGGACGGCTTGTTATTCAGCAATAGATAACTAATATACCAAATGTTTAAGCCAAATAAATAAAAAAGGAAAATAGAAATCCAAATCAAACAGCTTACATTCACCTCAAAATAGAATTAGTATTCTTTACAAATACATTTATATGTAAGACATATGAAAACTGTCATTTTATGAGGTTGTATCTATGGACCTTTAAAAACAGGATAAATGCAAAACCAAATCCAGGATAAATGCATTCAACAAATACCTGTTCAGTACATACATAATGTGTCAGGCATCATTTGGAAAGGTTTAGACATAATCCAGTTCCCCAAATTCTTCCAACATATATATATTTATTGAGCACCCCAGCATGTAGAAGGAAGGCCCTGTGCCAGGCTTTATGGAAGACAGAAAGATAAACAAGACACACAATACATTTCAGTGCTTCTGAAACTGGTTGGTAGGGGAAGAACAGAGGAGATGAGAAAGAAATAAATGGAAATAACACTCTTAGTGTAAGTAATAAAAAAGAGATTCAAACAAATAGCTACCAGTCAGAGGAGGGAAGAAACACTTGTATCTGTGATGATAAGGCTTCATAAAGGAAGTTGATTTGAGCTGGGCTTTGAGACATGAGTAAAACTTCAAATGGCAGAAATGAGCACGGTGGCTTGCTGCAACCATCTGGCTTCTGCCTACGTCAGGCTCCTGAAACTGCTCAGATTACCGGTGACTCCCTAATTGCTGTCTCTTTCTTGATCTCTCCCTTCCCACTCCTACCCTGGCTTTTCTGATGCAGAAATACATACTCTGGTTTTCCTCAACCTTTCTGACCATACCTTCTTTGCCTCCTTTACTTCCTAAACACACCATTCTTTTTTGTAACATCTTTTCTCTACAATCTCTCCCGTGGGAAATCTCATCTTTTCTACAGCTTTAGCTGTCACTTTTTAGGCAGATAATTTCTTTTTTTTTTTTTTATGAATATACCTTATTGTCAAATTGGCTTGCATACCAACACCCAGAACTCATCCCAACAAGTGCCCTCCTCAATGCCCATCACACATTTTCTCCTTTCCCCTAAACCCCATCTACCCTCAGTTTGTTTTCTGTATTTAAGAGTCTCTTGTGGTTTGCCTCCCTCCCTCTCTGTTTGTAACTATTTTCCCTCTTCCCTTCCCCCATGGTCTTCTGTTCAGTTTCTCAAGATCTACATATGAGTGAAAACATATGATATCTGCCTTTCTCTGACTGACTTATTTCACTCAGCATAACACCTTCCAGTTCCATCCACATTGCTGCATGATTTCATTCTTTCTCATTTTAGGCAAATAATTTCTATATTTCATTCTGCCCCTGCTACTCTGAGGAGTCCCAGACCAAAGTTAGGATCTTAGACATGCCACTTGCCAGGTATGAGACCCAATCTGCCTAACCTCCTACAGGGTCAATTTCCCATGATAATACAGTGATGATGATATGTATCTCAAAATATGTGGTTGTAAGTGCATTACAGAGTAAAAAAGCACTACACAAATGTAAAGTGTCGTTATAATCCCCCAAACTAAGCACAATCTTTCTTTTTTTAATTGAAATGTTTATTTATTTTTGAGAGAGAAGGAGAAAGAACAGGAGCAGGAGGAGAAGGGGCAGAGAGAGAGAGGGAGACAGAAGATTCAAAGCGGGCTTTGTGCTGACAGCAGAGAGCCTGATGTGGGGCTCGAACTCACAAACCGTGAGATCATGACTTGAGCCGAAATCAGACCCTTAACCCACTGAGCCACCCAGGCACCTAAATACAATCTTTCTTACTAGTGAATACCACTGACTACACTTATCTCTGTCATGTGGCATGTATTTGATTCATGTATCTGCCTTCCTATTCCCCTGTATCTCCTAGATGTGTTCAACAAAAGCATTTAATGAATGTGAATGCTTGTCCTGTGCCTGGCATCTCACAGAGACCTAGTTACGAGTAAATGATAAACTAGAGTTCCCAGCCGAGATGAGGAGTGCTACAACACAGATAAGTAAAAAGTGTTAGAGGGATACAAACAGGGGAGCGATTATCATGGGGTGGAAGAACAGTGAAGTGGTCCGTTCCTTTTCAGCTTCTTGTATAGGAAAACTAAAGAAAGGCTTCTTCAGTGTGGTAAATCCCATGGTTTCTCACAGAAATCACTCAATAAGCACTTGACGGCCAGAAATGAATTCGAAGACACAAATAAATGTCCAGGGATAGGAAAGCTCAGGGCATATTTGGGGAAACCAAACAATCCAGCATGGCTAGTTGATGATGCTGCCTAGGCCCTGGAAAGCACTGGAAAGGTGGGCTGGAGATGGATTATGAAAGATCTTAAAGGTCAGGCGATGGGGTTTGGGATTACTCCACAGGCAAAGCCATGGGTGAGGAAGGTGATCGTAGACAGTTTCTGGACAGGGGTGTAGCATCACCCCTGCCAAAGGGTGCTGTGGGTGTTTGACTCCAACAAGCAATGTAGAGATGGGCTGCAGGGCACCAGAGACCTGAGGCATGGGTACATACCACAAAACAATGATAGAAGTTCAGGTAGCTCCCTCCCATTCTTCTAATAGCTTGGTAGCCAACAAAGTGATCTAGCACAGAGCAAGACCAGATAGTAATACCTGAAGCCTAAGACACGTAAGTACTCAAAACACAGTAAAAACATAAAAAAAGATGAGTACTTACAAATTTTGATAGGTACTACACCAGCATTTCCAGAGTAGGCTATGCCTACTTAATAACAGAAATTCAAGGCTCCATGAGTAAAAGGTCATCTCCCATGCTACCAACTTAGCTAGTGCTTATCTTCTCTGCACAGTCAATGGTCTCTAATTGCCTTTGGTGACATTCGATGAGCTAATACTAATACTACCAATATAAGCCAGTGAGCTCAGGACACAAGTACGGTAAAATCTTAGTTATCATGAACTTCCAATTATCCATGAGAGCTATTGTGTTGCTTTTGAACCTCTATTGAGTAAAACCCAGTAGTTATCTCCTCAGCGTTTGCCTGACTGTATATCAAAACCTATGGGTGATTTTATAGCATGCTGATCTGACCATGTTTAGCAGCTCCCTCTCACTGTTGGGGGTCCTGTCTTGCCATATGATAAACTCAAGAAGTACCACATGAAGCATATATAGTAAGAGTCATAAAGGTAAATATGATTTTGTTCCTTCTTGAATCCCCAGCTCAGGAATTGAAGGAGCTTCACATTATCAGAAGGAAAAATAAAAAGATCTTGGGATTCTGTTTAGGGAATCGGATGAACCTGAAAACTAAATGCAAATTTTCACCAGTTGGTTAAAGAGACTTGACCAAATGTGCCTCTGCAAGATCTCATCTCCTCAGTCTCTTAGCATAGTGAGGTTTGGAATCTGGTCTCTCAATCCCACCAACCCGAGGTCAGACAGATGGTTCCTTTACATACACAAGAATTTTTGGTGCACCTTATCATATGGCTACATAGAAACTCGTACACATATTCTTAACATAGCTCACAGCTTTTACAACCGAGCTTTTACTCAAAATTGGATATCTTATCTTTGAAAACTAAACTTAAAGCTCTTTTTGGAGCCCTCTGAGGTCTCCTAGCTGTGATAAGCAGTGATCTCCTTGCATTATGGAAACAGGATCTTTGCATTACCTGCCTCCTTCTCGGTTTCTGACTCAGAAGCTTCATCTTCACCTTCCTCCTCCTCTGAGCTGGAGCTGCTGGACTCTTTGTTTTCTTCCTCCATTTCTTGGGACTTGGGTATCTCTTCTTCATAGAGCATCTTCTCTTTGCTAAATTAAAAAAGATGATTTGAGTGCAATTCAGAAATGGCAAACTATTCAAGTTCACTGATAATCAAGCATAAAGAGAACAAGTCTATAAACCTCTGTGCAGAAGGGGTAATAGAAATACATCAAATCCTTCTCAATTCTAAATTTTTTTGGATCTTTGGGTTTTTGCAGACTAAGGTTTAGTATTTAACTTCAGAGTATGACTTAAGCAGATTTCACCTGTTCAACACACAGGAAAAAGGAAGGCTATGAATCTTGATGGTGATGAAGCAAGCAAATATGTTTTAAAAGCCATTTAATAAATGTTTACTGAGTGCTTATTACATGCCAGAAATCATGCCAGGCCCTGGAATGGTGGTGAACAAAACACACATGGTCCCTGAGTTCACAGAACATATAGTTAGGGATGCAATGAGGACTAGGAACCCCTAAGCCAGGGGGGAAAATGTTGCACACAGTTTCGATTAATTTCTAAATGTAAAACACATTCATCCATCCTCAGTGTTTCCCCATATCTCAGTGCCACCTCCTTGCCCCTCAAAGATTCAAACACAGTTTCTTTACTATATAAATTCTCAAGCTAAGTATGTCACACACACATAGCACCCACACACAGCAGAGCTCATCACATTTTGCAAGCTCCGAATGTCTTACTTCTTAAAGAGTCCACTCTGCAACTTGCTGTTCAGGTCTGACTCAATGAGCTTATTCCGTGTCTCTTTTTCACTTCGAAGCTTGAAATTGAGAAAACAGAGAGAAAAGGAGGGAAGTTAACTACTGGTAAAAATTAGCAACAATGAGAACTCAAAATGGTATTGTCATTCTGAAGAAGACAGGACCAAAACCAAAAAGAAAGAACTGAGAAAAAGAGAAACACATCAGTTGGGTCTCTTTAGAAGACAATGACAGAGAACAATCTTCATCCAAGGTAGGAGAAAAAGCATGGGGTTAGAGGTTCAATAAAACTGCCCATATGAAATATCCAAACCCAATCTTCAAAAAAAGCCTGGCTTCTAGGGGCACCTGGCTGGCTCAGTCAGAAGAGCATGTGACTCTTGATCTGGGGGTCATGACTTCGAGCCCCACGTTGGGTATAGAGATTAATAAAAAAATAAATAAATAAACTTAAAACAAAAAAAAAAAAAGAAAGAAAGCCTGGCTTCTAGTAGACTAGGAAAAAAAAAAAGAAGGAACTCTGAAAGAATTCTTTATGACCACATACTGAATTAGGTCGGCAATAGTACTAATGGGGAAATAAGCCCTTAGAATAAATCATCTGGTCCTTAGATACATGCTCTGCACAAAAAGTGTTTATATCCCTGGACCCCAAAGTTAGGCATGGAGCAAAGATAAGCACCATTCCCAACATAGAAATGTTATTCAGTGAAAACATTATTTACGTTCAAAAACCAAACCATGCTGGGTAAAGGGTACACAGAAACTCTCTATATTATTTTTGCAACTTCTATGTGAGTCTAAAAATTATTTCAGAATAAAAAGTTTAAAAAAAACAACAAAAACCAGGGGCACCGGGTGGCTCATTTGGTTGAGCATCCAACTCTTGGTTTTGGCTCAGGTCATGATCTCAGAGATCAAGCCCCAAGTCAGGGTCTGCACTGACAGCACAGAGCTTGTTTGGGATTCTTTCTCTCTCTCTCTCTGCCTCTCCCCTGCTCATGCTCTCTTACTCTCAAAATAAATAAATGGACTTAAAAAAAAAAAACACCACCACTAAACTATGCAAAGTATACATCTTAGGAAGGTTGCTGCTGCTAAACAACAGCACCAATACTGTGTTTGCAAAGTCCTAAGTTTTAGTTTCGATTCCAGTTGCTCACTAAAGAAAACAAAACGAACTGGAAGTTGTGTTTGTCTGAGCTGTACATATGCAATTTTCCAACTAAGCCTTGAGGTAACGAGGATTTTCACTCTACCGGTGCAGATGTGGTGAACATGGGTGAGGTGAGACATGGCTGGTCTGTGCCATCAGTGAACTATATAGAGTTCTTTCTTTCAGAGCTGCTCTACGTTTCTCTTACTGGTGCTAACTTGAGTTCACATGCCCTGAGCCACAATCATGCAAAGGAAAGCTAATGATTTTTTTCTGTCCCACTCTGTTCAAACATCAACCCTGATCATCAATAACTGATCTTTAGGGGCGCCTGGGTGGCGCAGTCGGTTAAGCGTCCGACTTCAGCCAGGTCACGATCTCGCGGTCCGTGAGTTCGAGCCCCGCGTCGGGCTCTGGGCTGATGGCTCAGAACCTGGAGCCTGTTTCCGATTCTGTGTCTCCCTCTCTCTCTGCCCCTCCCCCGTTCATGCTCTGTCTCTCTCTGTCCCAAAAATAAATAAACTGTTGAAAAAAAAAAATTAAAAAAAAAAAAATAACTGATCTTTATTCTCCTTGCCCAAATCACTCATCCCACTTATGGGTAGAAAATGTAAATTGTTTACAGTTTGTCTTTATATTGGGTGGGTTTTCTCATTCCGCAGTCTATACGTGGGTACCGGTCTCCTATGTAGCGCTAAGCAACAGAATGGTACGTGCAGCCAAACAATAAAAGATTTAGAATGAGAAGGGAGAAGTGGATTGAATTCTGGATATCTGATGAATGCTGAATAAGTATGAGTCATTGACCAAGTACTGTCCAATGCCAAAAGGCAGTTTTAGTTTTGTGGCCTTGTTTGCTTTTTCAGAAAGAAATATATTCCTTTCTGTAGTGAATTTACTTTAAATAAAGATGTCCTTCCAGTCAATAGGGGAGAAAAAAGTTGATGAGATGTCCTCTACCCTGGTACTCCCTATTTGGAAAAACTGATTTGAACATACCACATTCACTTTCTAGAACTCAAGGGTAATTATTAGCTTATTGTTCTTGTCATCTTTTTAAAAATAGATTTTATTTTATTTTCTTAATGTTTGTTTATTTTTGAGAGAGAGGGGGGAAAACAGGAGCAGGGGTGGAGGGTGCAGAAAGAAAGGGGGACAGAAGGTCCAAAGTGGGTTCTGCACTAACAGCACAGAGCCTGATGTGGGGCTTGAACTCATGAATCATGAGATCATGACCTGAGCTGAAGTCAGATGCTTAACCAACTGAGCCACCCAGGCGCCCCTGTTCTTGTCATTTTTGACTTTCAGGTGCTTGAAGGCTATCTTATGATGAGTAAACTTTAACAACAATGGTTTTTGGAATATCTTCTAACAGACTATTGCTAGTCCCTGAAGGGAATAATGATCATCTCTGAAATGCAGATATGTCCATTTCAGCTCTCAGCAGACAACTAAAACAAGTGATTGAGATATCTGCAGTGGACTGCATTGTTATAAAAGCTTTAGAAATACATGTTTATTTATTTATTTTTCAGAGAGAGAGAGACGGAGCGAGTGAGCAAGTGCCAGTGGGAGAGGGGCTGGGAGGGGGGAGAGAGAATCCCAAGCAGGCTCCACACTGTCAGCACAGAGCCCGACTTGGGGCTCGAACCCACAAACCACGAGATCATGACCTGAGCTGAAATCAAGAGTTGGACACTTAACCACCCAGGCGCCCCCATTGTTACACTGTTACAAAAGCTTTAAAAGCATTAACTGAAGACTCACCACATTCTGCTTCTTCTGGAGCATCTCCAAGTGCTCCACAAGACCCTCATCAGCCACATCAAATGGTGTTTGGCCCTGGCAGAGAAAAGGGGTACCATGATCAACAGAAAACAGAAACAGCGATCACGTGACTTTATGGGAAAACTATTCAATACTCACTTTATGCCTTTGTTCCAATTGATAGCTGCTTCCCTAAAATCTATTCTGCATTATAACAATGCCTTCAACTAGCACAGAGGAAGAAACAAAACAAGGAACAGCAAGTCCTTTAAATACAAGTTTTTATAGTTTGTAAAACAGTATTGAGGAAAGCATCACATCATCTCTAATGCTTTATTGCCTTTTGGCAAATAATCAATTGAAGTTTCTCCTTGTACCTGTGCTAAAATGGTCTTAATTGCTCTGATAAATTCAATAAGGGGCTTTTACAAGCCTCAGAAGGAGGTTCAGGGCACATGTCATCTCCCTTGAAGTGAGAGAAGGGTATTTTTTTAGGAAATGTCAGCACAATTTAGGACGCTAACCCACAATCTGAGAGAAAGCTGGGTTCAGGAGAGATGTGAGGCAGGTAAGAACATTTACTAAATAAAAAGCCATGTCTCTGGATTCCTAGAAAATCAGTATTGTTGGGATAGGAGTTCCAAGGCTTCTAAAGTTGCTTGACATGAGGCTCAACAACACTATTTTCAGCCAGAGACAAGGATCTTTGTCATTATAATGTTTTTTCAGTGACTGGATGTGAGTAGAGCTCAGCTATTAAAAGTCCTTGAATTAAAAATGAAGCAAAATAACATCTTTCATACTTCACCACAAACAATAGCCTTAGGACTTCCAATGCTCATTTTTGCCAAGGGCAAATATCTTTTTTTCCTGTTTATTTTAGGGCCTTCAACATAAATAGAATCAGAATGCTAGGTCAGTAGAGTTTTATTTAACATAGCAAACCTCTCTGTGTGGATAATGAGGCAGGGGGGAGAGAGGAGGATGTGGGGAGCAGAGCCATAGCTGCCTGTGACGTATGTTTCCCTGGACAGTGAGCCTGGCCATTTAACTGAGACTTTAAGTTTTTGTTCTAGAGACCCAGCCACCAATCTCACTGCCCTTTTAGAAGGTCGGGCATACTAACCAGTTTGTTCCTGATATCCATATCACAGAGTGCTTCCGCCAGGATGGAGCAAGCCTCCTTCACACCCCAGTGCGCAGCAGCATGGAGGGGAGTCCAGCCATCATAATCCTGAACATTGAGTTCATAGCCAGCCTGGATTAAAAGTCTAAGAAGAAAACCCCAAACAAGATATTTATAGCCTCTATATTATAGTTTTCTGCCACATAAACTATCACCTAATTGATATTTCAGATTTTGGCCCTGAACCACTGGGGTCTTGTGATTATTTCTGTCCTCTAAGGCAGAGCTCAGGTTTCATAGTTACTACACTGAAAACCAATCATACAGAACAGTTATCAACCCTCTCTTAAAGGTCCTATGGCACTTCCTAGGCACACCCACGTTGCAGCATGGATGCAAACGTTTAGAAAGGTGTATACCTTTGAGATTAACCAAAGCCTAATTAATTATATTAGCCAAACCACATAATTCTGTTACAAGGTGTGTTTTCCACTTCTAGTGCAGGAAGGAAGAAACATGTAAAGTGAGAACTCAATTCTCTTCAGGGCACTTTACTTACTACCTTTCTAGTTGGCCTTTCCAGGACCCTGTAAGTTTCACTGTAGGCTGTCACACTTACAACCCTGCAAAGTATCTGCAGGGACTTCGTGCTAACTACAAAGCTATAATCTGTGCACAAGGAGGAAGAAAGGTAGGACTCCTGAGGTCCCAAACTGCACTGGCCTGAATGAGGTTCCCTTTATCACGGGCCTCCAGACACAAAGAACTCCAGAGAACGTCAACCAGGCCAGGGAAACCCCACGGTGGGTGGAATATGAAGCACTGGAAGAGTCTGGCCACGACTACACAGACAGTGCTATTAGCTACCCACGATTTGGGAAAGCCTGTCAACAGTAAGCACCAAGAGCTACATTCAGCATGTGTGGATGTAAGGAAAAATGGAACAGGCAGATGAGTAGAAACTAAATCCCTCATGTAAGATAAACTCTCCTAGTCTAGCTGGACACTGCACACTCAGTATCTGTAAAGTTCATCTAAAGAGCCAAAGAAATGATCTGTGTCCAAAAAGGACCAAAATGACCTGACAGAAATGATTCTGTCCTGTATTACCTGACACCAAAGGTGAAGATTGCAGGGAAAGTAGTGATAAACCAGAGAGGTCATGTAAGGTCATCTCTTAGGCCAGTCTACCTCAACTCTGTTTTATATCATGCACGTCAGTGAGAAGCTAAAGTGATAGTAGGAGGGTGGGAGGACCATCTATGGATTCATATCAGCAAAACATAAGAAAAGACTGCATGATCAGAGAAGAAAACAACAAAGAAAGAATTGCATCATAGTTGGAAATCGAACTCACCCCCTGCTTCCAAAACCCAGCTCGTTTTCTCCCAGTCTACCAAATTCCTGATTGATGTAAATGCACCATACCTGAGGACCTCAGAGTAGCCCTTGGCAGCCGCCACATGGAGGGCTGTGGCCCCTGAACGAGGCTGCCTTACATCTTCTATTTTCCCACTGTTGAGCCACTGGCGGGCATCCTGTAACATCTGTTGTTCTTCTTCTTTTCTTGACTGCTCTAGATCAACTCCTGCAGAAACCAGATAGCCAGCATTACTGTAGGTCCATTTAAATCTGACAGGATATTTTCCTTAGGTTCTAAACACATCATAAATAAAACCACAAATAACAGTTTAGTCACCAAGTTGGGTATTCATCAAGTTTACTCCTTATTTAGAAGAACAATGGCATTTTTACACATAGTAGTAGTTTTACCAGGGTTAAATCATCATTTTAAATACTATGTGATGGCAGTTCCATTAAAGGGACGTGCTTAAACTTGTTTTCAATTTTAAGAACATAAAGACCAAAAGAACATTAGTTTTGTATTATAATATTTGCACAATGCTGTACACTTCAAAGACCTTCTACATGTTACACCATTTTAGTTGGCCAATAATCCTTTGAGGTAAATATAACAAATTACTATCACTATTTAACAGATGAGGAAATAAGCATAGAAAGGTAAGGTGCCTTTGCTCAAGGCCACAAAATACATCAGAGCTGCCACTAGAACTCTGATATCCTAGGTCTCTGTCTGTTGCTCTTTTCCACTTACTACACCATAAGATTGGTAACCAAAAATCTTGGTTTCATGGGGCATCTGGATGGCAGTCGGTTGAGCGTCCGACTTTGGCTCAGGTCATGATCTCAAGGTCTGTAAGTTCAAGCCCCAATCGGGCTACCTGCTGTCAGCCTGTCAGTCCAGAGGCCACTTTGGATCCTCTGTCCCCTCTCTCTGCTTCTCCCCCACGTACACTCCCCCCAAAATAAATAAGTATTTTTTTAAAAATCTTGGTTTCAGGTATGATATACTTTAAAAAAATAATCTATCTCTAATGTTCAATTCCATATCAAGGGAAATATACTGACCTGAAGCTATAGAATCTAGAGTAGCTGAGTAGGTCATGTGTAGTTAAACTTCCAAGGGAATTTAGCTTTTGTTTCACTTTAAAACATTATGGAGGAACTCCCAAAAGTTCCTCCTTTTAGCCACCAACTCTCCAACATCTGTGCCAGTGAAAAGGGACAAAGGTGGGGCATTCCCCCTTATGTAAGATAATTACATGTCCCAAATACAAACATACCCATCCAAAGAGTTTTATACCCACAAGCAGGCTTTCTCTGTGTTTGGTCTACTCTCTTCCAACTCACTTCCTAAATGAGAACCTGTGAACTATCCAAGGATTACCTGTCTGATTTGGGGGGACAGACAGGGTGAAAGGGTAAACAATTTATTTTATTTCTTTTTTTCCCAGTGTCACTGAGATATGATAGATATATAATACTATGTAAGTTAGTTTTTACAACATGTTGATTTGACACTGACATACTGCAAAATGATCACTACAATAAAGTTAGTTAACAACCGCATCACCTCTCAAAATTACCATTTCTTTTTTGTGCTGGGAACATTTAAGATCGCCTAGCAACTTTCAAGTTCGTAATATTGTTAATTATAGTTACCATGCTGTACATTAGATCCCCAGAACTTATTTTATAACTGGAAGTCTGTACCCTTTCTTTGACCAATATCTCCCCATTCATCCCCACCCCCAGCCCCCCGGACACCACTATTCCACTCTCCATTTCTATGATATCATACAATATTTGTTTCTTTCTTTGTCTGACTTATTTCACTTAGCATGACGCCCTTATTTCACTTAGCATAAGGCCATCCATGTTGTACAGAGCAATATTTCCTCCTTTCTCATGGCTGGATAATATTCCATTATACACACACACACATATATATACACATATATATGTACGTTATATATATATACATATATATGTACGTTATATGTATACATATATATGTATGTTATATATATACACATACATACGTGTGTGTATATATATGTGTGTGTGCGTGTGTGTGTGTGTGTGTGTATATATATATATATATATATATATGTATATATAAATAAAATATCTTTATCCATTCATCCATAGAATGACACTTAGGTTCCTTCCATATCTTGGCTATTGTGAATAATGATGCATTGAAAATGGGAGTACAGGTTTCTCTTTAAGATCTTACTTTTATTTCCTTTGGATATATACCATGAAGTGGAACTGCTGGATCATATGGCAGTACTATTTTTAATTTTTTGAGGAAATTCCATACAGTTTTCCATAGTGACTGTACTAATATACATTCACACCAAACGTGTACAAGAGTTCCCTTTCCTCCACAGCCTCACCAACACTATTTCTTGTCTTTTTGATGACAGCCATTCAAACAGGTGTAAGGTGATATCTCACAGTGGTTTTGATTTGCATTTCCCTGATGATTAGTGCTATTGAACATTTTCTCATAACCTGTTGGCTATTTGTATGTCTTCTTTGAAAAAATGTCTATCCAGTTCCTCTGCCCATTTTTAAAAATTTTATTTAATTTATTGTTTTAACTTACATCCAAATTAGTTAGCATATAGTGCAACGATGATTTCAGGAGTAGATTCCTTAATGCCCCTTACCCATTTAGCCCATCCCCCTCCCACAACCCCTCCAGTAACCCTCTGTTTGTTCTCCATATTTAAGAGCCTCTTATGTTTTGTCCCCCTCCCTGTTTTTATATGATTTTTGCTTCCCTTCGCTTATGTTCATCTGTCTTGTATCTTAAAGCCCTCATATGAGTGAAGTCATATGATATTTGTCTTTCTCTAATTTCGCTTAGCATAATACCCTTTAATTCCATCCACGTAGTTGCAAATGGCAAGATTTCATTCTTTCTGATTGCCAAGTAATACTCCATTGTGTATGTGTATGTGTGTACACATACACCTCATTTTCTTTATCCATTCATCCATCAATAGACATTTGGGCTCTTTCCATACTTTGGCTATTGTTGATAGTGCTGCTATAAACATTGGGGTGCATGTGTCCCTTCAAAATAGCACACCTGTATCACTTGGATAAATACCTAGTAGTGCAATTGCTGGGTCGTAAGGTAGTTCTATTTTTAATTTTTAATTTTTCTATTTTTAATTTTAATTGTTTTCCAGAGTAGCTGCACCCAGTTTGCATTCCCACCAGC
Organism: Leopardus geoffroyi; assembly: GCF_018350155.1. Taxonomy (NCBI): domain Eukaryota; kingdom Metazoa; phylum Chordata; class Mammalia; order Carnivora; family Felidae; genus Leopardus; species Leopardus geoffroyi. The sequence goes on from NC_059338.1 coordinate 28,413,884, forward strand.
GGTTCAAAAGAGATCCTCTTTCTCTGCATCCTCGCCAACATCTGTTGTTGCCTGAGTTATTAATGTTAGCCATTCTGACAGGTGTGAGGTGGTATCTCATTGTGGTTTTGATTTGTATTTCCCTGATGGTAAGTTATATTGAGCATTTTATCATGCGTCGGTTGGCTATCTGGATGTCTTTTTTGGAGAAGTATCTACTTATGTCTTTTGCCCATTTCTTCACTGGATTATTTGTTTTTTGGGTGTTGAGTTTGATAAGTTCTTTATAAATTTTGGATCCTAACCCTTTATCTGATATGTCATTTGCAAATACTTTCTTCCATTCTGTCAGTTGCCTTTTAGTTTTGCTGACTGTTCCCTTCGCTCTGCAGAAGCTTTTTATTTTGATGAGGTCCGAGTAGTTCATTTTTGTTTTTGTTTCCTTTGCCTCCAGAGACGTGTTGAGTAAGAAGTTGCTGCGGCCAAGGTCAAAGAGACCTGCTTTCTCCTTGAGGATTTTGATCCTCTGCCCATTTTGTAAAGTTTATTTATTTATTTTGAGAGAAGAGAGCATGCGTGCATGTGCAGGGGAAGAGCAGAGGGGGAGAGAGAGGATCTCAAGCAGGTTCCATGCTGTCAGCGCAGAGCCCATTGTGGGACTTGATCCCATAAACTGCAAGATCGTGACCTGAGTCAAGATCGCGACCTGACTCAAAATCAAGAGTCAGACATTTAACCGACTGAGCCACCCAGGTGCCCCCATATACGGACTTTATAATGTTGAGGTACATTCTTTCTATATCCAGTTTGTTCAAATTTTTATCATGAAACGTTGTTGTCTTTTGTCGAATGCTTTTTCTGCATCTGTTGAAATGATCATGCAATTTTTACCTTTCATTCTATTGTTGTATATCATATTTATGTATATTGAACCATCCTTGAATTTCAGAGGTAAATCCCACTTGGTAATAGTGTATTAGCTTTCTTGTGCTGTTGAATTTGGTTTACTAATATTCTGTTGAGAATTTCTGCATCTATATTCATCAGGGATATTGGCCTATAGTTTCCCTTTCTTGTACTGTCCTTATCTGGCTTTGATATAATGATAAAGCTGTCCTCATAAAATGAATTTGAGAATGTTCCCTCCTCTTCAATTTTTTTGAAAGAGTTTGAGAAAGCTTGGTATGTATTCTTCTTTAAATGTTTGGTAGAATTCACCAGAGAAACCACATGGTTTTGAGATTTTCTCGTTGTCTGATTTTTTTTTTTTTTTTCAACGTTTATTTATTTTTGGGACAGAGAGAGACCGAGCATGAACGGGGGAGGGGCAGAGAGAGAGGGAGACACAGAATCGGAAACAGGCTCCAGGCTCTGAGCCATCGGCCCAGAGCCCGACACGGGGCTCGAACTCACGGACCGCGGACCGCGAGATCGTGACCTGGCTGAAGTCGGACGCTTAACCGACTGCGCCACCCAGGCGCCCCTCGTTGTTTGATTATTGACTCAATCTCCTTCTTATCGATGTGTTCAGATTTTCTATTTTTTCCCGATTCAGTCTTGGTAGGTTGTATATTTCTAGGAATTTATCCATTTCTTCTAGGTTATCCAATTTGTTGGCATAGTTGTTCACAGTAGCCTCTTATGATGTTTTGCACTTCTGTGGTATCAGTTGTAATACCTCTTCTTTCATTTGATTTTATTTATTTCAGTCTTTTTTTTCTTAGTCTAGCTAAAGGTTTGTCAATTTTATTTATCTCTTCAAAAAAACAGCTCTTAGTTTCATTGATCTTTTCTATTGTTTTTTTCTGGTCCCTGTTTCACTTATTTCTGCTCTGCTCTTTGTTATTTCCTTCCTTCTGCTAACTTTGGGCTTAGTTTCTTCCTTTTTCTAGTTCTCTGAGATGTAAAGGTGAGTTGTATATTTAAGATTATTTCTTTTCTCCTAATGTAAGCATTTATCACTATAAACTTCCCTCTAAGAAAAGCTTTTGTTGCATGTAAAACATGTTTTAACATGTTGTATTTCCATTTCTGTTTGTTTTAAGATATTTTTAAATTTTTTTAAATTTTTATTTTTTTGAGAGAGAGACAGAGCACGAACAGGGGAGGGGCAGAGAGAGAGGGAGACACAGAATCTGAAGCAAGCTCTAGGCTCTGTGCTATTAGCACAGAGCCTGACACGGGGCTTGAACTCATGAACCATGAGATCATGACCTGAGCCAAAGTTGGAGCCCAACTGACTGAGCCACCTAGGCGCCCTTCAAGATGTTTTTAAATTTTTCCTTTGATTTTTTCTTTGACCCACTGGTTGTTCAGTAACATGTTGTTTAATCCCCACATATTTGTGAATTTTCCAGTTTTCCTCCTGTTATTGATGGAATGTTCTGTATATGTCTATTAGGTCCATAGGGTCTAAAGTATAGCTCAAGTCCAATGTTTCCTTGTTGGTTTTCTGTTTGGATGACCTATCCATTGTTGAAAGTCCCCCTATTGTCAAAATAGACAATAATACAATAAATCTATTTTTCCTTCAGATCTGTCAGTATTTATTTAATACATTTAGGTGTTCCAAAGTTGGGTGCATATGTATTTATGACTGTTACACCTTCTTGTTGGATTGAAAGGAGTATCTAATTTATAACATACCAGAATTCCATGGAAAGAGTGAACTGTCACGCTGCAAAGTTAAGCACACATTTGAATACCTCTTCTAACAGAGCATATTCCTTAACTGAAGAGTCAGAAATCAAAATAGAAAAGTTTGTTTCTTAAAGCTATTTTTAAAATCTCAGTTTGTATCGCTTCTCGGCCTTTTGGCTAAGATCAAGTGTAAAATCTCAGTTTGTTTAAAAAAAAAGTTTTTGGGGGCACCTGGGTGGCGCAGTCGGTTAGGCGTCCGACTTCAGCCAGGTCACGATCTCGCGGTCCGTGAGTTCGAGCCCCGCGTCGGGCTCTGGGCTGATGGCTCAGAGCCTGGAGCCTGTTTCCGATTCTGTGTCTCCCTCTCTCTCTGCCCCTCCCCCGTTCATGCTCTGTCTCTCTCTGTCCCAAAAATGAATAAACGTTGAAAAAAAAAATTAAAAAAAAAAAAAAAAAAAAGTTTTTGTATACTGTGATGCCAATCTCCGGATAAGGCTGACTGGGACTGAATGGTAAACTAAGTATAAAGTTCTTTAATTCAAAGGGCACAAAAATTATACACAGGAAGGCAGTAAAAACAAGTATTTACTGCCCTAGAACATCATTATTTTAAGGTAGGCATTGGCATATTTTCCATAAAAAGCCAGATATCAAATATTTTCAGCTTTGTGAGACATTCAGTCTGTTCAAGTCTTCTGTGGTAGTGCAAATGCAGCTTTGGGTGTTATGTAAACAAATGGATGTGGCCAGAATTGGCCTGCCTGTTCTAAAGGATCACATCAGGAAAGGCCACTGGAGCTAAGTCTTTTGGCATAAGTGCAGACTGTGGGTAAGGCAGTTTAATGGAAAGACTAAAATTCACTATAAATCAGGTCCACAAAGTTTCTTGATGGTTCTAGTAAACTTCCTAAAACCTGTCCTCCCTGCTATCTGACTATCTGCAATATATTTTTTTAAAAGAACCTAGAGACCTTCAGAAAAATTCTGGCTTATTCTCTGATATGGATTCTTCTGAAAATTAAGTCATAAACAGAATTTGGCCCATATTCAAATTTATATTATATATCATCCTTTCTTTAGATGTCATAATGTCTAGCAAAATCCAATACCATGTATACTCAGAAACGTTCATGCTCCTCGTCAGTCCAATTTGTATTATCAAAATCATCAGGTCACTCCCAACTATACAATGGGTATACATCCTCAGATATGTCAAAAACAAGGAATGACTGCTCATCCTTTTGGCATTTGAACCATTCTTATGTGAATTCTTAAGAGGACACACAACACTGGTAATTGATGACTAATACTGTACAGACAGATCTAATCCTCTCCTATCATATGATGATGAAAAGCTCTTTACAGCAAATGGATTATTTTCTAAGTGGCAATGTTTGAGAGTCTCTCCTGGCCCCCTCTAATTGCTTAGTTTTTTTTTTACCTTGCTTCTTCACTTGTTCCAGAAGAAGATCCTTCATGGCAGGCTCTTCTGCAAGGTCAGAGGGGACTTCACCTTCACTATTCACAATACCCACACTGGCTCCATGGTTAATGAAATACCTGTGTAGACAAGATCCAGGATCTATATTATCTGTCAATCTGATATCAATTTAAACTCACGCATATGAGTGAGGCCACTGTTTTGAGGTTTTAAATATGGTCCCAGATGATGTGTTCCATTATTAATTTCTAACTCCATTAACCTTCAATAATTAGGACTGGAAGTGTCTCTATTTCCTGATGAACAATGCCAACAAACAAGATTTCTTTCACACTCATAGTCCTAACTTCCACCCTCTCACTCTTATTGGATAGCAAGAGACTTTCTAAATACCATAAGGAAGACATACAGCTCTAAGAATTCACCTACCATCCCTGAGGTCCAAACAGATTCCCAAAAGGATTTATTACACTTGTAATATTGAGAATGAGAGCTCTCAGAAGGTATGTAAAGAAGTAATTCTCACAAAAACTTTCTCAATGCCACATTAGAATATATTAAGTAGTGCTGGGGTATGAAAATAGAAAAATAATGAATTAAAATGTGCATGAATCTGCGTAAATCGTGTCTCCACAATACCTCTCTCTTCAACCATACATCTACATGAAACCTTCTACACTCTACAAGGAAACTAAATTACTAAAGAAATAAATAGTTAAATTCTAAATAGATTCTGTATTGAAATGCAATACTCAATTCTGAGGAAGAAAGGTCTGATAATTAAAAAAAAATTTTTTTAATGTTTTATTTATTTTTGAGACAGAGAGAGACAGCATGAGCAGGGGAGGGGCAGAGAGAGAGGGAGACACAGAATCTGAAGCAAGGTCCAGGCCCCAAGCTGTCGGCACAGAGCCCGACGCGGGGCTCAAACTCACAAACCGCGAGATCATGACCTGAGCCAAAGTCAGACGCTTAACCGACTGAGCCACCCAGGCGCCCCAGGTCTGATCATTTTAATGGCTTAAATGGATCTTTTTTGATTTCCGAAGTGCTTTCACATAAAATTACATAATGAGTCAGATAATTTTATGAAGTAGACAATATGGGTAGTACTACCTCCACAAGAAATTGAGGCTCATCTATGTTGAGTAATTTTCTTAAAATCACATAGGTGGCAAATGACAGAGGTGACGGCCCCAGTCTTCCATCTTCAAGTCTAGTTCATCTGTTCACTAGATCAAGTGCTTTGGGGCCAGTGAGAATCCCAGTAATGCTAGGAACTCTAACAAATATTCAAAAGTATTTAAAGGAGAAAAAAAACTATTTAAATCAGATTTCAACGATTTGGTGAGCATTTATTGGACCCCTACTATGTTTAAGGCATCACATTTTAGATACCATAGGAGATTTTCAAAAGATAATCAATATATGGTCATTCTCTCTTCAGAGAGTTAGCAAAAGAGAAAGAATTAATGAAGACTATATTAAAATCATGTTTTTGCTTTCTTAATGCCTACTACATGGTATAACAGAGCCTCAATAAATGTTTTTAATTTATAGATCAATTGCACATATATAAAGTGCAAACGCATTCACAATTCATCTGATTTCAGCAGTCTCTGTCCTTCCCTCAGTCTCAGAGGAAGACAGACTTTTTTCAATTCAAAGGTTAATATCCTCTCTTTGCATTCTTAGTTCTATCAAGTACCAATCCTCTGTCCATCAATTACTCCTTCATTTCTATATATTCAATACCTTCTCTCTTCTGGTTCCTCAACTTCAGGCCAGGGGAACATTCAACTACAACTGAAAAATCACCCTGAAAAATCAAAATGGAAATAATCTACACAGTAAGCGCTCAATAAAAGCTTTTTGTAGTGAACTATACCCTATACTCTCATCAAATTGGACCACTTAATGTTCCCAAACACATCCCACTCTCACTCAGCTCTCCTCCAAAGCTTAACTAGTTTCCTCTAACTGAATGAAACACCCTCTCTTTATCCTTTCCCTTCTAGAAACTTTCCATATCTTTCAAGGTCCATTTAAAATTCTTTTGCCTTCATGTAGCCTTTGCCTGTTCTCAACAACTGAACTTTCTGTCTCCTTCCTAAAACTCCACCCTCTCCCCTGATCCCTCCCCAGCGCTAATTCTGGACCTCTGCCATGACACTATTGATGCCACTGCCCAATCAGGCTGAAAGCTACCTGAGGGCAAGAACTGTGTCTTCCTCACTGTTATCATTGCCAGAACATCGTGACATCATCTCTCTTCTCTTGGCACTCCATAAATATTACCTGAAATAAATGAAACATCTTAACTATTGTGCTCTGACATCTATTCCATCTCCTATTGGATCAGTCACAGTGTCACTTGGTTATACAGGCCTCTCTGTTTTTCCCTTTTCGGACATGTTCTTATGCCAATAATCAAGAAAACTCATTTCTAGAAAGCAATCTGGCTCACTATGACTCAGGGATTACTGTTAAGCAAAGCTTCCTTCCTAGACAATTTTTAGGGGAAAAAAAGTAAAAACCTGTTTAGTTTCACACTTTTACCTGTATAAAAATAAATATCAATCTATAGAGTAATATTTACTTTACCCCTGAAAATCTTTACAGTTATCCAGAGACTCAGAAATACCAACTAGCAAAATAAATATGCCCTTTAGAAAATAAAGCCTCCCTATTCTTCCTTACTCATCACTAATATATTAGTAAAAATACTAATATCTAAAGGAGGAAGAAAGAAAATTTAATGTGTTTAAAAACTCAGAATAAATTAACATCCCAATAAACTATAAAGCCAAACTAAATGCTGTACCCTTGGGTCAATCTGCTGTTTCTAAGTTAAACACTTACTGGTAATAAAAATATAAAACATCCTGCTAACTAGCAGTAAGCCTGAGCTCAAATTAAAATGAGAAAAATAATAGCCTCTAAACCTGTTTTTAAAAACATATCATACCAAGTTCAAATATGAGACAAAAAGATAATGGAACATGAAATCGAATGCAGTTGGAGTCTTCCTAGAAAGCTAATCTGCCTTTTATTTGTCTCTACTCCCTTGAAATTTGGAATTCTGATGATTCTGAGGATAAGAATGCAAAATTTAAGATACCAAAAAAAGACAAAATGACCAAGGGCTAATCTTATCTAAAACATTGTTCACAGGCCCAAAGGTAAAGTAACCAAAATGAGTAATATAAGCAGTGAGGGTTTTTTTTCCATTGTACAGAAAATAGTGCTACATAATGCAAATAAATAAATAAATAATTTCAAGATCAAACTTTCTCATAATGATATGCACAATGAAAGATAAATTAAAGAAAGCCATCCCTACCACCACCTCACCCATGCAACAAATTCTAGTCTAGATCATCTCTCTCCTGGTCAGACTTTCATTTGACTAATGAGAAATAATTTGTATGAGGAAATAGTAACTCTCACTGATTCCTTTCACTCAAGGTAATATTTATTTGGGCAGGAGATTGTTAAATTTTGAACTTATTTCCAAAGGAACCGTGTTCATCCAGAAAGATGAATTAAAGAAACCACTGTAAAAAAGCATTTACAATCATTCTCTGTACTCAGCTTCACAAAAAGAGAAAAAAGAGACTCCATGGATAATGCCAACACAAGTGATCCTAATTCTAAGCATGAGCTCTGCTAGTTACCTGCCAACGGAAAAAAAGTGAAATTCTTGGATGTAATGAGATTTGGCAACTCAGAAATCACAATCAAGCCACCTGAACAAATAATGAAATATAAAAAATGAGGTGCTAACATGTTCTACAACTATTTCTTAGACAAATTTTTTAAGTAAAAATTGAAATCTAGGAGGAAGCCACCTTAACTCTTAGACATCAGATTGTTGGCATTAGTGGGTAAGGCTGAGAATCAGAGCCTTTTCTAGGAGACTCTGAGAAGAGGACAGTCTAAGGGATGAAGAGGTGACTGAGAACAGGGTAAAGAACCGAGACTGAAGAAAACTGCATTGTTTGCTTCTGTTGGCTTTGGGGCTGATCCCGTTGTCCACTTTTTAGAACAAGCAGCCCAGTCAAACACCAGTGCTGCTGCCTAGTGTTTCTCTGGCTCTGACTCTCCCTTTGTTTAACTTCTCCCACTGAGCATCCTGGCTCGAAAGCAAAACAGAGACACAGGCTCTCCCCCAGGAAACCTGGGTAAATCAGATTCTGCGGGAAGCCATTCCCAAGCCTCTACATAGCTGCCAACATAATTCTCCCTGCTGTTTGTTGAATAAGAGAAATATAATAGAGCTCTAATTATATGGAAAAGGGTCTTAAAACAAGCATCTGATTTTCAAAGGATCACAGAATATCATTTTATTTAGTGAATTTACCTTACCAACCTAAATTTACTCTCATCTCTAGAAAACACTCAGTTGCCTCATTTTAAAGATGTTTCAACTGCCAAAGTCTCTTTCCTATTTAAAAATAACTGGGACACCTGGGTGGCTCAGTCGGTTAGGCATCCAATTTCGGCTCCGGTCATGATCTACAGTCCATGGGTTCGAGCCGCGTGTCAGGCTCTGTGCTGACTGCTCAGAGACTCAAGCCTGCTTCAGATTCTGTGTCTCCCTCTCTGCCCCTCCCTGGCTCACACTCTGTCTCTTTCTCTCTCAAAAATAAAGAAACATTAAAAAAAGTTAAAAAAAATAAAAATAAAAATAACCTTGGGTGGCTGGCTGGCTCAGTCAGTGGAGCATGCAACTCTTGATCTCGGGGTCGTGACTTAGACCATGTTGGGCATAGAAACTACTTTAAAATAAATAAACAAATAAAATAAAAATAAATTTCATTCCTTCATTTAACACTTATTTAGTACCTCTTACATCCTAGATACCATGTGGTCAGGATTCTTCTGCCCAAGGCAAGGGCAACTAGTTGTCATGGAGGTCAGGAGCTACTTGTGTGTCTTAATAAACATACCATTCAACTAATGTGGAGAACAAACACATACCAATCCCTACCCTTCCTTTGTTCCATGTTTAGGCTCATTCTTCTGCTATTAACCATATGGATATTATGATCAGTATGTCAGGCATTCTCCACCTTCATTTGTACTGAACACTGATTTTTTTCTTCTTTTTTTTGATGTTCATTTATTTATTTTTGAGATAGAGAGAGAGCAGGGGAGGGGCAGAGAGAGGAGACAGCAGACAGAGAATCCCACGGAGGCTTTGCACTGTCCACACAGAGCTTGATGCGGGGCTCAGACTCACAAACCGTGAGCTCATGACCTGAACCAAAATCAAGAATCGGATGCTTAACCAACTGAGCCACCTAGGCACCCCACTGATGTTTTTCTTAAACAGTAAAACAAGTTTACAAGGAAGTCCAGAAAAAATTTCTAGGCCTGCCCACATATGTTATAGTTGCTCAAAAAGTGACCCAGATAGTGCAACAGACAGAAGCCACCTCTAAGTATGCCAAAATGTATCAGTTTCCTGAAAATAGAAGCAAACAAAAAATTTCAACTGAAAAACTGGATTTAGCAGCTATATATAAAAAATAGTATCAATTATTCCTTAAAAAAGATTCATCTTCCTGTTTTTATAATTTGTAATAGAAATTACAACTGTTTATGAATTCAAAGTTTTAAGAGAAGAAAAGAAGGCTATTCCTACAAAGAGTCCAAGCCCACACAGAGACTCACTCTGCTATGTTGAGATAGCCACAGGAAGCTGCTGCATGAAGGGGTGTCCAGCCCTCGTTGTCCTGCTGGTTTACATTGGCTCTGTTCTCCACCAGAAACTTCACCATGTCCAAATTTTCATCAATACAGGCCTGAAAAGAAAAGTCCATTCATTCACTCGACAAGTACTTATTGAGTTCTACTACGTGCCAGACACTGCTCTGGGCACTGACAATACTTTAGTTGTAATGATATATTAATTTCTATTTCTTGCAATTGCTGATACCAGCGTCCAGAGGGTGACTTGTAAGCTTTGTAATCTTATGCAAACCCCTGAATTGTCTTCAATATTCCAGCTGTGAAACAGGTATAATGACACCTAATCTTATTTACAGTACTATCAGGATTAACTGTGAAAGTGATTTCTAAAGTACTTCAAATGGCTGAGCTGTTTCATCATCATACTATAAAAAAGAGGACACGTTAGAAACTACTAATTGGCTTATGACTTTTAAAACAAAATAGTCGTACAGAATCAAATGCAATTTCCTCAGTGGGAAGCTATAGTTTAAGATTCTAGGGTTGCCAAACAATCCCTGCTTTGGTGAGAAAGGATGAGGTGATCACTTCAAACTGAAGAAACGTATTTTCTTTTCATGTATTTTCTGAATGGCTCCAACCAATATGGCGAAGTATGTTTGTAGTTATGGATAGTTATAGGGATCCTTAGCTGCCTATCACACAGCAACAATTAGGAGAAACAGCCACAAAAAGCAATGAGATCTGCAGACCAAAAGGCTGTCTTAATAAATGTACAGAATAAAAAGGATCAATGCCCACATTGATAAAGGTAATCATTATCAGGGCTTTTATCGTTCTAAAACAGTTGGAATAATTCAGAACCTAGAAACAAATGAGACTCCTATTTTTAATGTCACAAAGTAAGAAAAATCCATTCACACGGTTTCAGATTCTGCAATGCAACTAATATTTAAGAAACTACTACTTGTTGGGAGTTTGAGTATATAATATCCAAGAAGAGTATCCACAATTGTCTGTACAGGCTATTAAAATACTCCTCCCTTTTCTAAATATATATAAGGGACTTAAGTAGTATACATCTTACCAAGAGAACTTATGGGAACTCCCTCCAGAGATAAACCTCATGTCAATACTGCCTGGAAGCAGGGGCATGGATGAACAAAGGTTGATGCACTCTGGATGAAAATTTAACTGAGTAACCCTAGTTACAAAAAGCACCTTTGTTCATTTTTCCCATTTGATACTCTTTTTACAGTTACTGAGATTGGCTAACATATCAGCCTAGATTTGATCTGATGCAATGGAATATATTCCTTTAACCTGACCTCTGGAAGCCAGATGACTTTTATAGCCACAATTCATAATGGTCTCTTTTTCAATAAGTAGCTCTAAAAGTTACATTTCTTCTGTGTGTTCTCTTAGGTTTATCAACTTCTACAAGCATTCCTAATTTACTTTTTACTTCTTTACCATGTAGAATACTTCATTATTATTATCACTAAATTCTTCTCATATATTGCATGTCTGCCAGTCTGCAAACCCCAGAGAGTAAGATTTGGCCAACTCATTGCAGAGTACCTTGCGAAAAACTCTTAACAAAGACTTTTAAGTGAAAGGATGGAAACGGGTACTTTTAAGAAAGGTACTGAAGTCCAAGGAGAAGAAAGTGTCGTGCCCATGTAATAACAAAGGCCTGTATCACGAAGGTCAAATGTGCCATCGTAACCTGCGTTAAAACAGCTGGGTCAACTGCTTCCTGCCTGGTTGCAAAATTTCTTCAGCTCAACAGTCTAAAAACTTAGCTCCGATGGCCACACCACCACCAGGCAGACTTTTGGAAGCCAATGTTTTCAAGATCATTCTTTGCTCTTTGATGATGACAGCAACCAAATCCCAGGGGGCCTAAAATAAGCCCAGTGAGTCCAGGTACCAAACAGGAGAAACTTCTCTTTCCTTTCCTCTTATTTCTCTCCCTTCCTTTTCTTAATCTCCCTCACTCTATCACCCCTTCAGTTTTATTTTTCAGTTTTGTGATATTTTCATCTATAAATCTGAAATTCTTGAAAGAGTATTTTTTAGAAGAATGACATTGTGACGATGTTTGGGAAGACAATAACAAAAAGCTGGCCTGATCTGCAATGTAATTTGGCAGATCATCAATCTCCAAAGAATCCTCTCAAATAAAATAAAGTAGGTCAAGAGTGAAATTATCCCCCATATCCTCCACAAAGTGAAGGAGAGTATATTGTTAAAAACATCAGCTTTGAAGCCAGACAGCCCTGGGATTGCATACCAGCTCTGCCAATGCGGATAACCTTGAGTGAGGTATGTAACCTGAGTATCAGTGTACTCATCTACAGCATGAGAATACCACCTACCTCATGGGCTTTTGTGGCATTGTTGTTGTTTTTAAGCCACCAGTTTAACAAATCGCAACTTCTTGTCGAAAAAGCACAAACTGTACTAACTCCTCACCCATCACTGCCCTCCCCCACCTCCAGTATCTTCTAGGAGGAAGGCAGTTTGGTTAAAAATGTCTTTGAACTATCAGGATTTTAGAGCTTGCTTATCAAGCCTGACTTCAAAAAATTCCCTTTCTAGGGTAAAGGATCCTGCAGGTTCCCAAATTCAGGAACAATGTGAATAAAATAGTATGTATCAATGGTTAAGCTGAAAGAGAATCATCCACAGAGACATTCAACAGAGTTGTAGGGCACTCGCTCTCATGAAATATCTTGGAGTGACCATTCTCTGTTCTTTTTTGTTTTGGTCTCCAGAAGAAGGAATATGACTAAAGCCATGAAGGAGAGACAAATAATCACTGAAAACCTTCTCGAGTGAATAACGACTAAATTTAGATGCCCTTCTGCCCACTCCATCTGCAGCTGTGCTGCTGACTCATTCATGACTGAAGCCCGGTAGATGAGCAGATTCACCCATCTGTAAAACCTGGTCCAGGGCCGTGGGCTCCAACACGATGTCTCTAGGCAGAGCTGCAATGAACCTTCCAGACAGATGAGTCTTTTCCTTTCCTTGAACAGGCAAAAGATACTAAAAAAGTTTCTGATGTTACTCATGACATCACTGGGAATATCTTCTTTGCATTTAGCCCAATTCCTTCTGCTATGGCTTATGTTCATTTCCTTCTGCTTTTCAATCCCGAGGACACACAGAATATTACTAAAATAACAAGTTCTTCTAAGCTCTTTAACAAAAGGAGATATTATTTAATTATTGGTCCAGAGAAATATTAGAAAAATTACCAGATAAGAATTTAAAGTTTCATAAAATCGGCATGTCACATTTCCTTGGCAATGACAAGCTATCTCCAAAGAAAAAGACTTGATTTCACCAATAAAATGATAAAAGAGCACTATGATCTCTATACTGTACCTAACATTGCTCTCTCTCTATATCAAAGACAAAAGTGGCTGATGGTTGATCAGTGCCAGAGTTAAATCTGGGAGTGCAGAGAAAGCCTTACAAAACAAAGCCTCCTCCATTCCCAAAATAGCCTGCAACTGTCACCACCACCAAGTGCCGCTGGCTCCAAGAGCTGACCTTGCTCGTGTATATCAGAATACTGCTAAAACTACCTACCTTTGCCCCAGAACAACTCTCTTCCCCACAAACCCAGCTCCAGGTGCCAAGGCAGATGACACACTAGAAGCTGGGCTTGGGGAAGCATAACATCTACGTGTTTGGATTTTTCAGCTCACGCTTGCCTTGATTTCAACAAATCATGCTGACAAAAGTGTTGGGAGATGATGATCTTTGTATTATATCCCCATTCCATACATGTCACTATTTTGTCCTTTAGCCTCTCCAAATTTACATAATTCAATAATAATTGAATATTAGTATTATTAATTATATTAATACTTTATAATTAATATTATTATTTACATATAAGGTATATATTCAAAATTTATATAATCCCCCAAATTATATAATTTCAACTTTATGCTAAAAACCCTAGCTGCTTGGAGATAACAGCAAAGAGCATAATTTCTTTCACACAAACATTCATCAGCCAAACACCACATTCCTGAATCACCTATATGAACATCTCAAGTCATTGCTAGCAAAGCTAGAACATAAATTCCACTAAAGGCTACTGGTTCACTGATGTAGCCCAAACACCTAGAACAGCATTTGGCACATAATAAGCCCTCCACAGATATTTGTTAAGTGGAAGAATAAATGCCCAAATGCATAGAAAGTCACATTTTCTGTACATTTAGTTGATTCTCAGATATCTAGAATCACCCAAAGATCTGTCTAGGATGCCCAAGGTGATTCCACCAAAATCATATAGCACATCCATGTATGGACTAGGGCCAGGTCAAGGATGTTATATATTGCTGCCTCCCATCCATTATGTATTGTCCATGTATCTCTTTTCCAGTGGTGTAGTGTGTTAAATGGTGGCCCCCCAAAAGCTATGCCCATATCCTAGTTCCTGAAACCTACGAATGTACCTTACTCGGAAAGGGTCTCTGCAGATATAATTAAGGATGTTGAGATGACAAGGTCATCCTGAATTATCAAAGTGGGCCCTAACTCTAGTGACAAGTGTCCTTATAAGAGACAGGAAGGGGGAAATTTGAAATAGCCCAAGGGGAGGAGGCAATGCGACCACAGAGACAGAGACTGAGGTGATATGGCCACAAGTCAAGGAACGTTGACAGTCACCAGAAGCTGGAAGAGGCAAAGAACAAATATTCCCTTAGAACCTACAGAGGGAGTGTGGCCTTCACAACACCTGAGTTCCCCACATCTAGCCTCCAGATTATAAATTCTAGCCTGTGCAATAATAGATTTCTGTTTATAAAGTTAAGCCACCACATTTACAGTAATTTGTTACTAAAGCCACAGAAAACTAACACAATTGGCAGAGAATAGGAAGTCAGAACCTGAAGGGTCTGCCTCATCCTTATTCCTTGGTATTGATGAACATTAGAGCTGTGATTCACCCCTTCTTTGCCAGATGAAAAGTGGTCAAAACATTAATTATATCACTTTTTAAAAGACAACTACATTTAATAGAAAGTTCTAGAACACCCCCCCCCCCTCCGCCCCAATCATTAGTCCAAATAGCAAATGCCTTGAAAGACCTGACTGTGGTTCTCACGTTAAGTATTTTGCTGAAAGTATTCTGGCTGCTGACTGAAACTGAAACTAGGATGGCAGTACTGATGAGGAGTTTGCTCTGAAACCCAACATTTCAAAGCTCAAAGTCCCCCTGCTCCAGTGAGGTCGCCTCCTCACAGAACAAGAATGTATACCAGTAAATTAACAGTGGTAAAGGAGTTAGTAAATTTGGAAATCTCAATCATCAACAGATCATCACTATGAGAGGGCTTTAATATATTAGTAGTTAAGACAGATCCAAATGCTTGAGTCACTCCTTCCAAGTACCTGTCTCTCTATTCCAATCATGTCATGACATAGTATAACTACTACTCAAGTGAGAATCAGAATAGCATTCTGCTCCAACATGACAGGTGACTCCAGCAACTGTCAGCCCTGTGTGAAAGACTCACAACCCCACTGGCATAGACAGTTTGGCTCTCAGGTGGTGAGAACTATATCTGATTATGTACTCAGTGGTCAGGCAGGCTCTGGACACTGATCTGTAGCCTTTCAGGAGAGATAGCCAAGAGAAACAGCAGAAGTAAAGAATGTTCCATGGAGTGTCATACTGATTAAGATTGTGTTCTCAGTAAATTGGCATAGTACCCACAAGACTGTAAACGTTTACAATTTGGGACCAGAAAACACCTTCCTTCAGTTAAGAGCAAATATCATATTGTCTAAAGGTTGACAATATTTAGATATCAAAAATATGTTCATTCTGGATGCCAATAAAGCCTACTCTAAAATGTCCCAAGGCCTGACCCTTCAAATGTTGCCTTCAACCTTCTGCATTCTCCATGCATTTATCCACTTGAATGAAGAAAGACCCATTACGTTGTCTTACAGGTATTAGTTTGGCAACTTTGTACCATACAAGGTTATACACATCTGACCTACCTCTTGTTAGATCAAGACAGGTTTTTATAAAGTTGAGTAGAAGGAGAAAGGGCCCAAGAAATGGAAGCAGCATCTTCTTAAAGTCCATGGTTACTCTTCAAACAGAACTTTTAGAGTTCCAATGTCCAAATCTCTGTTTCATTACTCGTTGATAATCCTGATTTTGAGGAACAATAAATGAGGCCTAGTAATTATGGTAAAAATCTCAAGCATGAGTTCCTCTCAGGTCAAAAGAGTGTCCACAGCTTGTAGATACTTCTACAGAAATAAGAAAGCCCTTGCTGAGGTTATTTTCTTACAAATTCTGCACATAAGAGCTGAGGCACACTAAGTATTGGGATGATTCATCTTAACAGACTTGATCAAAAGAAGTTCCTTGGAAAAAGCATATTAAAACAAGGATGTAAAAGGAAAGAACATGGTAGTTAAAGCAATAAACACTAGGACTTTTCATGTTACAGATGGAGAAACTAGTCCCAGAAAAGTTAAGTGACTTATTTAAGGTCACATATTCAGAACCACCTAAATGTTTTCTACTTACCAATTTAGAGGCATCCAAAATAGAGTTCATGGGCCAGTCTCCAGATACCACTTGGCTCATGGAACATTTTTAATACCTGATACTATCTTCCTAAAAATAACTTTGCTTTAGCATATATAGGGTAAACTGATATTAGTCTAACTCTCCAATAATTTCATATGAGGAATGTGGTCAATTGGCTGATTTGAGTTGGTCACTCTTGACGAAGACTAAATGCAAAACACAAAGATCCCATTAAAGTGCTTTGGTTACCACTCTGTTTATTAACATGAGTCTGGATTAGAAACCTCCCTCATATCTTGGCTACCTGTCTTAACCACAGCCCCCCAAAGGTCTATTCTGCTGCCAACTTGGCATGTAGAGTAAATTGCTGTCCCAGGGAGAAGGATTTTACTATTTAACTCCAGATCACTCCGTGCCCATAAACAAGTGTTTCATAAGCCGCAAGAGTACGGCCTGAAAGCTATGGCACGGGCAGTGCTCCATAGCTGTCAAGTAAGCCTTGTGAAAAGAAGAAAGGCAATTCTGGGATCTGAGTTAGGTAAGGAGTAAAAGCGACAAAGAAATTACAGGAAGACTGAATTCTCATAAAGCATAAATCAATACAGCAAATTTTATCCCTAAAAGGAGATACTGGAACAAGAGGTTACTATTTTCCCAGCACATTTGATTTCCATCAAGAGTTTTACACAGGCAAAGCTGGTCCTATGAGAATCCATATCACTTACTGGCATGTCTCCCCACACGTAGGGTCCCCTACCCAGTACAGTGCACTGGTTAAGAGGGCACACTACCGAATAAAGACTTCCTGGGCTCCAATCGCAGGTCTAATGGTTAGTAGTGTTGTGTTCTTAAAACAAATTACCTCAGTATGCTTCAATTCCCTCATCGATAAAATTATCATACCAATCATGGTACCTACTTCATGGGGTTACGAGTGAGCTAATGGACATAAAAACACTTAGTGTCCAGCATATGGGTAAATACCATGAAAGTGTTAGCTGCTGTTAGTATTATTATTACTACTACTACTTCCTCCTCCACCACCACCACCACTACCCTTGTCTCTAAGACTCAGCAGGAACATTCCTTTTCACACAAGACAGGGCAAGAATTACATACTTAAATATAAATATAAATATAAATATAAATATAAATATAAATATAAATATAAATATAAATATAGCAGAGTCTCTATGTACGTTCTAGTAGGTGCCAACAGACCACAGTCAGGTTCTATTAACAAGAAAAGGAAGTAAATTAAAAGGATTAGAGGAAAGGGAAGACAATGAGCCAGGAGTGGAAGAACGACTCCTACAGCTGGCAAAGGAAATTCAAGGGCTGCCTACTGGGTTTTGCCATAACACAGTCACGGCTACAGAGGGGTCCATCAAGTCTATTGTTAGCACAGGCAGAAAATCTGAGAAGACAGATTTAAGTTCCGGATCTGACACTGACTCACATTACCAAAGAACAGGTTAAGAATTTATCTTAGTAATATGCTCCTTGACTGTGAAGTATCTTTCCATTTATTCATGTAACAAACATTTACTGATGCTTATACTATGCCAGACATAGTCCTCAAGGGGAGATAAAGGAATCAGAGATGAAGAAGGCTTTACCATTTAGTGGTAGAAAGAGGTATGTAAATGATACACGCCAACAGAAATCATACTCTAATATAAAATGAGTGATATGTACAAAGTATTATAACACAGAGAAAGAAGTCACTAACTTTGGGGGTAACGGGGAACATTTCAGAGAATGGATATTATTCACCTAACTTATAAAAGGGAAGGAGTCAGCCAGTTTAAAAAAGCAGAGATGAAGAAAACCAGAAGCAAAGGGAACAGCAATATTGGAGAAAAGGAAAAGGTCTGGAGAAAAGAAAAAAAAAAAAGACAGTTTTTTGGAATGGTGAGAGGTTTGGCATGTATGTACTCAGATGGGGGTGAGGGCACACACAAAAATCTGAATAGGGCTTCATTTGCCATACTGAAGAATGTTCATGGGAGATGGAAGGAACAAAGACGGGTAGGATAGATTGGCAGCAGTGAAAGTCCTTATACCTCGTGATAAAGAGTTTAACTTTTACTCTGAAGGCAACAGGGAGATGCTGAGTTTTTTAAACCAGAATTGTATCTTAAGAATGATAACTGTGGGGGCACCCGGGTGGCTCAGTCGGTGAAGCATCCAACTTCAGCTCACGTCATGATCTCATGGTCTGTGGGTTTGAGCCCCACGTTGGGCTCTGTGCTGACAGCTCGGAGCCGGGAGCCTGCTTCGGATTCTGTGTGTGTGTCTCTCTCTGACTCTCTCTCTTTCCCTCTCAAGAAATAAACATTAAAAAAAAAAAAAAAAAAAAAAAAAGAATGGTAACTGTAGTGGGAATATGAATATTGAACTGCTGGCAGGAAAAACTCACAACAAAGACACCACTGAGAAAATTATAATCAAGGGCTAGAGAGGATGAGGTCTTGTAGAGACATTGAGGAGGGGACAGACTTGAAAAGAAGCCTCCCTGAAGCAGAAGGGACAGTGTAGCTGATTCGAATGCCTACAGTGAAAAAGGATAAGATTTTTGAGAGCTTAGGACCCTGGGTAGACTGCGACACCACTTAGCCAAAACAGGGAATATAAGGAAGTCTTAGAAGTCTTTTCTGTTGCTGATTCCTACCTAGTGCTAATTTCTGTTAAAGCCTGAGTGACTTATATCCAGGAACTACATCTGAGCAGCAAGATAGCATGTAGTGCTTGCTGCCCTTTCCCTATTAAATAATCCTAAAGTGAGCCCAGGGAAAACATGCCAACCAGCCCAACCTCACAGCTGTTCTTAGGCCCTCCCCCCCCCTCCCCCAGCAAAGCTTCGTTGTTGGGTCAGTGTCATGAATACGGTGGCATGGCCCTGGCACAGCATTGCTGTACAGGAGCCCACAGAACAGGGGAATCGAGGTTATGGTAGAAAGCTTCAGCTACTGCTGGAATCTCTTCAGAGTCACATGTTAGTGATAACAATGGTGACTTTACAACCCAAGAGGACACCTCCAATTTTTCCTCTAAAATTAAAATCTTTGGGATAGAAGAAGGTTGGTAAATTAGAAGCATTTTGTTTTGCCCTTGTGGTATTTTAAAAATAATGATTTTTCACATTAAAAATTTCACATTCAAGATTTTTAAAAAATTAGAGTATCTGGGGGCACCTGGGTGGCTCAGTCAGTAAGCGTCCAACTCTTGATTTTGGCTCAGGTCATGATCTCATGGTTTGTGGGATTGAGCCCCCCTGTCAGCGTGGACCCTGCTTGGGATTCTCTGTCTCCTCTCTGCCCCTGCCCTTCTCACTCTTCCTTTAGTGCTCTCTCTCAAAATAAACTTAAAAAAACAAAAACAAAAACAAAAACAAAAACAAAACAAGGTACCTGGGTGGCTCAGTCAATTAAGCATCCAACTTCAGCTCAGGTTATGATCTCATGGTTCATGGGTTTGAGCCCCACATCAGGCTCTGTGCTGACAACACAGAGCCTAGAGCCTGCTTCGGATCCTCTGTCTCCCTGTCTCTCTGTCCCTCCCCTGTTCACATGCGTGCACACTCTCGTTCTCTCTCAAAAATAAATGAACATTAAAAAAAAATTAGAATATCTGACAATGCAAAGAAACAATTAGTTGAAGTTGAGCAGCAGTTACCTTCTCTAAGCAGAGCATGAGTACCTGATGCCCCACACCCCACCATTCTCTACTGTTTTATACCTACGCTGCTTTATCAAGTTATATTACTTGCCCATCCTCTTTAGGCATTCTTCCCAAATATTTTATTATGAAAATGTTTGAACATACAGAAAAGTTGAAAGAATTTCACAGTGAATACCGATTTACCCTAACGTGACCTGTAGTCCACCATTAACACTGTGCTATACTTCATCAGGTGTCTGTCCCATTGCAGACATTCTTTTTTTTAAGAATATTTTTTTCCAACGTTTATTTATTTTTGGGACAGAGAGAGACAGAGCATGAACGGGGGAGGGGCAGAGAGAGAGGGAGACACAGAATCGGAAACAGGCTCCAGGCTCTGAGCCATCAGCCCAGAGCCCGACGCGGGGCTCGAACTCACGGACCACGAGATCGTGACCTGGCTGAAGTCGGACGCTTAACCAACTGCACCACCCAGGCGCCCCAGACATTCTTAATAATGTCCCCAAATACCTCACAAACATGTCATTAGCAAGAGTTCAAAACTTGTTTGGAGTACTCTTTTTCTTTTGAAGTAAAATTTACATACAGTGAGAAGCACAGATCTTAAGTACACATTCACTGAGTTTTGATAAATGTATACACTTGTGCTATCCATCACCTCAGGCATTTCAGCATCCCTGAGGCATCTAATCCCTGGGACACAGAAATGTTTTCCTACACTGCTCTGACCTCAGCACTGTCAGTGGCCAAGGAAATGCTGGCTATCAGTGGAAATATAGTTGACCTCTCTTAAGGTAGCATCTTATTTCTGCTGGGCCTTAACAGACCAAATCTGGGTATAATCAATTTTGCTGATAATATGAATTCACTATTGGGGCTGAAAGAGAAGGCACTAATGGTTAAGACTTTAGAAATCTAAATAACTTGTTTTTTCCTGAAAGCATCAAGCTCAATAATATAAGTAACGTGGCCTACAGTTTAATCCTCAGACCGCTATATCCTAGATATAGGATAGAGGAATGAATAATAAAGAGCAACAGGTAAGACAAACATCCCTTGAGGTCACACCTAGAAGAGTTACACTTCACTCTCCCTGACTAGCTTGGTGGTAGTGCGGAGGTCACCAGGAAAGCTCCTGTTGTTTACTGATTAAGAGGCAACATTCCCGGGACGCCTGGGTGGCTCAGTCGGTTAAGCGTATGACTTCGGCTCAGGTCATGATCTCACGGTTTGTGGGTTCGGGTCCTGCATCGGGCTGGATGCAGCAGCATCGGGCTGCTCTGTGCTGACTGCTCAAAGCCTGGAGCCTGCTTCAGATTCTGTCTCTCTCTGCCCCTCCCTAGTTCATGCTCTGTCTTTCAAAAATGAATAAATGTAAAAAGATGTTTTTTTTTTTTTAAAAAAAGAGGCAGTATTCCTAAGCTCAAGAAAAGACCAGGAATAGCAAAAAAGTAAAAACTTCACCTTTTAAAGGTAGAATAATGGGGAAGTGAAAACCTAAAAAAAGGATTCAAAATTTACCGTTAAGTCAAAGACTTTCCATGTAGCCCAACAATGCAATTGCATCCCTTTATGGAAACGAAAATGAGAAATGCCCCCCGTCTCCTTTGATGGTAAGTGCTTACTTATCTGAAATCAAATACAAGCCTCCTGAAGCACTTCACTGGCAGTGTGCTCAGAATAAGTTGAACGTTGCCAAGGCAAAGAATTTCAGACACTGTTGCAGAGGTGCTGAAGGTTAAGGAAAGAGTGTGTGTTACCTTGTTCTTTTAATCTATCTCAACTGTCTCATCTATGGAGTGGCCTTGAGCCCCAGCTCTGAGCAACTGTATATCTAGGACAGAGGTAGAGGGCAAATTTCAGAACAGAATGAGGGACATTACAAGACACTGTACAAGCAAAAGAGTGTAACTTTAATGTCACAGCCCATCCCAGTCTTCCTACAATAGAGTTTCCTGGCTGTATGATAGAAAGCACCATCAAACTTAACCTTCCTTTCATTTCAGGGTTGACAGGAGGACACATGAGATAACAAATATGAGGGGCGCCTGGGTGGCGCAGTCGGTTAAGCGTCCGACTTCAGCCAGGTCACGATCTCGCGGTCCGGGAGTTCGAGCCCCGCGTCGGGCTCTGGGCTGATGGCTCAGAGCCTGGAGCCTGTTTCCGATTCTGTGTCTCCCTCTCTCTCTGCCCCTCCCCCGTTCATGCTCTGCCTCTCTCTGTCCCAAAAAAATAAATAAACGTTGAGATAACAAATATGAAAACAGATTTTTAAAAAGGTAAGTAGTACATAAATCCAACTATTGCTATCAATGCACGCTCTCTGTGTTATTTTAGAAAACAAACTGAGTATTTTAGGCTTTGTAGGTCATATACACTCTTGCAGATACGCATCTCTGCCACCTTAGTATGAAAGCAGCCTTACATAATACTACACCAATGAGTATGGCTGTGTTCCAATAAAATTTTATAGATCCTGAAATTTGAATTTCGTGGAAGTCTCACATATCACAAAATATTATTCTTTTTTTGCTGTTTTCAACTAATTAAAAATGCAAAAACCATTTTCAGCTCATAGGCTGTACAAAACCAGGTAGCGGGCTGGATCTGGCCCATGGCTATAGTGTGCTGACACCCAATTTAGAGCACTGGCAAAAAAAATTTGAGTTCAAATGCTAGCTGCGAAATTTAATGGCTATAAGACCATAGGTAAGTTACTTAACTTCTCTCTGCCTCGGTTACCTCATCTTTAAAATGGAAATAACAATAATAGTTTTCCCATAGTGTCAAGTTATGAGGACTATGTGACTTCCTATGTGTAATGTTAAGCATGTCACTGGCATAGTGTAACTGCTCATGCATGTTGCTTCTAGCTATTGCACACCATTCCCATAACAATTCTCCAAACGTGCCACACTTTCATACACCTCTATGCATTTATACCTGCCATTTCCTAAGCCTGGAATGTACTTCCCTGCTTAGAGCTTCCACATGGTCTCAAAGACTTAGTTTTTTGTTTGGTTTTTTTTTTAGTCCCCTCCTCCCACAAAGACTTAGTTTAACATTACTCCTCTATGAAGCCTGCCTTGACTGTCCTTCCCAACCTAGCAGAGGTAGTCACCGCCACCTGTGTTTCTAAGGGCCTATTATAGTGCATTGCATTCTACTGTAGTTATCTCTGGCAATTTCCCAACCAGACCGGGACCTCCTTCTATGCAGACTATGCCTTACTAATTGTATCCCCAGGGCCTAGAATAGTGCTCTACACACAGAAAGCATTCAATATATATTTGCTTAATGGTCTTATTAACAATACAGAACAGAACCTAATACATTTAGTGTAACTAGGATAGAAATCTCCTGGTTATATGACAAACATGTGACTGTAACTAAATATGAAAATAACTTCAAATATCCTATTTTTAGTCTAATCAATCATGTTAATATTCATCCCTAAGCATATCCAGTGAGCATCCAGTTTGTCCTGGCACAGTTAGCTGGTAGCCAATATCTCAGAATCCATACAGCAAAAATCGCAATACCAGCTTTTAGTGATACAAAAGTCCATCTCCCACCTCAATTTACACAAAATAATCTGTTTGGTAGTGAGTGAAAGAGGGAACTAAACAGTGAAATCTGAAATTTCCATCAACATAACACTGCATATGGCAAAAAAATAAGAAGTTAACAGAAGGGGAGCCCTTTTCTGATCCTGCTCTTAAACTCGTACAGAAATAGTCAGTGATCAAAAGGCTTCACCAAAGCCACTGAAAGAGGTATGTTTCCCTAGCCAATTAGGATCCTAACTAAAACAGAGTTACCTGGGCAACCCAAAGCACCACCCTTGCCACTCTCAGCCTGCCAGCGATGTTCTGCCCCTCTGTTTAGACGTCTGCCAGGCAAGCTACGATACCGTGCCAGCCGATTCTGTGCCAGACACATTACCTCCGACAGAAGGTTCCTTGTGTCTGGTAATATGGAGCTAACCAGCACACCTGGCATACTACCTCTTAAATGTCAAAGCTGTTTTGGAAGGGCAGGTTAGAAGGGGGAGGGACTTCAAAGTAACGAAATAGTGAACATTTCCTGAAAGGTAATTTAATGTCATCAGAATCAACCACGAAGAGGGTCCCATGAGGACTCAGATCACAGCCTGCCAGACAACACTAACATGACAGAGCATGTAGTAGAAACTTTGCATTTTCTACATTAATGTCACCTTTGTAAAATCCCAGCTAGCTGCTGTGGAAGTAACATCATAACTGGTTTGTCCCTGGGTTTCCATTTTTGCTTTCTGTGCTGTGAGGGGGTGGGGGATGGTGGTGTGTACCAGGCACTGGCTGAGAATTCTCCGTTTCTCCAGAGGTCTCTTTCCTCTTCTAGGCCATGAGATCGCACACTGTGACAATCTGCCAAACTTAAGGAATAGAAAACTCAACATATAAAAGATATTTCTGTTAGGAATATGCTACATTTTTGTTATTGTCATTGTTCTTATCACTTCTATTATTATCATCATGCTCCTCCTCATCATTACCATTTTCTTCAGTGCCTGGAAATGGCTTCATGTATAGTATTTGAACACTGTTGAATCTGGTGACTCTCATGATTGCTAATTCATAACACAGTTATTCTAGACACATCAACAACTTAAAAAAAAAAAAACTTTCTTAATGTTTTATTTACTTATTTATTTATTTAGAGAGCACATGAGTGCAAGCAAGGGAGGGGCAGAGAGAGAGGGAGAGAAAGAATCCCAAGCACGCTCCACACTATCAGCACAGAGCCTGATGCAGGACTCAATTTCACAAACCCCAAGATCATGACCTGAGCCGAAATCAAGAGTGGGAAGCTTAATTGACTGAGCCATCCAACTGCCCCATTTTGAGAGGGGGAGGGGCAAAGACAGAGGGAGAGAGAGTCTCAAGCAGGCTCTGCACCATCAGTGCAGAGGCCAACATGAGGCTTGAACTCACGAATCATGAAATCACGACTTGAGCTGAAACCAATAGTCAGACACTCAGTCGACTAAGCCACGCAGGTACCCCATCAACAATTTTTTTTATTCCAATACTGTAATAAAGTTGATCAGTAGGATTAAGTTTTGTTATATTTTAAAGCCAGATTAATTTCAGTGAAATAATAAAATATAAGTAAATTATAATGCCATTCTTTCTTCCAAAATACTCAAAGTTTAAATATATTCTCAGGGGTATTCCCCAAAGTCCTCCAAGGAAGGGAAAGGTGATGATATAATATATATAATAGATATTAATAATATGTAATAATGATGATGATAATAATCTTGATAGCAGCCAATGTTTTTTGAGGACTATTTGGAGCTAGACACGTGAACACGATATGGAAAAGAGAGTAGAGTGAGAAGACCCAGCACCAAGCTTTGAAAAATTCTGTCATTTAAAAACCGGGTAGAGAAGAATGTGCAAACAAGGAAGGTCTAACAAGAAGTGGGAGGAAAAGGCAAGAAAAATTTATCATGAAAGTCATAGGATAAAAAGGTTTCAAGAAGGAGAGTGGTTTATGTTGCTGAAAGTCAAGTAAAACGAAGAATGAAATGTCAGAATTAGCAATCTGAAGGGCACAGATGACCTTAGCAAGAAGTTTCAATGTAGCAATGATGCAAAATTGAGATAGCAATGGAATAAGAGTGAGGGGAAAGGAAAGCATGGATTAAGTCTTTACAAATATGGCTGAGAAAGGGCAGGAAAAGGCAGGGTGGTAACTAAAGGCCAGGAAGGGGCCCAGGGGATTTTGTTATTCCAAGATGGAAGAGATCTGCGCGTGTTTAATGACAAGTGGAAGAGTCCAAATAAAAGGAAAAGACTGAAGAGAGAGATTGAACAGTGTCTGGTTGCAGAAGAAAGGTTCTAAAACAAAGATGGGAGGATGAGCCTTAGATGGGAAGGCTGCCACTGCACTAAGAGGGAAGGAAAAGAGTGTTTCAGACTAAGGCAGAGTGGTTTGGAGGTAAAAAGTTAAAGAAATTCTAATTTCTCTGTTTTCTATCTTATTTATGAAGCAGTAGTAATAATCATAATAGTAATGAAGGTGGTGGTAGGATTAATAATGCTTATTATATTAAATAATATTTAATAAATACATATTAATGTTAATTATATAATTGACAGAATGTTATCTATATAATTATTAGAATGGTGATTATAATTAACAAGTATTAATATTATTAATTTTTAGTACTATGGGTTAAGCATTGTCTTATACATTAATTAATTTAATCCTCCTAGCAAACTTTTAAGAAAGATATTATTATTTTCACTTTTAAAAAGTTAAGCAACTTGTCCAAGGTCACATGGCTAAGCCAGCATTCAAACCCAATCAGTCTGGCTCCAAAGCTTATACTATGAGCTACTTTATTATACCAACACTCAATTTAGAGATTTTTAACAAGTCTCAACATAAAGCTCTTGAAAGAGCTTTTTTTTGGTGCAGTAATGGAGACAAAAACCAGACCAGAGATTTTGTGGAGTGGAACACAAAGTAGTAGGAGGTAATATCTGTTGAGAAAAAAGGAGAAAATAGGTGATCAGAAGGGTGGGGAGAGTAAAGAAGTGTGAAATGATCTTTTCAGGGAAAGAAGCAATGAGTTGATACATAATGAGGTTTCCAGACAATGAGAAGGATCTATTGGAATTTGGTGACTATGAAAATAAAGTGGTACAAAAATCTGCTCTATTTTGTGATTTTTAGCCACTTAGGTGTAACCACAGAGAAATCAGAATTGGGTTCATCAAGGGTTAGGACTCTGCTGGATAAGTTCAAAAATTTCAGAGAGGTAAAGAAGTAACAGGGAAAGTGTTACTGCAGTGAACACAGAACCTAAACAAGATAATAAGGGAAGCTGATAAATTAGTAAGAAAGGAGATGGGAGAAGAACTGGAGGTCCCAACAAGAATTTGGTTACAAGGCAAATGACTGAACTAGAAATTACATGTTACCTTCAAAAAGCCAGATGCTTAAAGGAGAAGCAGTTTTCTAGGTGAAAACTGCCATAGATGTGACTGTGGAAGTGAGTGACACAGGCAGGTAGAGGGAGAAGTCACCGAAAATGAGGAAGCTACGAAACTATGAGGCCAAAGTGTTGGATACTCTGATAGTAATGAGATGGAGAGGAAGCTGTGAGCGAGTGGTCTTTGAAGAATGAGAGGGTAAGAAGGCAGCCTAGCCAAATGGCATGCAAATCAAAGGAGCAGAACGTATTTTCTTTTTATAAGAGTATGGAAAGTAATGCCCAGGAAGTGAAGAACACGGATACTAATCCTACTTCCTGACACAGAGCTACATGTGATACAACCACTCAGGAGGGCTTATGTCTATGATTGATCATAGCTGAACTAACGCTCTGCATTTCTAACTCCCACCACAAAGTTATATCCACTACCATGTTTTACTATAGACTTTTTCTTCAAATCGATTTAACTAATTTGTTTAAGTAACACAAGAGTATATTTTTACTGAAAGAGTGAAAAATTGGAAAGTAAGTATCTACAGTTTGGTATATATCCTTCTAAAATGATTTCTAAACACACTTACACAGCAACATGTTTTTACGTATCATTTATAATTTTTAACAGCATAAATAGGGGCATATTATATGTGTTATCTGTACATTTTTTTTACTTACAATATTTTTATGTTTTCCATATTAGTAGAGGTCTACATAGGTCTACCTTTTGTTCATAACTACAAAAAATTTCCATAACATATAATTTTCCATAAACATAATTTATTTAACCATTCCCCTATTTATGCAAACTTAACAGTTTTTTTCTAATTTCTTGTTATTATAAACAATAAACTAAAGAATATTTCTGCACAGGGGGGCCTGAGTGGCTCAGTTGGCTAAGTGTCCAACTTTGGCTCAGGTCATGATCTCATGGTTTGTGGGTTCAAGCCCTGCGTTGAGCTCTAAGCCGACAGCTCAAAGCCTAGAGCCTGCTTCTGATTCTGTGTTTCCCTCTCTCTTTCTGCCTCTTCCTGCTCGTTCTCTCTCTCCCTCTCTCTCTCCCTCAAAAATAATAAACGTTAAAAAAAACCTGGGGGGGGTCAAATAATTTGCATATATTTTTATAAATTGTTCTAAACTGCCTTCTGACAAGAATTTACTCATTTACAAGGCAATGTTTAAAAAGAAAGCCCAGTTCCTCAATTCGATACCAATATCTATATTTGACAGAAAGAATTTTAAGATTCCTATTAGAGTACTGAATAAAAATAATCAGTGTTTCAATTTGCATTTTGCTGATTAATAATAAAACTCAGCAGTTTCTCATGGTTTTTGTTTAAATTTTAAAACAGCCTAAGATATAATTCACATACCATATAATTTACCCAGCTAAAGTATAATATAATTCAATGATATGCTTACTTTTCAGTGTTTTGTTTAGGGATTTTTTTGTTTGTTTTAGTATAGCCACAGATAAGTGGATCTATCATCATAGTCAATTTTAGAAAACTTTGACGCCTCAAAAAGAAACCTCATACCCTCTTAGCTGTCAGGACCTCTCCTCCTAGCCCTAAGTAACCCCTAATGTACTTTCCATCTCCACAGACTGCCCTGTTCTGGACTTTCATATTAATGGAATCATATAATACATGGACTTTTGCGACTGACTTCTTTCACTTAGTATATGTTTTTAAGGTTCATCCAAGTTGCAACATGTGTAAGTACTTTATTCCTTTATAATATTATAATAATATTCGATTGTGTAGATATACCACATTTTGGTTATCCATAAGTTGGTGAATATTTGGATTATTTCTATCTTTTGGCTATTATGAATAATGCTGCTGTACACATTCATGTTTAAGTTCTTATGAGGACATATGTTTTCATTTATCATGGATATATACCTAGGAGTAGAACTGTTAGGTCATATGGTGATTCTATGTTTAATTGTTTGAGCAACTGCCAGACTGTTTTCCAAAGTGGCTTTACCATCTTGTATTTCCAACCAACAGTGTGAGAGTTCCAATTTCCCCACACCCTCATCAACACTTATCTGGCGTTTTGATTCTAGCCATCCAGCAATCCATCAAGTGGTATCTCACTGTAATTTTGATCAAATTTCTCAGATGACTAATAATAACAAGCATATTTTCATGTGCTTTTTGGTGATTTGTGTATCTTCCTTGGAGATATGCCTGTTTAGATCCTCTACCCGTTTTTAAATTGGGATATTTGTCTTTTTATTATTGCATTGTAAGAGTGCTTTATATATCTTAGATACAAGTCTCCTCTCAGATATATGATTTACAGTGTTTTCTCCCATTGCATGCATTGTCTTTGCTCTTTCTTGTGTCCTTTCAAGAATTAAAGCGTTTAATTTTGATGAGTTCTAATTATCTATTTTTCTTTTCTTTTTCCTCTTGTTTGTTTCTCATGATTGTGGTGTCATATCTAAGAATCCTTTGCCAAATCTAAGATCATGGAAAATATTACCCCCCTATTTTCCTCTAAGAGTTTTATAGTTTTAGCTTTTGCATCCAGGTCTATGATCTATTTTGAATTAATCTTGTATATGGAATGAAGTAAAGGTCCAAGTTCATTATTTTGCATGTGACTATCCAGTTGTCACAGCACAATTTGTTGAAAAAAATATTCTTTCCTCATTGAATGGTCTTGGCACCTTTGTCAAAACTGAACTGACAATTAATGTATGGTCTTATTACTGAACTCCCAGTTCTATTCCATTGATCTATATGTCTGTTTTTGTGCCAATATCACACTGTCTTCAAATTTGAAATCAGGAAGTGTGAGCTCTCCTACTTTATTCTTCTTTTCAGAACTGTTTTGGCTATTCTTTGTCCCTTGCTATTCCATATGGGTGTTAACTATACAAATAATTGTCCATGCACAGCCTTTCTTCATTTTTCTTTTGGATAAAGTTTTAAAATTGCTTATATGGGTATTAATCCTTTGATCATAAACTTTTTTCCTAGTCTGTCACCTTCAGCCTTTTTTTATGGTGTCCTTTGTCATACAGAAGTTAAGTTTCATTTTATATAATATATATTTAAATATAAATATTTAAGTATACATATATTAATATTTACCAGTATTTCCTTCTAAAAATTAGTACATTTAAAAATACATAGATAGGGGCGCCTGGGTGGCTCAGTCGGCTGAGTGTCCGACTTCGGCTCAGGTCATGATCTCACAGTTTGTGGGTTCGAGCTCCATGTCAGACTCTGTGCTGACAGCTCAGAGCCTGGAGCCTGCTTCAGATTCTGTATCTCCCTCTCTCTCTGCCTCTCCCCCACTCACACTCTGTCTCTCTCCCTCTCTCAAAAATAAATAAACATTAAAATTAAAAAAAAAGAAGAAACTGGTGGGAGAGAGGAGGCAGTGGAAAAAGATGTATAGTGTCCAGATAATATATAAACTAAATAATCCAAATGTGATTTGTTGTGATGTAGTTGTCTGATGCTAAGGAAGATTTTCTGTAACAAACTTGTCCAATCTTTCCCTGATTTTCATAAACTTTATATGATGTTTAGTCATGCACAAACCCAAAATATCAAGCAATATTTTGCAGCTAATCACTAAGAAATCTGCACCAATAGTCAATAGGCATTTACAAATAGCATCACGCTTTGGCATTGTCTGAAAATAGTAAGCAATTATTTGAGAATCATATTAGTTTTGACCTGCCAAGTCAATGATACAAAAAATCTGACAAAATGAAAATGTGGAGCTGTAAGAACCTTCATACGCAGTTGGAGGCCATGTAAATTGGTACAGCCAAGAATTTGGAACAGCATTATCTCATAAAGATGCACACAAACATCTGATCCTTCACATAAACCTCAGAAAAACTATAACACATTTGCACATGGAACAATGAACAAGAGTGCTCACAGTAGAATTATGAGTTTTCTGTTTTTATAACATCTTCACTGAGATGTAATTCATATACCATAAAATTATTTTAAAGCATACAATTCAGCAGTTTATAGTATATTCACAGAATTGTGCAACCATTACCACCATCTAATTTCAGAACATTTCATTACCCCAGAAAGAAATCCCACATCCATTAGTCGGCACTCCCTATTCCTCCCTTGTCTAGCCTATGGCACCCACTAACCTACTTTCTATCTCTGTCTTTGTCTATTCTAGACAGTTCATACGAATGGAATCAATACACATAGGATTTTGTATCTGGTTTCTTTCACTTAGCATAATGTTTTCATGGTTCACTGAGACTGTAGCATATATCAGTACTTCATTCCTTCTAATGGCCAATCATACTCCATTATATGGATACACCACATTTGTTTATCCATACACGGGTTGATGGACATTTGAGTTGTTTCCACTTTTTGGCTATCATGAATGATGCTGCTGTAAACATTCATGTACCAGTTTCTATGTGGACATATGTTTTCAATTATCTTGGATATATGCTCAAGAGCAGAATTGCTGGGTCATATGGTAACTTTGCACTCAATGCTTTGGGGAACTACCAGAGTGTTTTCCAAGGTGGCTATACCATTTTTGCCATCACACAAGCAATGCATGAGGTTCCAATTTCTTCATTTTGTCACCAATATTTGTTACTTCCATCTTTTTATTAAACCATCCAAATGGGTGGGAAGTAGTATCTCTTTGTAGTTTTGATTTTCATCTCCAGATTATGTTTTAGTAGCAAAACAAACCTCATCATCCTAAAAACAGTGTATATATCCATCAACAGAAGAAGATACTTTTAGTACAATTATGCGCTGGGCTACCTACCATATGACAATGTGAAGACGGGTAAGTTGGTGTCGCATGTATCAATGTGCAAATGAAACTAGTGCTTTGCATTATCAACAGATAAATCTTACAAATATAATATTAAATTGGAAAAAGCACATAGCAAAAGGATATGTAGAACATAGTGCCATTTATGTAATTTTAAAAACATATAAAACAACATTATAAATTATTTAGGGATACGTTTATATGAGGTAAAAATATAAAGACATGTTAACTATATTGCTAATACTCTATTTCTCAAACTAGTTGGCAGTTACACAGGTACTTGTTATATTATTCTCTGCAAGGTTTGAAAGACTTTATTAAAGATAAAAAATCAATGAGAGAAAAAGTCTGGTCATTACATCTGCTGTGTGCTTTCCACTGCTACCAAGTATAAACCAATGTTAAAGACTGGAAATAGCTGAACAGTTAAATGACATCTCATCTAAGACTTCTTAGTTCAATAAGAAACAATTCTAACAAGCAATAGGACTTCCTATCCAAAATTCAAGCCCTAAAAGAATCTGTTAACCTGCATGGCTTTTAAAATATGAACAATCAGGGGAGCGTGGGTGGCTCAGTTGGTTAAGTATCTGACTCTGGCTCACGTCACGATCTCATGATTTGTCAGTTCAAGCCCCGCGTTGAGCTCTATGCTGAGAGCTCAGAGACCGCAGCCTACTTCAGATTCTGTGTCTCTCTCCCTGTGCCCTCGCCCTCTCACGCTCTGTCTCTCTCTTTCTCTCAAAAGTAAATAAACATTAAAAAATATGAACAATTGGGGCGCCTGGGTGGCGCAGTCGGTTAAGCGTCCGACTTCAGCCAGGTCACGATCTCGCGGTCTGTGAGTTCGAGCCCCGCGTCAGGCTCTGGGCTGATGGCTCAGAGCCTGGAGCCTGTTTCCGATTCTGTGTCTCCCTCTCTCTCTGCCCCTCCCCCGTTCATGCTCTGTCTCTCTCTGTCCAAAAAATAAATAAACGCTGAAAAAAAAAAATTTAAAAAAAAAAAAATATGAACAATTGGATAAATACTAAAATTGAGTGAAAATTTGTACTTATTTGTCCTGGGTGAAAAAAATTATGACAATTTCATTTTATTCTACAGCTATCTCTGCATAAGGAAATCAGTCTAAAAAAGTTAAGTGAATCAATAAGATTTAAACATTATTGATATCACTTATTAAATGAAAATATTATAAAGTACTCAGATTTAAGATACACTTTCACAACCTTTTTTTTTTTTTTAAGTTTGTTTATTTTTGACACAGAGAGAGAGCGAGCGTGAGCTAGGGAGGGGCAGAGAGAGAGGAAGACACAGAATCCGAAGCAGGCTCCAAGCTCGGAGCTGTCAGCACAGAGCCTGACACAGGGCTTGAACTCAAGAACCGTGAGACCATGACCTGGGCCGAAGTCGGACGCTTAACTGACTGAGCCACCCAGGCACCCCCACAACCTATCTTTTTGAAGTTCTCAAAGAAAGCCATTTCTTTGAGAAATTTCTCAAATTGAGAAATTTCTCACAGAAAACCCCAACACAAAATGCTTTGTATTTCTATACGTTTCAAGTTGGAAATTGGACTGCCAAAAAAAATA
This sequence comes from Leopardus geoffroyi, assembly GCF_018350155.1. Classification (NCBI taxonomy): domain Eukaryota; kingdom Metazoa; phylum Chordata; class Mammalia; order Carnivora; family Felidae; genus Leopardus; species Leopardus geoffroyi. The sequence goes on from NC_059338.1 coordinate 28,447,285, forward strand.
GAAAAAGAAAAAAAGTCACACCGCCTAAATCGACACAAGGTTAAAACAACTTGGAAATTTAAAAAGTAATTCCTAAAATAAAGAAACAAAATAAAAAGTAATTCCTATTGTATCTTGACTGTGTTGCTGTTATTACACAAATCTGCACATGTGATAAAATTACTATAACTATACATGCATACACATACAAATGAGTACACGTAAATCTGATTTTAAATCTGAATAAGGTTGGGGCGCCTGGGTGGCTCAGTCAGTTAAGCGTCCAACTTCGGCTCAGGTCATGATCTCATGGTTTGTGAGTTCGAGGACTGTGCCGGGCTCGGGGCTGACAGATCAGAGTCTGGAGCCTGCTTCGGATTCTGTGTCTCCCTCTCTCTCTGCCCCTCCCCTCTTGCTCTGTTTCTGTCTCAAAAATAAATTAAACATTAAAAAAATTTTTTTTTAATCTGAATAAGGTCTATGAATTGTACCAGTGTCCATTCCCTGATTTTGATAATAGCCTATAGTTATCTAAGATGTTATTAGTGGGAGAAAACTGGGTAAAGGATTAATAGGACTTCTGTGTAAGTTTCTATGAATCTACAATTATTTCAAAATAAAAGCGTTAAAGAAAAAATTCCTGGGATCTAACATGAGATACTGAGACAATAATTTGCTTATATCTCTCTGAGCTCTGCATGAGACTCCTTTATCCAGACATTTTCAATTCCACAGTTGTTGGCTTACAGATCCCCACTTCCTTTGTTTCTCCTCCTAACTTGCCACTGTTCTAATAATTCTGGCCTTTAAACTACTCACTAGCTCATGAGAGGGTAAAGAGAAAAAAGAAAGATGAAATTCTAATGATTTTAATATCTATTAGCAGATACTATAAAGGAAGGTTTTACAACTATCAGATTTCCTTTTCTTAGGCCATTTCTAGATACCACAGAAAATGACTTTCCTACTTAAAAGGAGTCTTCAAACTGGTCCTTTCAGAAGCACAGAGTAGGACACTGGTAGCTAGATGCAGTCCCCTATGAAGAAAAACAGCGATGGAAATTCACAAGTCAAAACTGGAAGCCAAGATAAGCAGCAACCTGGCTGGAGAGCACTGATCCTTGAGTCTCAGCCTAGGCTACTGGAGGCAGTTGAGGGATGAGAAAACACATACACACTCATACACACAACCATAATAAAGTTCATCGAAAGCACTCCAATACTCTTTAACACAAAGGGACAACAGTGATAATCTAGATCAGGTCAAACCAAAAGGTGTGTTTTTCTCCCTTTTCTGTAGGAGTTAAAATAGATGATCAGTAGGGACTTCTGCCCCACTAAAGTTCAGAAGAGACATAGCTACTGTTCTTACGTTGAGTAATTGCAGATAATCTTCAGAGCCTTTTGGGGCTTTAATAACCTGAAAAGCATGCATGTATGTATGTATTTCACTAGTGAAATGTGATTAAGGGGAATGGTATTAAGAAACAATTTATTTATCAATAAAAGACAGCAATCTATGAATAAGATAAATAAACATGGACAGTCAGTAGTAAAGCAAGTAACTGCTTTACAAATCCTAGTGATATCAGTACCCTATTACCCTTAAGTAACCATACTTAAAACCCTGATAAAAGGTGAGAGGGTGACTTTCAAAGACAACAGATACTGGAGACTTTAGTTCTTCAATCATTAGAACAGAACATGATTCAAATATGAACAGTTCAAAAGGAATATGCGTAACCATTTCCTTGGAGAAAAGGTCTCTCTTTTTTTTTAAGTTTATTCATTTTGAGAGAGAGAGAGAGAGAGAGAGAGAAAGAGAGTCTGAATGGGGGAGGGACAGAAAGAGAATGAGAGTGAGAGAAACAGAGACAGAGACAGAGACAGGGAGAGAGAGAATCCCAAGCATGCTCTAGGCTGTCAGTGTGGAGCCCAGTGTGGCGCTCAATCCCAGGACCCTGAGATCATGACCTGAGCCAAAATCCAGCATCAGACACTTAACCGACTGAGCCACCTAGGTGCCCTGGAGAAGTAAAAGGTCTTAAAACAAGTTCAGAGAAATAATCTATCAGGACAGATGGGAAAAATCTTGGAATAAGTCAGTAACCAAAGCAGACTACAGCAAAGCAAAAAGAAAGCCTCTATGGACACTGCGAAGAGATGGCCAGGAAGGACAGAACCAGGGATAAGGTTGGTTTAAGGGTATAAAGCTGCAGAGCTCTGGGGAAGAGGCAGGTGTATCCCCTCTCTACAGTGGATAGAAACAAGTACAATAATCCAAAGTTCAACTTATGTTCATAGAAATTGTTTGAAACACATTTTCCTCCTTATTCACAGGTCATCATATCAACAGCAGCCCTACACTGGAAACACTAGGTGAATAATAAAACTATTTTGCCTCCCAAGTCTTCCACCTGCCACAGCATGACTTGCTCAAGAAAATCTGACAGACAGCCTATGATGCCTGAAGCTACTATGTGCCTCTAAATGTTGACCGGGGGTTGACCATAATTTACAATAATAAAATTTATGCATTTGGATGCTGAATTGGAGTCCAGGGCTAAATTTTCCCCAATGTTTAAAATATAATATCTTTGATTTTAGCAGGAACAAATAAGAACTGAGAAAGGCACAGTCTAGGTAATAAATTGCTGTTGGCAGCCATTAACCCAATGGAACCTAATAAAATTGCCTTAGGATAGGGCTAAACAGAAGCAAAATAGGAATCTTCTGGAGGCATTACCAGGAACTCATTAAAAGCAGAAATCATAAAGGAGACATGTGACTCCTCACCCTTGTCCACAAATAATCATGAAAATATAACAGCCAGTCATAATTTCCAATCACGGTGTAGTCAGAGCTCCATAATTACATGACTACTGGATTTGGGAAGGGAGAAGGGATTTCATCAACTTACTCTTATGATTTAGACCCCATAGGAAGGTAATGAGACAATTCCCTCTGGAGAATGTGTTCAGAAAAACTAGATGAGATGTTCCTCTCAGACCAGCTAAACTTCTTAAATGATTTGGTTGCTTTCCCCAGAATCTCATCAGAAAAAAATTATGATTTCTCAGATTAAAGGGATAAAAATATTTTATCTCTCTGCCTTCATGTAAACTTAAGAATCTATTCCAAATAGGGAGGTCCTACTCCTGGAATATAACTTGATCCAACCTACAACTAATTGGACTTTACCATCCTTAGGGAATGATGAAAAATAACAGACCTGAACCTCTACAGTGGTCAGGTATTCAAGGGATGGTCGGATAGTTACATATTGGTCTTCTTTCCTCTAAAAGATGGAGATAACTGACTGAACAATGTAGAAAGAAGCCTCAATTCTGAAACTCATTAAGATAAAATCAGGTTTTTTAAGATTTTTATTTTTCTGTTTTTCTATTTCAGACACAAATACACACCCAAGTTCTCTGTAGCAAATAACATCCCTTGTTACCCAGAACAATGCCTGACACATAGTAAAAGCTCAATAAATATGTATGTATTTTAGTAAACACCTGGATGAATGAGCAATTAAACAGTCTCTTTCAAGACTTCCTTGGCTTCCCTGAAAACTAACTAGTTCTTCAGCTTTCCCTATGACCACTCTTTCTCTTCCCAAACATGTAAATTTTCCAAGGGTCAGACCTCAGTCTGCTCTTCCTGAAAATAACAGAATTCATTTTCTTTCAGAACTTTACTGAACACTGATTCATTAATTTAAGGAGTACAGTCAGCACTAAGGAGAAAAAGATGGTTGAGACATGCTTTCTGCTATCAGGGACTCTTAGTCTAACATAAGGAAAAGTAAATATGAATTTGTGTAAGATAATATCACATTTAGTTGCTAAACTAGCACGAAGAACAAGATGTTATAAGGACAAGAAGGAAAGACAAATAAACTCTGACAAGGTAGGCTTCACAGAGAAAGTGTTATCAAAGCAGAACCTTGAAAGATTTAGTAGGGTTTTACCAAGTACAGAAGGGCAGAGAGGACAATGTAGGCAAAGAGAACAACATAAACAAATGTTCACGAGAAGTGCTCAGGAAATGGCAAGTAATAAATGAGCAGTATGTGAATACGGTTGAGGAATAGTGGGGAAAGAAACTGATAAGATGGGTTGAAAAAATTTAGATGCCATGGAAAGAGCTAGCCTGTTTATTCTGCATGTCAATGGTTCCAAAATGCAAAACTGCATCAGAGTAACTTCAAATGCATGGAAAAAATACAGATTCCTGGATTCTACCCCCAAGCTACTGAAGTGGAATTTCCAGATATAGGGCAGAGGCATCTGTATTTGAATGAGTATCCTAATGTGTAATAAAATTTGGTAACCATTGATGGATTGTTTTTTTTTTTAAGGAAAGTTATATTATTAGATTGATATTTTAAAGATAACTCTGAAGGTACTATTAAAAATGGACTGGGGGTGCTTGGGTGGCTCAGCCAGTTGAGTGTCCAACTTCGGCTCAGGTCATGCATGATCTCACAGTTTGTGAGTTCAGGCTCACTGCTGCCAGGACAGACCTGCTTTGAATCCTCTGACTTCTCTTTCTCTCTGCCCCTCCCCAGCTTGTGCTCCCTCTTTCTCAAAAATAAACCATTTAGGGGCGCCTGGGTGGCGCAGTCGGTTAAGCGTCCGACTTCAGCCAGGTCACGATCTCGCGGTCCGTGAGTTCGAGCCCCGCGTCAGGCTCTGGGCTGATGGCTCAGAGCCTGGAGCCTGTTTCCGATTCTGTGTCTCCCTCTCTCTGCCCCTCCCCCGTTCATGCTCTGTCTCTCTCTGTCCCAAAAAAATAAATAAAAACGTTGAAAAAAAAAAATTAAAAAAAAAAAATAAACCATTTAAAAAATTGGACTGTAATATGTGCAAAATAAGAAAAAGGGAGACCTACAGCAGACTATGGCAACAATGCATTCATTTATTCGACAAGCATTTAAAAAAAATATGTGCCTATTAGTTCACATAAGAGATGACAACTTAAACTAGGGTACCAGCAATGTTAATGGAGACAAGAAGAGAGTCAAGAGACATGAAAAAGTAGAACTGACAACTCTTGATGAAGGAAGGAAGGAAGGAAGGAAGGAAGGAAGGAAGGAAGGAAGGAAGGAAGGAAAGGAAAGGAACGAAGGAAGGAAAGGAACGAAGGAAGGAACGAAGGAAGGAAGGAAGGAACAAAGGGTGGGAAGGAGAGGAAGGAACGAAGGGAGGGAGGGAGGAAGGGAGGGAGGGAGGGAGGGAGGGAGGAAGGAAGGAAGGAAGGAAGGAAGGAAGGAAGGAAGGAAGCAAATCCCAGTTTTCATCGATGATTCCCAAATTTGGATGAGCATCAGAATAAAAGATTCCTGGCTCCTACTCCAGACCTACTGAATCAGGTTCTTTGGAGGGTAGGACTAAGAGTTTCTATCCACCCCCCCCCCCCACACTTTTTTTTTGAGAGAGAGACAGAGAGAACAGAATCTTAAGCAGGCTCCACACCCAGCACAGAGTCTGATGTAGGGCTTGATCTCATGACCATGAGATCATGACCTAAGCCGAAATCAAGCGTTGGACCCTTAACTGACTGAGCCATCCAGGCACCCTTCAGAGTCTCTATTTTTAACACCTGCCCCCTGATGATTTTCATGCAGTCAGTTGAGCATCAATGGTGGCATTGACAAATAAGAACTAATGTCTTAGATGACTGAGTAGTTTATGAAGAGAAGAAGAGAAGGAGGAGGAGCGACAGCTTTTTGACTGGGATAAAAAAAACAGTTTTTCTCTGGAAATATGGAGACTGAGATAAATCTGCAAGACATGGAGATCAAGATGTCAAGCAGACAACTGGGAATACAAACCTGGAGTCCAGAGAAAAGATAAAGTCTAGAGAGGTCAGAGCTGGATAGCTGGACATCATGAATACATGGCCCTAGATGAGGCCATGGGAGTAGGTAAGGTTACAAATGGAGAAATGATAGAGAAAAAAGTGGGCTGAAGATGGAAGTCTGGAAAAAGACTGGGCAGAGGAAGAGGAATAGAGAAGAAAGTGCAGAAGAGTGATCCAGGAGGTAAGAGGAGGATCTGGGGGGGAGGGGGCGGTTTAGAAGCCAAGGGTTGAGTTTTAATTAATAAAAGGGACCAATGGACAAAATATAAAATGGTCCAAAAGGAAAAGAATTAAGAAGGTATGGCATTTAGGAAGTCTGTGGTGACCTCTGAGAAAGCAGTATCAATAGAATGGCAGGAACAGAAGTAGAAAAGTAGGCGTATACCACTCCTTGAGGAGAAAGGAGAGAAAGATGAGTCAGTAGTCTGAAAGAAAGAGTTAAGACAGAAAAAGTTGTTTGGGCGGTAATTTTTATCATGTATTTTTTATTGAGGTATAGCTGATATATAATAGTTTCAGGGGTACGACATGATTCAATATTTGTATATATTGTAAAATGATCACCACAATAAGTCCAGTTAATGTAGTTTTTCTTTTCTTTTCTTTTTTTTAAGTCTATTCATTGGAGAAAGAGAAATAGAGTATGTACAAGCAAAGGAGGGGTAAAGACAGAGAAACAGAGAATCCCAAGCAGGCTGAAGTTCATGAACCATGAGACCATGACCTGAGCCAAAATCAAGTTGGATGCTTAACCAACTGAGCCAACCAAGTGCCCCAATGTTGTTTTTATTTCTGAGAATGAAGAGAACTTGAGGAATGTTAAAGAAAAGAAGAAGAAATGAGGGGAGAAGAGAGTGAAGACACAAATGAAGAGATCACTGATCTCATAACATCCTGGAAGTAGTGGGGAAGGACGATACTGGACCCTGAAAGGAGAGGAGGAAAAATGACAACAGAAATGGTTTGGAGGTGGAGAGAAGAGTACTGGATGTGGGTTTTTTCTTGTTTGTCTTGTTTTGTTTTGTTGGTTTCCTTTGACTAGACAGTGATTTTGTCAGCTCTTAATAAGAAAGAAATAAAAGATGTGCTTAGATACAGAGCCACTAGGAATGATTAAAACATTGGTAGGTGGTAATAAAGGCCCAGATGAGGGTATTTCATTTTATTTGCTTAACAAATACATATATTAGCACTCTCTTTGTGCCAGGCAGAGTTCTGAGCACCTTACATATATTAACTCAATTATTCCTCATAACAACTCTGAGTTTGAAACTCTTACTGTCTGGGGCGCCTGGGTGGCGCAGTCGGTTAAGCATCCGACTTCAGCCAGGTCACGATCTCGCGGTCCGTGAGTTCGAGCCCCGCGTCGGGCTCTGGGCTGATGGCTCAGAGCCTGGAGCCTGTTTCCGATTCTGTGTCTCCCTCTCTCTCTGCCCCTCCACCGTTCATGCTCTGTCTCTCTCTGTCCCAAAAATAAATAAACATTGAAAAAAAAAATTAAAAAAAAAAAAAAAGAAACTCTTACTGTCTTCATTATACATATGATGCAACTGAGACACTCAGAAATTAAGTGACTTACATAACCAAGATTTGCACCACCAAGACTCAAATCTAGATGGTCTGGCTCTAAAGCTGTGCTTTTAGCCACTCTACTGTGCTGCCTCTTTTTTTTTTTTTTTTTTTTTTAATATTTTATTTATCTTTGAGAGAGAGAGAGAGAGAGAGAGAACATGAGAGGGGGAGGGGCAGAGAGAGAGGGAGACAGCATCTGAAGCGGGCTCTGCACTGACAGCAGTAAGCCTGATGTGGGGCTCAAACTCATGAACTGCGAGATTATGACCTGAGCCGAAGTCGGATGCTCAACCAACTGAGCCACCCAGGCGCCCTTGTGCTGCATCTTTAATATAAAAATCTATGTTTGCCATGCAGCCAATAAGAAATACTCTACAATGTTATCTAACACTGCTGAGCGGCTTAGGAGAGCAGGATTGGGAAGAGGTGGGGTAAGTACTGTGAATTTCACAAATTGAAGGATGTCCAGGGCACCTGTGGAAGAACAGCTGTGACAACTGCTGGACCAGGGAGTCCAGCTAATTCTGACTCCACAATCTATCTTAGACCCTAAACTCTTCTCTAAATTGCAACTGTTCAGTGCACATTAGCAGTTTGGTATCTCACAATCTTACCTGAAATTAAGAGAAAACTAAGTCCTACTCTTGCCCCATATCAGCTTCCTTTCTTGACTTCCCCATTTCTATTTACATTTTAGTGCAGAATGAAAGAGGACTGTCTTTCTCACCATTTTTCCCCCAGCACCTCATTCAGTATGTGGCAGGGAATGCATGCTTAATAAATACTTGTTGAATTTCAGTATTATTCTCAAAATCTTAAAATTGTCTTTGACCTCTCCTTCTCCTGCTTTCTATATCCAGTAAGTCTCAAAATCCTGTATTTTTCCTTTTTCTTATGTTTATTTTTTATTTATTTTTGAGGGGTGGGAGACAGATAAAATTCCAAGCAGGCTCTGTGCTATCAGCGCAGAGCCCGATGTGGGGCTCAAACCCCTGAACTGTGAGATCATGACCCGAGCCAAAATCAAGGGCTGGACGCCTAACCAACTGAGGCATCCAGGAGCCCCAATATCCTGTATTTTTCCTAAGTGCCTATTCACATCTTACTTTCTCAGACCCTTTTCACTATTGCCATAGAGCCTATTATAATAAGCTATGGTGCATCTTAACTTTTGCTTCTCCCTCAAATCAATCTATCCAATACAATTTTATCAAATTAGTCACTTAAAATACTACTCTTCTCACATTATTCCTTTGCTCCAAAATTTTCAATCTGTTTATTTAATAAGAAGTTATGAGATGGCCAACCTGCCAGAAACAGTGCCTTTCCCAATTTCCAAGTAGTAACCTCTATTTTTTAGAACATCCATACTAATTATCCAGTCTAATCATTCCCCAGTTATCCCACCTTGAACACCTAGGTTTTTTTTTTTTTTTTCACATAACTATGTCTTATCTCACCAAATGGTGTACAAGGTTCCTGAAGGAAGGGAAAGTTTCTTTTACTTTTTTTATCCTACGAGACCTTAAGCACTGTCCAGTGGACAGGAGTATCTATTGTCCTTGACAAACAGTGTCCCAGCAATCATAAAGAGAAAGATACCAGGTTGAAGAAAATGGTCCTTGATGTACTCTGGTTTGGACTAGTATCCTAGTACATTATTTAACATTTATATTATATTGAAAAAAACTTTAAAGATCCTTTCCATATTCCTTTACTACAATTAACAACCTCCAGTGTAATTTTTGTGTCAAATAAATGATAGACTAATTTTATTTAATTCATTATAATTTCTAAAAGAATGCAATTCATATCTTTATGTACAAGAGTGCATTTATATACCAAACCCCAAACTATGCTAAAAATATGTTTTAGTCTTATTACAACTCTTATATTTCTACCAATCCATTCAACTTATAATTTTGATTTGCTTCCATCTGATTTCAAAGCTGTAACACTAATGACATAGCAAACTGTCTGAACTTCGTAAAAACTTTCTACATCAGAGATACTTATTCCTAACAGTTGCACTCTTCACATGGACACACTGCCTGAAGGTCAAGGCTCTAAATTCTGCAATATTTTTAGCATCCAAAATCCTGGTTTATACTCTCCTTCTTGTTCTCTTGGTCTTTAAAACACATAAGAACATGATATTCAATTCCTAATTCCCTCTAAATCCTAACCAACCAAAGTTTAACTAATTAAAAAAATCCAAAACAGAAACAAATTACTAAGGAAAAAAAGACATACTTTGGAGCAAATAAAGTTTTAAGGTTTGAATTATGAACCCTAGTCCCAATTTTGATTATTCTCATTAAATTACTGGCTGGAACAACTCACTCCCCCCTCCTTGCTACCACCCCCTGCCATGAATTCATTTGTTCATTGAACAAACATTTATTCTCAATGCCTAAAATTTAACAGATATTGTGGTAGATGCAGTTAACATAATGGCAAATAAGATGGGTAAAGTCCCTGCCCTTCCAGAGTTTTAAGTCTGGTTAAGGAAGATAGTCAATAAAATGAGAAATTCATAGGACTGCATGACAAGTGCTATGACAGGAAGCCATCAATACTAAGGGAAAACACAGAAGTACCTATGGGGGAAAATACAGAATGGTAAGCTATGGGGAGGCTCCCTGGAGATAATGATGTTGAACCTGAGACCTGAAAAAGGGGTAGGCAAAGAGAGACAATAAGGATGAGAGAAGCAGAAGGAGATGTATTAAGAAGAGAACATGACATGATCCAGGAAATGAAATATAGCTGAAGTGCAGAATTCAAAGCTGGGAATGGCAAGAAGAGACACTGGAAAACAGGGCACTGGCAAACACTGGAGCATTTTAAGGAAAGTATAAAATGTTTAGCTGTTCTTGGCTGAAGTACAGGAAATGATTGGGAAAGGCAAAAGTAGAAGCAGGGAAGCTATTCAGCAAATTATTTCTGTTACTCAGGTGAGAGATAATGACAAAGCAGACTGATTTGGATTACAAGGGGTAGAATCCTCAGGATATGGTGACTGTAAGCTCATGAGAGCACCATGTCTGTTTTGTTCCCTATTACATCCTCAGTGTTAATAAACATCCAGCCATAGTAAGTGCTAGATAAACACTGCTGAACAAATGAATCAAGAAAATAAGGAGTTAGATGGGGCGCCTGGATGGCTCAGTCGGTTAAGTGCCTGACTTCAGCTCAGGTCATGATCTCTCGGTTCGTGAGTTTGAGCCCTGCATAGGGCTGGGCTCTGTGCTGACAACTCAGAGCCTAGAGCCTGCTTCGGATTCTGTCTCTCCCTCTCTCTCTGCCCCTTCCCCGCTTGTACTCTGTCTCTCAAAAATAAATAAATGTTAAAACACACACACACACACACACACACACACACATTAGGAAAATAAGGAGTCACAGACGTTACTCAGGTTTCACATAACTGGATAGAGAGAGGTACCATTTACTAAGATAGGAAACACAGGAAGTGTAGCAGTTGAGTTTGAGCTACCTGTGAGCCATCCAATGACAGATAATGAGAATACAGACAGATATCAGTTACAAAGCTCAAGAGAAAAACAGATCCTGCTGGAAATGTAAAATAATGGCAGCCTCACTGCCTCAATTAAAGCTATCGTTGATAACTGGCACATTTACAGAATACTGTGTGTGATATCATTCCAATAATCTCTTTAAACTTCCCAGGGATGGGGCGCCTGGGTGGCTCAGTAGGTTGAGCGTCCGACTTCGGCTCAGGTCATGATCTCACGGTTTGTGAGTTCAAGCCCCGCATCAGGCTCTATGCTGACAGCTCAGAGCCTGGAGCCTGCTTCGCATTCTGTGTCTCCTTCTCTCTCTGCCCCTCCCCCGCTCACACTTTGTCTCACTGTTTCTCAAAACTAAATAAATGTAAAAAAAAATTTTTTTAATAAATAAAATAAACTTCCCAGGGTTATTAAATAATGGTTTTAACATCAAAAGTATAAAAAAATTAATATCCATTCTTGTTCTTTAAACCATTAGCAAATCCAGGGGCTCCTGGGTGGCTCAGTCGGTTGAGCGTCTGACTTAGGCACAGGTCATGATCTCGCGGTTTGCGAGTTTGAGCCCCGTGTCGGGCTCTGTGCTGACAGCTCAGAGCCTGGAGCCTGCTTCAGATTCTGTGTCTCCTCCTCTCTGCCCCTCCCCTACTCATGCTCTGTCTCTCTGTCTCTCAATAATAAACGTTAAAAAAATTTTGCTTAAACTATTAGCAAATCTTTAATTTCTGGACCAAGGTGGTGGTAATTCAAGCCTCTGCTTTATAAAAATCCACTAATTTGGACATTTATGGTTTATGTATACTTATCTATATGTCTATAAAATTTTGCAATATAAAAAGGTTTTTAAAAACCTTAACAAACCAGAAACAAGAAAATTCCTTAAATTGATCAAAAGAAACTACTGAAAACAAAGTAAACATAGTTTAATGAAGAAATACTAAAGGCAGTCTCATTAAAGAAAAAAAACAGAGGCGCCTGGGTGGCTCAGTTGGTTAAGTCTCTGACTTCGGCTCAGGTCATGATCTCAAGGTTCGTGGGTTTGAGCCCCGTGTCAGGCGCTGTGGTAACAACTCGGAGCCTAGAGCCTGCTTCGGATTCTGTGTCTCCCTCTCTCTTTCTCTCTCTCTCTCTGTCTCTCTCTGTCCCTTCCTGCTCACACTCTGTCTCTCTCTCTTTCAAAAACAAATTAACATTAAAAAATTAAAAAAGAAAAAAAACCAAAGATACCTTCTATCATTGTTATACTTCAATACTTTTGAGGTTCTGGTCTAAAAATGAAGACCAGAAAAGAAAGGTTTAAACCTTAGGGTCTTTGCAACAAATGATGCTGGAACAACTGGATATTCACATGCAAAAGAGTGAAGTTGGACCCCTACCTCACACCATATGAAAGGTTAACTCAAAATGGATCAAAGACCCAAATTAAGAGCTAAAACTATAAAACTTTTTTTTTTTAAGATTTTATTTTGGGGGTGCCTGGGTGGCGCAGTTAAGTGGCTGACTCTTCAGCTCAGGTCACGATCTCGGTTCATGAGATTGAGCTTCACATGAGGCTCAGGCTGACAGCACAGAGCCTACTTGGGATTCTCCCTTCATCTCTCTCTGCCCCTCTCTCACTTGAGCATGCTCTCTCTCAAAATAAATGAACTTAAAAAAAAATAAAATAAAATAAAAAGATTTTATTTTTAAGTAATCTCTGCATTCAACATGGAACTTGAACTCATGACCCCATGATAAAGAGTCACATGTTCTTCCAACTGAGTCAGCCAGGTGCCCCAATCCAAGTGATTTTTTAAATTGACTTAATATTTTTTTAAGAACGGTTAGATTTACAGAAAAGCTGAGAAGGTAGAGTTCCCATATACTCATTCACCTAGTTCCTACTTTTATTAACATCTTACACTATTAGAGCATATACTATAATTAATAAACTGACACTGTTATTAACTAACATCCATATATTTTATTCATATTTCCTTAATTTTTAGCTAATAGCCCCCTTCTCTTCCAGGATCTCATCCAGGATACCACATTACATTTAGTTGTCACATCTCTTTAGGCTTTTGTTAGCTGTTGCAGTTCCTCAGACTTTGTTTTTGATGTCGACCTTGACAGTTTTGAGGAGTACTGACTGGGTATTTTGTAGGATTTCCCATTATTGGAATTTATCTGATGTTTTTCTCTTGGAAGACTAGTATATGGGCAACTGACATTAAAAAAATTTATTGGGGCGCCTGGGTGGCGCAGTCGGTTAAGCGTCCGACTTCAGCCAGGTCACGATCTCGCGGTCCGTGAGTTCGAGCCCCGCGTCGGGCTCTGGGCTGATGGCTCAGAGCCTGGAGCCTGTTTCCGATTCTGTGTCTCCCTCTCTCTCTGCCCCTCCCCCGTTCATACTCTGTCTCTCTCTGTCCCAAAAATAAATAAATGTTGAAAAAAAAAAAAAAATTAAAAAAAAAAAAAAATTTATTTAGGGGCGCCTGGGTGGCGCAGTCAGTTAAGCGTCCGACTTCAGCCAGGTCACGATCTCGCGGTCCGTGAGTTCGAGCCCCGCGTCGGGCTCTGGGCTGATGGCTCAGAGCCTGGAGCCTGTTTCCGATTCTGTGTCTCCCTCTCTCTCTGCCCCTCCCCCGTTCATGCTCTCTCTCTGTCCCAAAAATAAATAAAAACGTTGAAAAAAAAAATTTATTTATAAGATTTTATTTTTAAGTAATCTCTACACCCAATGTGGTGCTCAAATGTACAACCCCAAGATCAAGAATGGCACACTCCACTGACTGAGCTAGCCAGGCACTGCTAAACCTATGAAACTTTTTTTAAAAAATTTTTTATGTTTATTTAATTTTGAGAGAGACAGAGCACAAGTGGGGGAGGGGCAGAGAGAGGGAGGCACAAAATCCAAAGCAGGCTCCAAAACCCACAAACTACAAGATCATTACCTGAGCTGAAGTCAGACACTTAACCAACTGAGCCACCCAGGCTCCCCAAAGTATGAAACTCTTAAAAGAAAATACAGACGTAAATTTTTGTGACCTCAATCAAGCAATGGTTTCTTAGATATGACACTAAGAGCAAAAGCAACAAAGAATTGATAAACTGGACATCTTCAAATGTTAGCTTCTACGCCTCGTAGAAAAAAGGAAAAAGACAAAAGTCATCATTGTTAATCAATGCTAATATCTAACTGGAAAATGCATAACTTAATAAAACTGGTAAATAAATAGTTCAGTAAGAAAATCAAATAAATGATACTATTTTTTTTATTAAAAAAAATTGTTATAATGTTTATTTATTTTTGAGACAGAGAGAGACAGAACATGAACGGGGGAGGGCCAGAGAGAGAGGGAGACACAGAATCCGAAGCAGGCTCCAGGCTCTGAGCTGTCAGCAGAGAGCCCAACGCAGGGCTCGAACTCATGGACTGTGAGATCATGACCTGAGCTGAAGTCGGATGCTTAACCAAATGAGCCACCCAGGCGCCCCTTAAAAAATAGTTTTCCTGGGGCACCTGGGTGGCTCAGTCAGTTAAGTGACTCTTGATTTTGGCTCAGGTCATGATCTCATGGTAATAAGATCAAGCCCTGCATCAGGCTCTGCAATGAGTGTGGAGCCTGCCTAGGATTCTCTCTCTCCCTCTCCCTCTCTCTCTGCCCCTACCCCGCTCACACGTCTCTCTTTCTCTCCCCCTCTCTCTCAAAACAAACAAATAAACATTAAAAAAAATAGCTTTTCTTTTTTTTTTTTTTTTTTTTCCAACGTTTATTTATTTTTGGGACAGAGAGAGACAGAGCATGAACGGGGGAGGGGCAGAGAGAGAGAGGGAGACACAGAATCGGAAACAGGCTCCAGGCTCTGAGCCATCAGCCCAGAGCCTGATGCGGGGCTCGAACTCACGGACTGCGAGATCGTGACCTGGCTGAAGTCGGACGCTTAACCGACTGCGCCACCCAGGCGCCCCAAAAAAATAGCTTTTCTAATCCAGGTACAAACTGGTGAGAAAATACAATAAGTTAAATACCATCCAGAACATCAATAAAAAGATGATACTTAGGGCACCTGGGTGGCACTCTCTCTCAAAAATAAACATTAAAAAAAAATTTTTTTTTAAAGATGATGTCTCAGTGGGTTAAGCATCTGACTCTTGGTTTTGGTTCAGGTCATGCATGATCTGATGGTTTGTGGGACTGAGCCCCACATCAGGCTCTGCACTGACAGTACAGAGCCTGCTTGGGATTCTCTCTCCTTCACTTTCTGCCCCTCCCCACTGCATGAACACAGTCGGTCTCTCTCTCTCTCTCAAAATAAATAAATAAACATTTTTTAAAAAAACGATACTTTTGACAAATGTACCACAGTTATGTAAGATGTTGACACTAGGGGAAGCTGGGTGAAGGGTATACAAGAACTTCCTGAACTATCTTTGCAACTTTCTTAGCAATCTAAAAATTTATTAAAAAAAAAAAAAAGATAACATGAAAACAAAATACAAAAAGTTAAGACATGAAAAAGAAGTCATAGATTCATAGATTGAAAGAAAAGATTTACGATACCAATCTGACCAAGGATTTGTAACCAGAAAATATCAAGAATACCTACAAATCTACAAATCAATAATAAAAAGACCAAAAAATATTTTAAGTGTAAAATATTTGAATCAGACACCTCTCTCTCTCTCTCCAAATGACAAATAAGTACATGAGAAGGTATTTAACATCATTAGTCATCCCAAATTAAAACCGCAATGAGAGCAATATACAAACACTAGAATGGCTAATATTAAAAAGACACAACAACAAAAAAGACTGACAATATCAAAAATTAAGAAGGAGGTGGAGCAAACAGAACTCTCATTCATGGATAGTGCTAGTGTAAAATGGTATAACCACATTGGAAGATTGGAAGCTGTTAATAAAGTTAAAATTCCATATACTTTACAACCCAGCAATTTCATGTCGGTATCTACCCAAAAGAAAGGAAAACATATATCTACAAAAAGACTTATACAGTAGAACAATATTTATAGCAGCTTTATTCATAATAGAAGGAAGAGGAGGAAGAGAAAGAGAAAGAAAGAAGGAAAGAAAGAACGCAAAAGTCAATCAATATCAAGATAAACAAATTGTGAAATATTCACAAAATGGAGTACCGCTCAGTCGTAAGAAGAATGAACTACTGATACACAAAAAATGGATAAACTTCAAAAACATGTTCAAGAAACCAAACACAAAGAAGCACATATTATATATTCCACTTTAAGAAGAGCCAAACTAACCTAGAATGATAGGAATCTTAATAATGATTGCTCTGGGAAGAGTTCAAATGGGAACTTTTCAAGGGTGATGAAAATGTCCTATTTCTTGACTTGGGTGACAGTTACATGGTTGTATACATTGCCAAAAACCATCAATCTGTACATTTTGTTAAGTTTATTTATTTCCTTTGAGAGACAGAGAATTCTAAGCAGGCTCCAACTGCCAGCATGAAGCCCAATGTGGGGCTCAAACTCACAAACCACAAGGTCACGACCTGAGCCAAAATCCAGAGCTGAACTCTTAACCGACTGAGCCACCCAGGAGCCCCACAAACTACATTTTTAAGATCTATGCGTTTTACTAAATGTGAAATATACCTCAATTTTTAAAAACAAGAAAATGAGGAAAATTCATCTGAAATTTTTTGATAGGTGTCCAGGGAGTGCTTTGTCGCAAAGGTAACATCTGAGTAAATATCTGTAGGAAGTGAAAAAGCAAGCCATGTGGCTATCTGATGAAGCCACATTCTAGGCACAAGGCACAGATGCAAGCCCCTTCAGCAGGAACAGCAACTGGAGTTTTTCAGAAACAAGAAGGAGGCCAATGTGGCTGGAGTGGAATGAAAAAGAAGAAAAATGAGTTCATACAGATCACATGGAGATCAGACCAAATAGTGATGGGGATCAGATCAATTAGTGCCTGGTGGGTCACGACAAGGTCTCATTAAAGATTTTGGTCTTCATCTCAAGACTAATGGAAAAATCACCTAAGTGTCTATTGAGAATCAGGCACTGTGCTCAGACAGCTTACATAAAGCTGATGTAAAATGCAAAGCTGGGACTAGAACCCAGGTATATCTTAACCATAATCTTAACCATTTTGCTATACCAACTCAACATAATAATAATCAATCTTTACTGAGTGCTATTAATGTATTTGATCTTAAAAGCTTTCTATCAGATCTTACCAATCATATATTGTAATACAAATGGGTTACAAGATGACACAGAGATTGTCTGAAAGTTTGTATTGTTATTAAAAAATGGTTTGCAGGGGCGCCTGGGTGGCGCAGTCGGTTAAGCGTCCGACTTCAGCCAGGTCACGATCTCGCGGTCCGGGAGTTCGAGCCCCGCGTCAGGCTCTGGGCTGATGGCTCAGAGCCTGGAGCCTGTTTCCGATTCTGTGTCTCCCTCTCTCTCTGATCCTCCCCCGTTCATGCTCTGTCTCTCTCTGTCCCAAAAATAAAATAAACGTTGAAAAAAAAAAATTTATAAAAAAAAAAAAATGGTTTGCAACCAATACAAATTTTAAATAGGTAAAATTATATTTAATTTATATGGCTCCTTCTGTAGACTTCCTAAATTTAGAAATAATAATTTTGGCATATAAAACACCATTGCCAGAGAGCTTGCTATAGTGACTTCATAAAATAGCCCTTTCCTTGATCTTCCTATTGAATCATTTTCATCTATATTTTAATTTTAGTCTGCACTGTTCAACACCAGTGAAGTTCTGTTTTGCATGCACATATAAAATATTTTGTTTTTCTATTTAATTTGCTCCAGTTTTCCCACATTGTCTCCAACTAGAGAGAAGATAGATGTGTCATAATTATCATCATGATCAAGATCATCAGTACTGATATGTCTGCTATCATTAGGTGTTCCTAAATAAGCCATAACTAATTTTGCTCATTTCTTGATTGTTACTTCTTGGTCTATTTATTTTTTAAATACTGATTTTCTTTTCTTATTTTTTTTTAAAGATTTTATTTTTAAGTAATCTCTACACCCAGCATGGAGCCTGAACTCACACCCCAAGATCGAGAGTCACACGCTCCACCAACTGAGCCAGCCAGACACTCCTATTTCTTATTTATGGATCTTAATGCTAACAATTAACCGAAGTCTGATTTTTAATAGATTTTATCATGACATGTTAAAGAGAATACAATGAATTTTTATACCAAACTACCATGTCTGCCAAGTTTACCAAGTGTGCTATATACAAATGTCATTTTCTGCACATGCCATGCCATGAAAGAGGTAGGGAAGCAATGTATCATCTCACAAAATAGACATAGAATTCTGACAATGTAAAAATCAAAGGGGCAATAGAAGGCAAAAAAGAAATTCCCTCCTCAACCCAAAATGGTATGCACCTAAGAGGCCTTTTTTTTTTTTTTTTTTTTTTTTTTTTAATTTTTTTTTTCAACGTTTATTTATTTTTGGGACAGAGAGAGACAGAGCATGAACGGGGGAGGGGCAGAGAGAGAGGGAGACACAGAATCGGAAACAGGCTCCAGGCTCTGAGCCATCAGCCCAGAGCCCGACGCGGGGCTCGAACTCACGGACCGTGAGATCGTGACCTGGCTGAAGTTGGACACCTAACCAACTGCGCCACCCAGGCGCCCCAAAGAGGCCTTTTAAAAATAAACAAAAGGTCTAGGGGTGCCTGGCTGGCTCAATCAGTGGTGACTCTTGATCTTGGGGTCATGAGTTCAAGCCCCATGTTGGGCGTAGAGCCTACTTTTAAAAAAATAAACAGAAGGTCTAAATGGAGATCAGAAAAGCAGCATAACCTAGGTAGAAAACTTGAAGCTTCTGAGTCACACAGACCTGGATTCAATGAGACCTAGGTGAGAGCAAATTACCCTCTCTGATTCTACTTCCTTATTGTTAAATGGAATAATACCACCTATGTGGTAGAGTTGTTGATGTAAAAATAATTTATTATTTTTTTAAATTTTTTAACGTTTATTTACTTTTGAGACAGAGAGAGAGCATGAATGGGGGACAGGCAGAGAGAGAGGGAGACACAGAATCCGAAGCAGGCTCCAGGCTCTGAGCCATCAGCCCAGAGCCCGACGCGGGGCTCGAACTCATGGACCGCGAGATCGTGACCTGAGTTGAAGTCGGACACTTAACTGACTGAGGCACCCAGGCGCCCCTAAAAATAATTCAAAAAGCAAAATGCATAATGCAACACTTGGTACGTGGACACTCAAGTAAACAGTGTTTGCTGTAATTATGACATGCTGTGAGTTCTACCATGTAAATATTTGTAAAAATCAACATAGCCTGGGAAAGAACAAAGAAAAATGAAAATAGTTGATATATTAGGGCAATATTTGTACTAACGAATTGGTTTTTTCTTTTACATAATTTTGCTTTAATGCTATGATGCTACTTAGCAATAAGTACAGACATGAATAAATTAAATGTAAAATGTGAATAATTACAGCATGAGGTTTCTACTATATTGAAGTCTCCAAAAGAGAAATAATAAGTTGTCATCCCAAAGTAATGTTGCAAACAACCACATTTTCACAGATAAAAAAGAGTATCAGCAGAAACTGGATCATTCATTTTATAAATAAAACATTTCATTATATTTTATTTCTCCCATGCTTATGGAATTCTTTTAGCTTCTTTCTAGGCCTCGGATTATCTCATTTGTAAAGTGACAGAGGTGGATCAGATGTTGTCCTCTAATGTTCTTTTTGCTACCAAGTCCTGGAATTTGATAATCCTGTAACAAAACAAAAACATAATGGCTAGTCCTGCAACTCTGCTTTCAAGTGGCCGGTAACAGTCTTTTACCCTAGAGTCGGTCCCCAGAGCTGGAGCCATTGCTGACTCTTCAGCCCAAAGGGAGCTGGAGAGTTTGAAAATCCACAGGACAGATAGCAAATTATTACTGACTTGGAATTGATCTTAAATTAAATTAAAAGGATGGTCATGTTCATTAGATTAGAGAAGGCTAATAAGGACTGAATTACACAAAGCTGAGGGCAAAGATTTGATAATCTAAAAATATACAAAGGCGGGTGCCTGGATGACTCAGTTAGCTAAGCAATTTCAGTCATGATCTCACAGTTTGTGAATTTAAGCCCCATGTTGGGCTCTGCGCTGACAGTAAGGAGTCTGCTCAGGATTCTCTCTCCCTCCCTCTCTCTCTGCCCCTCCCCAATTCGTGCTCTCTGCTCTTGTGCTCTCTCTCTCTCTCTCAAAATAAATAAATAAACTTTTAAAAAAAACCCTCAAAAACTAGACATTTATAAATAAATAAATAAGTATTAAAAAATAAAAACATACAAAAGCAAATTATCGATAATGATCAATACCCTTTTTCCACTTTTACTATGAACAGGATAATGGGAAATGGATTCAATGCTAAATGGGAGCAATATGAACCAGATTATATCTTTAAAACTATGAGTTTCCCAATAACTGCAGAATCCCTAAGGGCAGGGACTATGCCATCTTTGTATCTCAGCATCTACTATAGGATCTGGCATCTAGAAAGTACCCAGTAAGTAATTGGCCAAAAACAATTAATAAAGGATCATGCAAATTTTTAAAGATCTAAACCACAGAAGTGCAGTATAGGCAAAACAGGAATTTTCTCTTCTCTTGATATTACAAATAAATAAGATAAGAGCCTTCTTAATAATAACTTAGATACTGAATAGAAACAGAAACACAAAAGTCATTATATTTCTAAGTTATTTCCCTATAAAAACCTTTGAGCCTTGATCTTGTCATAGACTGACTTATAGCACAGAAAGAACTGAAATAAGGCAAATCGGAGTCTACTCTCAGCTGAAAACTGATACCAATCAAAAATATGTTTCTTATTTTAAATATCTACTAAGAACTTAAGAGTTCTAGCAGTAGGGGTGCCTGGGCAGTTCAGTTTGTTGAGCGCCTAGCTCTTGATCCCGGCTCAGGTCATGATCTCATGGTTCATGGGTTCGGGTCCCATGTCACAGGCTCTGCACTGACAGTGCAAAGGCTGCTTGGGATCTCTTCTCTCTCTCCCTCTCTCTCTGCCCCTCCTCTTCTCTCTCAAAATAAATAAACTTAAGAAAAAAGGAGTTCTAGCAGTAAAATTCTCCTCATACTAGCCCAGTACGGCACTTGGTGAGACACGAATGGAAGGGCCTTCTCACTTGGGCCCATGTGCTGCAGGAGCTCTCCACCAGGTGAAACGTTTCTCAACAGTTAGAATACGGCTCAGTCATCCTTCAAATCATTTTCCATTACCTCTGGTGATTTATAATGAAGTGAGTCATTCTTTTGACCTCATTTTTCTTGCTATTTACTGTCAAAGAAAAACAATCTAAACATGGGGAGGAAAATCAATACAAGAGGAGTGACCATAAAACACTGAAGCTGTGTCCAAAACACCCAAACACAATCCACCTTGGCACTTTACAGTCATATCTTATAGCTAAGCCAATTGATTTAAAAAAGAAATAAATGAATTAAAATAGCTAACTAAAATAAGAAACCTGGCAAAAATGTTGCAGAGAAGCAGAAAGAAAGTAAACCTGCTTCCATGAGATGTTCATACAAATAAAACACAGTTCATAAAACCATACACCCTACTGTGAAATTCACCTTCAATTAGAAGGGCAAATCTCTCCTCTGCCTCAAAGAGCACAACACAAAGTCAGCCAACCCAATCTCCATATAAATGTTCCAAATGTCACTTCCATTTTTTAAGATAAGCACATCATCTGCCTACCGTTGACTGCCCCAAACATGCACTTCAAATAGACACTCTTCTCTTCCTATCTTCTCCCTTATAAGGCCAGGTGTCTATAAAGAAAGTCTCTCTTCTTGTGCAGCCAATTTACTCTCTTTATTTTTTAAAATTTTCTTTGGAGGCTTTCAGGCTTTCTCTTATAATGAAGGCCAAGGGCTGGTGGTTATCTTAGGGGACAAGAAACCATGTTATGAACTGGAACTTTTTTTAATGTTTTATTTATTTTTGAGAGAGAGAGACAGAGAAAGAAAAAGCATGTGAGAATATGAGAGGGGCAGAGAGAGAGGGAGACAAGAGGATCCCAAGCGAGCCCTGCACTGACAGCAGAGAGCCGGATGCGGGGCTTGAACTCATGAACTGGAAGATCATGACCTGGGCCGAAGTAGGACACTTATCTAATGGAGCCACCCAGGTGCTCCATGAAAGTGAACACTATTTCAAAACAAGAGGAACTTCATTTGAGAGTTAATGAAACGGATATGAAAAGGTAATAGAGAAAGCTTACTCCATTGTGATCATCACTGATAAATATTGACACATGAAGGGTACTAATCTAAATGGGCTAAGTACCACATCAAGCCTTCCAACAGTCAATATACTATAACCTATATTAACCATTTTATTCACAATGCTCACAATTTACATTATTTGATCACTGGTATCCCAATTAGAGGGTCAGCACAAGACAATGTGATGATAATTAAAAGAATGAATGAATTCCTAAAATTCAGGTGTAGTCAAGACTGGCTGGAAACATCAAAATTCTATTAGGCCACCAACGCCATTAAACCACAACGAGAGAGATAACTAGATATTATATGCCCCCCTGAGAGTAATATACACCACCAGCCATGATGTACTTTTACCAAAAAATTTAAATCTGAATCAGATCAAATCTCTAGATCTGATTACCAATTTATAGAAAATACAGGAGACAAATGAACATGTTAACACTACAAGCATACAGTCAGCAAAATCCAGATTGTGGGAAACCATAGTACAAACAATCCTGTTTTTCAACAAATAAGATGCAGAGGAAAAAAGTGAGGAGGAAACTATAGATTAAGAGGGTCTTAAGGTACATATGAACCAATGCAGACCTTATGTGAATCCTAATTTAAATAAAACTGTACAAAAAAAAAATCTATGAACCATCAGGGAAATTTAAACACTATTGAATATTTTATAATTTTAAGGAGTAAGTGTTCAATTTTTAGGTGTGATAAAGAGATTGTGATTGTTTTTATTACATTCCCATTTTTTAGATATACATATTGAAATATTGACAAACAAAAGTATGTTATATCTGAGGCTGGATGTAAAATAATCCAGTATATTGGGGATAAGGAGAAAAGGACCTATAAATGAAATAAGATTGGCCATGAGTTGATGTTTTTAACTTTGGTTTTTTCATTTTGTTTTTGTTTTTGTTTTTTGAGTCAGGGAGAGGGGCCGAGAGAGGGAGAAAGAATCCCAAGCAGGCCATGGAGTCCAATGCGGGGCTCAAACCCACAAAACATGAGATCATGACCTGAGCTGAAACCAAGAGCCAGAGGCTTAACCAACTGAACCACTCAGATGCCCTGAGTTGATAAGTTTTGGGAATTCATTTATACTATTCTCTTTACCTTTATATTTTATATTTTGAAATAATCTATAATAAAAAAGTGGTTTTTTTTAAATGTTTATTTATTTTTGAGAGAGACAGAGACACAGCATGAGCAGGGGAGAGGCAGAGAGTGAGGGAGACACAGATTCCAAAGCAGGCTCCAAGCTGTCAGCACAGAGCCTAACATGGGGTTTGAACTCACAAACCAGGAGACCATGACCTGGGCCGAAGTCATACGCTTTACTGAGCCACCCGGTTGCCCCAATTAAAAAGCTCTCTAAAAAATAAAAAGAAAGTGGGTCATTAGACCAAAAATTCACACGTAACAGCCAAGTTGTATACTATATATATCACAGATGGATATTCAGAGCATGGCAATATAAAATGCCTTCCCAAAATTGCATTTAAATATAATTCCAAAAGATTGCCAGAGTATGACAATGTTTAAGATACTAGGTACAAAATCTTTTCTAAATTCTTACACAAATCCATCCCATAACTACAATGTACTACAATATTCATTAGAAGCCATATGCAGATCAATTTTCAATATTAAGAACTAAGGATTCAGTTTTCCAATTAAATTGACTCACGAAATGAATATAAACTCATCATTGCCTGATAAAACTTCAAGCCCCCCAAATTTACTCAAACTGGTTACAATCTAAAATCTAAGATTTAAGGGATGCCTGGCTAGCTCAGTTGGTATAGCGAGCAACTCTTGATCTCCAGATTGTGAGTTTGAGCCCCACAATGGGTACAGAGATTACTTAAAAAATAGATATATACACAATGGAATATTACTAAGCAATCAAAAAGAATGAAATCTTGCCATTTGCAACAATGTGGATGGAACTAGAATGTATTATGCTAAGGCAAAATCAGTCAGAGAAAAATAAACATCACATGATTTCACTCATATGTGGAATTTAAGAAACAAAACAGATGAACATAGGGGAAGGGAAGGAAAAATAAGATAAATACAGAGAGGGAGACAAATCATAAGCGACTCTAAAATATAGAGAACAGGGGCTCCTAGGTGGCTCAGTCAGTTAAGTGTCAAACTTTGGGTGAGGTCATGATCTCGTGGTCTGTGAGTTTGAGCCCCGCATCAGGCTCTGTGCTGACAGCTCAGAGCCTGGAGCCTGCTTCAGATTCTGTGTCTCCCTCTCTCTCTTTCTCTCTGCCTCTCCCTGCCCCTCCCCCATTCACACTCTATGTCTCTCCCAAAAATAAATAAACATTAAAAAAAAATTTTTAATAAAAAATATAATACAGGGGCGCCTGGGTGGCGCAGTCGGTTAAGCGTCCAACTTCAGCCAGGTCACGATCTCGCGGTCCGTGAGTTCGAGCCCCGCGTCAGGCTCTGGGCTGATGGCTCAGAGCCTGGAGCCTGTTTCCGCTTCTGTGTCTCCCTCTCTCTCTGCCCCTCCCCCGTTCATGCTCTGTCTCTCTCTGTCCCAAAAATAAATAAACGTTGAAAAAAATTATAAAAAAAATATATAATACAGAGAACAAACTGAGGGTTGCTGGAGGGGTATTGGGTCAGGGGATGGGCTAAATGGGTGATCGGCATTAAGGAGGACACTTGTTGGTATGAACACTGGGTGTTATATGTAAGTGATGACTCACTAAATTCTACTCCTGAAACCATTATTGCACTATATGTTAAAAAACTAACTTGGATTTAAATTTTTAAAACAATAGAATTTTTAAAACAATAAAAATAAAATAAATAAAAATAAAATAAATAAAATCTAAGATTTAAAAAACAAGTTTTTACATTACATTTCAGGGGCATCTGGGTGGCTCAGACAGTAAAGTGTCTGGCTCTTGATTTTGGCTCAGGTCATGATCTCACCATGGTGAGACGGAGCCCCAGGTCAGGCTCATGCAGGGTGTGAATACAGCCTGCTTAGGATTCTCTCTCCTTCTCTCTCTGCCCCTCTCTCACTATACACACTCGCTCTCTTTCACTCTCAATAAATAAATAAATAAATAAATAAATAAATAAATAACTCTTCAAAAGCGGGGGAGGGGAGAATCCCCAACACATCCCCTGCCCCAACTTAACAAACTTGGTTAGCAATCCAAACGAGGTTTCAATTCCTTGCCCTATATAAAATTCTGGGTCAAGATCACTAATCTGAATTTATTATTACTCTGTTAAAACATAAAGATATATTAAAGGTCTCAAACTTCCACTTTTCACCATCTTTAAGTAGAAGTGTGTGAATCCACAAGCATAGATGAAAATAATCACAAATACGGATGAATAAAATACCCAAAACCCAGAATGCTAAAATAGAAAATCACTAGGTAGCCAATTTCCTATTATAAATGATAACAGGAACCAGCTATCCTGGAGAGCATTCCCCAAATTCTAGTTCATTTCTAAAAATGTATCAATTGCTAAGTAACAAGTAACAAGAAGTACAAAGTCAAGCACCAAGTAGAGATTCAACAAATGAATGTGAAAGAATAAATGGCAAAAGAAATTGTTTATTGGTACTAACCTCCCTACTACTGCTCCCCTAAGGCTGCCAGTGCTAATGAGTGGGAAATGGGCCAAACCAGAACTGGGAAATAAAATAATCTCAACTAGCTAATCAGCTCTTCAGTAATAGGAATATAACCTTTGGGGTCCAGTATCACATTTAATATTCTAAAATATTCTTAACTCATAAATAATGAAACCATTTTCATTATTTTGAACTAGCCAAAAGCTAGCTTTTTAGGAGTCTTCTCACATATTTTGGGTCCTAATTCACAGAATCATATTGATGGCAAATCTAGTTTTTTACTTCCAAAAATCAACAGAAAGATTAACTTAAGTTATCCTTAATATGAAAAAACTTCATATAATCTCCACAAAAGCCCTCAAAAACATCCTTTTATTGAAACTGTTCTTTAACGGTTATATATGACCAAATCCAACAGTTTTTGCTTTTGTTTTTTTTTTTTGTTGTTGTTGTTTTGTTTTGTTTTGTTTTGTTTTGGTCTTCTTCTCAATTTCCTTTCACATTATTCACCATCCATTCCTTTGAAACTCCTCAATATCACTGTGCTTTCTTGGTTCTCCTCTGTATTAGTTTCCTATTGCTGGTGTAACAAATTACTACAAATTTAGTAGCTTAGGGGCACCTGAGTGGCTCTACCGGTTAAGCATCTGACTTCAAGTCATGATCTCATGATTGGTGGGTTCAAGCCCTTTGTGGGGCTCTGTGCTGACAGCTCAGAGCCTGGAGCCTGCTTTGGATTCTGTGTCTCCTTCTCTCTCTGCCCCTCCCCCACGCATGCTCTGTCTCTCTCTGTCTCTCAAAAATGAACAAATGTTAAAAAAATATTTTTTTAATTTAGTAGCTTAAAACAGTACATATTTATTATCTTACAGATCTGCAGATCAGAAGTCTGAACTCGGTCTCACTGGGCTAAAATCAAGTTTTCAGCAGGGCTAACTCCTTCTTAAGACTCTGAGGGGAGGCTCCATTTCCTTGCCTTTTTCAGAGGCTGCCTGCATTCCTTGGCTCACAGCCCCTTCCTCAAATCACTCCAGTCTCTTGCTTCTATCATCACATCTACTACTGACTCTGATCTCCTGCCTGCCTCCCTCCTATAAAGACCTTTGTGATTATATTGGACTCACTTGGATAATCCAAGATAATCTTCCCATTTCAAGACCCTAAACTTAATCACATCTACAAAGTCCCTTTGCCATACAAGGTAACATATTTACAGGTTATGGGGATTAGGATATAGACATCTTTGAGGGGACATTAGTCAGCCTACCACACACTCATATGGCTCTAATTGGAACTCTGCATCCTCTGCCTACGACCTAATTGTGTTTTCTGTTCTTCTCTTTTATATTTTCTCCTCTTGTCTTCCACACTCACTGCTTCAACTCTCACCTTTATGCTAATATCCAACTCTCTCATTTTAAATATGAGGAGATTGGACCCTATATAGGGAGGTGATGACTAGTCTTGAATCACAGATACAGTATTTCTACTTGGATGTCCTCAGAGCTCCTTGGTCCACAACTGTACTAACTCCTATATCCATCTGAATAACAAAATTCTTTCAGACTCACAGGCTAGAACTGTATTATTCTTTCCTTTCTCATCTCCATCCTTTCTGCTGGTTCTTTCTTTCTTTTTAAGTTTATTTATTTATTTTGGAGGGGGAAGGGGCAGAGAGAGAGAGAGAGAGAGAGAGAGTATCCAAGCAGGTTTCGTGCTATCAGCGCAGAGCCCGACATGGGACTTGAACTCACGAACTCTGAGACCATGACCTGAACCAAAACCAAGAGTCGGATGCTTAACCAACTGACCCACCCAGGTGCTCCTCATGGTTCTTTCATCTGTGTCCTTCCATTCATTCTGAAATCCAAATGCAGCTTCATATTCCTTAATGCTGCTTTGGTTGGGTTAACTCCCCTGCTCAAACCCACAAAAGTCTTCTGCTAAGGACTCACTCCATCAAGCATTCTTGGTCTGGTGTTTGATACTCAAAAGTCCTCTAGGATGTTACCCTCACCCCTTCCCTAATCTCCCCTAAATGCATCCATTTGGACCCCGCTGTGTCCCCTCTGCCTGCACACCAGATTTACTCCTATTTCTCTGCCCACACTGCTGCACCATCATGGACTGCCTTCCTTTGTCCCTCCACTTAGGAGTGCATCTTTGCCTGTTATCATAGAAATTATCACTCTAAAACTAATTGTTTTTTTTAATTTATTAATCTATCTCCAAACCAGGCTCTGAGTTCCTTGAGGGCAGAAACTATACCTATCTATCAACAAACATACACTTTAGCACACAATCTGCTATTAGGTATTCAATATTAGCTATAAATTAACAATCTAATAAAATCTCTCACAAGGAAGATAATACAGTAAACCATATCCAAATGATGATATATTATTCAAACATCAAAAACTTTACTTTCAAAGCATATTTAATGATACAGGAAAACAATTACAAGGAAAATTAAGTGAAAAAACCAGGAGACACTGTATGATACCAACTTTGTAAAGACGTTCTTACACACATACATATAAACTCAATATAATGTTAAAAAAGAAATCTGAAAGGAATATACTAAAATGTTAATAGTATATTAACTATTGGAGATATATATTGGAGATATACTCCAAGTAGCCTGATTTTAAATCACTTTCAACTTTTTTTATAATTTCATTTTCTAAATTTTTTAAGAATGAGAGGCAATTTAGTCTAGTAAGAGGCAACATATAGTTAAGAACACGGACTCTACAGTCAGACTGCCTGGGCTCAGATAAATTCTAGCTCTGCCATTTACTCTCTGTGTGACCATGGGCAGTGTCTCAGTTTCCCCATCTCTGTAAAATCCAGACAATAATACTAATAATAATACCTGACTCATGAGCTGTTTTAAGTATTACACACAAGTTCATATATTGAAAGAACTTGGAAGAGTCCTTGGCTCAGAGTAAATACCACGTAAGTGGGCGTTACAATAACTACTACTAACTACTACAGCTCCTGTTACTACTATTATTAATACAGTCATTAAAACTGACTTATCACTACGTAACTATTAGAAAGAGCTTAAATAAAAAGATAATACCAAGTACAGGAAGGATGAAGCTACTGGAACTCATACATTGCTAGTTGGAATGCAAAATGGTAAAGCCACTTAAGAAGTCTGGCAGTTTCTTTTAAAGTTCATTGCCACATGACTCAGTTATCCCACTGCTAGGAATTTAACCAAAGTGAAATGAAACATATCCACACAAAAATGTGAATGCAAATGCTTCTAGCAGTTTTACTCATTATTACCCAAAACTGGAAATAATCCAGATGTCCTTCAACTGGTGAATGGATACACAAACTGTAGTACTTCCATATATATGCTGGACTACCACTCAGCAATAAAGACCACTGAGCTACTGACACATGCAACAAAATGGATGGATGTCAATGCATTCTAGCAAATGAAAGCAGCCAGATTCAAAAGGCTCCATGCTGTATGATTCATCTATATGGCACTGTGGGTATGGGAACAGAACATGGATGAATGACTGCCATGGGCTGGGGGTGGGAGGAGGAGTTGGCTACGAGGAGCACAAAGAAATCTTGGGGATAACAATAATCCTCTATATTTTGACTGCGGCGGTGGTTACACAACTGCATGTATTTGTCACAACTCACAGAACTCTACATGTAAAAAAGGTGAATTATACTGTATATACTGTATATATCCTTTAATTTAAAAAATACTTAAAAATAAAAATAAGCAAGCAATGACCTAATTTTAATTTACCAACAAAACCTGTCCAACCTTCTACCTTTAGCAGAATTATGCTTAAACTACACACACTGACAGCTTACCTATTTAAAAATACCCACAGAGAAGACTCTATAAGCCCAAATGATAGCATATACCTACTCTACAAGATGGATTTTAAGATTGGGGCAACAAAAATTTGGCTAGGAAATGAATAAAAGTCACTTACATCTGTACTCAAACCAAACCAAAACAAAACAAAATGGAAAAATACCCCACCATAAAAATAAGCCTATTTTTCAAATCTGGCTCTGAGGTCCACTATGGCATGGAAACTTGGGACTAATACTCATAAGGCAAGGGGCCAGGTGCCCAACATAGCCTGATGCATCATATCAACCAATCTGAAGAGTAAATGACTCAGGATGACTATTCTAGATCCACAATAATGAAGCAGTCAATAAGATTTCCTTAATCCCATATTGTCTTGGGTCCTGACACTAAGCAAAATTCAATATATAGGGTAAGGCAAAGTCATTTCACAGATGGAACTATAAGAAATAAGTAATGAACTTGGAATAAAACAGAAACGGTTAAAGGGTGCTGGGTGACTCAGTCAGTTAAGCGTCCAACTTCGCCTCGGGTCATGATCTCATGGTTCACAAGTTCGAGCCCCATGTCGGGCCCTGTGCTGACAGCTCAGAGCCTGGAGTCTGCTTTGGATTCTGTGTCTAGTTCTCTCTTTGCCCCATCTCCCCCTCGTGCTCTCTCTCTGTCTCTCAAAAATAAATGTAAAAAAAAAAAGAGAGAGAGAGAGAGAGAGAGAGAGAGAGAGAGAGAAAGGGTTAAGAATACAAGTTTTAGGGACACCTGACTGGGTCAGTCCATACAGCACGTGACCCTTGATCCTGAGGTCATGAGTTCAAGCACCATATTGGGCATAGAGATTATTTTTTTGTTGTTGTTTTTTGTTTAAGTTTATTTATTTGAGAGAGTGAGAGAGAGAGCACATGGGATAGGAGGAGAGAGTGAGAGAGAGAATCCCAAGCAGGCACTGTCAGTAAAAAGCCCAACGTGTGGCTCAACCTCACGAACTGTGAGATGGTGACCTGAGCCAAAATCAAGTGTCAGACACTTACCTGACTGAGCCACCCAGGCACCCCTTATTTTATTTTCTTTCAAAGTTTATTTATTTTGAGAAAGAGAGAGCTCGAGCGAGCGAGGGGCAGAAAGAGGGAGAAAATCCCAAGCAGGCTTCACATGGTCTGTGCAGAGTCCGATGCGGAGCTCAAACCCACGAACTGTGAGATCATGACCTGAGCCGAAGTCGGACACTTGACTGAGCCACCAAGGCGCCCCGAGATTACTTTAAAACACACACACACACACACACACACACACACACACACACACACACGCACGTTTTATTTCACCATACCTATTGGCACACATACATACTATTTTATACTGAACTGAACACATCATCATCTTAGTCTTCTTCTGCTTAACCTGTCTCACTCTGAATATAAATTGTTCTGCCTTTCCTCCTTCCCTTCTCATCTGTTTCTATCTCCACCTTTCTTCCTGAGAAGTAGATATTTTTAATCTCCCTGAAGCTACAGGTCAGATTGGGGCAGCTCTAGAATAACAGAAAACACTAGGAGTTGAATTCCAGTCTGGGATGACCCTGAGGGTCCAAATTCGGACTCTGAGACCATTACAAAACCAACCCGAGTTTCTGAGTCAAGTATAGACTCATTCTGGTCTCTATGTGGACTGACATTAGCATCCACTACACCCAAGACAAATATAAGTCCCAATAAACTATACTTTGAAGAAATAAGCAGGCATTCATTCTAACAAATCCCAGAAAATCTCTCTGAAAACAAGCACCTGTCTCTTACAGCAGCCCAACAAGATGGCAGATACAGTTTTAAGAGCTTATATCTAGACTTAGAGCACCCAAGATCATAACACTAAGGATACAAAGATAGGTGATAATAATCAACCTTGCAAAATAAATAAATAAAAATAAATTTCAAGAAGTACCACTGCACACAAAATTATTAGCCCACACTTCATGCCCTATAATGTATATAAATAAATGAAATGGGAATTCCTCTGGGAGCAAAGAAATGCTTTCAAGGGTTATCAGATCAGATTAAAGCCTTTTTCATTGGTCGCCCTGGGATACTAAGAACATATACAATTTATTCACCCAAGCTTAATTAGTCTGTATCAGTCCCCAAGACTTTCATAAGAGAAGGTCTAACCTTTGAGCTATTTCTTACCTCAGTCTATTTCAAGTATTATTAATAGGCCCCCTGGAGCTTATCATTGACTCAAGCACCTCGTGGCCTAAGCAAAGGCTGCCAAGAAAGAAAGGTCTCTAAGTCAAAAGTAGCATCAAGGCACCACAACCTGAAGTGTAAATCATCTACTTGTGACCTTGTAGGGAAAGGAGAAAAATCAACCACCAGTATCATCTGGGGGTTTCTTCCAACATGCCAAGATGGTAATTCACAGTTGGTCAAGAGGCCATGGCCAAACAAAAGGGAGAAAGAAAGCAATTATCCTAATAATTCATATCGTGCATATATAACAGGTGGATATTTTAAATAATTCAGATAATTGTACCACTCTCCATTTCACAGAAGGACAGTCACAGAGTCAGTTGTTCAGCTACTGGCAGCTCCAGTCTCACATTTTGAATATAACCTTTTATACCTTAAGAGTTCTTCAGATCATGGAGAAACATACTGTCACTCTATGGAAACTAACTTGAGAAAGAGTTCCTGAGCCAATAAAGGTCCCTTGTCTTGGTTCAAACAAAGAGATTGTTTCTCAACATAAGATTTATTTGGCCTCAAATCTTCGAGCAGTTTAATCTTTAGCTGAATTTGTCTATTATTGAGTAAACCGATACAATTCAACTCATTGCCAGCCCTATAAACAGGGAGGAATGCCAATATTACATATGCAGGTGTTTTAAAAAACAGAACCAAACACGACT
Source organism: Leopardus geoffroyi (assembly GCF_018350155.1). Classification (NCBI taxonomy): domain Eukaryota; kingdom Metazoa; phylum Chordata; class Mammalia; order Carnivora; family Felidae; genus Leopardus; species Leopardus geoffroyi. Next base: position 28,479,931 of record NC_059338.1, read on the forward strand.
CAGAGCTGTCATCTCCTTCCTCTCCTATTTCGAAGGATTACTGAAGGTGAAGAGCATACTAAGTGAGAGAAGTTGTACTTCACAATCTGGGATGGTGGTTAAGATAGAAGAAAAGGCACCAACAAGGTCGGCTTCAGGAGAAGGGAACAGAAAAGTGGTCACCTTGTATGAGAAGGAGACCTACCAGAGGAACGTCAAAGTAGGTGCTTTTCTCGGGGCATTATTAAAATGTGTACGGTAAGGACCAGGTTCAGAGAGCAGAGTCATCTTAGAAGAAACAGGGCTACTGCGTTACACTAAGAAAAATACTTTGATAGAATCATGATTCAATAAAGGAACACAGGGACCAGAAAACTGGATTCTATTTCTCTATCATCTATAAACCCATGAAATGGTTCCTTCCAGAATCTAGATCTCAATCTCCTAAATAAAAATTCACCTTCTCAAAGAGTTCGGAAACTTAAAATAATGAATATGATCCTCTTAGCATATATCTTATTCATACTCAGCTTCTTATTAGGTGATATATAAAGCTCTGGAATTTAAGTCTGAAAAATCCATGCCTGAGGGCAACTTCTCTCCTTCCTAATCTTGCACAAGTAACAATTTTCTGAGCTTCAGATTCCTCATCTGTAAAATGGGAATTACAACACTACTTGCCACACCTACTTCCAGAATCACTGCTGAGATTCATATAGGGGAGAGACATATGAAAGAATTTTTAAACAGCAAAGGACCACACAAATGTTGGTTGCTACCTTAGGTGGGGCACTGTTATAGCAGGAAAATAAAACAGATACAAATAGGATGAAAAGAAGTTTCCTCCATCTGAGAGAGAAGGGTTGCAAACACAGTGAGGAATAATTTTAAGCTATTGGCTGATACATTCAGTGAAGTGGTAGGACCCAAAACGGAATTATTATTTAGAAGTGGGTTCTCATGCCAACACGTTGACTTTGCACACACAGCAGAAAAAGAGAAATAAGAAAGATTAAGAGTGGGTGTCCAGCTCTCAGCTCACCGAAGTAACTGATGAAGTTCCATTTGGGGAGGGAGAGTGGAGTTAGTGCTGACAGTCAGTATATATTGAACGTTACTGCATAAGTAAGAAAATTGTTGCATAAGATGAGAGAAGTAAAAGTGTCATTACTAAGCACAGCATTGTTAAGTTATCCGCAATCCATGTACTATGGCTATAGATAGGGCAAATGATTTCTATAGAAAGCTTTAAGCAAAAAGAAAGGAAAAAGGCTATTCCACAAGTATCAAACAAACATAAGTGATTCAGTAGGTTGGTTCTCCATAGGGAGCTCTTAGGGAGGTAATGCTCCTAAGAAGACGCCTACGACAATGAGGTCAGGGGTGTTCTAGGAGCCTGTAGGAGACACAAACTGTTTCTGAATCATTACAAAGCAGCAAAACAAGAGGTGTGGTTTCAGAAGATCTGCTTGCCTTAACCCAATACAGGGCTTTGCTCTCTGAGTGATCGAAGATATTCTATCATAGGGTCACACAAACGGAAAACTGAATTTTCTGAGAAGGCATCAGACAAATGACGTTGACTATGCTTACACGAGTGCCGCGGTGTCCAGGCACACCAACCAGACCGAGTGAAGACGACTAATCTATAGGGATAACACCGGAGACCAAATCATCAGTAACCATGACAACTCAAGTAGGTGGAGGGAAATACAAACACTGACCAGGCAGCTGGGTGACACTATTCCTTCAGGTAGAGACCCCGGAGTCTGAAAAAGACTTGATTAGTGGAGGAAGCTGGCCAAGAATGAAACCGACTAGCCCCAAAGGACCATGCAGGAGGGCTCGGCGGTGACACTAACGCTCTCTCCATGGACAGCCCGCAGGGGTCACAGGTTCATCGGTAGGAGACTGGACGCCCATAAAGCCGAAAAAGGAGTTACCTGGTGCAGGGCTGTCAAACCGTCCACGTTGACCGTGTTGATGTCTGCACCTCTTGCCAGAAGCTTTTTCACCTCGTCGGTGTCCCCGCTAGAGCAAGCGGCCAGGAAGACAGCACCGTCCTCGAAGCGGACTCTTGGGCTCCCGCGACGAGTCTGCGCCTGCCGCCCGGTGCCTCGTCGCTCCGCGGGTTCCTGCTCTGTCAGCGAGCCCCGCCAGCGCCGAAGCTGCTCAGCCCGCCGCATTCGCGCCGACTCCGCCCGCTTCCCGCCTAGGTGCTCCAATTCTGCCATTGCTCCGGCCTCAGCAGCCGCTGCTGAAACTACCACCACTGGATTGCTATTGCTGCCCCAGTTGCCGCTGCCGCTTCCCTCAGAGCGCTTCAGCCGGGAGCAGAAGGCGGAGACCCCCGCACCGCCATCTTTACTCCTCCCGCCACTAGCACCGCCCGCACGCTCCCTCGGCTTCAACACGCAGGCGCTGCCCGCGCCTCGGGTCATCACGGGACTTGTAGTAAGAGACGGGCCCCAAGGGCAGGCCATGGCCTTGAGGGAACTACAAATCCCTGGATGCATCATTGAAGAGGCGATGACAGCCTCTCCCTACTTAGCCGCGGGACCCAGAGGGGTCACCTTTGCCCTAAAGCTGGAATTGTTTCCCGGACCGGCGTCAGCCTCTTTGGGCATTTTGGGAATTGTAGTTTATTCTTGTAGTGACTGCCGCCTAATCTTGCGTCCTAATTATCACATCAGTCCTTTGAAGTGCAAAAGAGGCAGTAATTATTCCTATTTTCTGTTGGGGAAAACTAGACATAAAGTACCCGAAAGACTCAAATCTATGCCGTGGTTCTAAATTTAGAGTTTTATTTACATTATAACGTATAATACGTTAATACGTATTAATCACAGTAAATCTAAAGGCGCATGGGGAGGAGGAGCATGGATACATATACAGTGGTACATATTACACATCAATTCTTTGAATGAGACACTTACATTTTAGGCCCTAAAAAGATCCAGGAAAGGATGCATCCCAGGATAGCGGAAAGAATATAAGCTTTCAATTCAAATTGAATTGACTTCTCTAAACAAGTTACTTGATTTCTCTGAGCCTGTTTCCTTATTTGTAAAGTGGGATTAGTAACACCTCACAGAATAGTCCTGTGGATCAAATAATACATTCAAGGATACCTAGTAATATACTTGGCACATTTATGCTCACAATAAATATTAACTTCCCTTCTTTCTCCCTCCTCCTCTTCTACCCTTATCCTGGGTCTTAAATTCTTAAGAGACAGAGTGGATACCTTGTCTTTCATGATTTCTAACCCCACCCCCCACAAAGTTACAAAACGACAACTATGGGGCATACTAAATTCCCAAGGCTGCAAACAGAACATTTTCATATTCACAGTAAACTTGGTTATAAAACCTGTAAGCCTGATTTAATACCTATACCAGGGCTAAGGCCATGGACAAAATATAATTAAATGTGGTGTCCATAATGAAAGAGAACATATACAATTATTAGGTTCTGTATGTTTTCAAATAGTCTTCTGTATATATAAAATTTTTCATTAAAAATTATTACAAGTGATTAGGTCATTGTAAAGGGAAACTTTATTATATTCCATTGTGAACATTTGTGGTTGCCTCAACTTCCCCTGAGATGAATTGAGAATTAAATGAACAATGACATGCAAATGCAAAATATTACGTTTTAGAATACCATGTGTATCCACAATAGGCTTTAATTAGATATTCTTGAATACTTTATAAATATTGTCCTACTGCGGCATCTTTGTGAATGGTGAATAACAATGTGCATTAAATTATCAAGGGGCGTCTGGGTGGCTCAATCAGTTAAGTGCCTGACTCTTGATCTAGGCTCACGTCATGAAATCATGATTTGTAAGATCAGCCCCTCTGTGCTGAGCATGGAGCCTGCTTGGGGTTCTCTCTCTCCCTCTCCCTCTCTGTCCCTCCCCCACTTGCTCTCGTGTGCATGTGCTCTCTCTCTCAAAATAAACTGTAATAAATAAATAAAGGGGTGCCTGGGTGGTTCAGTCAGTTAAGCATCTGACTTCGGCTCAGGTCATGATCTCACCATTCATGAGTTTGAGCCCCACATCAATCTCTGCACATGTGCAAAGCCTGCTTGGGATCCTCTCTGTCCCCCTCTCTCTTTTTCTGCCCCTCCCCCACTTGTGTGCATGTTCTCTCTCTCTCTCTCTCTCTCTCTCTCTCTCTGTCTCTCAGGATAAGTAAATAAACTTTTAAAAAAAGGGTACCTGGGTGGCTCATTGGGCTCTGTGCTGACAGCTTGGAACCTGGAACCTGCTTGGGATTCTGTGTCTCCCTCTCTCTCTGCCCCTCCCCTACTTGCTCTCTCTCTCTCTCTCTCTCAAAAATAAATAAACATTAAAAAAATTAAACAAAAAATAAAAATAAAATAGTTAAGATGTAATCATTTATACTTTATATAGCCTTGTTTTCCTTACTACTGTGCAATAATTTACACGCACTGTAGAACTTGTCACCCCTCTTCATCTACTGCAATTAAAAATATTCTGTATGAGGGGCGCCTGGGTGGCTCAGTCGGTTGAGCGTCCGACTTCAGCTCAGGTCACGATCTCGCGGTCCGTGGGTTTGTGCCCCGTGTCGGGCTCTGGGCTGATGGCTCGGAGCCTGGAGCCTGCTTCCGATTCTGTGTCTCCCTCGCTCTCTGCCCCTCCCCCATTCATGCTCTGTCTCTCTCTGTCTCAAAAATAAATAAACGTAAAAAACAAATTTTTTTTTTTAAATATTCTGTATGAGATTCATTTTGTAACTTGTCAACATTAAACCTCTTATTACAACTCAGCCTCTTGCTGATAATTAACATTTCCCACAAGCTCTCAAACAGAACTCTCCCTATAGGATAAAAGAAACACTGATATTATATCAGATAGGAAAGAATATCCAGCTAGATGCTTAACCTTCTTCAAGAAACCATCATTAACTAAACTCTGCCAATCTAGATAGAAGCCAAAAAGTAGAGAGGGGCAAGGTTTTGGCATAACACAAATTGCTGAAATCTCAGACACATCTCTGGGCAGCAATCCATGTATACTATCTTAATATTATGTTCCTGATACACAATGGCTCCTCAAAAAAAGCATGTATTATTGAACTGTATATTTTACTGACCTAATGGTTTTCTAATAAGAAATTTTTAACTGGGGTAAAATTTTCAGAGATCAATAATGTTACATTTCTTTTGGCTGTATTATTTTCACATTCAGAATCAGGGAAGAAGACACATCTGGTGCCAGATGTATAAATACGCTAAAATTGAGCAAGTCCAAGTTAAATCCTTTCATTCCTAAGAGGTACACTTAAATTTCAACAGGCAGAATTCAGTCTCAACACTAGGAAGTTGCAGGAAATACTACCTTACTGTATCTATTTTATTTGCTTTTGTTATCCTGAGGCCATTAGAGTGTAATGCCTTCTTTGGAGATTGTAAAGAAAAATATAAGTAACTAAGTTCCTTGGATAATTTAAGTGCATACCTACCTGGAAGGAGAGGAATGTATCTTCAGCTATGTGATTACAAAAAGCAGTAATAAGTACTATAAACCAATTAATTTAACTGGCTCAGGCAAAAAAAAAAAAAAAAAAAAAAGCCATGCCACAAAAAATAAAACAAAATTAATCTGTGTATAATGGCTCAAAAAAGTTTTTCAAAATTAAAATCATGGAAGTTTTTCTGAAACATCTTCCCCCAACCAGGAATTTCTGAGAATAAATTTATATCATCAGTCCATTAAACAAACCTGATAGTTTAGATTTACTAAAAAAAATACTCCATATTAAAGAAAATATATTTTATATTCAAATGAGTAAACACTGACAAATAATCCTGTGTACAAATATGTTTTTGCTTTTAAATGTATTAAGGGAACTAGCTATGATGCATATATATTCTTGTGTGAAGAAATTTTTGTTAAGTAATTTCCCATAAAACACTTAAAAAATAAATCATAATATTAGAATATTTCCTTTATAAAAGCAATAACACCTGTATACGGTTAACAAAAATTTTTCAGCCTGGCCTCTATTCTCACCAGTTGACATACCTCCCTCTGGTGGACAAATGGAAACTGTACATTTAGCCCCTGGAGTTCTCTTTACCTTTTTTCTTTTATTCAATCCTTTCAATTTGGTTGCCAAAATTTTTGGCATTCGCTTGCTTTATGATACTATCTCTCCTTTCCACCAGACTCAACACAGTTCCTGCTTTTTCTAAGAGATGTCTTTAATATTTTTTTTTATTTTTTCTTTGAGAGAGAGTGAGAGAGAGAGAGAGCCAGTGCAAGAGAGGGGAAGAGGGGCAGAGGGAGCGAGAGAGAGAATCCCAAGCAGGCTCCACACGGAGCCCAATGAAGGGCTGGATCCCATGATCCCGGGATCATAACCTGAGTAGAAATCAGGAGTCAGTTGCTCAACCAACTGAGACACCCAGATGCCCCTTTAAGAGACATTTTTAAGACTCATTTCTCAGACGGGGCCTGCTTGGGATTCTCTCTTTCTTTCAAAATAAATAAAAAGAAAAAAGATGTTTAAGACTCATTTCTCTTCCGAGGAAGTAATCCATTTCAATTCTGAAGGTATAACTGTAATTGAGATTCAATTACAGTTGGGGTAGGAAGAAAATAAAGACACTGAAGGGATTAAAAAAAAAAATCAGCAGTAACATAAGCAGCCAACTCTAGAAAACACTTCATTACAATGAGGAAATACTAGCAATAAATGCAAAACCCCAGTAGTGAACTGGAATTAGGTTGAACAGTCCTAAGACTCCTTATGTTTGTAATTCATAAGCTACTTTAGTTGATTCATTCTTAAAATCAACGCGGGGATCCCCAGGGTAGAACCATGGACACAGAGCTAGTGAATGTGTGGGTCTCCAGGGTAGAGGTAACATACCAGGCAGCGGGCTCCCGGAACCACGTGCTACTTAACACCATTCTGGACTACCCTAATTAACTTCCACTTGAACGCTTCCAGTGATGAAGGAATTCACTACCTCTCAAGTTTACCTGTTCTGTTCTTCAAGGTTCTAATTGCTACAGTGCTTCATTGAGCTAAATTCTGCATCGCTTTAGCTTTCATCCATTGGTCTTTGATGTGTCCTCTGAAGCTGAATTTTCCATGTGAAAGAATACTTAAGTGAAGAGACGTATCACGCATTCCCTTCTCCAGTTCAAATATTTCCGGTTCCCTTCATTGTTCCTATGAGGCGATTTCCAACTTCTTGCCTGCTCTGACAAAGAGAGCTGACTTCATAACAGAACTTGTCACCGCACGGGCCACACCAGTTGGTGCAGCCGGGCAGAACCTACGTGCGTCTCAGCCCTGAAAGACAGCTCCGCGTAAGAGACGGACGGGTGGCGTCGGAAGCGCGCTCCGATTTGAAAGAGGCGCGAGCGGAAGTCAGGTCAGAGCGCCAGCCAATAGGGCGCTGGGCTCCTCCCCCGGGCATTGCTGCGGGCCAATCGCAAGCCCCTAGGGGAGGGAGGGAGGCGGAGCTGCTCCGAACTTCTGGGCTTGCGCAGGGGCGGGGAGCAGCTGCTCTGAGCGCTGCGGTGTAGCGAGTTGAGTTCGCCCAGGTAAGAGGGGAGTTTTCTGGTTGCGAGGTGGTGAAGACGCATGCCAGCGTTGGTCCCTGCGGTGCTAGGTGGAAAGGAGTCCTGTTTCTGCCTAATGGAGTTTCCACTCTTCCGAAGGGAGAAGCTGGGAAAAGCGGAGGCTTTGTAGAATCTCTGCAGCCCTTTGGTGGCCCGAGCTCCCCGAGCGCAGCAGGAAGTGTGCCCCTGGGAGAAGTATGCCTCGGGGCCACGCACAGGCGGTTCTGCCTTCTTCACCATCTGGTCCAAAGTTCACGTTTCCTTCATTAGCTACTGAAACTTATTACAGGGCTGCATACTGGTAGGCATTGTTGATTAAAAAAAATTTTTTTTTAATTTCTTTTAATGTTTGTTTATTTTTGAGAGGGAGAGAGAGAGGGAGACACAGAATCGTCGCAGGCTCCAGGCTCCGAGCTGTCAGCATAGAGCCCGATGCGGGGCTCGAACCCACGAACTGGGAGATCTTGCCCTGAGCCGAAGTCGGGCGCTTAACAGACCGAGCCCCCCGGGCGCCCCTGATTCAAAAAATTTTTTTTAAAAAAAGGAAAAAAACTTACATAGATAGACTAGATCTGCCCTCAAGGCATTTTGCCCTTAGGAGGAGAGGCTGTCAGAGATGAATTACCACTCACGATGCAAGTTGGTGTGGAAGCAGAGAGGGTGCCCTTTGAAAGGAGTAGAGGATTGGGATGCATTATTAGAGAAGGGCAAGAAGTGATCATTTAATACGTATATGTCTGTAGGTATGAAAGAATGAGACTCTTGTGGGCAGCAAGAAGTCGGTGTGGCTGAAGCACAAGTTTGTGGAGAGTAGTTACTGGAAATGAAGTTGGAAATAGGCGTTGGGGTTTGATTGTAAAGAATCTTTGTGCCCAGAAAATAGGCAGTAATTAATGGCTTTTGAGCCAAGGAGTGCCATACACCAATTTGTGTTAATATCGTGAGACTGGGGTCTGGTTGAGGCAACCAGAGAAATTTCTTTAGAGAAATTGTCTGGCTTGTTCTCACCGTATTCTAATCCCTTTACCATGCCTTTCCCCTGGGTTCTCATTTTATATAAAACTACACTCTGTTACTTGTGGATTCTTACTGTCCTTGCTTTCTCAGTATCTGCTTACTGAGAAAAGTAGTAAGGATCTGTATATGAAAGGTGAAGTTAATTATCTAGTAAAATAACTGCCTCCAAAAGACGATACTCTTATAATAGTGTTTTTTGTTTTTGTTTGTTTTTTTTTAATGTTCTTATTTGTTTTTGAGACAGAGAGAGACAGAGCATGAGCAGGGGAGGGGCAGAGAGAGAGGGAGACAAAGAATCTGAAGCAGGCTCCAGGATCGGAGCAAAAGATGATACTCATAATGGGTGTGGCTAAGGAAATTTGGAAGTACTTTAAGGAATAATTTAGGGGCACCTGGGTGGCTCAGTCGTTTAAGCGCCTGCTTCAGATTCTGTGTCTCCTTCTCTCTCTCTGCCACTCCCCACCTTGCCCTCTCTCCCTCTCCTTCTCTCTCTCTCTCTCAAATACAAAAATTTTTAAAGAATAGTTTATATGAAAGGTTGTTGTAGTATAATTATATTTAACGATTTAATTCACTTGTAATATTATTAATCTTATTTAAGTATTTCCGGAAGAGTTTGTTAATTGTGGAGGAGCAGCAAACCTGAAGATTAGAAAAGAAAGACCCAAAGGACTAATTTATCTGCAACACAGTGCAGGAGAGTGTCTTTACCTAACCAATACACAAATTTAGTCTCTTTTAAACATCCCTGTGATTGAGGTAGGTGCCTCAATCTAAATTTATGGTTATCATAAATAACAACCATTCAGTTTACAATCTGTGCCCACCAGGTAATCTTCTGATTATAATTAGTTTTCCAAGTAGAAATAACTTGAGAGACTGTGTGGGATTAAAATTAAAGATATTACTGTAGTTGTCCAAATTAATTAATTGACCTTTTAATGTTTAAGCCTTTGTTTTTTTGTTTTTTGTTTTAATTTTTTTTAACGTTTATTTATTTTTGAGACAGAGAGAGACAGAGCGTGAACAGGGGAGGGGCAGAGAGAGAGGGAGACACAGAATCTGAAACAGGCTCCAGGCTCTGAGCTGTCAGCACAGAGCCTGACGCGGGGCTCGAACTCACAGACCGTGAGATCATGACCTGAGCGGAAGTCGGACGCTTAACGACTGAGCCACCCAGGCGCCCCTTAATGTTTAAGCCTTTGTGAGTGAGCCTGGAACAAATTAGTACATCTAAGCCCTACTAAATCTAGGTTTACTGCCAAGTTGAGTTTTTAGTTTATAAAACTGAGAACCAGATCCTGAGGTGTATGTATTTGTGGACTTTTATGAGGTAATTCTAAAACTTCATATGGAAGAGCAGAGGATCAAGAGTAATCAAGACATTCCTGAAGAAAAAGAACAAGGTGGAGGAACTCAACTTATATATATCAAGTCCTATTAATAAGTTATAGTAATTAAAATAGGTATTGGCTCAAAGATAATCCAATTGACCAGTGGAACAAATTGAAGAATCCCAAAACAGATCTACCCATATATGGAAATTTAATTTATGACCATATCAGCAGGGAAAGGATGGACTTTCCAATAAAAGGGACTAAGACAATTGGTTATTCATATGGAGGAAGAAATCCAAAATTGGGCCTCTACCTGACAGTATACCGAAAAAGTGATTCCCACTGGATTAAAGACTTAAATCGTAACACATTTAGAAGAATATGTAGACAAATAGCTAAGTTTTGGGGGTAGGGAAAATTTTAATACACAAAAGTATCCTTGTAAAGGAAAAGGTTTTAAAATTGATTATGTTAGAGTTCATAGTTGTGCGTCGGTTCAAAGACATCAAAAGTTTGTCAAAAGACAAACTGGCAGATGGTATATGTAACTCCTCTATCAAAAGATCCGTGTCCTTTGAATAGGAGCTAAAGGGAGAAGTAGAGTTAGGAAGGGTGTTGAGTGGGTGTGGATGTGGGTGTTTGTTTTAGGTGAGAGAGATTTTGAGCATATGTGAATGTTGATGGGAAGGAGATTGGAAATACTAAAGAACTGGAAGGATGTGGAATCCAAGGTACATGGAGAAAACAGACATTATTTAAGCCTTTGCTTGTAAATATCTCAGAGTGAGACTACCTCCATATCATTCATTCCTTGCTTTCCTCACAAAGCTTATATGGACTTCCTCCCGCAGCTAATATTTGTCAATCTTTTTCTATGCCAGGCATGCTGAGGGGGCGGTGGGGGGTAAAATTAGACCCAGGCTCTACCTCATGAGTTTATAATTTGTCAACGGAAACAGACATTAATTGAAAACTTGTAGTGTGTTTGTTGTTTGTAGAACTTTTTTCATTATTTACACTTTATTTTTAAAATTTACTTGCTTGAATAGATAACAAGAAGGAAATAGAAAAAGTGTAGATTCCCTTCTCAGAATGGGGATTGATATGAAGAATTTGTTTTTTACTATATTGAAGCCATGTGCTAAAAACCCCAGTCACCATTGCCGACTATTTCATGGTTGCCCCTTTTCTCCCTAGTGAATCCCAGCCAGCTCCTAGGGTGGTGCAGTGAACTGTGTGTGGTTCCTTCTGCCTGGGGACCATGCAGAGAGCTTCCCGTCTGAAGAGGGAGCTGAAGTTGTTAGCCACAGAGCCACCCCCGGGCATCACTTGCTGGCAAGATAAGGACCAAATGGATGATCTGCGAGCTCGTACGTATCATGTGTTGCCTATGATGACCCTACTGGAGATTGTGCTGAAATCTGAACATTTGTATACTCTAAAGTAGAGACCAATGGCAAGGTCAAAGTGCCCTGCCACCTTTCTAACCCTAATTTGTTTACATGTATAAAAAGATTTGCTTGACATTGCTTCTTTGGTCTTTTATTACACCTTTTGCTGACTTGTAGCCAGGATTTGGGCACCAGCTCTGAAGCAGTGTTTAGACCAAAGGTCACCATCTCAAATATCTGTGAGGCCAGACAGGAAACATAAATGATTAGAATACTGCAGTCCATAGAAAACAAATCTGCAGCTTGTATTTGATCTATGGTCAGTATTGTCCAACTTCTGTTTTGATCTTCCATCTCTCCTTTGTTTGACACCATGAAACAAAGTACATGGGTACATTGGTGTCTTGCATGCGAGCTTATTAAAGCCCTGAAAGAGAATTACTGTCCTAGACCTAGCTTTTCTTTAGGACCGTCAATTTTATTAGGTCTGTATGGTGTGGTCATTTGAATCATCCAATTACCTTTTAACTAGGTTTTTTTCTTTTAAGAAATATTAGGTGCGGCTGACACACCTTATGAAAAAGGTGTTTTCAAGCTGGAAGTTATCATTCCTGAGAGGTTAGTATGAATTAGATTCTAAACTTACTAAAGCACGGTTATTGGAAGATAGAGTAATGTAGTAGAGTGTTAAATGTAGGAGTTAAAGGTCCTAGGTTTTAATCCTAGTCTTAGGATTTAATGTGACCTTGGGCAAGTTATCTCTCCGGAGTTCAAATTCCTTCTCTAAAAGTGGGTTAGATCACATCTAAGGCCCCTCTTTTTTTCATTGTGCTAAAATGTATGTAACATAGAATTGATCATTTAAACCACTTTTAAGTGTTTGGTACGGTGGCATTAAATACATTCACATTGTTATGCACCTATCACCATTCTTCATCTCCAGAACTTTGTCATTTTCCCAGACTGAAATTCCATACCCATTCATCAGTAACTTGCCAGTCCTCTCTTCCCCCAGCACCTGGCAACCACCATTCTACTTTCTGTTTCTATGTTAAGGCCCCTTTTAATTCAGATCTCCTTCAAGGTTCTCATCGGGTGAGTTGCAGTTGCAGATTTGTGCAGAATGAGGAAGGAAAGAAATGAATGTCTGTTATGTAGACGTCTATTCACTAGGTCAGATCCTGGCCAAACTTGTTAAAGTCCTGAGAGAAGTTGCATAATAATCATGTGATAGATCAGTTCTGAAAATAGACTGGGAATTTTCCAAGGTTTGTGTCTCAGTAAAAAGGCATAATAACCAAATGGCAATGTATAAATCTTAATTGCATCCTGTTTTTCAAAAAAACCATATGTAAAAAAAAAAAAAAAAGACTGGGGAGCAATTGAGGATATTTGAATATTAGATGATATTGGAGAATAAATTTTTAATTTTTTCATAGGTATACTGGTAGCACTGCAGTTATATAGGAGAATGACCTTATTCTTGGGAGACACATGATGAAGTATTTAGAGGGTGAAGTGGCTTGATCTAGGTGGTGGGTATATGAGTGTTTTTAATGCTATTATTTCAACTTCTGTAACTTTTCATAGTAAAAATTTGAGGAGAGAAAAGTTTTGCCTGTCAAAGACTGTCTTCCTGATTAGTCATCAGGAAACTTTATAATACATTAAGAAGCAATATTTTAATAAAAATTCTCTATTGTCCTATGCTTTCAAAGGTATCCATTTGAACCCCCTCAGATCCGATTTCTTACTCCAATCTATCATCCAAACATTGATTCTGCTGGACGGATTTGTCTAGATGTTCTCAAATTGCCACCAAAAGTGAGTGCTTGGTAAAGGGTGGACTGTATAGCCGTCTGTGGTTCTCCTCTATATAACTTAAATTAGAGTATAACATTTTTAGTAATACACAAGTATCTGCCTATTTGTCTGTGTATAGGGTGCCTGGAGACCATCTCTCAACATTGCAACCGTGTTGACTTCTATTCAGTTGCTCATGTCCGAACCCAACCCTGATGACCCACTCATGGCCGACATAGTAAGTATCTTCTTTTCCTCTGCGGCCCATATCCTACTTTCTTTATACCTCCGACTTCATTTGTGAGGATAGCTGTGGCAGCTTCAGCTGAACCACTACAAATCATTTTTCTTTCCACTGACTCTTCTTTGATTTTGTCTCAGTCCTCCGAATTTAAATATAATAAGCCAGTCTTCCTCAAGAATGCCAGGCAGTGGACAGAGAAGCATGCAAGACAGAAACAGAAGGTATGATGATTGTACAGTTCTGATTTTGCTCCTGTTGTTAGCCCATTAAAAGTGTATCTGTTTATAAATGTATACATGTTTATGAACTTTGCTAAACTTGTACTGTACTCTAGAGTAGCTAATTGATCTTTTTCTCCTATTGCAACTTTCTAAATACTTATTCAGCAAAACAGCCTAGTAGTTCAAACAAAAAGTACATTTTTCCTTAATAGTTGTCATCTATTGACAACACTAGAGGGCAGGCAGCATCTGGTTAATTTTATATATATATACACATACATATATATATTACATACATATATATATATGTATATATATATACTTTTCAATTTAATTTTTTTTAATTTACATCCAAATTAGCATATAGTGCAACAATGATTTCAGGAGTAGATTCCTTAGTGCCCCTTACCCCTTTAGCCCGTCCCCCCCCACACCCCCTCCAGTAACCCTCTGTTCTCCATATTTATGAGTCTCTTGTTTTGTCCCCCTCCTTGTTTTTATATTATTTTTGTTTCCCTTCCCTTATGTTCATCTGTTTTGTCTCTTAAAGTCTTCATATGAGTGAAGTCATATGATATTTGTCTTTCTCTGACTAATTTCACTTAGCATAATACCCTCCAGTTCCATCCACGTAGTTGCAAATGGCAAGATTTCATTCTTTTTGATTGCCGAGTAATACTCCATTGTATATATATACCATATCTTCTTTATCCATTCATCCATTGATGGACATTTGGGTTCTTTCCATACTTTGGCTTTTGTTGATAGTGCTGCTATAAACATTGGGGTGCATGTGTCCCTTCAAAACAGCATACCTGTATCCCTTGGATAAATACCTAGTAGTGCAATTGCTGGGTCATAGGGTAGTTCTAGTTTTAGTTTTTTGAGGAACCTCCATACTGTTTTCCGGAGTGGCTGCACCAGCTTGCACTGCCACCAACAATGCAAAAGAGATCCTCTTTCTCTGCATCCTCGCCAACATTTGTTGTTGCCTGAGTTGTTAACGTTGGCCATTCTGACAGGTGTAAGGTGGTATTTCATTGTGGTTTTGATTTGTATTTCCCTGATGATGAGTGATGTTGAGCATTTTTTCATGTGTCAGTTGGCCATCTGGATGTCTTCTTTGGAGAAGTGTCTATTCATGTCTTTGCCCATTTCTTCATTGGTTTATTTGTTTTTTGGGTGTTGAGTTTGATAAGTTCTTTATAGATTTTGGATACTAACCCTTTATCTGATATGTCATTTGCAAATATCTTCTCCCATTCTGTAGGTTGTCTTTTAGTTTTGCTGATTGTTTCCTTCGCTCTGCAGAAGCTTTTTATTTTGATGGGGTCCGAGTAGTTCATTTTTGTTTTTGTTTCCCTTGCCTCCGGAGACGTGTTGAGTAAGAAGTTGCTGTGGCCAAGATCAAAGAGGTTTTGGCCTGCTTTCTCCTCGAGGATTTTGATGGCTTCCTGTCTTACATTTAGGTCTTTCATCCATTTTGAGTTTCTTTTGTTTATGGTGTAAGAAAGTGGTCCAGGTTCATTCTTCTGCATGTCGCTGTCCAGTTTTCCCAGCACCGCTTACTGAAGGGTTAATTTTTTTATATATATTCTTGGGGGTAGCATGGATAAATGAGAGATGACTTAGATTCTTTTTTCAAAGTTTTCTTTTTTAATGCTGAGAAGCGACTACTGCAGGAATCAGGAAGGAGTGAGAGAGGTAGAGGAGGGAGGGGAAAATTAACATTTCTTATGGGACCATTCATGGAAGAAGGAAAATTTCCCCGATTTAAATTGATAGAACTTCCTCCTTTAACAATACAAATTGCAGGAAAACAAAGATTTGCACGTTCTGTTTCTTGCTGAGTTATAACATCCTTCAGATTGAGTTAAGTAGCAGTTACTTATGAAAAGAAACAAAAATTTAAAATATACAAAAGATTGAGGAGGATGCTTTTGGAGGGAAAATTATATACAAGAGGCAACAAAGAAGTACTTGGAAATAATATTACAGCACTTCCTTGTTCTCCATCCTGGTTTTAGTGTGAACCTTCTATCTTACCGTATCTGCTCCTTTTTAGGCTGATAAGGAGGAGATGCCTGGTGATCTGCCAGAGGCTGGTGACTCAGAAGTATGCAGCACAACACAGAAAAGGAAAGCCAGGCAGCTGGGAGGCACAGAAAAGAAATTTTGCCCTGATGCTTAGGGGTTCGTCCTGGTCTATCTTAGTTAATATATTCTTTGCTAAGATGCTCTAATTTGCTTACCTTTCTTGACTGTTTGTCTTTGTATTTGTTGACATTATCATTTTTTGTATCGTCTAAAACAGACCTTGTGTATTTACATATTCTGCTCTACATAGATGCTCTGAGGGTAGTTTGTTTTATTTAGCTTGTACATACGTATTTTGAAACCTTTTAAACCTGAAAAATAAATAATCATTTAATGTTGAATGTGTGTTTATCTTGAATGTGTGTCTGGGAGCAAACTGTCCAGAAAGCTATATAATAAGAATGTTAAAATATTTGGAATTTTCTCTTTTATTTTGCCAACTTTCCAACATCACTCAGGACACTGAATGTTTGACGTAGATGTAAAATAGCTATTGGAAACAGTTCAGTTACCACTAAGCTTTAGGGATTCTGGGTTTTCAGATTTTTATTTTATTTTATTTTATTTTATCTTTAGAAGGGTTTTTTTTTTTTAATGTTTATTTATTTTTGAGAGAGACAGAGACAGAGCTTGAGCAGGGGAGGGGTAGAGAGAGAGGGAGACACAGAATCCGAAGCAGCTCCAGGCTCTGAGCTGTCAGCACAGAGCCCGATGCAGGGCTCGAACTCACAGACCATGAGATCATGACCTGAGCCGAAGTCGGACGCCCAACCGACCGAGCCACCCAGGCACCCCATTTTTAGAAGTTTTAATACAATGTGGGAATAAGGTAATGTACCCTTTTGCTAATTTTTTTGCAGCTTTAACTTTTTGTGATTTTTATAGCTGGTCAGAATTACTAGGGTATAATTTTCATTTGTTCAATAAATTATTGAACACCTGCTATGTACCAAGTATTGTGCTAGTGTTTTAGAATATAATGGTGAAAAATTCTGACATGAGATTAACCAAATAATCATACAAATTTAAATAAGGGTTTTTGTGTCATTTTCTGTCCCTAGCTTCATTTCATGGCAAGTACTACTCTGAACAAATAGGTGCCAAACTTGAATCCCCCACTCACAATTTTATAATATACTTGGATTTTGTTATTCTATTTAGATGACAGAGAAAACAGATTTGAAAAAGCAGAAATCAGTTGAAGCGGAAAGAGGCTGCCCATGCTGAGTGAAAGACTTTCTGAGGAATACAGATACTAGGAGTCTACCTAGAAAAATAAAGACTGTGATGTCCCTGTCCATATCCCAGTGTACCAGTTTTATCTCAGTGATTTCATACCTAGGCCAGGCACCACCCACACAAAATAGTGCATCTCTGGGGGCTCCTGGTTGGCTCAGTTGGCTGAGCATCTGACTCTTGATTTCTGCTTAGGTCATGGTCTCAGGTTCGTGAGTTTGAGACCCGCATCGGGCTCCATGCTAACAGTGCAAAGCCTGCTTGGGATTATCTCTCTCCCTCTCTCTCTGCCCCTCCCCACTCATGCCCCTCTCAAAATAAATAAATGAACTTTAAAATCGTGCCTTTCTGAATAGGCGATTTCCATTCATCCACCTCTGAGTTACCTTGTATTCTTCATTCAGCACAGCCTGCCACAAAACATGTAGGACTCAATACCCAGAAGATAAGAAATGGGAATTTATATAATCCATTGATGACAGATGATGGCCTAAGCTGAAAATATAAATTTCTTCTGTATCCCCCACTTCATCAATTTCCAACTTCTATAGAATTCGTTATTTATTTACTTATTTGATGTTTATTTTTGAGAGAGACAGAGACAGAGCACAAGCTGGGGAAGGACAGAGAGAAAGGGAGACACAAATCTGAAGCAGGCTCCGGGCTCCGAGCTGTCAGCACAGAGCTCTTCACAGGGCTTGAACCCATGAACCGTGAGATCATGACCTGAGCCAAAGTCAGCCACTTAACTGACTGAGCCACCCAGGTGCCTTATTTATTTATTTGTTTGTTTATTTATTTAGATGTCCAACTTCTATAAAATTCTTTAACACATTTCTCAAAATCAGTTCTCTTTTTAAAATATTTTTTTAAATGTTTATTCATTTTGAGACAGCAAGAGAATGTGCATGCGTGGGCAGGGGAGGGGCGAGAGAGAGGGAGAGAATCCCAAGCTGTCAGCACAGAGCCTGAAGCGGGACTCAATCTCATGAACTGTGAGATCATCACCTGAGCCAAAACCAAAAGTTGGATGCTTAACTGACTTGAGCCACCAAGGCGCCCCCAAATCAGTTCTCTTTTTAAAGCCCAGAATTGATTTTATTCCAGGCTTGTCTCCTACACTCATGCATATTTAGTTCTGATTTGGGCTTCCTAGATAACATTAGCGTATCGGTTGGGATGCTTTCAGTTGTGAGTGAAATCCAACTGGTGACCCTAACAAGGGAAGCTCTTTGCCTTACTAAGTAGAAAGTCCGGGGGTAGGGGGAGCATCTGTACTGGTATGTTCAGAGGCTCAACAATACCAAGATTTCAGTCTCTTTCCATCTGCCATCCAGAGTAACAACATTGTCTTGATGCTCTGCTCCTTAAACAAAGTCCCCTTTTAGAGTGACTACTAGCAGCAAGTAGGCTTATGTACTCTCTAATTTACACCCAGCAAGCCATGGAGCAAAAATTCCTATGACTGGACCATCTTGAAACCAATCGCTGTGACCAGGGAAATGCCACATGCTGATGAGGGTGAAGCCAGATATGAAGTGTGAGATGAACTTAGGGAACAGTTGTAGGAAAGGAGCACCTCCTATAGGACAAACCCCCTACACAACTGGTCCATCACCAAGTCTGGTCAGTTCTGCCAGCCACTTCTCTCTACCTCTTCTGACACTGGTTCAAGCTGCCATCATCCCACTTGTAGCACAGTCATAGCCTATGTCTCCTTGCCCCCAGCCTTGACCCTCTTCTCTACAGTCCATTCTCACAGCAGCAAGAACAAACTTTTGATGATTTAAAAGCCAGATTTTATTTCCTTCCTTAAAACTCTCCAAGTGGCTTCCTTTAGCAATTAGGGTGGGAAAAATCCAGTCTCCTTCCCTGGGCCATAAGACATTGATCTAGCCCCTGTTTTGCCTTATCTATCCATCCTTATCTAGAGGCATGCCCTCTACCCCTTATCTACTCTAGCCACAGAAGCCTACTTTCAATCTCTTGAACACATCTAGCTCATTCCCCCTCCAGGGATTTCTACATTGTTCATGATGGTCTCAGCTCAAATGTAGCTGCCCCAGAAAGTCCTTGTCTATTCCATCTAAAGGAGCACCTTGACTTCCAGGCACTCTGGCCTATAGCCCATTACCCTGATAGACTTTATTCATAGCACTTGTTGTTACCAGAAAATGTGTCCATTTTATGCACATTGTCTGATTCCAAGTGCTGGGGATATAGTGGCAACAAGAAATTTTTCTCTCTAATTGTAATAAAAAGAGCCAAAAATGATTAGAAGTCATCTATTCATCTCTCTGACTCAGCAAGTACAGAGGACTCGGGCTAGAGAACCGAAAGAAAGAAAATGAGAATGAGAAAAGCCCAGGTCCCTAACCCCTAGCCAAAGGAACGACGGCAAGGGTTAAAAGCATGGACGCTGGAGTCAACGGGACCCCAGCCAGCCCAGGCTGGGCATTATCAGTTGGTACTGCTTACCAACTGTGGGCCCCCGGTATGCTACTCAATCTTTTTGGACTTTTGTTCTGTTCTCCCACAGAACAGGGATAATGATAGTACCTAACTCATGAGGTTGCTGTAAGCACTGACTAAGATAATGCACATAAAGCACCCAGTACAGGGCGCAGCACGGTGCTGACATTTACTGAGTGCTTAGCTGGGGACTGGGATGGAGACAGCAGTCCAACCACAGTTCGGCCCCGAAGAGATGCTCTGCCCCTTGCCTACTCGCCCGTCTGCTCTGTTCCTAGGACAAGCAAGCTGAGCAGTTTCCCAGCTACAAACCCCTAATTAAAGAGGAGAGATGACATCCGTGACTGATCATATAAACATTGCAGATTCCAAGCTCCCCTCTCCTGCTGCCCCCAGTCCCCCTCCCCACCCCTCCCCAAAAACTATTTAAATAAGAACAGATTTTACCACCCACCTTGTGGGCAGTCTCTAAGCTAAGGCTGGGGACCAGCTATTTATCCTTCAGCTGCTGTGGGAATTCAACACATACAAATAAAGCTGCTTTTCCAGCCAAGTGTGTATTTTTCCATCAGCATGTGGCCCCCCTGCCCAGGTTGTCTTGTTTAGGTTGGGGTGGCCTGAGGGAGGGAAGAGCAGGGTGGGGGGTATGAGGCTGTGGTTTCAGAACCTGCTCCCCAGGATAGCTGCCGCAGGGCAGCATGGAGCCCCGCACAGGGCTGCGAATGAAGCCCCGGAGAGGCTGGGTTAAGCCCGGGGTGATGGACGCAGATGTGCTATGCCCAGAAACAACACATTCCACTTTTTCCTTGCTTCTTGGCCAGTCACCCCTTGCTTCTGCCATGGCCCAGTGAGCACCCATCCCTCTCTCCAAGTCTCAGTTTCCATCACGGATGATAGGTTATCCAGTGTCTCCCTCATGCCCACCCCCATCTCCCACCCTGACCCAGGGATTTCTCCCTTCATGTGCTTTCCCTACTTGCCTTTCCCCCCTGACCCCACAATCCCACAGACTATGCCCCCTTCCTTCCACGGCCTGCGTCCTTTAACCAGGACCTTGCAACTCTGCCTCAAAAACAGGCCTGCTAAGGGATCTTTCTCCCCAAACCTCCCATCAGAGGCAACTTCTTGGGGGGAGGGTTTGTTTTTTTTTTTTTTTTTTTAATCTATTCGCTAAGTTCTCTCCAGACCTGGGAGTTATGTTTGGGGAACCGTCCAAACACGGTCAGGTAGTGAAGTGGTCTCTTCTGGGGGGATGTCTGGGTTTCCTTCCCCTGTGAACCCACATACTTCCTGCCTGGCTTCAGGCCCCAGGTTTTCAGCCTTCCTCTCAGGAGTAGCTCTTCTGGGTACCCTTCTTTTTCCTTCTCAAGTGTCCTCAAGGCTGAGCATGCAGACAGCTCAGAGCCCCCGGACAGACCCCTCACTCTTCGGATTGGGCAGGTAATAACAACCGCAGCTAACATTTCTCCAGTCTTCCTACATGCCACCACTGCTAAGCTAAGCTCTTTACATGAAAAAATCTCTTTTAATCTTTTCAGTAACCTTCAGAGTTTAGGTACTATTATAATCTCCATTTTACTGATGATGAAACAGAGAGGTTAAGTAAAACCTAAGGACAACTGGCTGTTAAAGGGTAGATCTGGAATTCAAACCCAAGCGTGCCTGACTCCAGAGTCATATGTAACAACTGTATGGGTACTGTTCCAATATTGAAACCTCTGTCTCCTCAGTTCCCCCGAGAGCAGCGGCAGGATAAGGGGCAGGTCCCCTCATTCAGTTTCCTCCTCTACAAAATGAGAAGGGAGCTAAGATGACTTCCAAGGTGTCTCCTGTGCTGCTCTTTGGCAGTTCTGTGATTCTGAAACTAACTACTTGTGGGATCCGAGGGCAGAGCCTGCTGGTCTCAGGCTCAGTGATGAACTAACATGAGGTTGATCTCAGCTACCCTCTCACCTGCCCTTTCCGTTCTCTCCCCTCTTCCAGCACTCTCTTGCCCTGTGACGTTTACTCCCTCGGGGCCTCCCACCCAGGACACCATCCCCATACAGCCTATCCTGACAATCCTCCTCACTTCCTTATTCCCATTCTACAACTGCCCTCTCCGCCCTAACAGTTGGTAAGAGGTTAGTGGGTTTATGCCTGGGCCATGGGGAGGAGGTGATCCAGGGAGGAGGGTGGCAAAGAAGCCTCTTTGCAAGCGACAGACTCTAACAATGTCATGTGAGCAAACAAACATCAATGCTTCACAAACTGAGAAGTCCAAATGTACCTTCAGGTAAGCCATTAGAAGGATGTGAGACATGAGGCCATCCTTGGACCAATCACTGTGGCCAGGGAACAGAATAAACTGAGAAGCTTGGCTCACATCCCACCTCTGGAGCCTGGAGTGGAGCCAACCCCACCCGAACAGCAGTGGGAATAGTTGCCTTTAGGAAAGTCCAATTGATGTTTCTGGAGAAAGGGAAGTGGTTCCTGGTCAGGCTAAAGCAAATGATGCCCTAGGCAAAGGGCCTAACCTGAAGGAATAAGGAACTATAATAGTGGAATTTCAACCACTGTGGTAGCCAGGGGAGGAGTTGTTACAGAAAAGAGGGTCAGGGAACTTGATGGCCCTTCAAATCTCACCACAGAAATATCTGCCCACTCTGCTTTCTTATAAAGGGAAAGGACATGCCCAAAGGGCATGACAGATCTGCTGAATTGAGTGTCAGTTCTCAGGAATATAAATGTAGCTCAGACAAGAAGCTATCTGTTGTTCTGTGTTATTTGCATCTCCTGGCCACATGCCCCTCTTAGGCTGGGAACTAGAATTTCTATGGATTCCTGAAATATGTTAATTTCTTAATTATTTTCCCCCAACAGTAATTAATTGAGCACCTTTTTGCACAAGGCCCTATGGAAAGGACTGAGGACACCACAGTGGATAAGTCCAATATGGTCCCCGTTCTCGTGGAAACTTTCTACCAAGCCCACCCTCTGTTCTGAGAGAAGGAGCCCCTAGTCTTGCTCAAGGGACAGCTCTGAGCAGCCGTATTTTGTTCAGTGTCATCCCACATAACCATACCCATTCGCATGCCACAGTTTAGTGGACCAGGACAGGTACCTGGCCTGAGTGGTCAGTCCATCAGTTGACCATTGGCCTATGATTTGACCTAGTGTAGAAAAAGAAACTTGGCTAGTCAGGTTCTCAATCTCTCAGGACATTACCCTGGAAAATACCAAAAAAAACAAGGTAATTAGCCAGAAATGGAGGCTGAAAAGGAAGCACACAGAGGGCTTAAGGAAGAACAGGGGTCATAGTGAGGCACATGTAAGCGGAAGTTATGAATGAACACAGACTATGAGTGGAAAGAAGCAATGAGCCTGGGTAGCTCAGTAGGTTGAGAATCTGACTCTTGATTTCAGCTCAGATCATGATCTCAGTTTCGTGAATTCGAGCCCAGCGTTGGACTCTGCACTAACAGCCCAGTGTCTGCTTCAGATTCTCCCCCTCTCTCTACCCCTCCCCAGCCTGCGCTCTATCTCTCTCAAAATAAACTTGATAAAAATTAAAAGGAATTTTTAATTCACTCACTCACTCACTCAGTCACACCAATTACATGATCGCTGGCAAACAGTCGGATGCGGTGTCAGAGCCTGGGCCAGATCCGGGCCTTAGTGGGTTTCATCTCAGGATCTCGGACTGCACCAGCGGGTAGGTCTGGCCTGACTGAGCCTGCCCTTTTCCTGCCAGACCAGCTCCTCCTACGGCGCCGGACCCACCTGATCATCGGTGGGCGCCCAGGCTGGTGCTTTGGGGACTGCTGGGGCCCCACGGTACGCAAACGTGCCAGACCGCGGAGGAACTCTTGGTGGATGCCACGGCACCCACCTGCGGCTCACGAAGCCCACATGCAGCATTTGATCCGGGAGGCCGCCCGGCGGGGCTGCAAGGAGCGCATTGGGTCAATAGAGGCGCCTCGCAGGAGAGCCAGCAGCGGCCGGGTTCAAGGCGCACCCGAGGGCCTGCAGCCCAAGTGGCAGCGCCCCCCGGAGTCGCCACGTGCCCCCCCCCCAGCGCGCAGCAGTGCCCACGCGCCTGACTCCACGGCTTCGGGAACAAGATCTAGAACTCTCCTTTGACTCAGCAATTCCACATCTGGGAACGTATCTTACAGATACACTTACACGCGTGCTAAGTGACATACATCCAACGTAACGTGTTGCAGTGTTTGTAGAAGCAAAAGATTAAGCAACTCAAATGTCCATGAGAATGAGGGAGGGTTGGTAAATACAATTTCGGATTTAAACTACTGCAAAAAAAAAGGGGGGGGGAAGCATTCTATACTGATAAAGATCTTTAAGCTATGTTAGTAGATAACATAGATGAAACAAGCAGAAGCAGAATCGTGGTACCTACCTTGGGCAGAAAGGAGAAGTAAGAAAATATAGGCATTTTGTTTGTATATGCATGGAGAAACTCTGGAAGGATATATAAGAAACTTACAACAGTGGTAACCAGTGAGTTTGAGAAGTGGGCAGAGACTGTTAAACAGGTGTATTTTATTTATTTTTCTTAAATGTTATTTTTGAGAGACAGAGACAGAGCATGAGTAGGGGAGGGGCAGAGAGGGGGAGGGTGAAGCAGGCTCCAGGCTCTGAGCTGTCTGCACAGAGCCCGACGTTGGGCTAGAATCACATACCACGAGATCATGACCCGAGCCGAAGTCGGATGCTTAATGGACTGAGCCACCCAGGTGCCCCTAAACAGGTATATTTTATTCAAATCATGTGAATGTATTCTTATTTAAAAATTAAACTTATAAAGAGGCTTTTATGTAAAAGGAGGTGAGGAGGAGCAGTTGACTGTGGTTGAGAAACCGACAGATCTCAGAACAGACCTACAGGGGGCAGTTTGCTTGCTACTGGCAGGCTCCAGGCTGACCACAAACTCCCGCTGGCTGGATCTCAGAGAGCCCTCACAACCAGAACAGGCTTCCAGGTTTAGACATGCCGAACCCAGCCCGACTGCCTTTTCTGGTCTTAGATTTACTGAGAGTCTGCCTCCCTTGTTATTCCACACATATCCTCTTAAGGAACCTCCATTTGAGTTAGCCCCTGTGTCTCCTTGTTCTCCACCTGGTCCCAAAGGAACAGCCGAATGGTCTTTCTGGCAGTCGGGCCACCAGAATGGATGGGTTTGGAACTCTGTCTTCGGCAGGAGTGGAAGAAAGGTGCTCCTGGA
Organism: Leopardus geoffroyi; assembly: GCF_018350155.1. NCBI lineage: Eukaryota > Metazoa > Chordata > Mammalia > Carnivora > Felidae > Leopardus > Leopardus geoffroyi. The sequence goes on from NC_059338.1 coordinate 28,504,564, forward strand.
GGCATTGTCTGGCCTCTCAGAAGGCCCTGACAGCGACTGGCGTCTCATTCCCAGGATTGCAGGTTTTTACTGAACCCGATCTCTTTCCCTTACCTCGAGAGGGAGCCCACCTGCTTTTCTTGGAGACATCGTCACGCTCTGAAGCAAGGCTTGAAGGAGGTTTTCTGGGCAGGGAGTGGGCGAGGAAGGCCGCCCAAGGAGAGGAAAGGATGCTAGTTCTTTGGGATTCGCAGAATCCGGAAACTGCAGGAACAGGCTTTGGGTCTGAGAAGAGGCTCACGGGCTGGGTAACAGGAAGTCCAGCTCGTTGCCTGCTTTCGTTAGATTATTCTCTACTTAACCCAGTGCCCAGCACACAAAGGGCGCTTCAACCTGGGGGAGCCAAACTGATCGTGAGCCCTCTGAACTTCAAACCTGAGCCTCCTTGGCTGTGCTCCAGATGCCCCAGAACTCGGGACGGATTGAGGAAGAGCCTTGCCACTCTGATCATTCCTCTCTCGAGGAATGCAGCCCCACCTCTGGCTGCACCCCGCAGAGCCACCAGCAGCAGCAGCAGAAGAGAGTTGAGGGACACACATGATACTTCACTGGTGCTTTATTATACAGAAGAATCCAAATATTTACATCTTGACAATTCTTACACTTCCCACAGCTGGAGAGGGCATGGGTCTGGAACCCAGAAGTGATATAGGGGATAAGGTGGGTATGAGAACTTGCTACACCAGAGCAGAGGTAGTTAGAGGAGATGGTGCCAGAAAGGATCAAGGATTCTAGCTACTTTCCATCATCCTCACTTATCCCGGCCTACGCATTCTTGGCAGCTCCTCCTCCTTCTCCTCCCTAATCCTTAAGCCTTTTATTCTTTCTGGAAAAGGAAAGTTGGGAAGGAGTTTGGGGAATAAGAAGTGGGGAGAGGGAGGCAAAGAAAAGGCCCAGCTAGAGGCTCTGTTCATCCATAGTCTTCAAATCTCAGCACTGAGTTAAAGAGTTTTCCTCTTGGTGGGTACTGAGGTGCTTGACAAACCAATGGTCCACTAAAGAACTTTCTCTTCCACAAGTTGGTCTGAGGGGAGATTGTGGTTGGCACTGTTTGCCAGGGCACAACACATAGAGGCCTGGGCAGCACGTACCAGGTCAGCAGTTCCCAACATTTCTGCCATCACAGCCCTTTGGATGGATTCGTCCCCGTGGACACCATTTTGGAAGATTTCACATGCCGCGAATTATTTGGTTTTTGATTTTGTGTTTCATCAAAGACATGGATAATCTACTGATTATAATGGGGATAACCAAAAGAGTAATATACTGACTTGCTAGAAAGCCAGTCAGAAACAAAGAAACTACCACCTTATTTTGGGTAAATGTACAACATCTGCTAGGCTTTTTGATTAATGGAAATCGTTCATGGCAAACACCTCCACTCCCTTCCCCTATACCTCTCCTCTGTCCAGAAGGGCCAGACTTGGCAAATGCCCAGATCTTTAGGGGTAAATGATAAGATGACAGCGGTACCACCTAGAGCTTGCAGCCAAAACACACTGGCACCCTTTTCACAGAAGAGGCCACCTGTAGGGAACTGTTCCATCACTCCTAAACCTCTAACACATGGCCACTTCATTCCACGTTCCACTCAACACTGGCTCCCTGACTCCAAGGTGGAAAATGATCACGTGGAGTTGGGGGTAGCTGTGAGGAGGGGACTGGGTGACTTCCTAGAAGTCAAAGCTCCCCGAAATCATACCAACTCTGTCATCCCTGGGGCATCTCAGAGAACTCCTTTCCCCATAATAGTCACCAACTCCCAGTACCCAAAGCAGGGCAAACTCCTTCCATGAGAGGGTCTTGATTAGCCCTGAGAAAGGGAGACCAGGGGTTCTCAACCAATTGATAAATGAATTCACCTCATCTAGTGAGTGCCTACTCTGAGGTCAACCTTGTGCTAGGACCCTAAGGTCCTTCTATGATTACAAATTTGGCACATTTAGCTTCAGAGCCTGTAAGAGTCCAGGCAAGTTAGCGGGTCAAATGAGATTTAGAAATATGCCAAGTTCCACTCGTCGTCTCTGCCTCATCCCTCTACCCCAGCCTGGTCAGCCTTGTTGACTCATGTCAGAATTTCCCCTGGGCCCTGAGGGCAGCAGAGAGAGAAAACAGAAGCTAAACTTCAGGCTGTCAAGGACCTTCTCAGAGTTGTCTTAATAGTAGAGCCCCTTTTCTGAGTCTTGGATTCCCTTTTTATGTCTTCGAGAATGTCCTAGCTCTCACCTCCTCCTCCTGAGATTGAATGTGTATATGTTTGGGGTGGAGAGCACTCTGGAATGCTCAGAGGCACTTGGTGAACCATAAGGCAGGAAGGTTATGACTGGAGATGGAAGGGTCAGGCCTATTCGGGGCACCCGGGAATCCCAGATTCCTATAATGCTTCCTACTGAACAATACATACAATGCAAATATCCCTCCAGTTTGCTGGCCAGGGACCCCCCCCTGCCCCCCCCCCCCCCCCCCCCCGTCCCACAGAGAAGGCAGGACCTAGGATGCAAAGAAAAAACTAGGCTTGTGGCAGGAGTTGGCAAGGGTCATATGGTGGAGAACCACAGGAAGGCAACTTAGAGCCAGGAGGAAGCCAGACAGCCATGGACTTCCCTGTGTATACCCTGCCAGGATCCAGGAACCCTCTCTTTTACTGAGGGCAGAAGTTTCATTGGTGGTTGGGCTTAGGAAGGAGGTGGGAGCCAATGTGGGATCCCTTTATCCCTGCCCCATTTCCGGGGGGTAGAGGTTAGAACCACAAAGGCAGCCTCTTCACCATCTTTCCAAGGGCAAGAGGGATGGCCAGGTAGAGAGTGTGGAGAATCTTCTCTGGTTGATGGAATCACCAACTTTACCCCAGATGAAACTCCCAGGATCGGGGTTTTCTAGGACTTGTGGCATCTTGTGATGTCACTGAGTAGCACTAGGTGGTATAGAGATGAGGGCCCTGGGAAACAGCAGTGTTAAATTCTGTGAGATGTTAATAGATATCCCACAAAACCAACAACCAAACAAACACCTGTTGTCAAATAATCTGGGGGAACTGGGTTAAACAAAGTTCAATGGATTTTACTGCTGCAGGAATTCTCATAGCCTTTACTATACTAATATGTCTGTGACTCTCCAAGAAAGGACAAATTGTGTAGTATCTTCTAAAACTTCTTTTAACAGAGAGTCTTTTTGCATGGCATAGCTCAAGATTAACAGGACACAGAACACATTTTGTATGTAGTCCATGAGTCACAGGGTAGATGCTCAAGTGCCCTTTGGCAGTTCCCCAATAGGTCTTTCTCTGTGAGGTCCCCCTGCCCCATTGTACCCTGATCCTTGACCTGCTCAGCCCTCTACCCCAGTCACTCATTTTCCTTAGGCAGAGAAATTTCCCGATCTCTGGTCCACAGCTTCAGACATGACAGGGAAGAGGCCTAGAGGAAGGCCAAGGGGAAACCAAGCCAAGAAGCACACACTGGTGGTGGTCACGGGAGAGAGACCAATGGAAGCCATGGCCCAGTCCCTGCTGTGGATCACGCTGTTGAGTTTTGGTTGAATTTATTTTACAAGCAGCCATCATTCATGGAGTGGGACGAGAGGGAAGGGAAGAGATGGGAAGAGAAGGGTGAGGAGGGACATTTATAAGTGTGAGGCGAAGGCCGAGGCAGAGGGCTGGAAGGCCCTGCCCACTGACAAGCCCCCGCCTGCTGACATGGCTCCCTCTGCCCTTAGCAGCAGTTCTCCATCCATGGAGGGTTGTGGGTTCCCCAAGTGGGTTCCTTCTGGCTCTGCAAAATGGCTGCCCTCCAACCTAGGGTCCCCTGGCTGCTGACAGGAGATGAGGGTTACCGAGGGGAAGCCATAGGTGTCCAGCCCAGGGGGCCGCCCAGCCTCAGAAGTTTCCAGAATGAGATCCACATCGGAGAAGGCCACCAGGGCCTGGGTAGAATCGCAGGAGCTCTTCTCCAGCTCGCTGGCAGCAGTGTAGGCTAGGGGCCCTGAGGTCCCCGTGCAGGGCCAGAGCCGCCACAGGTCATCCCGGAAGTGGGGGTTGAAGAGTAGGTAGAGCAGTGGGTTGAGGCAGGCCGGCAGGGGTAGTACCACAAGTAGGACAGACTTGACGGCCTCAGGGGTGACGGGGAAGAGGCCCAGCATGGAGGCAAAGCTGAGGAAGGCCACAGGGCAGTAGAGGAGCCCATCTGCGAAGATGAGCCAGGCCACGTGTCTCACCATGGCGCAGTCCCACACAGCCTCGAAGTCGCCCCTCGGCAGGTCACAGTAGAGTTTGATGTAGGCACCGGCCACTACCAGGAAGCAGAAGGAGTTCATCATCACCAAGGCCACGGCAAAGCCCAGGGCAGCCGGCTGGCCCTCGGGTGGGGCGTAGGGCAGGCAAAGTGGGGAGGCCCCGTATTCTCCCACTGAGACGAGGGGCAGGGCCGCGGCCAGCCCGGCCAGCATCAGGCAGCCCAGGGCCCCTGCTCGAACACTGCTCAGGGAGGGCGCCTTCCCGTAGGCTCGGACGCAGGAGACGGAGACGCTGCACTGCACGGCAGCCAGGGTGAGCAGTAGCACGGAGGCCTCGGACCCGAGTACTGCCAGGAAGCCTGTGGCCTGGCAGCCCAGTCCCATCTCCCAGCGGGCTCCGTACTGGGCGAACTGGCCAAAGGTCAGAGCGTCGACTGAGGCTAGGAGGCCACAGGAAATGCCAGTCAAGGCGTTGGCACCTGCAATCGCGCCTATGACAAACTTGACCGGGGGCAGGGAGCCAGGGCCACCGGCAAACACACTCAGCAGCACCAGCCCGTTACAGAGCACGGAGAGCAGCACGATGGCCCACACAGCCAGGCGGATGCCCCAGCTCTCAAAGAGGTGCTCGCAGGGCTTGAAGGGGCCTGTGGGAGAGAGGACCAGACATTATCCCTGGGTCAGAGGCTGCTTGACACAGGGTCCTGGGGATGAGGCCAGGGAGGCTGATGCAACCTCTGTCCTCTGAGAACTCCCGGTCTGACGGAGGCTGACAGGATCTCTGAGAACTCTCAGGTGGGGTTGGGGGGGAGGAACAGTGGAGACGTACACAGCCCTTCTTCCAAGGAACTGCGGATGGAGTGGACACTCACGCAATACACGTAGAAAATAGAAACACATAATGAACAGATTTGTGCACAAAGTACAAATTGGTACAGTGCAACCCCAGGCATTGAGGAAATGTTCAGCAAAGCAGTCTTTCCAAAGCAGCAGCATTTAGAAGAAAGGAGGGGGAGAGGTGGGATAAAGGAGTGGAGAGGGCATCAGAACTGGGGATATGGCTGGGGTAGAGGCACAGAGATGGGAGGGGCTGCCCAGAGAGTGACCAGTCTGTGTCCCAAGGCTCTGCTTCTCCCAGTCAGTGCCCAGTGATCCACTAGGGACCCCACCGTGGATGAGCCCCGATCAGGTATTGTACCGGGCTGGCTCTCCCTCGCTCTGTGATGGGGACACAGACCACATTTAATACTCACAGAGTCCATCAGTATTTGGGAAGAAAAGCATAATAAGTAAATTAAAATGCAGATGCCTCTGGGTTTCTCCAACCTGGTTTTGCACAAATGGGTGAGATCCTGGTGTTTTCCACCTCTCTCCTCAGGTTCTGTCCTTAAGTCACCCCGTAACTTTGGACATATTATGTCTTCGTTCTTTTGACTTCAGACTCCTGTTCTGCAATGTATTTCTAGTCGCTTGGGAATTTGAGAGGCTTTTGTGGGAACCATTTTTTAAACATATTTTTTTCCCGATTACTATATAATAGATGGTGATTGTAGAAAATTTGGAAAATATAACACAGAAAAATTAAAACTGCTTATCATCCCACCTGTCAGAAAGAACTCATCATTGTGGTAGGTCTCCTATTAAAAAAATACATACATACAGATAAGTTTTTAAGCTAACTTGGGACTTTCTGTATATAGTTTTTAATTCTCTTTTTCAGTTACAATTTATTATGCAGACTTTCCCATACCTTTATCTTCCTCCAAAACATGTTTTCAGTGGCTGCGTAATAAATACTTTTCCATATGGATGTACCATAATTTATTTGACCATTTATATGAGCTATTTTGAAAGCAAGTTCAAGTTGGACTTTGACTTCTGGAACTTCCTCTTTTACTTCATCGCTGCTGATTATTGGTTTTCACAAGTGAAATTTCTGTGGCAGTGGGAAGCATGTGGGTTTCCAAGTCAGGAGAAAAACACCACCTGTTTCCTCCAGACTGTTAGTGGTCTTGCTCTGGGCTGGCACTAGAGGGCGCGCTGTAGCCACTAAGTGCTACAAGCAGGTGTTGGCAGTCAGCAAACGCTATTTTGGCTTAGAACAAGGAGAGAAGGCCAAGGGGCGCAAACCAAAGAGAGATGCAAAACTGGGAAATGGAGGCGAGGCGAAATGGAGAAGCACACTGTTTATTGCTTTCTGTTCATTCTGAACAGCTCCTGCCCTGACTTAAGCAATGGACTACGGTGGGAGGGGTGGGATAGCCTGTTAGCATTTTATACCCAAGGGAAGGGACCTCTTTGCTCTAAACATGTTAGGTTGCATTGCATCGAAGAGAAAGAGAATTCTCTTTCTTTCTTCACAGCAAGATGGATTCAGGTTAGACTCTAGGAGGCTTTCTCAGCTGTAAGGTTTGGACAGTCCTGTAAGGAGTTATCCAGAGGTACTGTGGAGTTTTTTTTCACCCTGGAGAGTTTTATGAAAGAGAGACTGCAATCTTCCTGGGAATGAGCAGAGAGAGATGGAGAAGGGGACCTTTCAGAGTTCCATCTGGCTCTAGGAGGGTGCAAAAACAGTGCCACACTCTACCCTGAACAGTGCGGTAAAAAAGACAGTCTTTCCTGCTTCTCTCTTCAATGAGAGAAATTTTCTCCTGGTTAATTTTTTTTTAATTTTTTAAAATGTTTATTTACTTTTGAGAGAGAGAGAGTGTGAGCAGGGGAGGGGCAGAGAGAGAGGGAGACACAGAATCCGAAGCAGGCTCCAGGCTCTGAACTCTGAGCTGTCGGCAAAGAGCCCAATGCAGGGTTCGAACTCATGAACCGCAAGATCATGACCTGAGCTGAAGTTGGACACTTAACCGACTTGAGCCACCCAGGCGCTCTGGTCTCCTGGTCAACTTCTGATTAGCTGATTTGTGAAGGCTTCTTTGACTCCCCTCTCCCCACAGCCACCCCTCCCTTCCCCCCCACCCCAGTGCTGCTCCAGACAGACACCCAAGGGAAGAACGCCAGCTCCTTCCCCAGGAGTCACCAGAAGTGGCGGTCCTCCCCACAGAATGTCGGTTCTTAGGCAGAGAAGGTGCCTGAAGCATGGCTACAAACATGCCAGGCTGAACCGGCCTCTCTCTCATCAAATAGTTGGGTGCTCCTTCCTCAGCCCTGCCCCCGACCCCACACCGAGGCGCTCAGCTCACCTGGAACGGGGCTACACTGGACGCTGGGGTGTGGCTTTGTGTCCTCCATTTCCAGCTGCAGCTCGTCCAGATCCAGATCATCTGAGAGGTGAGGCCAGAAAGTGGCATGGGGCCCCGGTCTTGGTGACAGTCAAGCTCCACCTTTCTCCAAATGCCCACCCCTTTCAGCTGTCATCCCCAACTCACTCTGCCCAGCACGGCTCACCCCAGCAGCCCTGCACATCTGTTCTACTCTTAGGTATAAACATTCCGTCAGCTCCCTATTATGCACCCGTGGATTATCTGCATGGTCGGTCCTTTACAGCAAATGTTTCAGCTGGGCCTTGCTGACCTCGTCCTATAACTCAGCACGCTCATGTCTCCTCCAGGCAGCCTAGTCCGTGCGTGCTGCTTAGAGTAGGGAGCTGGTCAGTGTTCAGAGGAGGTGAACCAGGGAGAGTGAGTGAGCGGAAGCTATTTATTTGCTTGAGAAGCAGTCAAAGCCATGGGGGGATTAACTTAGGAAAGGCAAGAGTAGGTACGGATACAATGGCTGTCCTCGAAGAGCTGAAGTCCCCGTTAGGCATAAAGGCACTGTACTCCTACATGCAGAGCACGTCAGAATCAGGATGGGTCCTAGAAGGAGGCAAACTAACAATTCAGATGGAGAAGTGTTAGTTCTTACTAACACAAATAAGCTCCCACACTTAGAGTTGACCCGACAAAGAGGTGGGACTGAGGTCCACGTGTGCTGAATGCAATGTCTGCCACCTGCTGGGCATTGGGCAAGTGCAGGGGAGCTCAGGGATGAATAAAACATGGTCCTGCCCTCAAGGGGCTTATGGAGACAGAAGAGAATCAAGCTGTCCTGACAAAGCGTACTGTGTCAACTAATAGGTTTATTTAACACAAAGGGCCAAGAGTCCCCGAGCTCTTTCTCTGTGCCAGACTATGCCCAGCGAGTCCTCATCTGCGTGGTCTCATCAACCTTCGTGGCAGCCGCACAAAGCAGGTGTCCTTTGACACCATTCGATAGACGAGGAAACTGAGGCTCATCGAAGGTCAGTGGCTTGCCCCAGGTCTCCCAGCCAGCAAGCGATAGGGCGAATTTCAAACCCAGGTTTGTCTGACTACGGAGCCCAGATATTTAACTGTTAGCCTTTCCCAGGCGAGGAACTGATCTGGGTGGGCTGGAGGAGATGGTCGGGGGAGCTTTACAGATGCAGGAGCTGGGCATAATTTGTCGCTGGAGATACCGAAGGGAGCAGAAAGTCCCTGATGGGAGAAAGGGCAATTCTATGCTGAGTTAGAGGCCAGACTAGATCATCTTTACCGATCTTTCCGATTCTAAGTGTAGCCTCTGCAATCCCATTAGCCGGAGAAAATAGGATTAGAAAGATAAATCCATTGTTAAAGAAACTCTGTAACTTGTCTGAATCAAAATGGGATTTTTTCCCACCTCTTATTCACTATTATAAGGTTTCTTAAACCAGGGGCTGTGAACTGCAGGGGTGTTAGAGACACCTTGGGGGTCCATAAATTCTTCAAGAATTTTGAAATGATCATCTTAAACCTCTTCTAACTTAACAAAAACAAAACTCTTGTTTGTGGTGATAATTCAGCATTGAAAGACCTTTTAAAGAATAAGCCTTTAGTGTCTCTGCTGAGACTGGGAAAAGTGTCTGAGGCCTTAAGGGGTGTGAGAGAATTGCCTCTCTTGAAAGGGATGCCTGCACATTTACTTGGGTTTCAGAGACAGTGGCCTGTGGGCTCTTCCTCCATCACACAAGTAATGAAGAGGTGACTCTGTGTCATGCTCGTCCCCATCTCTGGCTTGTGTGGTTCGTTTCCTTCCTCCCCCACTTAAAGGGTAAACACCTTCAGCTGGGCATTTTCCCGGGAGGCAGGAAGGTTCTGTGGAGCTGCTCTTGGCCCAGACAACATCAGGGCGGGCAGGAGGCCGAGGTGTGCCCACAGGGTCCTGGCATTTCCTCTCCTCTCCACCTTTCATTCCCTGCCCACCCCTGCTCTCCAGAATGGAGCTCAGCAATTCTTTGAAATCAGAATGCATGAATGAAATGTAAGGGGTGAGGCCCGTGGCCTCCATCTGAGGCTGGGAAAGTCACAGCCAAGGTGTTAAGTAACCACTCTTCAAACGAGAAGGAAATCAAATCTGGCTGCAGCGCAGCTCCTGGCTTTCCTCCTCAAGGCTTATTAGCTCCCACAGGAAGTGGGGGGCCCTGCCCTAGCTCCCGTTACCGGCGGCAGGCAGCCCACGATTCTGACGCCCTGTGGCTCTCCAAGACCTAAGCCTGGTGGAAAGTTTCACCTTGAGGAAGGAAAGTTTCCATTCCTCCTTCCAGCCCCCTGAGGGAGTGTACCGCAGACAGACATCCGGGAATGTCCCCTGGGGACAGCTGTCTGCAGGCCCAGAGCCAGCCTGGCTGCTGGGCTCCTCCTGGGGTCCTCACACCCTCCCCCGGGATGGGCTTGTACACCAGGAGGGAGACCCCAGAGACCCCCTAGCTGCTTGCCCAACACTGGCCTCCATAAGCTGCGTCCCGGACTACACCATACACCTTCCCTCCACACACGCCAGGAGGCACCCAGTTCCACTGGTAACAGCAGCAGTGAACATACTCTGCCCTCTATAGCCTATGAGATATGTAATATTGTTCTCATTGCACAGATAAAAGAAAAACAACCAAAAAACCCAAGGCTCAGGAAGGGTGAATGGCTTGTCCAAGGCAACTCAACTGGTAAATGGTGTAGTCGGACTTAGAACCCATGCCTGTCTACACCACCATAAGATGTTTTCCTTACATGTTTAGATCTGGTTTTTCTGTTTAGATTCTCCATGGGTATATTGTGCAAAGGGGGCTAGAGACGGAAAGAAATCTAAATATCAGGGGCCCTTTTTTGCTTCCTCCTAATTCTACCTGTGTTCTGTCACATGGGGTGAAGGTGAGGGGGAAATGGAAGCCTTCCTCTCTGCCCTTTATCTAAGACACCAGCTGGCAGACGATCCCTGAATCCCCTTCGCTGCCTACCTCCACCCTTCTTTCCTTTTACCCCAACTTTTCCAGAAACAGAAGAGTGGCCCAAGATGGCCCTTCTCAGCAAGGTCCTCTTGCAACCAGTGGCCTCTGAAGGGCAGGACAACTTGAACAGTGATAATCCCCATGCTGTTCCTTTTGGCTCTAGCACATATAGCGAGAGGACTTTTCTTTTTTTTTTAAGCAGATTTCATCTAATTAATTTAATTCAATCCTGCCTGGTTCAGGTTGATTAGAAAGTGGATGTCTTCTCTGAGAATGCCCTGACGTTGAAGGGCCCAGGTGGCGAGGAGGCAGCCCTGGAGAAGAAACATGTGAGCCACCAGGGCAGGGGTGTTATATAAGATACAGTTTGGGAAGCATCTTGTGATCTGCAAAGGACTTGACAAATATAGAAACATTTCTACCGTCGTTGTCGCCGTCGTTATTTTCTCCCCAGCCACTTCTGGGCTATGTCCTTAGAGAGACAAGGTGCAAGCAGAGGCACCTCCCAGGTCACCCTTGGGGTTTCCCTCTGCAACCTCTGCCAGAACCCCTCCCAGGGTCCCCCAAGCCTCCTCCCTAACTTCCTCTCCACAGCCACCCACCTGCCCTGCCCAGGGCCTCCATCACTCACATTGGTTCTCAGCATGTCCGGCAAGAAGGCCCAGGGGCCTCTTTGGAGGCTCCTCCTCATCAAGGTGAAAGTCCTCAGCCTCCCACTGCCCAGAGGCCTTGAAGAAGCTGGCACAGACACCATAGGCACAGCACTGGTAGGCATAGGGCACCTCCAGGATCCTGGGGGTTCAGGGGAGACAGGAGTAAAACGGGCTGCCTTAGCAACGTTTCGGCCATCAACCCAGGGACCCAGCACTTGGTGCCTGCCTTTCAACCCCAAAGCACCCTGACAGTGCAGTCAGCCCCCTGGGCTTTCTTTGTAAGGGTCTTACAGCCTGGATCCTGCCTCTGAAGGGCTCTGAGCATAGTCTAATCTCTTCCTCACTCATGTTGGGAATTGAGATGGGGAGATTTACTTTCTGCCCACTGTTTTTGGAGTCCCCTCAGCAGGCTCAGAGTGGGGAGCAGTTTCCCCAAGGCCACACAGCACTCCGGTGCTCTGCTCCCCTCCCTCCCAGCCAGCAACTCTTCTTTTATATTTAAGGAGACAGGGATTCTCCTCGTGACTCTTTCTTACCCTTGCCCTCGGTAACACCCACGCCCTATCCCCCCGCCCCTACCCCTGGGTACATCAGAGCTGAATCTGGTGCCCTCTGAGGGTGAGGGCAGATGCCTCCAGGCATGTCGTTAGCTTGCAGCAGATGGGGCTTGGGCCACACAGGCTGTGTGCTGCTGCTGCTGCTGCTGCTGCAAGCAGAAGGCCTGGATGTCATTAGCATGAGGGACGGGCTGGGCGGCTTATTTTCCAGTGATCAGTGCCCTGGGCTCTGCCCTGACTGCAGGGGCCCAGATGCCACCCAGGTGAAGACCGGCAGTCTGGGTGCACTGAATGGGGCAAGGAGCGAGGAGGTCCAGGGGCCTTCACATCATCTTACTTCTGTCCTCACAGGAGATCTCAGGGTCCCCCCGGGCTGGTACTTGGGACAGAAAGAAACGCTATGAACGAGATGAGGAGGGAGGGGAGGCACGAGCAAGCCCTTCCCGTTCAGTAGTGGCCAAACCCTAAGCCTTTGGGCCATCAGTTTTTTCTTGAGGTGAAGCCCTGTGGCTTTCTCCCTGTCCCTCCATGGCCTCTCCAGCTGCTCTGGGACAAACCTGTCTAGGTGTGGGGGAAAGCGAGGCCCTCACCTCAGGTTTGGGAAACTGTCCTTGGAGAAGGCCTGAGACAGAGCCAGGTTCCCTTTGAGCTTCAGATGCATCAAGCCCCCAAGGCCAGCCAGGGGCAGTGTGGTCAGCTGGTTGTCTGTCAGGTCCCTAGGACAGTGGATGGTCAGGGTTATTGGCAGTCAGTGGGATTGTTGAAGGGGCAGGGCTGTGCTGAGGGTGTGGCCAGTGTGCCTGGGATGGAAGCAAGAGGAGAGGAGCAAAGGACAGGAAATCAGCATAGAGAGACGAAAGCATAACAAGCTGGGGGAGGAGGATGGTCAAGGGTAGCTAGAGGCACCATCCATAACTCATTCATCACTCATTCATTCATTCATCAAATATTGGGGGCCAACTCTATACCAGGGACTCCTCCAAAGTGACGTCAAGCCATCCCAATTCGTGAGAGAGCCCCTTAACCACAGCTCCTATGCCCAGGTCCCAGTCCCATCCAAGGGTCCCTGTCCACCCCACTAGGGCATCTGCCTATAGGTGCCTGTCCCCATTCCCCTGCTTTTCTGATGACGTAAGAGGCCAGAGCTGGGGGTGGGCAGAGCTGGCCTCTGGCTACATTCAGGGATTCGGTCATCCGTTCTGTTTTGCAGGCCTGGCTCCATAGCCAGGGATGAGGACATGCATGGTCTGTCCACTGGAGACACATCACAGGAGCCAGGGCTCCAAACCAAACACCAGGACCACAGACCGTATGTCGTGGAAACAGCCTGGACTGGAAGGCAGGAAACCCGGAGCTGTCACCGACTCCCTGCATAACCAAGGGGAGTCACAAATCTGCCTGCGTTCCGATGTCCTCATCCTTCAAAGGGATAAAAATATCCACCCTACCTATCTGGCCGGAGTAGAGCAAACAGGAGAGGGAAGACCAAGGTGGTGCGAGTTTTGCCAGGCTCCGGCCCAGAGCCCAGAGAGTGGCAGACAGGAGGGGCACTGTGAGCCCCCTGGGAGGCTTTCATTCCGGCCTTTGCTTCGAGAGAGCTTCTCCCCCTGGGCCTGGAGACGTGAAGTGAGGGGTTGGGCCGGATGATCTCTGAGGCCAGGGCTGGAGCTAGCCCAGAAGGACTCCGGGTGTTAATCAGAAAAGAGTCCCACTGGGGTGGAAACAACTTCAGGACAAGCAAGCAGGCAGTTGGCTCCCCACTGGGTGGGAGCCCTTGTGCAGTACACAGCCCGCACCACAGTGTGTGGCAGCCCCATCAGAGGTCCTCTCCAGCCCTGACATAGCGACCACGCAGCCAGCACGCTATGATCGTGGGGTCCTCCGCCACCCCGCAGAATGGCAGCCCTCTAGAGTTAATGCTCATGTAGGGGACTGCTGAGTTGAGACCCCGGCTCCCACATCTGCTGCCACCGTCCCAGGCTGTAAAGGAGTTTCAGGCTCGTACATCCTCTTTACTGGGACATGTAGAGGCTGGGGGAAGGGCCGGGACAAGGGGGCACCGGGAGGGCCGAGGCTGCCAAAATGTTGCAGAACATTAGCAGACGATGTTCCAGAGCTTGTAGGAGGCAGGCTCTCTGTTTATCGGGCCCCACAGTCTGTCAAACGGACTGTCAGAATGATTGATTAGGCTGGAGGCCCCCTCCCCGGGATGTGTGGTGCATGTCCCCGCTCTGGGGTGGCCCCTCCTGCCCCCGCTGGCCAGCCCATAGTCCTGATTGGTCTCCACCATCCGGGAGGAGAGGGCAGTGGGCACTTACAGCTTGACTAGAGAACGCAGCGTCACGAAGGCCTCAGGGTGGATGGACCGGATGGCATTCCAGCTCAGGTCCCTGTGAGCAGAGAGGGTGTAACGGGGGGACCAATGACACTTGGAGGACTCACTGTTGCCCATCCTGAGTTCTTCACTCACTCCCCACCTGAGCTGCCCCCGGTAGCAGAACCCTCAGCCTCGTGGGGAAGGTACCTGCCGCCCGGCTCCCAACCTGGCTGTGGCCACAGGAAGAGGGATTTGGCCGCTTGGCTTCAGAGTCTCATCACCCCCCTAGGCACCAGCTGGAGAAGTGGCTTCAGAAGCCATCCGTACCGGGAGGCACCTCTCTTCTTGTGCGTGCGCTGGGGGCAGGGAAGCTGTGGGCATGTCACTGCCATGTATGCTATGGGTACGGAGCGTGCCTGGGAGAGGATCCCACCCCTGGCTGCGGTAGGATACTCACAGGGCTCTCAGGGAGCTCAGCTGGCTGAAGGTGTCAGCTCCAATTTCCCAGATGCGGTTGTGCTGAAGGCCACTGGGGCAGCAAGAAGAGACTAGATGAGCCAATAGGCTCGGATCCTGGCTCAGTTCCACACCCCCCATGCACTAGGAGGAAGAAGGGAGAGCCCCCCACTTCTCCTGGCATGCGAAGAAAGGGCCTGGCCCGCGGAAGTCACCAGAATTAAAGGGAGCACAAGGGGATCCGGTTGCCTTGGGTAAGTGGGTCAGGAGACAAAGCCACAAAACCATCCCTGTGGCCCAAAAGGGAGTCAGTTTCCAGGGTTCCCACCGGGGCTGGCTCCCAGCCCAGCCAACCTCACCCCTGGGTTCTCCAGACCTTAGCCCAGCAGCGGAGCTCTGCCCCACCCTGGGATGACCCGATGACTGGCCTAAGCTGCAGAGCAGAGCTCAGTGGACTGGTTGTCTGAATGGGAGATAGACCCTGGGCCTCAGCAATGCTGCAGACCCTCTTTCCTCTGGCATATAGACAAACAGGACAGACCCTCAGACCCCATTCTGCCTTGGTCCCAAAAGGCGTTGCCCTGCCTCAAGACAGGGGACAGACACAGGACACAAGAGAGACCCTGCTAGCTTGAAAAAGCAGACGCTGAAGGACAAAACAAAACAAAACAAAACAAAACCAGAAGCTGGGTGAAAGAGCTTAGAGCATTTTTTAAGTGATTTTTTTCCTTGTCAAATTTGAATCCTAGGTTTCTTCTCCAGTGTATTAGTGTGCAGGTGCATACATACACCTCTGTGTGTGTGTGTGTGTGTGTGTGTGTGTGTGTGCATGTGTGTGTGTGTGTTTAAGGGGGTTTGGAAAATGACAGAGCATGCTCTCAGTCTTCTGAGGCCTTCCCTTGTCCAGCCTCCTAGCCCTGATATGACCCTGCCCCTCCACTGGCCCTAATCACTACTGCCTTTCATTGTTATTAGTGACCCCCAATGAGCCACCTTGAGACTCTGCTTCGGTGTCAGCTCTGTGGTCCCTAGGGGCCTCGCCCAGGCCTCTGCTGAGCTCCCAGCCCGAACCTCCGAGTTCAACAAGCTCAGAGAAGGGAGAAAGTTCAGAGTGTGCTCTCTGACTCCCTTCCCTCAGACTTGCCCAGAGTTGGGCTTGTCTGCCGTCACCCCTGCCCTCCCCCGGCCCCCACTCACATTTCCTCCAGCTTCTGACACCTATGCAGGCTGGGCAGCTCCTCAATTTGATTATGAGACAATTCCCTGGGGAAGAGAGAAGCACCAGGCTAGGGTGAACTGGGGGCCAGGAGAAGAGGCTCTGGCCAGGACGGGCTTTCCTGTCAGGCAGCTGAGGGCTGGGAGGACCCTGCAGGGACTTGGCTGTTGACACACCTCAAGGCAATTGGACTTCTCGCCCCTTCCCCCTGCTGAGTCTGGTTCCTCGCTGCAGGGCCTGGATGGGGATCATGTGGCATTTTTCCAACAGGGCTGCCTCATCTATATGAAGGCCTGAGGGACCCTGGGAGGGTCCTGGGGGAAAGGGCACAGGAAGTGAGAGGGGCATGGAGACGAGAAAAGGAGCAGAGGGTGAGGGGCTCGGAGACTGAACGCACGGAACATATCGAGCATTACTGAGCAAGCTGGCCAACGTCAATCTGTGTAAACATCACCCATCGTCCCCGTGCAGAGTTCACAGGGAGGACAGGCTAGGGCCCTTAGGGGTCATCTGGCGCCCAACCCCTTCATCTAACAGATGAGGACACTGAGGCACAGAGAGGGGACAGAGCCTGCCAAGGACACACTGCCAGGCAGTGGCAAGGCTGGGTCTGGAGCCCATGTCTCCACCCAGTCTAGCTCTGTTCGTGTGTAGAGTGTCATCTGTCAGTCTCCCCATCTTCGGCTGTGGGCTACGGTCCGTGTGGACGAGCCTCAGGTTCCAGCTGATTCAGGGGAGAAAGGAAAACTCCCCTTGACTTCATAGGCCACTTAAATACCTCCGTGGCTGCACAAGGGGCTAATTTTCTTCTTATCACTAGGTAAATAATGCCATTTATTGAGCACCTACCATGGCCAGCGCTATGTGCTGTACATGAACTTTTTTTCAACCCTCACCCATTTATCCACATTTTGCTGGTGAGGAATTGGAGCCCTGAGACATTAGAGAGTGAGTCCAAGTTCATGCAGCTAGTAGGTGGCAGAGCTAAGCCTCCAACGCTGGTCTGACTCCAAAGGCCGTTGTCTTTTTACCCTGAACAAGAGAGGACAGCCCAGTGCTTCTCGGGCAGGATCTCAGCAGCAGCCCAATGTGTCCCACTCTCCAGGAAGAGAGGTAACCAAGCGGGACAGGAGCGGGAGGGGCCTTTGCCAGCCCATGGGAACAAGGGCACAATGCCAAGACTGGAGAATGCTCGTGAACCACTCACAGGACTCGGAGCCTGGGTAGCTGTTGGCACATCCCCAGTGGGAGCAGCCGGATGCCTGCGCGGGTCAGGGTCCTGTAGAGAGAACAGAGACAGGGCTGGCACCAGGCCCAGGGCCCTGCCATCCCCAGCCACCCGTCTCCAGCTCTGGGCCTGATACTGACATGGGAGCACAGAGCTGACAAAAGAGAAGTGGCAGGAGGCACAGGGCAGGGGTGGGGCTGCAGGGAGAGAAGGCAGCAGGCCTGGCATCTGAGCACCAGGCTCCCCTGGGACTGGAGGAGGGTAGGTGTGGGCAACAGACAGAGAGGGACACAGCCCAGGGGCTCTCTGCTTGGCAGACAGCTCCTGCGTGCCCAGCCCACCCCACCCACCCATCGTGTCCCCACCCATTGTCTCATAATGGTCTCCAGCAACACTGGCTATGTAGGACAGGAACTAGAATCTGGTCTGCTCTCCTTAGAGAAGGGGGATAGCCATGGGCACAGAGTAGATAGGAAAAGACTAAACAAAACAACCCTAGTGGGACCATGGGAACCACGCACAGAGCCTGCTCCCTGTGCCCTGGGGAAGGGGGATGGGATGGGAAAGAAGGGGAGGACCAGGGGCTGGGACGGAGAGGGCTGTGGGGGCAGGTTTGGCTGGGGACAGGGTGTCCCAAGGAAGACCCAAGGCCGAGGTCATTCTTGGGGACCTATTACTTCCCTCATGGAAAATTTTCCAGATGCCAGCAAATCTAGGGGAAGACAATAGAGGCACAGAAGAGAGTTCCTGTCCCAGCCATGCCATGAATGAGCCATGTGACGTGGGGCAGGACAGTTGGCTTCCTAACACCCACTCTGGGTGTTTGCTTGATTGTTCCATTCATCCTTTTAAAATGTATTGAGGGCCTACTACGCTCTGACACCCCTCCCCCACCCGGCAGTCTATAATGATAGAACACATGAGAAATCCTTGTTGGAATCACGCTTCGGAAAGGCAAAGAAGATGTGTTTCCACAACCCTTCTCCCCCTGTGGCAGGGTCCTCAGCACCCTCATGACTTGGGGTTAGGAACTCTGAAGTCATGCCTGAAAAATGCAAGCATAGTAAAGAGAAGACCAGCCTCCTCACCCCCAAACCACCTGCCACTCCTGGCCTTGCCTTGCCAGCAGCAGTGACCTGGGGCTGAGCCAGGTGACCTCTGGGCCAGGCTGGAGCCAGCAGCAGAAGCAGGCCAGATAAGGGGCAAGCAAAGAATTTGGACAGACTTCCAGGACACAGGCAGACAGAAGACCTCCTGGGAGCAAAGGAGGGACACAGATGAGGTAGAAGGTAAGTGTATCCACTCACAGGATCTCCAGGCTGGTGGTGCCTTTGAGATCTGGGAACTCCTGGATGTCCGTGGCACCATTCAGGGATCTGGAAACAGAAGCAACAACGTCTGAAGGGTGAAGTCGGAGCATCCTGATAATCTGGGCTCCCTACCATCACTGATCTGTCCCTCAAGACTCTACCCTTTTGGGAAACATCATCCTTCCCCCACCACTGCCCAACCTCAAAATACTCCAGCTACTCAGGCCCTGGTAGGGGGGGAACTTGGCTCAGCAGGGTCTAAACCACCATTTCCTTAAGTTGGCTCAGCCCACTGTAGCCCAGACAGAGCAGGCAACCCAGCACTAGGGCCCCAGCATGCAAAACAAAACAAAACAAAACAAAACAAAACAAATGAACAAAGAAAGAACACAGGACAGGAGCACGGGAACTGCTTCTGTTTAAAAGGCTACTGCTTGGGTGCTACTGAAAAAGTCCTTGGCTGCTGGGGTTTGCTTATTATAGCCTGAGCTAGAGTCTCCCCTAAAGTGTCATCAGCTAAAGCTTTATCAACCTCTCCACTGGTTCTCGTAAATTGTTTTAGACTGTTGGCTTTTTCCATCACCACTATCCTCTATCTCCATGAGGACATGGACCCACACAGGTCTGCACTCAACAGGACCACAAGGAGGCAGTAGGGTCCAGAAATGAGCCTAGGATCTGGAGTCAAGGGTTCTAGCTCAAGGCTGACCAGGGCCTGGGAGCCTCAGGATCCATCTACAAACTGTACTAACACCACAGGGTTAGGGTGACAGTGAAATGTGATAATATACAAGAAAGGGGAGTATGTGCTTTAGAGATGTTCCTTATGTTACTATGAGGCCACAGGTGGAATGTAATCCGTGGAAGTTTTTTTGCAGAAGTGGAACTTGGGCTGGGGTTTAACACAATGGGAGAGAGGAAACAAGGGAATGCCTTCGGGCCCAAAGCAATAAAGATAGTGCCACAAAGAGCCCAGGGATTCATGCTCCCAGGTCACTGGAGAACCAGACCCTTATCCCAGTCATTGGTTCTTGAGCAAGTATTTACGGAAACAGCTGCCCCGAGCAGGATTCTGAAGAGGCCAGACTAAACTCCTGGACTATGGAGAAGGGCTCTCCTCATTCATTTGGGATCTGGGAAGAAACACAGGAAGGTGAAGGGAGGCTGTTAAGTGCAGCCAGAGCTGCGAATAGGTGTGAGCCCAACAGAGGCCACAGCCCCGAAGGAGACCAGGCCTGGCAGGGGGTGCTGTGCCCTGCGGGTGAGAGAGTTGCAGATGGGAGGCAGGAGGCAGCGGAGGGAGTGAGGAATGGGAGAGGTCCAGACAGTGGCAAGCTCAAGGGCCCAACTTACAGCGTGTGCAGTTTAGGCAGGTACTGAAATGCCGACCTTCCCACAAACTGGATTGGGTTATCATAAAAGTGTCTGGAAGAAAAAGACCCAAACACCAAATTTAGTTATTTGGCCCTTTGAGCTAGGACCCAGGCAGATCTCTGCTTTCTCCTCCCTTGGCACCAGGAAAGAGCACACAGGGGAAGGCACCCCCTCCCAGAGTTCTGCCGCCCCAGCCCGTCCCCCAAACACCGCACAGCACCAAGAGCCGGGAGAAACGAGTACTCACATGGTCTGTAGCACAGGGTTCCCCATGAAGGCCTTTTCTGGGATGGCCTTGATGTTGTTGTTATGGAACCCCCTGGAAGGCAATACCATGAGTCAGTGAGGACTTGGAGAAAGGTATGGAGAGGGCAAGACAGAACTCCATGAAGCTTCCAGAAAGCTGACCAGAAAGGCCATAGGACCAAAGAGACATCAGTCCAGATTCCGGGTTCACCTCCTGCCTGTGAAGTCTCTGCTTCATTTGGTAACACACCCAACCTTTTCTCTGACAATTGTGAAGGGAGTGAAGCGTGGAGCCTCAGAGAACAAGGGGGAGGTAAGGGGGGAGAACTTGGGAGCAGGAGGCTGAGTTTGGATCCCAGGAGAGGCTTCCTCTCCTCAGTCACTTGTGGCAGGAACTCCACAGGTTCCCCAAGGAGGAAGCTGAGGGCCTGTGGGAAAAGCAGAGCTTCTGAGGGTCCCAGGGATGAGAGCTGCTCCCTGAATGGAGGCTGGCTTGGCCTCCAGGCCTGGAGACTAAGGAACCTAGAAAGGCGGCAGCAGCAGGAGCAGGGAGATACAGTGGATGTTGAGTGACTGGCCGACTGTGTGTGGAAGTGAGGAGGGAGGCACCCGCTAGTGTCCAGGGCTCTGGAAGCTGGGAATTATGCATTTGGTTAGTCGGGGTGATCATCTCAAGATAAAAATTGGACTGGGAAGCACATAATCCATGCTGAGCAGCACCCCCAGGCCAACTTCTTGTTGTCTGGAGACTTCTAGTGTCTCCTCATGCCTTCTGGGCATCCACCCTCTCTCTTTCCTTCTTCCCTTCTCCTTATTATTTCCACCTTCCATTCCTTTGTTAATTTGTTCTTATACAATTTTGGACTCCTCCTTTGTGTCTAGTGTTGAGCTAAGCCCTGAGATGTTTAGAAGTTCATAGGACAGAGGCCTTGTCCTCAAGCAGCTTTCTCTCAATAGATGTAGAAAGATAGGGACAGATAGAGGCACACACATGCGCGTGTGCACACACACATCTATACTCATTGGGACCCCAATGGCAGTGGAGGGGGACTTACAATAGTTTCTCATTCAGACCCTTCCCTCCAACCGGTCTGGTTGTTCCTCAACTGTCACACACACCTGGAATTCCCACCTGCCAACTTTGGACGGGGTGGGGCTGGGGGCGGGGGTGGCATGGGGTTGGTCTGGTCTCAGGTGGTGGTTTGAGTAAAGATGTTGGGCTGCCTATAAGTGTGGGGCTCTGTTCACCAACCTCAGATTCCCTTAATCTAGTCCACTCTACCCCCAGTAGATCTCCTACTGTTTGCCGAGAGCCTCTCCTCTAGTAAGCCTGGTCTCCCTTGGGGTCATCTCTCTGCCCATTCAACTTCCAATCTGGGTCTCTGCCTCCATGGTTCTTCTGTCTGAAATGCCTTCCCTCGTCCTCCACCGTCGCCACTGAAACTCCATCCACCCCTTGAGGTTCATCTCACATGTGTTAGTCTACAAGGTTCTTCGTATATTACTCTGGATTCCCAGTCATTTTAGCTACCCCTGGACAATTAGGGCCAGAATTATATACCGACCCTAAGCTGCTCTGTCCTGGTGCCTGCTTTACTCTGTGTCCTCAACAGACCTGAAGGATCCTGGGGGAACAGTCCAGGGCTATCTTACTCTTTGTTTGTGTTTAGTGCTGGGCACAGTCGATGCTAAAATAGAATACTAATAGGTAGCGACTGTGGGGAACAAAATCGGGCTTCTGATCTTCCCCATGAGATCAGGTGCTGAGGAATGAGCCCAGAGACCAGCCCCCAGCTCCTCTCCTCATTCATCTCCAGACACATGCCAACCAAGGCAGGGGCAGTGCCAGGCCCAGCCTCCCAGGAGGTGTCTTGTGCCACGTGTCTCTCTAGGGTGGAAGGGCTCAGAGCCATTTCTGCCGGTGACACACCTCTCGGAAATGCTCAGTGCCAAACGAATGAGGTCTGCGACTACTGAGACCTGCACGGGGTTGGGGGGTGGGGGGCTGCAGAGGGCACGCAGCTACAGTTTTTACAAGGACCCCAGGAGGTGAGGCTGCGAGGGAGGCCCAGAACTGGCTTCAGCCCCTGCCCTTGGGAGAGGAGGACACCCACAGAAACCAGCAGAGGGACTTACAGTTCCTGCAGTCTGCCCAGGGTCCGGATGGCGACAGGAAACTCCTGCAGCTCATTATAATTCAGGTCTCTGGGACGGAAAGCAAGAGCAGTCATTAGAAGGGTGGCTTCACAGGGCATGTCAGGGCCCCTGAAAAACAGAAACTTGGCTCTGGGATTGGCCGGAGAGATGCGTTTTCCAATCTGTTGGATCCAGCTGTCAATGCCTGGAAACACATTTTTGGAATGTTCATATTCCATTCCTACTCCACAGATCCTCAGGCTGGAAGTCTTCCTGGCAACAGCACTGTTTTGAGGAGACACTTCAGGGATGTGGATACCTGCAACTGACTCCTTCAGGAAGAGTCCCCACTGGCTGAGGAAAATCCCTCAAGCCTTTGGAGACACAGTCAGTGGCTGGGGGAGGGACAGAGGAAAGAATGGGGCCATCTTTAGCCCCTTGTCACCAGCAAGAGGGATTCTGGAAGGTTCCCTCAGGTGACTACCTTGGCTAGCTGTGGCCTCTGCTGTCTATAATACAGATCAGTGTTGGGGCGCCTGGGTGGCTCAGTCAGTTAAGTGTCTGACTTCGGCTCAGGTCATGATCTCACAGGTTGTGGGTTCGAGCCCCGTGTGGGGCTCTGTGCTGACAGCTCGAAACCTGGAGCCTGGAGCCTGGAGCCTGCTTCGGGCTCTGTGTCTCTCTCTTTCTGCCTCTCTCTCTCTCTCTCTCTCAAAAATAAACATTAAAATAAATGCTTTAAAACGGATCAGTGCTTCTTATCTTCGGGTGATGGCATGACAGCTAGTCTTTATTTTCTCTTAGGCTTTTCTTCGTTTCCCATTTTTTTTTTTTTTTTTTTACAATGAACATGTATCACACGTGTAGTCAGAAAACAACGGAGGCAATTTTTAAAAAGTAGTAGCAACCCAAGTTGGAAAGAATGTGGGGAGACATGCATTCTCATAAATGATTAGTGGGAATTGAAATGTGTGTTATCTTTTAGACATAATTTGACAGCATCTTTTGAAATGACAAGATTCATACCTAGTCACCTCAAGGCCAGGAGTTTGTCCTGGGGAAAAGTCCACACCCACCTGTAAAGGTATTTGTATAAGGATGCCCACGGCAGCATTGTTTAGGCACCGGGGGCAAACGCTTGGCCCACAGGTGCTCACAGCCCTGCTTGTCCACTCTCTGAAGGGGTCTTTTGTGTTTGTGCCCTTGAGGCCACAAGGGGGACAGGGGGAAGGGAGAGAGGAGAAATGTAAAACATTGAGAGCAAACCTGATTCTCATTAGAAAAGATTTGGAACTGCCTGTGACAAAGAAGGCCCAAAGGCAGGGGAGCCCTGCCAAAGAGTGGGGAGAGTGACTGTGTTTGGGGGAAGACAGTAAAATGTGATCGGGAAGTAGGGGGGAAGAGCCACAGAAGGCTTTCGGGGGAGTTTTGCTCTATGTTACGTGACCAGATTCCCTTCCTACCCCTCCTAGGAGAGACTTCAGAAAAGTTGATCAACCCTCAAGATTTTATTTATTTGAAGATTTTATTTATAAGTAATTTCTACACCTAACACGGGACTCAAGCTCACAGCCCTGAGATCGAGTCGCCTGTGGTGCTCCACTGACTGAGCCAGCCAGGTACCCCGCAACCTTTAAGATTTTAAAGTTGACTTCTGTTTCGGGGCAGCTGGGTGGTTCAGTCGGTTGAGTGTCCGTCCCACTCACTCTTGGTTTCGGCTCAGGTCATGATTTCACGGTTCATGAGTTGGAACCTCACTTTCTCTCTCTCTCTCAAATCAATACACATTAAAAAAAAAAAAAACTAGAATAAACTGTGTGAGGATGCTGGGTTGCAGGTATTACTGTGAACATATAGTTTAAAAAAACAAAGTAGACTTTTGTTTCACTCAGTGGCCGATCGGTTAGCCCCATGTGGAGATGTGCCTGATTTTGCACGGGGTTGTCTTGGTGTTTCCAGATTCCTGTGGCTGGAGTATGGGGTCTCAGGCTTTGGCAATGGCGGGGAGGGAGGGCTCAGGTACAGTGTCCCTCTTGAGCCCCCCAGGATGACCCCAGCCCAACTTCTCTCAGCCTTTTAAAGCCACGCCTGCCCTGACAACTTTCATGAGAGGACTATCCAATGCCAGGGCAGGGGACCATGCTGAGGCTCTTTAATCACAGAGTGACTTGGCAGGTTTTGTGGGTAAATACCATGTTAACACAAACATAATGACAGGCTCCTCTGCGTGACAGGGTCATTACACTTAATAGTCCACAGGTAGAGCCAGGAACCCGGCCCAAGGGCCAGAAGAACAGTGACAACAGTCTGGCAGCCAGTGAGCCGGATAATTGCACCCCCCCCACACCACCCCCAACACACACTAATTACCCGATTACACTCCGACTCCCCTGGTGATTTTGGGTAATTATAGCATAAACCCTCCTGCTTTGCTCTGCTCTGCTCCGGTCCTTCATGAATCCTACACCTTTCCCTCCAATGACTCCAACCTTGATTCACACACAGAGAGGCTCCCCACAGACTATGTGAGGGGAAGGACGAGAGCAGGCTGAGGGCAGGCTACGTGCAAAGCACTTTCATGGAAACCAAAGATACTGGAGTTGGGACCAGGGAATTTCCACATTGCTGGAGTTCTACCACAGGTGGCAGTAGGAGGTGCCTGGAAACTCTACTTGCAAGGCTTGAGAATAGAGGCAGCAGGGGCGAGTAGTTGGACTCTTTCTGGTCTTAGATTTTATAAAGGAGTCGCCCTCACATCTCAATGTCTCCAAATCAAGTGCCCCCCCCCACCTCCTTTTAACTTGACTCAGCCCATTCAGGAATTCTCCAGTGCTGCCCAAGGAGAACCGGATTTCCTATAAGTAACGTAAGAGCACCTTCACTTAAAGCCTTAATGTTGCAGTGTTATCGTAAATGCAAAGAATTGCACTGGCCTGATCTCAGAGATTTAGCTCACGATTCCATCGCCTGGAACACTGCAGATATTTGCCTGGCTTTCTCCCTCACTTCACTCAGGTCTCTGCCCAAATAACACCTCATCAGAAAGGCCTTGTCTGACCATTCTATTTAATACAGCATAGCCCCCCATTTGCTGTTCCTTTACTCTGTGTGGTAGGTTGAAAGTGGTCCCAAGCCTTATCATTTGCAATATGTAAGTGTACCAAATCAACAGGCTGTAAACCTTAAACCTGCACCGTATGTCAATTACATCTCAATAAAGCTGGAGGAGAAAAAGTAGCCACAAGTCCTTTGTGGCTTCTCCAATTAAGAAGTGACCTCTCAGGGCGCCTGGGTGGCTCAGTCGGTTAAGCGTCCGACTTTGACTCAGGTCATGATCTCATGGTTTGTGAGTTCGAGCCCCACGTCAGGCTCTGTGCTGACAGCTCAGAGACTGGAGCCTGCTTCAGATTCTGTGCCTCCTCCTCTCTCTCTGCCCCTCCCTCACTTGCATTCTCTCTCTCTCTCTCTCAAAAATAAATAAACATTAAAAAAAAAAGAAGTGGCTTCTGTGGTACAGTCACTCTGGAAAACAGGATGGGGGGTCCTCAAAAAATTAAAAATAAAGTTACACGACCCAGCAATTGAACTACTAGGACTTTTCCAAAGGATACAAAAATGCTGATTTGAAGAGGCACATGCACCCCAATGTTCATAGCAGTGCTATAAACAACAGCCAAATTATGGAAAGAGCCCAAATGTCCATTGACTAACAAATGGATAAAGAAAATGTGATATATATAATGGAATATTACTCAGTGATCAAAAAGAATGAAATTGTGGAGTGCCTGGGTGGCTCAGTTGGTTAAGCTTCTGATTCAGCTCAGGTCATGATCTCACGGTCTGTGAGTTCGAGCCCCACATTGGGCTCCGTGCTGACAGCTCAGAGCCTGGAGCTTGTTTCATATGCTGTGTCTCCCTCTCTCTCTGCCCCTCCCCCACTCTCTCTCTCTCTCTCTCTCTCTCTCTTTCTCTCTCTCTCTCT
Source organism: Leopardus geoffroyi (assembly GCF_018350155.1). Classification (NCBI taxonomy): domain Eukaryota; kingdom Metazoa; phylum Chordata; class Mammalia; order Carnivora; family Felidae; genus Leopardus; species Leopardus geoffroyi. Next base: position 28,530,522 of record NC_059338.1, read on the forward strand.
CTCAAAAATAAACATTTAAAAAAATTTAGAAAGAATGAAATCTTGCTATTTGCAACAACGTGGATGGAACTAGAATGTATTATGCTCAGCGAAATAAGGCAGTTACAGAAAGATAAATATCATATGACTTCACTCATATGTGGAATTTAAGAAACAAAACAAATGAACATAGGGGAAGGGAAGGAAAAATAAGATAAAAACAGAGAGGGAGGCAAACCGCAAGAGATTAAATACAGAGAACAAACTGAGGGTTGCTGGAGGGGAGGTGGGTGGGGGGATGGGCTAAATGGGTGATGGGCATTAAGGAGGGCACTTGTTGGTACAAGCACTTGTTGTATGCAAGTGATGAATCACTAAATTCTACTCCTGAAACCATTATTCTACTATATGTTAACTAACTATATGTAAACTAAGATTTAGATAAAATTTTAAATAAATAAATAAATAAATAAATAAATAAAGCATATTAAAGGAAAAAAAAAAAAAAAAAAGAAGTGGCTTCTGCCTCCCTAACCCTGAGACCGGGCTGGCTTGTGACTGACACTAACCAAAACAGAATAAGGCAGAGCTGACATGGTGTGAGTTAATCCTAAGTCACAAAAGGCCTCACAACCTCTGCCCTCCTTTGGGACATTCCCACCACCATGCAAGGAAGCCCGTACTAGCCTCCTGGGTGATGAAGGCCTTGTGGAGAGGGCCAGCCAACAGCCAGAACCTAGGTCCCACTCACAGACATGTGAATGAGGCATCTTAGAGCCTCTAGTCATAGCTGAACCTCTAGCAGACTGCAACCTGGTCAGGGAGCCCAGGCAAAGTCTCCAGCAGAAAAGCACCCAAGATGAGCCCAGGTGATCCACAGATTCATGAGAAATCATACATTATTGTCTTAGACCGTTACATTTTAGGGTGGTTTTTTATGTAGCAATAGATAATGAGAGATCCTGCTTTCCTTTATACTGACATCTGACATATATTTGTTTGCTAAATTTCTTCCTACCCACTAGAATGAGGTTGAAAATAGAAACTTTGTTTCACATTCTAAACACCAAAATACTGGCACAGAACGGTAGCTCAACAAATATTTGTTAAATGAATAAATGAACGGGTCTAGATAAATGAAAGAATGAATTAATGGACTCTTAAGAGTATCTACAATATTTGGTGGAACATCCTTAGGATTTTGAGGTTGATGTCAAGAAAGGTACAAGATAATCCTGAGGGGCACTCACTGTTAGGCTTGCCCAGGGCCACAGAGGCCATGGGAAGACGGGTCACCTGTGATTTTGCTATCACTGAGCCCTTATACAGTTCACTGGACTCATGTCCAGGCAGCCGCAGTGAGTGGTTCTAGCTTTCCTTTGCAGTTCCTGATCAGGAATCCTTCCAGAAATGGCCTGACAGACAGTGGGAAAAGACATGTAGTAAAAGGCATGTGAACTCAAAGGCCATTTCTTGTAGAGCAATGTGGAGAATAAAAACTGTGCAAATGTCAAAAGGAATTCTGCAAACTACACGCTGGTGGGGTGGCCTGAATTTTCCCATTTGGATATCTACACAGATTCAATGACTTGGATAATTGGCAAAGCCCTGCTTCATGTGGTGCTGTTTGGATGTAATCTCTGGCTCTAACCATGTAGGGAGCATGTCTTCACAACTCTCTTTTCCCCTTATGGATTCAATTCAGTGCCATGGATGTTTGTTGCCTGCTCAAAATACACAGAAAAATCTGCTGGGTAAAGCAGAAGGTAGAAAGATGCATAAGAAATAGTCTTGTCTGGACAAATGCACAAGACAACCAGATGAGTGGCCTTGGCATGATGCGTGCAGAGGAATACACAAAGCATCAGGACCTTTGGAGATCACACATAGTTGAAAAGACTTCATGCAGGGCTTCATGGAGATGTGGCATTTGAACCAGATCTTGACGGTGGGGCAAGATTTCAATAGGTAGAGAGAAGGAAAGGATAGGTTAGTCAATCAGAGAGAGAATGGTTTAAAGGAAGTATGAGCTGTGGAGTTTGGAGAGTAAGTGGCACAGTTTGGTTGAGCAAAGGGCAATATTTGGAGGTGAGATTGGAAGAGTGTCTCCCTCAACTGTTGTATACTCTCCTAACTGGAGTCCCTGCCTCTAAGTCATCCATAAGATAACCTTGGTTGAGCACGGATTATGCGCTGGGCACTAAATGCTATGCCTGAATGATCTCTTAATCCTCACGACAGCCTAAGAAGTAGTTACCACTATTATACCCATTTTACTGTTGAGGAAAGTGAGGCACAGAGATGTCCAATAACCTGCCCAATTATTAAACAGTCATGCTAGACATCACTATCCACCGAAATCCACCCTCTCCTTTCTCTGCAACAGCAAAGCCCAACACCTTCAGCCACTTGCCATGCATAGCTGTTTAAATGTAAATTAATTACAAGTTAGTAAAATAAAAGCTTGGCTCTCAGTTTTACTAGTGACACTTCAAGTGCTCAATATACCATGTGGCAAGTGGCTACCATATTGGAAGCACAGATTTAGAACATTTCCATCATTGTAGAAAGTTCTGTTGGACAGCGCTATCCTATGGTAATGGGAGGAATAGCCAGGAATGTGGCTAGAGTGGATTCCCAGCCTCCTTTGCAATAAGTGTGCTTTCCCATGGAAGGTGGGCAGAAGTGGTATGTCCTACATTTAGTGCAGGATTTTTAACTAGCCAACCTGTCTCCTCCACGGTCTCTCTACTCTTTCACTAGTTAGGTGCCAAAGACAGTGAGGAGATAGGGATAGCAAGATCCTAAGAAGCCAGGTCCCTGAGTCACCATATGGAGGAGGGCCATTTGCCAAGAAGAAACACCCTCTTTGGACTATTACACGATCCAGAAATGAACTTCTATTGTGTTTGAGCCATTATACGTATTTTGACCTATTTGTTACACAATTTGGCTACCTTAACTAATTCACCATCACAACCAAGATTTGAACCCTGGCAGTGCGAGTCCGGAGTCCACACTCTTCGCTACTACACATCTGCCAGGAAGATCTTTTTGAAATGCCAAAGAGACTGTGTCGCTCTCCTGCTGAGAAATCTGAAAAGGCTTCCTCATTACTTACAGAACAAAGTTCAAAGTCCTCAATGGGCTCTGATGCTATACATCTTCAGCTCCGTCTACCATCTCAGCCCCCATGTGTTTTCACAGCCTCGTGTGTTTCCTTGTGCCCTTCACGCTTTCAGCCTGGGATGCCCTTAACCCCAGTCTTAGATGTCGAAATCCTAGCTCCCTTTGAAGTCCAGGCTCAAATATACCTTCCTTCATGTACCCAGCCCCATCCCTGCAGTCAGAATGAATCACTCACTCTCTCAGTGCTTTTCTGATGTTTTCTCCAGAAACATGCTTAATATTAGAATAATAATAGTGGTGGTAGTGGTGGTGGTGATAACGATAATAATCAGAGTAATTACTAGGTAATAGTCACGATTCTGGGTGATTTATATATATTAATTCATTTCATTCCCATGCCAATCCTTTGAGGTAAATACTTATTATTATCTCCATTTTGCAGATGAGAAACTGAGGCACAGAGAGAGGCAATCACTTGACCATGAATGAAAGAGTTGGGACTGAAGCCCAGGCAGTTTGAGTCCAGAATGAGGTTATCTGTGTACAAAGTGCCTTCCCCATGAGACAGGAAGCTTGCCACTATCAGGAAGCACATGAGCTCCCTTTTGAGTCTCCCGAAGCCCAGGCACAGGGCCATATATGCGTATGGTCATTGTCAAGAATGATCATTTGAGCCACTGTCAAGGCCTGGAGATGGGAGTTGCTTTGGCCTTTGTGGCTGGCCACATTGGGGCAGTGTCTCAGCTCCTCGGGATCAGAAGCCAACATACAGCCTCTCGGCAATCGCAGAAAAGACCCGCGTCAGGCCACAAGCTGATTTGATCCGATTCCTCCATTGCAGGGTGCTTTATGATGCCCTAAACCTCCCTGGAAAAGCTCATCCATGGCTTTATAGTTTATTATCTTTAATAGCCCAGAATCAGCCAGAAGCCCAGGAAGAGAATTATTCTGTATGCTGCTCCCAGGAGCTGGGAGCAGGCAGGGGAGGGCTGAGGTTAAAGAAAAACCATTCCCAGCTCCAGCCGGAATTCAGTCCAGAGGCTGCAGCTGTCCATGGCTGATATGCCCCTTCATCTGCTCAGCTGCTTCCAGCCAAATCCAATCAAAACTGATGGTAGACCCACACAATCGGTAAAAGTAGCTAAGCAGGTGACACAAGCCCCAAGCTGCTCAAGGACCCACATCCCCAATGTTCTCTATTCCATCTGGCTGTGCAGGAATGGCCAACTCCTGAGATCTCTGGGGAGCCTCACGATGGACTCAGAGCACAGAGCTTGCAGGATTTAACAGTCATCTTGTCCGGCCCTTTCTTTTTATTGATAAGGAAACCGAGGCTCAGAGACAAGAGGTAAATCACTGCAAGCCCCAGAGCCGAGGCCTGTTGGCTCTTGCTTTAACATCTTTTCTGTGTACCACCCAGAGTTGCAGCCTGGCTAGGCTCCAAGTAGCAGGGCTGAGAAAAAAGTTTTAGGGAGAGTGGGAAGAAGGATAAACGGGGTGGGTTGCGGGGGGGGGGGGCGCACCAGGCTTCCTCCCAAGGGAAGAAACTCCTGTGGGAGTCTCTTTGGGTGCTAACAAGCATGTCAAAACCAATTGGTTGTTAGGCTAGATGTCTATTTGTGTGTTATATGTTTTAGAGTGAAACAGCTTTGTCCTCTGTGCACCAACAGGATCACCTCGAACTAGCCAGTTAACTTTGCTCAGTCGTTTCCTCACCTGTACATCAGGGATGCCCATTACATAAGGCTACTCTGTTCATCCGGTCCAGAGCCTGGTCTGGATACTCAAATAATGCCAATTCTTTCCCCCTCTTTCTTTTACTAGACACTAGACACCAGAACAGGCACTTCCATTCATCCGACGCTGCAACAGCAGACACACCAGTTGGTCTATCTACTTTTCCCAACAATAAGGGAAGATTAACATAATTAATTGGGCTTCCGCTTACACTTTTATTCTCAAGGCTAATATTTATGTTTATTGCCAGATCACAGATAAGGGCACATGGAGGAATGTGGGTGAGCCTAGCTCCCCAGCGTGAAACACAAAACACAGTCGTTTCTGATTGTAAACTCTGAGCCATTTTTCTCTCCCAAAGGGCCCGTAACAAAAGCGGGCAGGCACGATGAATACATGACTTAATTGCTTTTCCTGTATTGCAGACTGAGCCTTTATCTCCATCTGACTTCACATGCTTGGGGCAGATAACCTGGCGAGCCAGGAACCAACAAAGACTTTATGACTAATAGCATTGTTTTACTTTCTAAACAACCTACATAAAAGGCCACCCATTAATAAATGCAGCAATTAGTAAAATTGTCATCGGTTTCTATTGAGAGATACAGACACGCCTTCCTCCTACCCTCCCTCCACCTACGCTCGCCTCTCCGCCAGAAAGTGAATTCAGAAAATATCCGAAGCAATAACAGCGCCGATTTTAATGAAAGTTGCCGATCTCTGACACTGAGGTTACTTGATGCCCTGCCCGAATAAAGCACCTGGGATCAGAGAAGCTCAGAACCGGAAGGGAGGTAAAAGGCAACAGTCCAATCTGCCCCCGCACGGAACTCATCTCTGAGATTCCAGGGGAACAAGGATCCAGTTTCTGCCCGGACCATGCAAATGGCAGGGCTCACCGACTATGCTGGGCGTTAAGGGGGCCACAGTCGGGCTATTCTGCAGATTAAGTAAGCCTTCCTCATCCCAAGCTAGAGCACCACCCTTACTTCCTCTCTTGGCCCTCATCCTGTCAGCTGGAAGACCATAAAATATGTGTGATCTTTCAAAGACAATCATCACATTCCACCTAAGTCTTCTCCCACATTCTTTGAAGGTGTAGACAGGTGCATAAGCATTTCATATTCTCACCACCCTCCCCCAGAAAAGCCTTAGCCACACTTAGAAATGGTATAATAGGATCCCATCATCTAGATGTGGGCAGACCCTTGGGCAGCACCTCCTTCACCTGGATGCCATGGACCCATTAATGCAGGGGACCTGAGGTCTTTGAGGTTGCCCTGGTCTGGGCAGAATGTAGCTTGAGGTTTTGTCCTAGTGACTTCAACTCACTGGTCGAATGTCAGGATCCTGAGCTTCAACCGGGTCAGGGGACCTTGCCCCAAGGCAAGGATGAGGGACCATCCCTGTGGGTTCAGCCCATGTCCAGGGCTTCAGTTTCTCCATCTTTACTAGAAGAGGTCTGGTCTGGAGACTCTGCACAGCACTTAGTATGGATGTCCGGAGCTGGAACGAATCTTAGAGATTGGATAGTCCAATGCTCTCATGGTTCAGATGGAGAAACTGAAGCTCAAAGAGGAGCAGAGACTTGCCAGGGGCTATATATCCATTCATTTGTTCAACAAATATTTATTGAGCAATTTCGCCATGCCAGGCACTGTGTCAGGTGCTACAAAAACCCATGGAGAGGGTGCCTGGGTGGGTCAGTCAATTAAGTATCTGACTTTGGCTCAGGTCATGATCTCGCAGTTACCAAGCCTCACTTTGGGCTCTCTGCTGTCGGCACAGAGCCTGCTTTGGACCCTCTGTCTCCCTCTCTCTCTGCCCCTCCCCTGCTTGTTCTCCTCCCCCCTCAAAAATAAATAAACATAAAAAAACTCATGGAAAGGTGGGAGAAAGATAACAAAACAACCTGAATAAATAAATAATAACATAAATATCAGATTGGTGAGTGCTATAGAGAAAATTAAGTAGGAAAAGGAGATGGCAAATGATAAGAAGTGCTTGTAAAATGGTGATCAGGGAGGACCTCGCTAAAAAGGTGACATTTGGGCAAAGTCTCGGAGAAGGTAGATAATTGTAGAAAGAACATTCCAGACAAAGGAAACAGTCAGTACAAAGTCCTGATGCAGGAGCATATCTATCTAGTGTATCCAAGGAAGCCACTGTGCCTGGAGTAGATTGAAGGAGGGGTGAGGCCAGAGAGGTAGCAAGGTGTCACATCACCCGACACCTTGCAGAACTTGTAGGCTTCTTTCCAGAACTTTGTAGAACTTTGGTTTCTTTCCAAGAGTATGATGGGGAGCCACTGGAGGGTTTTGAATAGAAGAGTAACATGACCTAATTTGTATTTTAAAGGAGTCCATCTAGGGGCGCCTGGGTGGCTTAGTCGGTTGAGCATCTGACTCTTGATTTTGGCTCAGGTCATGATCTTGTGCTGCATGTGGGGCTCTGCACTGACAGTGTGGAGCCTGCTTGGGATTCTCTCTCTCCCTCTCTCTCTGCCCGTCCCCTGCTCACGCATTTGTGCATGTGTGCGTGCTCTCTCTCTCTCAAAATAAATAAATAAACTTAAAAAAAAAAAAAAAAAGAACTCAGGACTCCTGGTCTAGAACCCTTCAGTCTCCGTGATAGCAGGGGCTGCATTTTTCTTGTTCATAAATGTTTCCCTCGTGTTCATAATGGTGGCCCGGCACAAACTAGAAACTCAAAAGATATTTATGAAATGAGAAAATCGAACGAAACAGAAAAAGAGAGTGGTAATTATTGATTCTTAGCAGCTCTTCCTTCCCACAGATATTAAGGGCCAGACCTGAACATCTTCGTTTCCTCTCCATGGTGTCTACCAGAGAACCAGCTGCTAAGTGGTTTCCCCGGGGCTCCATCAGTGCCCATCTCCCCACCCCACTCCCTTAACCTCCCATCACCCTCCACTGCAGATGGGCTGGCCAGGGTGCCTGTGAGAGCAGCGGAAGTTCAGAGCGGAAGCTTTGGCCCCATTGCCAGCAGAGGAGGAAAGGGTAGCAGTGACAAGAATGGTGACCTTGGCTACCCCAAGCACCAGGGCGATGGGAAAGGGAATGTTGTGCCGGGAAGAACTATTAATAACTTGCCATGGTATTAGAACACAAGACAAACTCATTGGGCAGCTCGATTTTCTGCCTGTGAGAAGTCATTAGTGGTTCTGTGTGGAAAGCCAGAAAAAAAGTTTTATATGGAACAATAAATTCCTCTATAAGCCACAAAACCCCACAAATTTGCAGCTAATAAACCCACAAATGTAAGATGATTAAGAACTGGCGAGGAAAGAGTTCCTCAATTCTTACAGGGTTAGCCTGGAGAGGCAGTGTGGTCTGACAGACTGAAGCCAGGCCAAAGGCAGAGAAACTCGGGTTCTCGTCCTGGTTCTTAATGAATTGGATGACCTTGAGCAAGTCAACCACTCTCTGCCTCAATTTCCTCGCGTGTAACACAAGGATACACAATTTCTGCCTTGTCTTCCTCAACAAGTGGTTGTGGGGGAGGTTGGGGGTGAGGCGAAGTGAGATATGAGACTCAACAGCCTGCAAAAAAATATCTTTGTGGGGCGCCTGGGTGGCGCAGTCGGTTAAGCGTCCGACTTCGGCCAGGTCACGATCTCGCAGTCTGTGAGTTCGAGCCCCGCGTCGGGCTCTTGGGCTGATGGCTCAGAGCCTGGAGCCTGTTTCCGATTCTGTGTCTCCCTCTCTCTCTGCCCCTCCCCCGTTCATGCTCTGTCTCTCTCTGTCCCAAAAATAAATAAACGTTGAAAAAAAAATTAAAAAAAAAAAATCTTTGAGTCTCTTAACTGTGGGAACTTATCAGTGGGATGATCAGCACTTGCCTTAAGATTAGCAAGAAAATCGACAAGATTCATGTGAACCTCTGCTCCACCCATTTGCTTGCCCAAGAGCACTTTGCCAGGGAACCTGCCAGTGGGTAGCGATAGTGGGTTGAATTGTAGCCCCCTCAAAAATCTGTCAGCATCCTAACCCCTGGAACCTGTGAATATGACCTTATTTGGAAAAAGGTCCTTTGCAGATGTCATTAAGCTAAGGATCTTGAGGTGAGATCATCCTGCATTAACAGGATGGGCCTAAATCCAATGACAAGTGTCCTTAGAAGACATGGAGAAGACCAAGTGAAGACCGAGGCAGAGATCGGAGTGACGCATCTACAAGCCAGGGAATGCCAAGGGTAGCCAGCAGCCACCAAAGGTAAGAGAGGCAGGGAAAAGATGCCGCCTCAAACTTCCAGAAGGAATCAGCGCTGCCAATACCTTGATTTTGGACTTCTGGCCTCTCCCAGAACTGTGGGAGAATACATTTCTGAGGTTTTCTTAAGCCACAAAATTTGTGGTAATTTGTTATGGCAGCCACAGGAAACTAATATAGTAGCCATGCCCTGATTCCCCGGGAATTCCTAGCCACCCTATAGAGGAGATGAGTCACACCATGGATGGCTATGGAATGACACCTCTGGGCAACACTCTGCCTGCCACCTTAAGACACACTGTCAAAAGAAGGGGAGGAGAAGAGGAGGAGAGAGAATGAGATGAAGGAAGGAAGGAAGGAAGGAAGGAAGGAAGGAAGGAAGGAAGGAAAAGAGGGAAGGAAAGAAGAAAAGTTATTGAAGTAACTTGGGCGGGGGGGAAAGGCCCATTGCTGTCTATCCAGCATCAAATGGGAGGACAAAAAGAGAAAGCCAACACAAATTGAGCACTTAGAGTACTCCAGGCCCTGTAAATATCATTGTATGAATTGTAGAACATCACCCCCATTTTCTAGCTGTGGAAACTGAGGCTCTCGAGAGGTCAGGTGACTTGGGCACGTCACATGCTGCTGGAGGAGCCAGCATCTGAATGCCCGTGTGCTGACTCAAGCCCAGTCCTTTTTCTACTCTAGGATCCTCCTGAGCTCTGGAAGAGCCACCAGTGAAAACCTGCCTGGTTTTCCATTCCAGCTGAGGGCAGATCATCGGGCCCAGGACTGAGAGGTGGTCGGATACTCTCAGGACTAAGTTAGAGCAAAATCTGTTGGTGTGGCTGGTTTCAATGACATGGAGACAGGGGCGCACTTTGCGGCCACAGCAGCTATTGAGGTAAAAATATTCTGCAGAAGCACATCTCCGGGGCATCTGGCACCAAAGGAGGTTTTACACAGAATGCACAATTTTGTATTCTAAGACAGAATTCTATAAATTCCTGCTTTGCCCTCCTCTCCTCCCAGACCTCAGTTGAATGCTAGTCCTGCTTTATAGAGGGAGCTAGAACCAGTAGGTTTCTGTTCCACTGTGATCCCGGGCCCCCCTCCAACGGGGAAAGGTCCAGCCAGTACATGAACTCCAATAGCTCTGATGTGTTTTATGAGGTGATAACAGGGCCCAGATATCATAGTCCAGGCACGAGGGAGGTGAGGCACTGTTGTCCCCAGATCCATTCTAGGCCTCACTTCTTTGAATTCTAGCTAAGACGCAGACATCAATTTCCCAGATCTAGGAAGTGGGGGCAGTCCCCTTTGGTTGTAATTGCATTTGCAAGGCTTTCCCCCCCGCCCCCACCGCCTTTTATTTTATTGGTAGGTATCACTGGGGATTCAAGGATCATGATCTGATAGCACCTGAATAGCACCCTGTGGCCTCTGAGCACGAATTTGTAGGCACAGACCTAAGGGCATGAAGGCCTGGTTTCACGGCCCTGGGACGCCAGGGGAGAACCTTCTCAGAATTCTTGCTGGTCACGCTTTCTCTTACTTGTCAACCTGGGAAGTCCTGTAATCAAGCTGCCCTCACAGGAGTTAGCGCTAAGTGGGGCAGCGTATTAGGGGGCAAGGGGTTTGGATGCCAGTAGCTTGCCACCGCTTTTACAAACAAACTGTGGAAACACGGGCAACTCATCCCAAATCTCCAGACTTGGTCTGGTCTGGAAAGGCGAAGAAACAGCACTTCAAGGGTTCAGAGAGCTGGCTCATCTCTGATTCTGAATTTCCCAGCAGCGGTGGGACACCCTCACCGCGGGAGCAGAAAGGAGGTGGCGGGTGCAAGGGCAGAGTTTTTCCTGTCTGCCTCCGGCTGGGGTTTCTTGACAAGGTCCGGGACGATGATGAAGGTATGAGGAGAAGTGCCTGTACCTGGCCCCTCCTCCCCAGGTGGCATGACCGGGGGCTGCTCTCCCTCCTGAGAGAAGCCAGCAGACAGAGCCAAACCACAGCTTGGGCTGGGGTGGAGGGAGGAGGGGGGCTGATCTCCCCTCCGCTGCGGAGATGAGAGAGGTCTAAGTGGCAGAGATTTACGGGCCCGAGGGAGAAATACCCTTCCAGTAAGACGCTCACATGAAAAGCTCTGAAGTAATAACTGAGGCTGCAAACTGTGCTAATTATGCAACAATTAAAAGGTTTGACTGTCTTTCTCTCTCCTTTTATTCTCCCGGCCACTCCTCCCCCTTTCCACTGCCCCTGCAGGCTCCCCGGCAAATGCTGGGGCGGGGGAGGGATAGAGGATAAAGAACACACTTTTCCCCTTTTTAATTGGAGATCAAAAGTTGGAAGAAGAACTTATCCCTCAGGGGTGGGGAGAGAAGGGGTGTCGTTGAGACTGAGGCCCTCAGAAGAGGGGATGGGGACGAGAACGGAGTGAGGGGCAGGTTCCTAACACAGTTTCCCAGGCTCTGTATGAGACTTACACACATCATCTCATGTAACCCACATGTCAACCCCAGAGGATCAGTGTGATTAGTGGTATTATATTGCAGATCGGAAAACGAAGACTCATGAAGGCAAATGCCTTGACCAAGGTCACACAGCTGGCAGGACTGGCAAGGCTCCCCAGGCTGGCTGACGCTCCGGGCTGTAGACTTCGTCAATGAGGCTATTCTGCCTCCACAGTGTAAAGCCGGGAAATCTTTTCCTGTCTCTTGGCCTCGCCTGTCCCATCTGTCCAGTGGGTGCAGAGCCTGGGCTCTGTGTGACCGAGCCAAGCACTTTCCCAGACGAAAGGTACCGTGGGCACTTAGCGGCAGGATTGCTTTGTAACGAAGCCAGTACGAGCTGAGCCAAGTGCCCTGCGCAGCCATCCAGTGGCTAATTGAGAAAGAATTAGGCAGTGTGCCCCAAAAGTGAAGAAATTGCTGCTAGGTGGCTTTTTAGAGGTGCCAACCCACACCCGGTATACATGTCCCCTCCCCACTGGATTTCCCAGCAGAACCAACAGCCCCCACACTCCAGGGCAGGTAACACTGGACTCCTTCCTGCCCTGCTGATGCCTGGTAGCTCAGCCTCCAAACACCGCCTCCAAAATTCTCGTGTCCCCCGAGGGAGGGTGGCTACGAGGGTGTGGGCCTTAAGAGGACAATGGCTCTCCTTTACATCTGGATCCCCCAAATACCTAGCACCCATAGATGATTAAGGATAGCAGAGTATTAAACTAGGAACGTTCCACGGTATTTTCTCAGTTAACACATTCTAGATCTTGCTCTGTCCCTAAGTGAGGGAGTAACTCTGGGTACGCCACTTCCCTGGGCCTCAATTTTCTAGTATGTTGATGGAGCAGACTAGAGTGTCCAGTCTGAACTGCCCAGCTGTCTCTGAAGGCTAGAGAAGAGAAGCACAGAGCCCAAGTCACGCACAGTGGCAGGGAGAGGTTCCAACTTTCCCGACCCCAGGCTGGGGTACATCCTCCCACATGCCACTCCTGGGCACTCAGTCAGCTGCAGGGGCGGGGTGGGGGGGGGGGGTGGACACAGCGGGAGCTCGACCCAGCTCTGCCGTTTGTCGTGCTTCAGGCCGAGCCCCAGAGAGCAACCAGGCTCCTGGGTCTCCCGCCCACAGGAAAGATAAATGGAGCATTGGTCTTGGCCTCCCCCATTCCCTTCCCCTCCGCAACCACAAATGCAGACAGCTCAGGCCTCCTGGGCTAGATTTGCCAAACGGTTTTCCCCAAACCGTTGCTTTCCTCAGGTCACAGCTTGTCTCCCAGCATTTTCTCCTGGGCTGCTTTGGATTCTTGAAAATCCCTCACCTCAGGAGCTCGGGTATTCGTTTGCGTGTCGGGGGAGGAGGGAGGAGGTGGAGAAGGGGAGGCAAAGGCACTGTGGCCATGCCCCTGACACTGTGAGCCCTGCCCCAACCTCAGTGGCTCACGCCTGACCCGGGAGGTCCTCCTCTCCTGGGCGCTGCTGGCCTGTACCAGGTGACCGTGGCAGCCAGCTCCCTCATGGCAGCTGCGGGACCCCAGCTGGCATGGCCTGCGGACTTAGAGAGCCCAGCCAGTTGTTTGCTCAAATGGGGCCCACTCAGCCCACTCTGCGGGGGCTGGCGGGACGCCAGAGGAAATGATGGGAGGGTTTGGGTGCATTCTGACCTTAACCGAATTCCAGGATGATGATGTGTGAATAATATGGCTTTTTAAGCGTCAACAACTTGGGTGCTTTTTATAGTCAGGCCGGAGCGCTGAATGGGCCATCTCCCCATTAATCATTTAGCTAGTTAGATCCACTGGCAAACCGTACCGGCATGACTCCATGGTATTACCCTCCCTTCTGTCAGCAGCCTCCCTTAAACAGATGTCAAAACTGCCATCAAATCAGCCCCAGCCCCACCCCCAAGCCTTCCATTCCCCAGGCTCGATATCCTCATTCTTCTGGCTCTCCTATCTATCTAAAGTGTTCACTATTTCGATGGTCTCTGCTGGCAGAGATCCTGGATTCCCCCTCCGCGGGCCACCCTGAACTCCCGGAGGGCACATTCCCACCCACCTGCAGGAGGAAGGAATGCATTCTGTGTGACATCCTACGGAAAATGCCAGGGAGGGGCACGTGGGTGACCAGGCCTGGAGCCAGGCCCCAGCACCCCAGTCCCGCTGGCTTCTCCCTCCGCCAGCCTCCCCTCCCTCCTGCGGGCCTCCGGGCCTTCCTCACCAGGACAGAGCCCTACCACAGCCTGGGCACTCACAGCGTCTCCAGATTGCGCAGCCCCTCGAAGCTGTGGGTCCCCAGATGCTGGATGCGGTTGTTATGAAGATGCCTGTGTGGGAAGGAAAGGCACGTCAGAATGGGCGCCCACAGCATCGGGCGGGGGATGGGGTGGGGGTGGAGAGCAGACGGTGGCTTAAGCAGCAAAGTGGAGGCAGAAGCATGGACAGAGTGACCCCAGTGGTCCAGCCCTTTATCTCCAGGGACAAAATGATTGGCCAAGACTGACTTCCGAAGTTACGATCTCCAAGGTTGGATTAACCATGGGCTACACGGTTTTAACTGCCTATTGAAGGAAAATGCAAGAGGAGTGCCCAAGGCCAAGGCTGAGGCAGGCTCCCACTAAGCTCTTGGAGAGAGGCCTGATGTCAGAAGGGCTCCAGTCTGAGGCTTCTTCTACGGTCCTGCTCCCCAGGACCCAGCCTGCCTGACTCAGTGGCCAGACGCGCTTATGGGAGCCAAGAGCAAACCACTGCAGACAACATATAATTAAAGGCTAAGCTTTCTGTTATAGCTGGAGAGGGCTGTAGACAGGCTCAGAGATGGGAGACTGGTGAGACCAGAGGAGTCAGGGAAGGCTTTATAGAGGTGGTGATCCAGAGCAGGGCCTTGAAGGATAGGTGATCTGGACAGGCAGAGGGAAGGACATTCCAGGCAGAGTTAACAGGGGGACAAAGGTGGGGAGGTAGAGATGAGCACGTGTGTCTGCGCAGGATGGTGAAGGGCTTGGCCAGAGTGCACACAGGTTGCCGAGATGTAAAAGATCCATTTGGAAGACACTTCCAAGGTAAATAGCGAATTGAAAATAAGTGACATGGGGCGCCTGGGTGGCGCAGTCGGTTAAGCGTCCGACTTCAGCCAGGTCACGATCTCGCGGTCCGTGAGTTCGAGCCCCGCGTCGGGCTCTGGGCTGATGGCTCAGAGCCTGGAGCCTGTTTCCAATTCTGTGTCTCCCTCTCTCTCAGCCCTTCCCCCGTTCATGCTGTGTCTCTCTCTGTCCCAAAAATAAATAAACGTTGAAAAAAAAAATTTAAAAAAAAGAAAATAAGTGACAGAATGTTCTTCTCCGAATTCCTAACGAAAGAAGCAAAAATAGCAGAGACCCCTGTCTCCAGCCCAAATATAAGTAGCAACAAAGCAAAGACAGAGACATAAGTTAATGCAAATAAACTGCACAAACTGGAGACCAAGGAAAACTCTGGAACTCCTAATAATCTCCCCCTTTCTTCAGGAACTGAATTGGCAAGAAAACAAAATCCTGAGAATTTCCCTTAAAACCCCCCAATCTAAATAATGTTCTTTTCCCCTCCCTACTTCTGGCTTCCAGAGGAAACAGGTGAAACAGAGGAGTAAAATAAAGGCTCCAGGCTACTCACTGAATGGAGGAAATGACTTGAAGCCCAAGGGGATTCTTGGGTGGAGGGAGTGAACTCACACAGTTAATACACTCTGACTCTGCAGACAGAGCAGAGCCCAGGCTGTCTAACAAAGACTGGGCTCCCCCTTCAGAGCACACTCCCCCTGCTTCTACTACAGAAAAGCGGACGGAACCTCCTCTACCCACAATACTAGCCCACAAACTTTAGCTTGGAGGGGAGAACCTATGGGGCCCAAAGATGACAGACTGAGAACAACTTGACAGCTTTCTAGGCAGAGGCCAGAACAAAGGATTCACATGGCAATTATGGATGTACCAGGGAGACCGAGGGCGGGAAGAAGAGAGCACCCAAAAGCAGGTAAAGTTCCAAGCCAAGGAAAAAAATATAACTAATGGGGGAGGGCAGAAGGAAATTTACCACAGTGGCCTCCTGCTACAAAACAATCTCCCAAAATAATATTTCAAAGGCGAAATTTTAAAAATGAAAGAGAAATGGCATCGTGGACGACAAAAACAAACTGGGGACCCAAACTACATTATTAAAAAAAACTAGTCAAGAGATTTGAGCCAAGGAACAGGGTAAACACTGCTGAAAATTGAGTGGGTGTCAGAGAAAAAACTTGAGATAACCATGGCGAATGGTGGCTGAATGAGACAAAAAGGCTAAAACCGTAACGGATGGATGTAGGAGACATAAAGGTGATTCAACCACAGGGGTAATGGATGTCTCAGAGGGAGAGAATCCAAAAATGAGATGGGAGATATATTCAAACATATAATACAGAAGAAAAATTCTCTAAAGTGGAGAAAGCAGGGAATCTGCAGCTCAGAAGCATCCATTGTCTCAGGAAAATCAGATGCAGAGCATTCTACACTGTGACATTTTCGAATTAATTTATCAAAGTTAAAGAATTAAAAAGCCTTTTCAGGCAGAAAAAGGAAATCACTTAAAAGGGGAAGAAATCCCGCAGGCCTGCAAGGTGTTGTTCGAAACAAGAAAACCCCATCCAACATAGATGGATAGAGATGGGAGTTGAGAGAGTCATGGGTCCTGTATGCCTTCCCCATCCTTGTCCACCTGCACCACCAGGTTCCAAGGGGAGACAGACCCCTCCCATATGGAGTTTCTGATTTGATAGGGAAAACACAGCTCTTTGCATCCTGGGAATACACTATCGCCCCTTTCCAAGGGGTTTTAATTTTCTCCGTTTCCTCCATGCCTGTATCCTGACTGTCACCAAACTCTTATCATTTCTTCTGCCTCCTGCTGAACGCTGGTCTCCATTTTCCAGGCCCTTCCACCTCCCCCAGCATCTCTGGTCTACACCATCTCAGCTTCCTAAATATCTGGCTCCAGGGTTCCAACTTGCTGTCCCAAATCATTCATTCAGCCCAGACATCCTGGACACCTCCAGCAGCCCAGGCTGGGGCAGACTGTTGGGGCTTATGGTTCAAATGAAGAGACAAGATTTGTACCACTGACACCACCCGATTAAGCATTTTCCCGGGGTCTTGTCAGTGCTAGAGCGGTGATAGGAAGGAGTTGCATGCATATCAGAGCAGCCTGATACAAGCCCTGGGTTCAGGTTGAAGAGAAGCCCCTCCTCCTCCACCCCACTTATCTACTGACACCTCCAGCTAGACCCTTGGGCACCACTTGGGTTTAACCAAACTTTCTTACTTCCTATCACACGGTCTTCCTTATCTACCTCCTGGGTCTTTCTGTAGCTCGTCCCATAGTCCCTGGATAGCTTTCTCCAGCCTCCTTTCCCCTCTCAGGTGAGTTGGAGGCAGGACAAAGGGGTAATGCTTCTGGCCCTGTCTCACGCAGAGGGGCCAGCTGTCCTTCAGCTTTGCTCCTGCCCCAGTAGGTTTTCTTTCTTTTGTCTCTTGTCCTTCCTTTTGCCCAGCGGGGCCCTCACCCCTCCTGGATCTGCAGCAGGCCAACTGTTCCAATTCCCTGGTTCCCAACCAGACTTAGGAGTCATTTCTGATTTCCCTTCCTCCTGGTCTTGTACCCTCTGAAAATCTCTAAATCAGATTGATTCTTCCTTCAAAACATCCCTCCATCATGTCTTCCCTTCTGTTCCTTCTGCCACCTCCTTAAACTAGACTTTGGTTGATAAACGAGAGCTTCCTAACTGTCTTCCCGTTCCCATCCCTTTGAATCAGTCTTCCTAAAATACCTCCTTCTCATCTTTGCCTGAAAACCTTCAAGCTCCCCTTCCCCAGTGATGGACAAAAGCCAAACCTCCTGCTCTGACACTGTGAGTCCCTCAACCCACCTGTCCAGCCTTTTCTCCAACACTCTGCACGAGGATCCTCTGCTCCCACCAGACTGGCCTATTCGCCGGCCACCAAACACCCCAACTTCCCCTCAGTGTCTTCACGACACTGCTTGGAACAATGTCATTGTCTTCACCATCTCATTCTTCATCATCTTTCCAGGTCCAAGACCCACCCACCTTCCCCCTGAAGCCTTCCCTCTTACCCTCTACACTTGCTTTACCGCCCCAGTATTCCTACTTTGCATGGACCTGTATCTATCATCAGCTATCTTGGCATGCATTACATTACATCATTAGCTGTCTTTTTCCACATTTATTCTGCTGTTTCAACTAGAGTGTCGACCCCTCCCTGGAGGGCAGCAGCTGTTCTCATACTTCTTAGAATCGTCAGTGTCCACATAGGAGTTCTGAAAATGCCTGCTACTGTTCATTTGTCTGGGACCCATCATGTGATCTTCATTTTCCCAGTCTTGTCTCTTGCAGACATCTGACCCCATTCCCTCAGGGTGTCACAGGGATGTCACCAAAACTAGAATCAGTCACCTTGTTCTGTTTGCCTTGTGTAAATACCCTCAGTGACTTCCAGAAGGAGAGATGGAATGGCCGTCCTGATTGAAAAACATGATCCATGAGGATATTCATCTTGGTTCTCTAGTCTCCCAGGACAGAGAATTAGACAAACAAATTGGTGCCTGATTTTTCACCTTTCAAATGGATCTAAGCATCAACTGTTCTCTGATTTGGAAAATCACACCAGATTTTCAAGAGTAGGGGAGTCAAGGTTGCCATTTTAGCAGCGTCACTAACACATATGTTCCCTAGCAATTAGTGTGTAACCCAAAGCAATTACACATGACCTCCAAACCCTTAGTAATTACCCTATGAACTTTCCAATCACTCATAGCAATTAGCTGGGAACTAATTTGCACTCTAAAGTTCTCACTGGGGAGGCAGAGGTAACCCCAGTCCCCAATTCCTGCCAGGGATACTATCTCCCAGGTAATTACCCTGATGGGGTGTTGGTGTCTAATTACAAGTGATGGCATTTCTCTGGTTCTCCAGGCCTGGGAACTGAGATGAATTTATCCTATCCTGGTGCCAAAGCATCAGACTGCGCCATCTGATTGTTGAATATGGTAGAAATCATTTAAGAGATTCTTGACTTGTAGTCCAATTAGCTTGGTATAGTTATTATATTTGCATAGTGAGAAACAAATAGGTTAATTTCTGCTTTCTGATGATGGTGTAAGAGCACTTCTACAGCTCTACTGTCATTTGGCCTCATGATAATCCCCATGGGGTCAACAGGGGATGATCATCCTCATTTTATAAAGGGGAAACTGAGGCCAGACGGTTCAGTAACATGTAGAGAAGAGCAAAGCAATCCAGACTTCCAACCCAACTCTGGAGTAAACGTGCAGCCCCCAGCAGGACCCCTCCCCCCACCACCCCGGAGTGGGAGGCAGAGCAGCACTCACAGCACCACAAGGCTGGTGAGGTTCTGGAAGGCGTAGTCAGGGATGTGGCTGATGCGGTTGAGGGCCAGGGTCATGGCCTGTAGGGCAGGGAGGTTGTTGAGGGCCCTGACAGGGATCTCGGTGAGTGCATTGTCGTCCAGCCACAGGTGGCGGAGGGAGGACAGCCCTTCAAAGCTCCTTTCCGGGACCAGGGAGATGAGGTTGGCATCTAGGCGCCTGGTGGAAGAGAGGATGGAGAAGATCAATCCAGGGCAAGACACAGACCAAGGTTTGGGACTGGGCCGAGCTGGGCCAGCCAGGACCCCAACAGGCCTTTGAAGTACCCTAGGACTAAAGCTGCGACTTGGCCACCACTTATCCTATACCCCACCTGTTCAAGCTCCCATATTTTGCCTCCATTCCAACCAAGAATTCTTGATTCTTTATGCCATATGTTCCTATTTATGATACCAACTCTTCCTCTCAGACCCAATGTTGAACCCATAGCCCATCTGTGGATAACCAATATTTCCCTCAAACCCTCAGGCTTTTAAATTGATGGCCTAGCTCCCCTGCTTTGGGTGTGCCACTCTTCTTCCCAACCCTGTCCGGTTCAAGGTCATAGAGTGGGGATGCTCCCAACATTTGCAGGGGGAAATTTTCTCCCTCTGGACCTAAGCAAAGAAAATGCCTCCCCAAAGACACTAGCCACTCCCTGTCACCCAACCCTAGTATCGTTTGCTCTTTGTCTCTTCAAGGACCCAGTGGTTAGATGAAGCTCCTGACAAGGTCCTGGGGCTTCTTGCTCAGGTGATTACCTATGGGAGGTCCCTATATAATACAGTTGAAGTCCTTGATATGCTACTTTTCAGAACAGGTAAATAGATGGTGGTGATCCTGTCTGTGCAAAACCAGAGATTCCTAGGTTTCATGAGGACTTCTAATGTAAATTCTAAAAGATCTAGAAGTTCAGCCCAGCAAGACAAGCCCGTCTTAGCTTTTTACAGGTGTATCCCATCTGTGATGTCCTTTATCAATATGCTACTGTCTTCTGCCTCCTGGTCTCTTGGGCTGAAATCAGATCACCCTGGGTGGTTGGTCCCATGGGGACCAGACAAGCTGGCCTGTGACCATTGGTCTACTCCTAGACTTTTCTATCTTGAAGGGAGGCTTTGTCTTGAGGCATGGTTCTCCCACACGGTATATGGCACCTAAGTCACTGAAACCCAGCCTTTGTCCACAAAGGCGCTAAGACTCCCTAATCCTGAACCTAAAGGACAATTGATGTGACTGGAGTTCAGGGTGTGCAGAGGAAGGTCCAGAAGTGCTTCTATCTCTTCCATAAGCCATTTTACCAGTGCTCTTCTTGCCAAACATCTTAAGCACCACTTGGAGACACTCCTGGCTTACCATCAAGGGGAATGGTGGACAGGTCAATGCTGGAACCTTAGATGGAAAAGCAAACTGACTGAGATAGTCCTTGAAAGCTGTGATTAGGAAAGACCTCCCACCTACACGAAACCTCACCTGATGGGATCAAAAACCCTTCAGTAGGTGCCCTCTACTGGCAAGGCATGTCACTCCAGATATAGTCTATACCAATGGTGGTCACTATACCCTTAATGGTCTGACTGACTGGAAGCTTATGAAAACACAGACTCCCAAGCCCCTCCCCAGGGTAGTCTAGTTCAGAAGGACTGGGGTGGGGCCTAGGAATCTGTTTCTAAAGAACACCCTAGATGCTTCTTCCCACAAATTTGGGAAACATTGGATAAGTATCAGCTGCCGAGAAGACAGTGTCCCTGTGCTTCCTTATGTAGCTTACAATCCAGTGGGAAAGTCAGCCATATTCAGAGTGCAGTGATACGGGGGAAGCACAGGTGTGTGGGCCTCAGGAAGAGCCTCCCGGACAAAGTGATGTTTACATGCAGACCTGGTGGCCAAGGAGGAACTGGTCAGGGGAGGAGATGGGGAAAAGAATTCCAAGCAGAGCAAAGACATATGGGAAATTGAGGGTGCAGCGTTGTAGGAGACTGAAAGTGGTCAGGTAGGGCCGCAGGAGGGGAGAGAGGGGAAACAGGGAGAAAAGTGTAAGGTGGAGCTAACCGGGGGGGCGGAGCCAGAGCTTGCTGGGCCCTGTGAGCAATGCTATGTTCAGGGAAACAGGGAGCCACTGAAGGGTTTAAAGCGAAGGAAGAATGGCCAGATTTCTGTTTCAGAGAGATTCCTCTGTTGACCTTGTTGGTATAGGAGAAGGGCCATATTGGAGGCCGGAAGACAGGCAAAGAGATAGTTGCTTTACACAACCTCCTGGTCCAGAAACAGATAGCCATACCCATAAAGCTTGAGAAGTAACTTTTGCCCCTCTGGTATTCAGTCCCAAAAAGTGTCCTCTCCTGATGGTGACCCCTGTTGCTCCTGACTCGGGAGAGTACGCTGCTGGCCTGGCAGGCTCCCTGTCACAACAAAGTCATCCAGCAATTCCAGGGGTCTTCTTAGCACCCCGTCAGAATGCCACTGCCCTACTTACTTCCTCTCAGTGAGGGCAGCATCTTGGCCCCAGCTTTCTCAGAGACCACAGACAGACAGCCAAGCCCTGAATCTTAGAACTACACAGGCAGAGTGACTATTGAGAGAGCCTTAAGAAAAGATAAGATTCAGACAAGGAGAGGTAGAAAGCGGGGTATCATGAGTGAAGGCCTCAAAGCAGGACAATACAGGGCCAATGTGGATGGGGGAAGTGGGCACAGATTTCAGACATCCTTAGGAAGTCAAATCAATAAGGCCCAACAACCCACTGGATATAGGGGACCAGGACAGCTAGGGCATGGCTTGTCAGACAGGCCTGCGTCCTGCTCTCTGCAACTGCTTACCTAAAGGGTAGAACAGACCCTGGAGGCCTGAATCCCCAAGGTGGGGGTGCTCCCTCTCTCTCTAAAGCCTTGGGCTGGGAGCAATCCTATAGTGACAAGTGTGACACCAATAGCAACCGATGCTTCTGCTTACTGAGACCTTGTCATACGCCAGGTGCAAGTGTGTGATCTGTGCTCTTGTAGCAATTCCACGACGTAGGTCTGATTAGGCCCATTTTACAGAGAGATGAAGCCACCCAGGGTCCCTTAGCTAGTGAGCCACAGAGCTGGGGTTCCAACTCAGGTTGTCTGGTGCCGAAAGCCATGTGCCTCACCGTTGTGTGATGCTGGTACCGGGGGGCATGAGGAGGGCGGGAACCTGCTGCTCTATTTGACAAAGCCTGAGAATCAGGGCAGAGGCCATGATCGAACCCCTGGTAGACAATGGCCCCGGGTATATGGACACAGGGAAGGTGCTATGGGGCAGACAGAAAGTGGCGCTGGGGCAGGGCAGGGGGGAAACCGTCTCTTACCCTGTGGCTTTGGCGGCATTTGGAAGCTACCTCTCATGCATATGCATATGTGTGAGTACACACGTGTGCCCATGCATGCACATGTGCACACTTTCACATGTAACCTATGGCCCTGATTACTCCACCTCCTGCATTTTGTGCAACCCAGAGGCAGGAGGGTCCAAGAGGGGTCACTTCTACCAGGTTGGGCCAAGCACAAGCCTGGCTCAGGATAATACTTTCCCAGGAAAGGGCTGGGCTGGATGAACCCCCGGGGCCCCTTTCTGCTCTATTGGAGAGAATGCCTCTCCCAGCTGGGCTTGTAGATCTCTTGGAGTGGGGTGGTGGAGCATGTTAGAGGGAAGGTGCCTGAAACCCTGCTCCTGATACCTGGGGACAGGGACGTGCCAGAGAGGGAAATCAAGCAAACTGACAAATGAAGAAGGTGGGATGAACACGTGGAAGAAATCAGTCAGATCTGAATTCGTGTTTAGGGTGAGCAGAATCCAGGCACGTCGCTCAGGCCAAGGTAGGCTTGGGCTGGGATGTGGACCCAGCATAGTGTTGCTGGATTTAGCAAATAAAAAGACATGTTGCCCATTTAAATTTGGATTTCAGACAAATAACACATAATTTTGAGGATAAGTATGTCCCATGCAGTATGTGGGTTGTATCCCAGGTAAACCCGAATTTCAGATACACAGGAATAACTTAAAAACAATTTTTTTAATGTTTATTTATTTATTTTGAGGGAGACAGAGACAATGTGAGCAGGAGAGAAGTAGAGAGAGAGGGAGAGAGAGAGAGAGAGGGAGAGTCCCAAGCAGATTTTCTCTCCCCAACACAGGGCTTGAACTCACGAAATAGTGAGATCATGACCTGAGCCGAAACTGAGAGTCAGATGCTTAACTGAGTCACCGAAGCACACCCACAAGGAATAACTTTTTAAAATTAGTAAGTCCCATGCAATATTCCTATTTTATGTGGCGACTCTAACCCAGGGGCTCTGGTGAGCAGGAAGGAAGTGTGAGCTTAGCCATCAGATCTAGTCACAAAGCCTCTCTCTTAACACTTTTGGGTTGCTTTCTTCAGCTATATAGGTTGACTACCTGCTCATCTCAGAGACTGAGGTTAAATGCAGGCAAAACGCCCCATTTGAGGCCTGCTACCCAGAATTACCTTTCCTTCTAACAAGGAGGCTATCCACAGGGGCCCTGGGGACCCAAGGGAGAAACTGGGAATCTGGCAATTATGGATCCTCCTGGTGGGTTTGGCTGTATGGACAGAGCACCCCCTTTGAGGTGGGCTTCCTGAGGAGCCCAGAGTGGAGTGGGGGAGGCAGCAGGGAAGAAAATGGAGCAGTACTGGCTTCTATTTTCCTCTTTCTCCTCTTATGGGACATACCCTCCCTCCCTCAGGGACTTCTGAACTTTGGGGAGCCCCCAAGAAGTCCCTTCCACTCTCTCCCTGTATCTGAAATTCAGGTTTACCTGGGCTCCAACCCACATATTACATGAGACATACTTATCCTAAAAGTTATTTGTTATTTATCAGAAATCCAAATTTAAATGGTCAACATGTCTTTTTATTTGCTAAATCCAGCAACGCTATGCTGGGTACACATCCCAGCCCAAGCCTACCTTGGCCTGAGTGATGTGCCTGGACTTCCAGCTCACCCTAAACATAAATTCAGATCTGGCAGGATGGGTGCTGTCTGAGGAAGCTGCCTGACCCCCCTGAGTCAGGGTTCAGGCTGTCCTGAGGTCCCTCTAGGGCAAGTGGGCCAGGCTCCCGTGCATCTGGGTGGGAGACAAAGGAACCTGTAAGCAACCAGCAGAATTCTCCATTTGGGACTAATGGACCTTTTTGAGCTGTTCCCCATCCGCAGGTGGGAGGGCCAATCCAGACGGACTCTGGTTTGGCAGGAAGAAAAGAGCAATTATACCAATTAAGCTCTGGAATAAAATCAACAACCCCCAACAGCCCTTCTCTTTCTCCCACGTGGGCCTAGCCTGCTTGACTGATTCTTGACTATAATTCTTACCTGCGGCAGTAGGGCAGATTCGCTGGGACCTCACAGGCCAGTTTGGGCTTGCTTGGGCTCTGCAGAAACAATTTAACCTTTCTAGGGCTTATCACACTCCCCCGACCCAGAGCTGAGGCTGAGGCAGGCAAGGGGGCAGGAAAAGCTTAAGTGAAGGTTGGGGGCCCTTCCCTCCAAGTCCAAGTCCCAAGGAGCAGGTGGTCTGAAAGTCACCTGGCCATCGGACATTCCAGAGAGCTGGCGACTTGGGGGCCTGGCCCTGTTGGACTAAAAGGAGATAAAGACCTAACAGGAAGCAAGTAGCAGCAGAAGATATTTGGGTTAGACAGCAAGAAGTTGCTCACTGACAGTGACCCAGAAGGACAATAGTGTAAACTCAGAACCACATTATATCAGCCTAAAGGAGCCTGGCAGCCTCACTCATTTTATATAAGGAACCTGAAGCCCAGAGAGATAAAGAGAAATGCCCAAAGGGAGTAGCAGGGCTGGGACTCAAACTCAGGGCTTCTTTCTACTTCTTTCCATCAGCCTGGCTTCCCTAAAAGGATAGGATGACAGAAAGACACACACCTCTCTCAGCTGCAGGAAGCATATTTATATCTGGAAACCAAAGTCCCTTACAGCCCATAGGGCGTTAGATTGACCTAATGGATTCTTTCTGAAATTTCCTTCTTTAATCCATCTTATTTCCTACCAGATCTTAGTCAAATATAAGACTAGAAGGACAGATTCAGGGCTCCTAGTGGACCACCAGCTGATCCACAGATGTCACCAGGTATTCATTTAAAAGGGATCACGAATGTGAAGTTCCGAGCTCAGGGCCTGTCACATAGTACCTGCTCCCTGAACACAGGCTGGCTTTGAATCTAAAGGTCAGCATGTCCCAGGGGAGGATCAAGAGGCCAGCAGGGAGAAGAAAGCAAGGGTCTTTCTGTTCTATTACACTCAGGTCATGTGTGACTTGAGTCCT
The DNA here is from genome assembly GCF_018350155.1 of Leopardus geoffroyi. Lineage (NCBI taxonomy): Eukaryota > Metazoa > Chordata > Mammalia > Carnivora > Felidae > Leopardus > Leopardus geoffroyi. The sequence continues at coordinate 28,555,851 of NC_059338.1, forward strand.
TTCTCCAGGCTGGAGCCATGTGATATGAGAGGCTATGGTGATTATAGGACAAGATCCTTAGGAGCAAAGAGAATCTAGAAACCAGGATCCATGAAGATAGATAGGCTTGAAGTGGGCTCCACAAGGCTGGGGACATTCAGGGAAGACTATTGTTTCTCATCTATCTAGACAGAATCTGTGTTTCTAGGGCCCCTTCTGTGATGTGGTCCCCCATCCTAAGAAAGTATCCACAGCCCATCTTAGGCTCTGGAGTACCCCTTTCCTTTGTCAGCCCATCAGGTTTTTGCAGAGAAGGAAAGAAGAGCCAAGGTGCCATTTCAGAAGTTCAGAGACAGCTTTCATCCTGTGACTGGCTCACTGAGTTTGGTGGTGCCCCAACTCTGCCCCAACTCTGCCCCAACTCTCACTCCTACCTAGCTACTTGCTTCTCTGCTTGAAGCTGTTCACAATGCAGGCCTTCCCCAGTAGGATGGACTTGTGATTTACAGGGATAGACACAAAATGAGAATGGAAAACCCTTATTCAAAAATGATTAAGAATTTCAAGATGGCGGGGCGCCTGGGTGGTTCAGTAGGTTGAACATCCAACTCTTGATTTTGGCTCAGGTCCTGGTCTCATGGTTCATGAGATGGAGCCCCATGTCCGGCTCTGTAATGACAGCCCAGACCTTGGTTGGGATTCTCTCTCTCCCCCTCTTTCTCTCTCTACCCTCTCTCAAAATAAATAAACATTTTTTAAAAAGAGAGAGAATTTCAAGATGGCAACAGCAGAGCACTAAATCTTTTGAGCCAAAGTCCTGAATAACTGCACAGGCCACATGCCCACGAAGCCAGTATTGCTCCTGAGCTCAGAAACCCTCAAAAGCTGTGGGCCAGACCTTCTGTTCTCAATTCCTGATTATGAGTATGAGGGTAAGAAAGAGGTTGGCGGTGAGGTACCTTGAGGACAAGGACTGTCTATTTGGCACCCAGTTGTCAACTAGCTGCTCTGAGCAAAACCCAGTCTGGATTTTCACCTCAAAAGTCCCAGTCCCCATTCCCAGCACATACAGGCACAGAGGTGACTTTCAGCAGGACAAGGGGGCAGTACAGGGGCAGGGAGCCTCTCAGGCTCTGGTTGGAGTGGAGTACAGGCAGAGTAGAAGGGGGAGGATATTGAAAGTGAAAAAAGAACAAAAAGCAGCCACTATGGAAATGGTTATTCTGTGGGGAAAATATTCCATGTGGGAGCCGTTCATTGCCTGGAGGGACCAACAGCCCTGACGGAAAGCCTGCCAGGGAAGGCGAGGGTTCCAGCAGAGAGCAGGCTGGCACCTGCAGAGTGGCGAGGAGGTGCTCCAGGGCCTTCCACAGGCAGCAGGCCCCAGCACCAGCCACAAGTGCCAGCCACCAGCCTCCGCATGGAGGGCCATGAGGCTCTAACAGTGTGTATGGGGGGTGCTCCCTGCCCATAGAATGCTCTGGCCCTGCTTAGGGAGGGCTCGTGCATCTGGGGACCAGGCACACTCAACCAGCTTGGGCCCAGTACTCAGATGACTTTACCTTCAGACACACTGACACCCTTCCAGGCTCCCTTTGTAGAGACCACAGCCTGCCTCCTGTGAAGGCCCTTTGTGGTTCCGTGAGGAACCCTGTAAGGTCTCTGCTACCCCCAAATATTTCCCCACTACCCATGGGGTTGCCTGAAATGCCCCCTCATTACATTAGTCTCAACTCAATCACTGTCATTCCTTTGGTCTTGAATTCAGTCGGATTGGATTTAGTTCAATCAAAAAGGATTAAAAAATTCAATCCGGTGGATTGGATTAAATCCACTAAACATTCACTGAATACCTACTGTTAGGCCAGTATTGTTCTCAGTTCTGGGATTCAAATAGTATAACACATAGTCCCTCTCCAGAGAAGCTCTCAGACTATTTATTATTTAATAAAAACAATATAAACTCTTTAGCTAACATTTATTGAGAGTTAGCTGGTTGCCAGCTGTGTTTGGCATCTTACATATATTTTCATATTGAATCTCTACCCCATTCCGATGGAGTAGGAATCTTATTACCTGCGTCTTACATGCAGAAAAGGAGGCTCATGGAGGTGAAGCCATTTGTTTGACTCCAAAGCCTGTGGCTTTAAACCCACAGCTATACATACTTCAGTCAAGTGTATAGAAAATGCTCAGGAAGCTGGGTCCCACTCTTTCTGTCTGTGAGAAATTCAGAAGACCTCACGGAGAAGGAGGCATTTGAGCTGGCTCCCAAGGGAGGAGGAGGAGTTTTCCGAAGAGGCAGTATTAGAAAAGGGGATGCAAGTCCAAAGGAGCAGAAAGGGCAAAACCACAGAGGCAGGGAGGGTGTCTGGTGAATAGTCAATGGTGTACACATGAGTGAGAAGGGTCCAGAGATGAGACAATGAAAGCTGCAAAGGGGCAGATTATAGTGGGTCACAGGTTAAATTGGCATTTTAGGAAGATCACTGAGGCTCCCATGTTGGGATTGGATTGGGAAGGATGGGTGAAGGCAGAGGGCAGGGAGAGAGTTGGGAGTCTGTCTCTAGTGCAGAATTCCAAGTTCTCCTTATGAAAAAGTAAGGCTCTTGGGGCACAGGCCCCAGGAAATCAGAAAAGGTACAGACAGGAGGGGTGTGAGGCACCAAGGGAAGGCAAACTGAGTTTTCCAAGACTGTCAGGCCAGGAACTCTGATGTAAACGCCTCATATCCCTCAGCTGCATAGAACAGAGGAGCCCAGGGTCAGCCACATAATTCTAGAAGTCTTTCCAATGCTGCTCATATCCTGGGGGACCTCAGGCTGCCCCATCATCCTGATCCCCTAGCTCACGGGGGCTGCAGGAAGTGAATGCTAGGCAAGTCCACCCTTTGCCTCAGCTAACAACTTTTATTCCTGTCTAGGATGGTAAAGGTCAGGGGAGGGAAGAGAGAACCTAGACAATCCTTGAGCCAAAGCTCTTCACCTTGAAGTAGACACCACTCAGCCCAGGTTTATTGATGAGCCTTCCCTTTGGCAAGATGTCAGTGCTTGTCCTGAAAGGCCCTTTCCATTCCATGAAAAGAAATCTCTTTGGGAATGCAAGCTGGTGCAGCCACTCTGGAAAACAGTATTGAGGTTCCTCAGAAAACTAAAAACAGAACTACCCTATGACCCAGCAATTGCACTACTAGGTATTTATCCAAGGGACACAGGTGTACTGTTTCGAAGGGACACATGTACCCCAGTGTTTATAGCAGCACTATCAACAATAGCCAAAGTATGGAAAGAGCCCAAATGTTCACTGATGGATGAACGGATAAAGAGAATGTGGTATACATATACAACATAGTATTACTCAGCAATCAAAAAGAATGAAATCTTGCCATTTGCAGCTACATGGATGGAACTGGATGGTATTATGCTAAGGGAAATTAGTCAGTCAGAGAAAGACAAAAATCATATGACTTCACTCATATGAGGACTTTAAGAGACAAAACAGATGAACATAAGGGAAGGGAAACAAAAATCATATAAAAACAGGGAGGGGGACAAAACAGAAGAGACTCATAAATATGGAGAACAAACAGAGGGTTACTGGAGGGGGGGATGGGCTAAATGGGTAAGGGGCACTAAGGAATCTACTCCTGAAATCATTGTTTCACTATATGCTAACTAATTTGGATGTAAATTTTAAAAAAATAAATTAAAAGTTAAAAAACAAACAAACAAAAAGAAATCTCTTAGCTAAGGAGAATAGTCCAGCAGATGCTCTTAGATAGCTGATAACTTGGGGCTATAGTCAGAAAAGGTGTTGGCAGTGTGTCTACACTAGAAATAGCAACCAAGCTTCAAACCCAAGTGATTGAACGCCAGACCCACCTGTAGGAGATTTCCTTCACACACCTTCTCTGTGCAAGGCAGTGACATATATGTAGTCTGGGCAGCTAAGAACTCCCCAGACCCATGATTCCTCCAACTTGGGTGCTGTAACTTTCTAAGACAACACTGTCTAACAGAGCTTTCTGACATGAGAGAAAAGTTCAATATCCACAATATCCAAAATGGTAGCCACTAGGCACATGTGGCTATTGAACAGTTTAAATATGGCTGGTGTGGCTGAGCAACTGCATTTTAAAATCTACTTAATTTTAATTGACACATGTGCTCAGTGGCTACCATACTGGACAACACAGCCTTAAGAAATTAATCAGGCTCGGGGCACCCGGGTGGCTCAGTCTGTTGAGCGTCTGACCTTGACTCAGGTCATGATCTCGTGGTTCGTGAGCTCAAGCCCCACGTTGGGCTCTGTGCTGATAGCTCAGAGCCTGGAGCCTGCTTCAGATTCTGTGTCTCCCTCTCTCCCTGCCCTGCCCCTGCTAGCTCTCTCTCTGTCTCTCTCTCTCTGTCTCTCTCTCTCTGTCTCTCTCTCTCAAAATAAATAAACATAAAAAAAAAAAAAGAAATTAGTCAGGCTCAATGCAAGACTTTAGGGATACAGGCATGAATGCCTGACTGAAGGATCTTACAGTCTAGTAATGAAGATGAATAAATAAACAACCAATGGTGATGCAGTGTGTGTGTGTGTGTGTGAGAGAGAGAGATAGAGAGAGAGAGAGAGAGGGAATCTGTGTATGGTGTGCACTAAGAGTTGGGGGAACAAATAGAAGGGTGTGAGTTATTCACCCAAGGAAGGGAAGGTAGGACAGATTTCCAGAAGAGGTACATTTGTACTGGGCCTTGAGGAATAACTGAATTTCCACCAAGTGGACAAGGGAACAGGCATCTTGAGCACAGAAAGGAGTGTGTGCCAAGGTGCTGACCAAAGTGCAACATGTGAACTAGCTGTGTGTGCTAGGAGCAAGGGCTTGGGTAAGATGGGAAAGGTAGTTGGGAAGGAAATGTGCTGGTTCTTGGGGGCTTTATGAATCTGAACTTTAACTTGTAGGCATTGAGATGGCTTAGGCATTTCTCAACTATGGTTGAGAAACAAAACTCTGGTTGGGGAAGGGATGCTGGCAAAGATCTTGTCCTATGGAATCACAGAGCTCTTGACTTCGGATAGGTCTCTTTCCCCTCTCTGCGTTCAGTTTCTTCACCTGAAAAGGGAGGGTTAGCTTTAAGTGTCTTTCTTACTCTGTCCTTCTAGATGTGTATGCCTTCTTTGGACAAGTCTTCTGTGTTGTATCCTTGTGTACCTAAGACAGGGGCTTACTGAGCAAGCCAACTTATAAGCATGTGGTGTCATGCAGAGGCTTAGGGCAGCCAATCCCCACTCCCATGATCCACAAGCATTTCAAGATGACTAAAATTCTACCTATTGGACAATGTTCCTTCTTAAAGTGTAGAAGTTGCCTATTAATGATTTTTTTTAATCTGGCAAGTATTATTAGGTAGTCTTTTAATGGAGAACAGCTTTTTGAGAGAAACTTCTGGAAATGGAACACAGACTTGGAATGCAAGAGCTTTGGGCCAGAGAGAGCTGGGAGGGATGATCAGTCTAGGTGGGAGAAAGGCTAAGGCCAACTTTGGACCTTTGAACAATTTTACTAAGCCCCACTTAAGTGGCTTTTCTCTCCATTAGACTGGAAGTCCCCTGAAGGCATGGGCTTTGTCCTTTCTTTCCCTGAAACTGGCCCACAGTGGGCATTCAATCTGTTTGTTTGTTTATTGATGGAGTCATGAGTGCTTCCAGCACTGCTCAGAGAACTGCCTGCTGAGAAACCAGTCATAGAAGTGGGAGCTGAAAGGGACCACACTCAACCAAGAGAAAAGGGGTGATCATCCAAGGTCAGAGAGTGAAGAGATGGCAGAGCCAAAGAAGGTGTTTGGCTTTGAGTCCAGCATTTACTTATCTCCTGCCCTTGTTCACCTGAAAGAAGGTATTCGTTAACCGCTGACCCATAGACAGTGCCATGGGGATAGCTCCCCAGAGACCCCACAAAGGAAGATGTCTGCTTCTCTCCCTATGTTGCTGGCTGAGGCCTTATGAAGAGCTTGGTCTCCAAGAGCCATTTCTGGCAGAGTCCAACAGTTGGGTCCCACCCGTTGGGTCCTAGCCATGCCTTTATATACCCAGAACCCATCACCAGGCCCTCACAGGGTGTGCACAACTTCTGAGAGTCCAGAAACTAAAACTCTTGGGAGTTGGAACCCAAACACTCCTGGGGGGATGGATGGATCCCATGGTAACAGCATGGGGAGCAGAGGACCATGACTGAGCCACCAGAAACTTAGAGAACTCAAGCTTCCCTGCGGGGGGGAGGGGGGGGCGGGGGGGCAGATGGAGCCTTCAATTAATCTTCGTGCTTCTGCTCATGATTGAAGGGCAAAGGGCAGCTTAGAGATACAGCAATGCTTTTTCCTCCTCCCTTACGCAGGGGAAGGTCTGAGTTTATTGGAGGAAAGTGATTTCATCAGTTCTGATTTATGCCACCTAATAAGATCTCTCCCCTCTCACTGTCAGCCTTTCAACAGATCAAAGGTAGGATATTAAAACGAAGGCAATTTCAACTTGTTCTCCAGGCTATGCTAATGCCCAAATCACCCTTTCTCTCCATCTGTCAGGAGAATTGATGGATGTGCAAGAACCCCAGGAGGCAGAGAAAGCATTTCCTTTGTATACATCAAAGGATGATACCTGAGCATTCCTCCAAGCCATTCCTTGTGTTTTAATTGGCAGCAATATATAAAAATAATTACCAGCCCTCCAGGAGGGAGTCAGGGAGAAGACTCTGTGTATAGTCTTTATGAGCTTCCCCAGAAGACATAGACCTAGAGATCTGGGCAGAAAGCCAGCTTTGTGGGTGATGATCCCGGAATCCTCGGGTGGGGACCACAAAAAGCCATCCTATCCATCCCCCAGCCTCTAGCCATTGGATTCCAGACATCAGGCTGGCTTCTGGGGACCTTCCTGGGCTTTCTGGGATGTGTTTGAGATCTGGATCCTGTGGTTGCCTGGGGCCTGGATGGCTGCCCTTGGCAAAAGGCACTGTGGTTGGTGGAGGAAGATGCAGATGGGGATTTTCCCAACTTGACTCCCCAAAGGGGGGGCAGTGATGTCAGAGGTTTAGGGAATATAAGCAATATCCCAGCACTTTGAAGATACTTAAAAGTCATCCAAGCAGACTCTGTGGTAATAGGTACCAGGGAAAACCAAGCCACATGTTAATACTTCTAAATGTACCATGGGAAGAAGGGAAAAAGAAAGAAGGGAAAAAAGTCTATATCATATCTGGTTTCCCTAACACAGGGTTCCAGTCCTTCCCATAGTCTATTTTTTCCTTCCTCATTTCTAGGGGCTCCAAGGCTCTTTATGGACCAGTATGAGAACTAGGGAGGTTATAGATATGTGGTATCAATCCTCTCCTCCCCAACCTCTCTACTTCCCATCAATCTATCCATCTATTTATCCATCTATTCATCTATCTGTGCATCCATCTGTCCACTGATGCGTCCATCCATCCATTTATCCATCCATCCATCCACCCATCCATCCATCCTTATAGACTAGAGAACCACCACCCCTCTACCACCATGTTGTGGTCTTGTCTTTCTCTTCATCAGTCATCCATGGGTCTGGTAAACTCTAAACCGTTTAAGCATGAGCTTCAGGATTCCTTCCCTGGATTGACTCTCTCACTAGCCTCATTTCTCAGAAGGTCTCCCACTCTCCATTTCATCTGGGAAATATGCTTCTCTACCTACCTCCCTGTCCCAGAGCTCATGGTTTATTCATCTCTTGTCTTTTGCAAGGTTGGTGCCACTGTTTGAAATATGCTTCTCCTTCCTCTCTTCAAAGCTCTACTTAAACTCCTTCTAGAGCCTCCTGACCTAACCCCTCATGGTGCTGGTCCTTCCTATATGCATCATCTTCTCAGTCTTTCCTGATTGATCTGTAAGTACTTACTGTACCCTGAATCCATGCTAAGATCACTGACACAGAGAGACTAGCCATAATCCCTCTCCTTTAGCCTAGGAGAGAAATGAAAGAAACAAGTAAAACACACTTAAGTTGTTTTCTGATCAAATGGAGGAAAACTTAACCACCTTCTCACTAAAACACCTGCGAAGACACAGAAAAACTTGACATGATGAAAGACACAGAAAGACATGATGAAAACTTCGACTTTAACCAAAAGCAACACTTAAGGTAGCAAATGTGTCATCCACCACCACCACCCTAATCCCTATTTCTATATCCATCCAGAGATTTCAAGTCCCTGAAAATAACATGGCAGGAAGGTAAGGACTAGAAGTGGCACCTTCATCCTGGGAGGTGAGTTTCCCCAATGAAAGGACCTTCCTGTGGCAGATGGAGGGCAGCCTTAGTAGTCATGCATCTTGAGACAGAGCTCCATAGTAGCATCACCTAAGGAGCTTCTTTAAACCATGGTGCCTAGGCCTACCTCCAGAATTCCCGAGTCAATTAATTTGGGTTTAGACATATTATCATTCAAAATTTCCTCCAGTGATTCTAATGTTCAGCCAGGCTAGCAAACCACTGGTTTAGCCTTTCAGATAGTCCTTGGTTGACAGAATCAGATAACTAGTCACTGGGTGAGGAGTAAGATTCCACACCAGAGCTATGCTAGATGAATATCTGCTTAGATGCTAAAGATTTGCCTGGGAATTGTACACACCAACCTGCTTTTCATCTATGTATCTGAGAAGCTGATTGAACTAGCACCAAAAGGCTAGAAAACCAAACCATTTAACTCACATTACCTCCCTAATGACAAACACTGCACCTAGATAAAATTAACCTTATTCAAAGAGAAGGAGAAAAAGCATAAACTCCAAGAGATATTTGTTAACCCATGTTCATAGCAGTATTCACAATAGCCAAAAGGTGGAAGCAATCCACGTATCTATTGACAGATGAGTGGATAAATAAATATGGTATATACGTATATAAATACAATGGAATATTCAGCTGTAAAATGGAAAGAAATTCTGACACATTCTACAACATAAATGAATCTTGGAGACATTATGCTAAGTGAAACAAGGCAGTCAATCACACTTACATGAGAGCTACCTAGAGTAATAAATTTATAGACAGGAAGTCTATAGACTTCTGAATGGTGGTTCAGAATGGTGGTTGTCAGGGCCTAGAGGGAAGGAGGAAACATGGATTGTTGTTTAATGGGTATAGAGTTTCACTTTTGCAAGATGAAAAGAGGTCTGTAGATGAATGGTAGTGATGGTTACACAATGATATGAATGTACTTATGCTACTGAACTGTATACTTACATATGGTTAAGATGTTAATAAATTTTATGGGTTTTTTTTTTGTATTTTGCCACATTTCTTTAAATGTTTTCAAAAGATACAGAAAAAAATTTAAGGTACTCTTTTTTTTGATTCTGAAGAACAAGAAGATGGTAATAGCATCTTGAAAGCCAGGAAAAGATCAAACCTCTGAATATAATTTATTACTACAATGAGGGGGGGAAAAGTAGATGCTTATTTGGCATCCTCATTTATGTATAGGAAATTTTGATCCCTAGGAAATAAAAGCAAAAATCCAAAGAAGAAAAAAAGCTGAGATATAAGAACATCAGCATAAAATGGGAAAAAATAAAGATAAATTTGGAAGACAAATTGAAATGCAAAGGGAGCTGGGTGGGACATGGGAATGTTGCAAGGAAAGTAAAGTTGAAAGAGCAGAATTCAGATTTGCATTGTAGGTAATAATGAGTAGAACTGGCATCACAGAACATTGAATCAGCAACGGGGAGAACAAATACAAGACCCGATCTTTGAAGTCAGAATAAAAGATAAAAGTTATGAAAATGAAGATGAGTAAATAGGAGAGAATTGAATTTGAACTTGAAAACTATAGGTATTGCAGAGGATTAAACCCAGAGTGAATAGAGCAGAAGCATGACAGCTTTACCTGGGGGAAACACAAAACAAAACATTCTGAAGCTGAAAAAATATATTGTTAAGAAATGTTTATTATGTTCCAGGTAAACTGAATGAAAAGAAATTCATACCTAGTCATATTCTGCCAAAATTTTTAATTGTGAAGAAGAAACGAGGAATGTTATCAAAGAATCCACTTCTCAAAAAACGGTCTGGAACCGGACAGTTTATCAATGAGTTCTTCCAAAATTTCAAGTAAAAAATAACTTCTATGCTTTATAAACTGTTGCAGGAACAGAAAAAGCTGTATTCATACTCAATTCACTCTTTGAACTCAGTTTAGCCTAATAGCAAAAGCTATCAATAAGAGCACAGAAAAGAAGCTATAGACCATTCTCATTCATGAATATTTTATTAGGATATAAATACTCTAAGTATAACACTGGCAACAGAATAATGCAATAAGTATAATCTACCATCTGCCACCATGAAGACAGAATGATCCCAAGAATACTATGGTAATTAAAATAATGAATTCTCTTACAGTATAATGGATTCAGTACATGTAATCTCAATATATTCTGAAAAGTCACTCAGTAACATCCACAAATCCTAATTTTAAAGACTTAGGGGCACCTGGGTGGCTCAGTCAGTTGAGTGGGTCCGACTCTTGATTTGGGCTCAGGTTATGAACTTATAGTTTGTGGGATCAAGTCCCAGATGGGGCTCTGTGCTGATGGTGTGGAGCCTGCTTGGGAATCTCTCTCTCCCTCTCTCTCTGTCCCTCCCCCATTCGTGTGCCCTCTCTCTCTCTCTCTCTCTCTCTCTCAAAATAAATAGATAAACTTTAAAAAAATCAGGCATCATACTTTATGAGAAAATGTTAGAGATTTTCCTATTAAAATCCAGAACAAGATAAATATGTTCGTTGCCATAATTGTTAATAATCATAATCATTCTTCTGAAAATTCTGATTAATTCATAAGGCAGAAAACAGAATAAAAGTTATACTTATTGTCTGAAAATAACATTAGATAAATAACATTAGATACCTCCAAAATCTAAGAGAACCAGTGGTAAAACCCTTATGATTAATAAAAGAATTCAGTAAAGTGCCAAGATACAAATGGATGTGTACATCTCAATATTTTCCTAAATTCTAACAATAACAGAAGATGGAATGCTGAAAGCATCTCCTTAACATTACTAGTAACCACCAAAAGAAGCTCATGAACAAACAAAATGAAATAAACATTGTGGAATAACGTTAGCAAGAAATGCATAGGTACTTCATGAAAAAACAAAAACCACAAAAGGTTACTGGGATGCATAAAAGATGTTTTGAATTAAGAGAAATAAGTCCTGTATGGGAATAAATTTTATAAATATGTAAATTGTGTACAATTCAATTTATAGATTTAGTGTTGTTCCAACTAAGATCCCAGTGGGATTTTTTTGGCAGGGGTTGGGAGTATCTTCACAAAATAAAACTAAAGTCCATGTCATAAAATAAATAGATGAGAAAAATAAAACAGAAAAATAGACTAGAACTCCCCCATCAAACATTAAAATACCTAATAAAAAACTATTAGAACTAATAAATGAGTATAGCAAGATGGCAGGTTATCGGATCAATATATGAAAATCCATTGTGTTGCTACACACTTAAAATGAACAATCCAAAAATGAAATTAAGAAAATTCCATTTACAATAACATCAACGAGAGTAAAATACTTAGGAGTAAGTTTAACAAAAAATACAAAATTTATACTCTGAAAACTATAAAACGTTGGAAGAAATTAAAGAATACGTAAATAATGGAGAGACATCTCATAGTCATGGGTTAGAAGACTTCATATTATTTAGATGGCAATGCTCTCCAAATTAATCTACAGATTCAACACAACCCTCGTTAAATTCGCAGTGTCTTTTTTTTTCTTCAGAAATTGACAAGCTGATCTTAAAATTCATATGGAAATACGAGGGAGCCAGAATATTCAAAACAATCTCAAAAAAGAACAAAGCTAGAGAACTCACAGTTCCCAACTTCAAAATTTACTACAAAGCTACAGTAATCAAGACTGTATAGTAATGGCATAAAGATAGACATACAGATCAACTGAATAAAATCGAGAGTTCAAAAATAAATTCGTTCTTTAATGGGCAGTTGATATCAACAAGGGTGCTAAGACAGTTCAACAGGAGAAAGGATAGTCTTTTCAAAGAATAGTCTTTGGGGTGATGAAAATGTTGTGTTGGAACAACTTAGCAAAAGGATGAAGTCAGACCTTTACCTTACACCATATACAAAAATTAACTCAAAACAGATCAAAGACCTAAAACTCTGTAAGATGCTCAGAATACAACATGGACATAAATCTTCCGGACCTTGGATTAGGCTATCGTTTCTTAAATATAACGCCAAAAGAACAAGAAACAAAAGAAAAAAATAGACAAATTTTACTTCATCAAAATTAAAAGCTTTCAATCTTTAAAGGACACTATCAAGAAAATGGAAAGACCGGGGCACCTGGGCGACTCAGTCAGTTAAGTATCCAACTTTGGCTCAGGTCATGATCTTACAGTCATGAGTTCGAGCCCTGCGTCGGGATCTGTGCTGACAGCTCAGAGCCTGGAGCCTGCTTCGGATTCTCCCTCTCTGTGTCCCTCCCCCACTCATGTTCTGTCTCTCTCTCTCAAAAATAAATAAACATTAAAAAAGAAAGAAAATGGAAAGACAAGCCACAAAACAGGAGAAACTATTTAAAAATTATATATCTGATAAGGGAAATGTATCGAGAATATATAAAGAACTGTTACAACTCAACAACAAAAGACAATCCAGTCAAAAATGGGCCAAGGATCTGAGAAGACATTTCTCCAAACAAGATAAACGAATTGCCAAATAAGCACGTGAAAAACTGCTCAATCTCGTTAGTCATTAGGAAAATGTAAATCAAAAACCACAGTGAGATACCACTTCATACCCGTGAGGATGACTATAATCAAAAAAGACAGTAACAAGTGTTGACAAGGATGTAGAGAAATCAGACCCCTCCCTCATACAGTGCTGGTGAGAATGTAAGATGGCGCAGCCACTTTAGAAAATAGTTTGGCAGTTCTTCAAAAACTTGTGCGTAGAGTTACCATATGAACCAGCAATTGCACTCCTAGTTAAATATTCCTAGTGAAATGAAAACATATGTCTACACAATGTTCATAGCTGCATTACTCACAATAACTAAAAAGTAGAAATGACCCAACGTCCATCAGCTTGATGAATAGGTAAACAAAATGTGGTATGTCCATTCAGTGGAATATTTTTCAGCCACAAAAAGAAATGAAGTACTGATACATGCATGAATACAGACATGGATGAGTCCTGAAAACATCATGCTAACTGAAAGAAGCCAGACACAAAAAAGCAACGTGCTGTATGATTCCATTTGTATGAAATGTCCAGAACAGGCAAATCCAGAGAGACAGAAGGTGGATTAGCACTTGTCAGGGGCTGGGAGAAGGAGAGACGGGGCATAACTGCTAATGAGCAAAGGTTTTCTTTTGGGGATGATGACAATGCCCTGGAATTAGATAGTGTGATGGAGGTACAGGTTTGCCAACCTGCTAAAAACCACTGAACTTTCCACTTTATAAGGGTGAATTTTATGCTTCGTGAATTAATCTCCATTAAAAAAAAATATTTAAATCCAAAATGATTACATCAGCACCATATTAGTGCAATCTTGCCGAAACAACAAAACAGATCCCAAATAATTTGTAAAGATTTAACGTGTCACAAAGGAAGCATGTCTGTTTATAAGAACATGTGTGTTCATAGAGAATTACACAGAAATGTTAACAAGCATTGTGTCTGGGTGGTAGACTTGTGGGTGATTTTTATTTTCTTCTTTTTACTTTTTTGTATTTTCTAAATTTTCTACAATGAGTCAGAACAAAAATAAACATGTTTTTTAAAAACAAAGTGCGTCAGTGTATAATTAAGTCCCAGGCTCCGGAGTTGCTGAGATGAGGGAGGCCAGCAAGGGAGCTCTCTGCGGAGCCTGCATGGGGAAGGGCGCTGGCGAGGGAAAGATCTGAGAGTGAGCAACGAAAGGACACTCCCTGCTTCACGTCTGCCTCTGTGTCCCTTCTTTCCCTGGATCTTCTACCAAAGCAATCGCCAAGCCCCAGCAATGGAATCTCAAGGTCGTGCCTTCTCCTCTTGACCCGAGGGCCATTGCTACGGCCTCGGTTCTCTCCGGCCATGGCCTCCTGGCCGGCTTACTGTCCCCCTTCGGCTAAGTCCCCTGTGCCCTTTCAAAGGCATAGATTTGTTAAAACCCTGCAGTGGCCTCCACCGCCTCCGAGGCGACCCCTGGCTGGTCATCAAAGGCTCAGGCCCCCTCTCCAGGTCTTCTCTCAGGTAGGCTGGTGTGTGGTGCTACAACCTCGGGAAACGAGTCCTGCCTCCGCACCCCCCTGGCCCCCAAGCCAGTGTTCCACCTCCCGTGCCTCCAATTCGCTGCCTCCATGCTTTGCTCAGGCCCCTCCTCTCCCAGCAAAAGCTGTCCATTTACCTCCACCTGTCTGCCCTTTATTCTACCTTCAAAACCCAATGGAAAGGTTGTCTCTTCCACGGAGCTTTGCTGATCTTCCCAATCGGAAGGCATCCCCACACACCATGGAGCTGCCCTCTCATCTCAGACGCTGGGTTGTCAGGCTGCTGAGACTACCAGCGTGGTGACTCCGTGCGTCCTCGTGGCCACAATTAGAATCAGATGATGTGGGTTCTCCAAAGCCCTAAACACTTTGGGAAAGATAGCTACAGCTTTGTGTGTGTATTTAGAGGCCCTTTATGTACAGCGACAGTGTCTCCTTCCTGCCCTTGCTCTAGGCTCCAGGTGGAGTCACGGTGCCACCGGCACGGTGACACTGCCCCTTGGAGGTTTGAGGGAATCAAGGACCGTGTTCTCTATGTGTGTTGAGTCTTTATGACAAGACTAACCCAGAAAAGGTCTCAGTAGACTCCCATTTTATGAAAACCCCCTGCTTAGCGGAACCAAGTGGAGATTACCATGGCCTCGGAGGATGATAGGTTTAGGTTTGAAATTGCTGAGACGGATGTGGAGAAGTTAAGGTATCCACAGGAAATGGTAGATTACACTGCAGATAGGAAAGCTGTTTAGGAATAAGATATCAGTCCCCTGTTTTCACTGACAGAAGTCTCAGACAATACTGGCAAGTGTCTGGGAGTGAGGACGCATTTTGGCATCGTTGCTGACTTGGACAGAGTAATTCTGTTGGACTTGTATTTAAATGATCTAAGTGGGGGCTCCTGGATGGCTCAGTTGGTTAAGCGTCCGACTTTGGCTCAGGTCATGATCTCATAGCTCATGGATTCGAGCCCTGCGTTGGGCTCTGCACTGACAGCTCAGAGTTGGCTTCGGATTCTGTGTCTCCCTCTCTCTGCCCCTCCCCAGCTTGTGCTCTCTCTCTCTCTCTCTCTCTCTCTCAAAAATGAGTTAGTAAACATTTTAAGATAAATCAGTCCATTATCTCAGTGTTTTGCCCTTGGAAAAGAAATATATAAAACCAAAAAAGAAAAAAAGGAACCAGGTTGTCAAACTTCTCACTTATGCGGAACGGTAGGAGTTAGATGTTAGACAGATACAGAGTTGAAATCTCAGTTCTGATGCTCGGTGCCATGGGGTACCAGGCACAGCACCTGACCTTGCAGGAGCCCAGCAAGTGTTAGCTGCCCCCTTCCCGCTGCACTCTGGACCTCTTGTTTGTACCTGCCGTATTCTATCAGGTACTGTTTGTGAACGTGCTCTGTGTGTCCTGATTGCAAACTCATTGAAGGCCACTGCGCCTACTTGGTACACACCGTAGATATGCACGATGAAAGGGATATGGAATGGGTGATACATGCTCACTCAGGGTGACCAACCACCTGAAGGGACCATTCCTGGGGTCAGGCGTGGGGGAGAATCTATCCCTCTCTGCCAGTAGACCCTGGCAGGGGGTGAAAGGTCACAGCCTAGCCCCCAGAGCCTGACTCTGCCCCTGACAGCCAGGGTTTCTCTGAGCTACCCAAATCCTCCTCCTCTTGTCCCCTCACTAGTGCAAGTGATGACACTGTGGGAGACAATTCTGGAGTTTAGTCTAATAACAGGAACACCATTTACTGTGTACTTAGGATATACCTGGTATAGATTCTACGCATTATCTATGCATTTTCTCATAAATCTTCCTAACAATCACTTTATTTTCCCCAGTTTACAGATTACAAAACCAAGAGGCTCGGAACATTTAGACAATTTGCCCGTGATCCTTCATCTAGAAAATGGCAAAGCCGGCTTCCACAAAAAAGAAAAAAAAAAAAAAAAAAAGGCAGCCTCTATTTCCAAAGAAATAGCTAAAATCACACACCACCCTTTCAGCAGAAAAGAGACAGATTTTCTGGGTCGTCACAGTCTAAAGTCCCAGACTGAACCAAGACTCAAAGGATGGTAGACCTCTGCCAGGCCCCTCCCAGGCTGGACGGGTGAGAGTCTTGATTAAGGGGTTGGGTGAGAGAGCCCATGCACGTGCCTGGCACAGTGCCAGGAAGCCAGCAAATGCTCCCTGAGACTTACTTTCCTTCTGCCCTCGGACTTCCCAGACTCAGAGCAGCTTGGGCCCAGTCAGATTCAGAACCATACTAGGGAGAGAGATGAACCAAGAAGGGTAGCCATCTGCCCTGGGCTAGGCATGGAGCCCTTTCTCAGAACTTTCCAGTCTTGCCAGAAGGTCACCACTTAGTGTCCCAACCCCCTAGTTCTGAAACCAGGTCTCTAGACAATATCTGAAGAGTATTTATTGTCTGTGCCCACACCCTGTCCCCCTCCACAAATCTGAATTCTGATCAGCTTCTCCTCCAGGTCCTGCAAAGACAAGAGAGTTCTGCCTGAATGTTTCCTGCTCTGCTCTGGCTAGGGCTTTCCCTCCTGCCCTCTTGGTTATGAAGATTGAGGATCCCTGCTTCGGGTACCTAGCGCTCCCCATGTGCCCATCGGGCTCAGAGTCAGATGGAATCAGTCTAGGAGGACTTCCTGGAGGAGGTGAGTGTTGCACTGAGATAGGAAGTAGAGAGGCAAGGCTAGGCAGAAAGAAAGAACAAAGGGTCCTTGACTCAGAAAGAACTTAAGCCAAACCTTGGAGGTAGAAAAGGACAGATTTGGGGAACTAGGGAAAGATAGGGGTCAGTGACTTCGCTAGAATGAGTGGAAGGCAGGGACACCAACACGAAAGCAGACAGAACTCAAAGGAAGATTTGCCCCAGCCAGGTCTTGGGGGTCTGTGGGTGGTTTCTGATCAGAGGAACAGGATTACTTAAGTGGTGCCACCTGCCGGCTTGGAGGAAGCTTGGGCCCAGCCCCCCCTTCACCACGCCCCCTCTGACCATTCTGCCTCAACAAACAGAACTAAGAATCCTGGGACCGCTTCGTTATTTCCAGCCTCCCCGCCACCTCCCCTACCCCACACACCAGACTACACTCTCCTATTCAGGCCCTTTTCCCTCTCCCCCTCCCGCCCCCTCTCCCTTCCAGGTGGGCCCCTCCCCTGCTCTCCAGATGTTCTGAAAGGTTTTCTACTATAAGGCCCTGCAGGCCCCAGGTTAGCAGATGTGCAGCTGAGAGGCAGGTTAATTGGGGCCAGGGGAGGCGGCTGGGGCTGGGGCTGGGGCTGGGGCTGGGGGCCGAGGCAGCTGCGTTGGCCCAGAAGGCCTGGTGCCTCCCAGAGGAGGCCTAGCAGACTCATTCCTGTCTGTTGCAGCTGACAGAGCAGGAAGGAAAGGGGAAGGGGCTGGGGGGCTGGCCCAGCTGGAGAACAGAGCCTCCTGACTCCCTGGCTGGGATGAATCCGGGGTTTCCTCTTCATCCCCACCCCCACCTGGAGCTCCGGAAATTATGAATGCCCCCCAGGTAGTCAGCCTTAGGAGGTGCTACCCCAGCCGCTGCTCTTTATTTCAGTTAGAGCTCCATGCCCGACAGGGCCAAGGGCTGCAGGGACAGAGATCAACCCTAAGTAGCAGGTTGTTCTAAATAATGTTATTCTTGGCTTTGGAAGGTATGATATGGCTTTTTATTTATTTATTTTTTTAATTTTTTTTAATTTTTTTTTCAACGTTTATTTATTTTTGGGACAGAGAGAGACAGAGCATGAACGGGGGAGGGGCAGAGAGAGAGGGAGACACAGAATCGGAAACAGGCTCCAGGCTCTGAGCCATCAGCCCAGAGCCCGACGCGGGGCTCGAACTCATGGACCGCAAGATCATGACCTGGCTGAAGTCGGACGCTTAACCCACTGCGCCACCCAGGCGCCCTGACATGGCTTTTCAACGTTTATTTATTTTTGGGACAGAGAGAGACAGAGCATGAACGGGGGAGGGGCAGAGAGAGAGGGAGATACAGAATCGGAAACAGGCTCCAGGCTCTTGAGCCATCAGCCCAGAGCCTGACGCGGGGCTCGAACTCACGGGCCGCGAGATCGTGACCTGGCTGAAGTCGGACGCTTAACCGACTGCGCCACCCAGGCGCCCCTGACATGGCTTTTTAAAAAATGAGTTTATTTCCCGTCTCTGCTGTATTTAGATTGAGACACGTACTAAAGTGCAGCCCCAATAACACACTATCTGATGATGGAGGGTGAGAGCCCCGCTCACACCTTCTATCCGTGGATACACCGCACACAGAGTTCCCGCCCACGGCCGAAGCCACATCACTGTGTGTACCTGGCTGTACCACAGGGGCCCTGGATGCATGTGGGGTCAGAAAAGGCCTCCTGCAGGAGGAGACTTCTCAGCCAAGGCCTGATGGACAAGTGGGACTTGGGCAGGCGAGCAGATGGAGAAATAGGAGGGAGTGTTGCAGGCAGAGGGGATAGCAAAGAGCAGGAGTACCGGCTGCAGCCTAGGAGGGTTACAAGTCGCTCCCTCTGACTCCAGCAAAGGCTGGGAGGGTGAAATAGGGAGAGGAGGGCAGGGGTAGCTTAGCCAAGGAGTTTGGGCTTTGTCGTAGAGCAACTGGGAGTCCCTGAAAAATTTTAAGGAGGGGAGTGACGTGTTCAGATTTGCGTTTTAAGACCCACCTGACAGCAGCACGGGGGACAGGTTAAGGCAACTTCAGAATGGAAGTGGGGGGTGGGGGGCGCCTGGGTGGCTCAGTCTTTAAGTGTCCGACTTTGACTCAGGTCATGATCTCGTAGTTCATGAGTTCGAGCCCCGCGTCGGGCTCTGTGCTGTCAGAATCCGAGACTGCTTCGGATTCTGTGTCTCCCTCTCTCTCCGTTCCTCCCCTGCTAGAGCTCTGTCTCTCTCTCAAAAAATAAATTAAAAAAAACATTAAAAAAAGTTTAAAAAAGAGTGGAAGCAGGGGACCATTCAGAGGCTGTTGCAACGAGCCAGGCAATGGATGATGGCGGGCAGATGACAGTGCACAGGGGAGTAAAGGCAGGAGGATTTATTCCGAAGCAATCCGGATGGGCAGTCGCTGGGACTGATGAGATGTGGGAGTGGTGACAGAGTCAAAGATGACTGCCAAATCCCTGGATGGGGGAACCATATGAATGGTCGTGCCATTTCTTGAGACAGAGAATACTAGAGAAGGAGCACTCACAGGAGGGAAGATGGTGAACGTTTGGGGAAATGTTCAGTTTGCGGTACCGTTGGCTCATCCAGGTGGAGATTCCAATGGGCAAGCCATGCGCCCATCTGGGCTAGAGAGGTAGACCCAGAGCCATCAGCATGTAGGCTAACTGGGTCCACGGGCAGATAAGAAACTGCCTGGGGGACAAACTGAGGAACAGATAGAACAGAGGGACAAGGAAAGAGCCCCCAAAGAACTCCACCATTTATAGGATGGGCAGGGGAAGAGGAGTCTGCAAAGAAATTGAGGAGGGGCCAGAGAGGTGGGGGGAGAGCCAGGAGACTGAGTTCCGTGGATAGAAGCCCCGGGAACAGAGGCCTTCAGGGAGAGTGGTCAACGTTAGCATATGCTGCTACAAGATCACGTAAGGTGAGGCCTGGAAGGGGCCTGTTGGACTTGGTGAAGGTCCAGTGACCTTGGTAAGAGCCATTCTGATGGTCTGAGAGGGCCACAGAAGCCAGACTGGAAGGGACAAAATGGAGGCATCTGGCGTGGACTGGAAGGAGAGGAGAGAGAGAAAGTGGTAGCTGTAAGGGGCCTGGGGCAAAGCCTCAATAACGTACGGGTGATCCTGCTGCTGAATGAGTATCAGTCCGTTAAAGGCACCTGGTGTGATGTCTGTCACATGGGAGAAACTCAAAGAAAGTTCCTTCTTGCCCTCTCTTCTATCTCCTGCTTTCTTTCCTTCTCTTCCCTCCGTCTTTCCCAAACGGTTGCCTTGACACTGAGGCGAGGCATGGGGCCAAGGTCACCTCTTCTGATGGTCTTCTGTGGCCTCCAGCCCCAGAAAGGTACTTCATTCTCTACTCACAGGGTGACTAAGGCAGGACCCCCTGAAAAATCCCCCGGAGAAAGAGTTAATTTCTTCTAGGAGGCATGGGGATTGGGGAGAGAGCTGGGGTGGCCAAACTTCACAAGGGGACAGAAGTGACCTCCTCTCCACGGGCTGCCAGGGCCCCCCCCCCCACCAAGGCTCAGCATCCTTTTAACAGCCACCACCCCAGAGAAACTCACCCCCACCAAGCACCGTGGGCCTTCTCTCTTCCCTCCCTACCACCCAGACCCCTCCAAGGTCCCCAAAGTCCTCGTGACCAGCTCCTTGTTTGAGTTGTTTTATTTAAGGGTGACAGGGGAAGGAACGGGCTCCAAGTCCAGAAACAGGCATTAGGACTAGCGAGGAAGAAAAGCCACCTTGGCTTGTGAGAGAGTCCCCTAAGGGGTCATATTCCAGAACAACTGATCTTAGAGCCACCTAGATGACACCTAGGCTCGTAGACAGTCCCCTTTCAGAGCAAAACAGCATCTGCCGGCCTGGCCTGGGTTCCTGCTGGCTGTAGCACTACCACTAACTCGCTGGGTGACACTGAGAAAGTCACTTCCCCTCTCTGCTGCTTGGTTTCCTCACCTGCAGAAGAGGCTGTTGGACCTGCTGACCCCAACAGTGCCTTCCAGCTGGGTATTCCAAGGTCCTGTGGTCTGGGGTGGGCGGCCTCCACCCACGCAGCCTCTGCCGGTGGCCAGAGCAGGAGCCGGTGTGTTCACAGCCTTTTCCGGTTGGCGTGTGGATTTCCACACTCCAGCAAGCGGCTGACAGCCACCTTGGCTCCAAAGGCTCATAAATGGGTGGAAAATGACTCATAGACTCTCGGAAAAGACCACATTTTCCCAGCCCCGGACAGTCTTCTCTCACCGGGATGGCGGGATGGCGGGATGGAAGGATGGCGGCAGGCTGGGGGAATGGGAAGCAGGCAGCCTGTTGCAGAGGTGCGGCCAGAGGAAGGCAGGCCGCAGGCACACGGAGGCTCTCTCCACCTCTTCCTGGCTGTGATCTGAACCTTCTCTTACCTCCTCTCTGGACTACTCTAAAGCTTCCGTGGCACGGAATTTGAACAAGATGTTGTGAGCTCCCAGAAAATGTAGAGAGTGGATTGGAGTGAGATGGGGTCAAACCCCTTCCTGCCCCCAGCCAGATGCAGGCAGTGTGATTCCAGGGAACTTTCAGAAGGAAGTGCTCTAGGCTTTCCCCCTCCCTGTGGTTTTAGATAGCCAGGAAGTTCTTCTCAAAGTCTAACCTTTATGTCTCCACCTGCATCCTCCAAGAGAGTATCTGGTACGTCTCATTGCCTCTGGATGGGTCCACAACCAAACCTTGTGTTTCCACCCCATATGTGCAAGGGATTGCAGGGGACCAAAAAAAAAGGGGGGGTGATTTAAGGCTTGAGGACTTTGCATAGATGGTGGGCAGTGCCGGGGGCGGGGGGTGGTGAATGGAAGGCTTAGAATGATTGTGGCCCATCTTAACTGGGGTCCAGGGAGGAGCAGCATGCCCTAGGAGCTCCTGGACAAAAAGAACAGTGATGCTCAAATTTTAATTGCATACCAATTGCCTAGAAGGTAAAAGGATGGGTCTTGTTAAAATGCAGATTCCGAGCCACTGGGTCTGGAGTGAAGGTTGAGAGCTAACATTCTCCCACGGCTCCATGACGCCAGTGCTGCTGGCCCGTGAGCCACACGTGGAGTAGTGAGGGTCAGAACCGCAGTTCCCAGATCTGGGTCTGCCTCAGTGTCGTGGGGCAGATGACCGTAGGAACAGACCTCTGAGATCCCTCACAGCTGCCCTTCCGCACAGTCTAGGATCGGGGTTAAGAACACACATCGGCTTGGAATTCAGACGAACCATTTATCAATTCTGTGATCAACTCCCCAAACCTTAACTTTCTGTTCTATAAAATGAAAATCACGGTACCTCCTATAGAGATTTGTTGCAAGGAACAAAGGTGATGTCTGCTAAGCATTAGCCTAGAACCGGGTATCATAGTAAGTGTTCAACAAACATTAACTACCAGGACGATTCTTATCACGCCCCTACTGGGCTTCACCTGGTTTTCATCATTTTCGTCAACTCCCGTTTTGCTTTCATACGCTAATTTTATATCATGTTCACTTGCACTGACTTTCTGTCTTAGAAGCTTAAGACCACAGTGTATGGGAGGGGCAGGGTAAAGATGGGTGTCTGCGTGTGTGTGATATTCCCACAACAAACCACGAGCCACTGAAAGGCAGGCCCTTGTTTTAGGACTGGTCTCAGGAACTTTTCTGCTATAGTTCTAGGCACTCAGCAAAGCCTAAACAAACAAACCAATGGATGGATGGACGGATGGATGGATGGATGAATGGACACCAGTGGTTGGATATCCTCTTTCCTCTAGACATACCCGGAACCCAGGCCAGGGCTCTGCCCTGATGTCAGCTGCTCAGTGAGGGCATTAATACAGGAGGAAGGAAACTTGCCTCTGTCTTCTCTCCATGGGGGAAGGGGTCACCCACTTCTTGGCTCCACATGGGGCCCACGTGCACCGAAACCACCTCTGAGTTATGCGCTCCCTCACCGCCACTTGGGGTGCTCCTGCCTCTTTCAGATCTCTCAGGCCTAAGCCTGGGAGAGCTCCATGGGACTCAGGAGGCAGGAGGGTGAGGACACCCACAAGTCTGGGCTGAGGTGTTCCCCATGGGGCCAAGGCACCACACTGCTCCTGGGTGGCCCTGCTTGGGCCAACTCTATCCCAGACCAGCATTTACGGCCGAAAAAACCTCCACAGAATCCCAGGGCCCAGCCCACCACGGACACTCTCCTAGACTCTCCAGGAGCCAAATTACCCATGTTCAGAGCTTCATCATATGCAGGGGGCTGCCCGCGTGCCCGCCCACCCACCCACCTCAGAGAGGCCTCTGCCCCAGACGAATGTAGTAATCAACTCCCGGAACCTTGAGGAGATCCAAATACAGTAGCATATAATCACGGAGCCCGAAATAGCTGTGCCAGGGAGGCCATCTGCCATCTCGGTGCGTCTCTGGGGACCCCTCAGCTGGGCCCCACAGCATGGCTGGGCCTCAGGGCCCTTTCTGGCTGGCAGGCAAGTTGGGTGGCACTTCCAATATTCACTAGATCACCTGACTGGCTCAGGGGCAGCTTGGGGGCTTCTCCATGGCAGATTGGACGTCTTCAGAATGGGATTTGGATCAGCACTGCCCTGACCTCAGGGCCTTATTCTCCCCGCAGCCTGCCAGCCTTGGACCTTACTTTGCCAGATGCCTGCACCGCTGGCCCATGGGCTACTGCTCCCTCTAAGCCGTCTGTTTTCATTCTGACTCAACCCTCAGCTCTTCACCCCATGCACCCTCCCATAGGATGCAGGCTCGCTTGCTCTTCTCCACTGTCCACCTTCCTCCTTGTAGCCTGTTGAAGGGCGGCTCCCTAAAACGTAAGCCCATGTCCTAGTTCCCGGAACCTGTGAATGAGACCTTCCCTGGAGAAAAGGGTCTTTGCAGATGTAATTAAGTCTCTCAGGGTGAGATCATCTGGATTATGTGGGTGGGCCCTAAATCCAATGGCAAGCGTCCTGATAGGAGACCAGAGAGAGATGCAAAGAGAAGAGAAGGTCACGTGAAGATAGAAGGCAGAGATTGGATGATGCGGCCCCAAAGAATGCTAGACACCAGGAGAAGCTGGAAGCGACCCTGCTGACACCTTACTCTCAGACTTCTAGGCTCCGGAACTACGAGAGAATTAATTTCTGTTGTTTTAAGCCACCCAATTTGCTATGGCAGCCCAAGGAAACAAATATATCTCTTTTCTTCCGGATTGGTTCTTAATCTTCAATGCGCACAGAATCCCCTGGAGGACTCCTTCTCCTTCTCCTCCTCCTCTTCCTCCTTCTTCTTCGTCTTCAACAAGAGAGAGAGGGAGACACAGAATCCGAAGCAGGCTCCAGGCTCTGAGCGGTCAGCACAGAGCCCGATGCGGGGCTCAAACCCACGAACCGTGAGATCATGACCTGAGCTGAAGTCAGATGCTTAACCAACAGAGCCACCCAGGTGCCCTGGAGGACTTCTTAAAACACAGACTGCTGGTCCCTCTGGACCAAAGATTCTGATTCAGTAGGTCTGGGGTGGGCCTGAGAATGTGCATTTCTAACAGGTTCCCACGTGATGCTGATGCTGCTGGTCCTGGGATCACACTTTGAGAACCACTATTCTACAAGTTCTATTCATGACTGTGTTGGCCCATTCTCTCCCCCAAAAGCACCTTCCTCAACAACCCCCCTCCCCTAGTGACGGCCTCCTCCTTCCCAGGGTGCTGAGGAGAGCTGAGAAAATGCCTCCCTGAGGGAATTCTCCAGTCCTACGTGTAACTGGCTCTTTCTTTTGAAATCCCCCAGGCCTTCCACTGGGGCCTTTTAAAGATCTGCTTCAGCGAGGCTGTGAGTGGTAAGGTAAGTCATGGTCAGGCTCTACTACCCTCACCACAAGAAGACCCTACTTAGTTCCATGCCTGACTCTAACTCTACCCCACTGGGGAATCTTGAGCAGAGCAATTTCCCTCTCAGGTGTGTCTGTAAAATGGGCCACAAATGCAGATGCAACTCCTTGCAAGGGTAACATAGAAAAAAACTGTTCCTCATGAAAAGCTTCTAGAAAGATCTTTTTTTTTTTTTTAACATTTGTTTATCTTGAGAGAGAGAGAGCATGCGAGTGAGCAGGGAAGGGGCAAAAAGAGAGAGGGAGAAAGAGAGAATCCCAAGCAGGCTCTGTGCTGTCAGTGCAGAGCTCAATGTGGGGCTTGAACCCACAAACTGTGAGGTCATGACCTGAGCCCAGACCAAAAGCCAGACGCTTAACCAAGTGAGCCACCCAGGGGCCCCTAGAAAGATCTTAAGTCTCCGCACAAGTAGATTGTTATTAGGCACAACCAGCCTCAGGCCCTCTCTCTAGGAGTCTGGGGGTTATGATCAAAGCCAAGGGTCTCTAGGGATCAATGCTGAAGCCAAATAATCAGCCCCAGCTTCCCCAGGCAACCAACACTCTCCCCTTGTTGTGGGCTGAAGAGTAATGGATTTAGGAGGTGATTAGGATTCGGTAAGGTCATGCGGGTTGAGCCCTCGAGAATGGGAGTAGTGCCCCCATAAGTGTCAGGAGAGAGCCTGTGTCCTGTCTCTGCTCTGCCAAACTTGAGGGTGGAAGAAGTCAGCCGTCTGCAACTCAGGGAAGGACCCTCACCCTCCTGCTCAACCGTGTTGGCAAGCTGATATCAAACTTCCAGTCTCCACAACTGTTAGAAATAAATTTCCACTGTTTACAGGCCACGTAGTCTATGGGGCTTTGTTAGAGCAGCTCAGACTGGGCTCCATTCAACCCCAGAACTCCCAGAGTAAGGACTGAAACAGCCCAATCCAGGCTTCCCGCCCCCCCCCCCCACAACAGCAGAGCGCACAACCCAAAGCCAACCCTGGGAGCAGGTGCTCTGGAAACATCTTGGTCCCCAGAACGCCGGAGATGACCATTCCTGAAGGCTTGTCATCTGCTTGCTCAGCAGCCTCAGAACTGGTCTTGAGAGGCAGCCCAGAACCACAGTTATGCGCGTAGATGCTGGGCCAGGCTGCCTGAGTTTTGCCCATGGCTCTGCTCTATACTCGCTGCGAGAACATTCGTCAAGTCACATCACCCCCCTGTGCCTCAGTGGTCTGCTCATCTATGAAATGGGGCGATGAGACAGCTACGAGTAAGCATCCTGAAGGAGTGCCGTAAGGGGTAAGAAACGTAAGAAGTAGGAGCCCCTCACACATGCAAAGTGCCATCTAAGGGCTGGTTATTATCAGTCTGGCTGTGGTCATCTGTCTGGGGGGACGACTGTCCCTTGGAGGGTGGTCAGAGGTATGGAATGAGGGGGACCTGCTCAAAAGCCCCTTGTTTCACCTTTTCTAATCCTTGTCCTCACAGAACCTCTGGCACTGGCCAGAATGGTTTCACCATTTTCTCCTGGAGAAGCTCAAGCCTTTCCTCCTCATTCCCCCTCACAGATTCCCAGGAGGCCAGAAGCGTTCAGAAGGATGCTCTCCATTTGCACAGAGAGAGAAACAGAGACCCGGAGAGAGGAAGCACACAGCAATCATAAGCGATGGAGAGACAGGGTCAGTAACCCCATGAAGACATTCTTGTATCTCTGGAGCATGACACCCTTCCTCTGGGGACACCTGTCTGCCAGTCACTTCATTTGACCCTCCCACTTTAAAGAGAGGGAACTTTAGGCTCAGAGAGGGGAGGAGACTTGCCCATGGCCTCGCTGCTTCTTAGTGACAGAGCCCGGACTTAAATCCAGGTCTCTGGATCCTAAAACATCGTGTCTTAGAGGCGGTGTTAAGAGATGGAGGTTAAGAATATGGTACTTTGGAATCTGTAGTGCAGTAGAATGCCAGCTCAGTGACATTCTAGCTGTGTGATCTTGGGCAAGTTGCTTAACTTCTCTGGACTTTAGTTGCCCCATCTATAAAATGAGAATGATAGAAGCTACTTTATAGGGATTTCAGGATTATATGAGATATGAATGTGCTCAGCATTTTGAAGTGTGATAAGTCGAGCCGCTCCTCCCTTCCCACATCACCCTGAGCCCAGCTGCCTTCCCATGCACACAGGCATGCCCCTACCCCCACATACGTCTGTCCACCTCTGACTTCTCCATCTCTTCCCCCTCCGAAGCAGGCAGCCAATGTGTTTTAGATTGGCTGGCTTGCGCTGAGAGGGTTGTGGTGGTTCTAACTTGGGTTTCAGTTTGGAGTCTGGCACTGCTCTTGATTAATTTCCCCAGCTCGGCACAATGTTGGCCAGTTTCATGTGGCTGTCCTTTGCAATTATGCATTTCTCCCCGTAGGGTGTCCAAGATTGGGCTGTTTTCCTGTTTTCTCCCCTTTATTCCTGCCACTGTGCTTTTCTGATTCTTCTCCAGGGACCCGCCAGCCTGCATTTCCTGGGCCCCGCCCCAGCCCAGTCCTGAGGTCTTTCTGGGCTGTTTTTCTGCTTTTCCATGCACTCTCCCCCTTGCCCTGCCTCACCCCCACCCAGTTTCTATTTTCCCCCAGGCTCCACTGGCTTCCCGTGGTTTCTCTTGGCCTTGGCTCAAGCCTGGCGTGACACATCTGGCATTGCCATCCTCTCCCTCCCACACTGGTTGGGGAAGAAGCAACCAGGGAGGTGTATCCAGGGAGGTGGTATTGTGGGGCTGGGTCCTACCCACCCAGGTGCCAAGCCAAACAGCCCATGCACCATGTGCAACTGCTTACCTAGGGCCCTACCCCTAACCTAACCCCACTCCTGACTAATCCAAACCCACTTTCTACTCCCCGGTATCTGGTTCTAGCTGGTAGAAAGTGAACCATGGGACGGAACCTTCTCTGTGGTTCCAGGAATGTCCACAAGAGTCTGTGCAGGGACCCTCCCTTTCGGAGGTGAGGAACAGCCCTTTCCAGGGACCTGAGCCCCTACGTGCTCTGGGGAGGACGTACCACCTGGCATGGGCAGGGATGTGTCTCCTATATACTACCTCCCTGATCCACTGACTTCCTACAGGATGGAGGAAATTTCTAGTTGTTGGTATCTGTCAGGAGGGAGGGAGGACCACCCAGTGATGGCCACCAAAAGTGACTTGCTTTCCTTGCAGCCATGATGGAAAGGGCACAGCCTTTGGAGCCTAACAACCCTGGGGGATAGCCCTGCTTTTCCCACTCGCTAACTCTGACCTTGGAAGAGTCCATGAGCCTCTATTTCTTCATCTGCCAACAGAGGTGGCCCATATTGAAGAGGAGGTTTGGTGAGAAGGAGATCGGATCATGTACATAAAACATGTCATGTAGCACTGACACACGGAGGGCCTCCCACAATTGTCATTTGTTCTCACCTTCTCCTTTCAACCTAGCCACGTGGGCTGGTTTTACGGTCTCTATCTGAGACAGAGGGGCCTGAATTAGTAGGACAGAGCCTCATTTAGAGGTCCCCAGCTTCCAACAGCTCAGGATATAACCCCTACAAATAGAACCTTTGAGTTGGGTTATGCACTCCCCCTCTTCTCCCCAGCACACACACACACACACACACACACACACACACACACACACAGTGATGTCGTACATGTAGAGTGACCCCTTTCCAGTTTGTCTGAGATGCTTACTCACCTTACTCACAGGTACCTCAAATTCAATAGGTCCACAAGGACCTCGGTGTCTCCCCTTTCCCTGTGCCCCTCCCCAGAGCGCTCATCCTCTGGGGTTCACGACTCACTCATATTCTTACTGTGCTCTTACTATGTGCCAGGCTCTCAGTGACCAGCCTCTCTGGCCACCCAGATGCGAAAGCCAGAGACACGGCTATCAAATGGATTCCTCCTCTCCTCCAACCCCCACCTCACATCTAGTCCATACTACTAGCAGTAATAACGGCAGTAGTAGCAACAAAAGATACTGGTTGTTTTTTTTTTAATGTATATTAACTCATTTCCTCCTGGCCTATCGAGGTACAGAGACGCCACCTCCAATTTACTAACAAAGAAATGAAAACACAGAAGTTAACCCGCCCAAGGTCCTACAGGTGGTAAGCGAAGGAGCCGGCCCAGAACATCTGACTCTAGAGTCCATCAACATCTTTTACCCCCACTACCCCTGCCTTTCTTCATCTGCTATCGGGCACCCTTGGCTTACCAGCCCCTTCACTGGCTCCACACCTCCAGGCTGTCCTCCGTAACTGCTGCCAAAGTAATCTTTCAACGATGCAGACTCTATCACCTTGCTCTCCTGCTAGAAATTCTTCTGTGGCTCACCAGTGGCCAAATCCTTCACAAGGTTCATGGCTAATTACCTCTTGCTCATTCCAGATCTCTCTCCACCACTGCCCTCCCCCACCCCCGGTCTCCCAACACACACACAGTGCAGCCAAACTCACTGCCTTGTAGAGTCTCTAGAATTTACTTGGTTCCTTATCTTCGTGTCCTTGCATGCGCTGTTCTCTCTGCCTGGAATGTCCCTTCCTGACTCTTCACCTGGTTGATGCTTACTAATCCTTCAAGAGGCAAGTCAGGTTGCAAAGCCTCGAAAATGTGTATAAAATGAATGGATCACTGGCTAGGTAAATGAATGAGAGCATAACAGCATCACCACACATTGCAGCTGTGTGGAGTCTTCTGTTGACAAATCCCTCTCACGTTTACTACATATTAGGTCGTCCTGACAACTCTGTGAGATAGGCAGGGAAGGTAGTTATCCCCAACTTGAAGGCGGAAAAACTGAGGCACAGAGAGGGTAAGTGACACAATAGCGAGGATCAGAGCCAGGACTTGAAGCCAAGTTCTCTGCCTCACAGGCCAGTGCTCTCTCACAGGATGGATTGCAAGGGGCAAAAATCTATTCATGTGCCTTTAAACTGTGGGAGGAGGGGACTGGGCCTCTGTCCCCTGCCCTGACCCACCCAGACAATGGGGAGTGATAGTGCTGCAGGTGGAAGTCATTTACCTAGCTCCCCCAGCCACCGGGTCTGCCCATTTCTCAGAAAGTGCAGAAGAAACTGCCTTATAGCCCCAAAGCATCATGCCTAAGTCTGAAAGATGAGACCTTTGGAATCACTAAGCAGGCAAAAGATGTGATTCACAATTAAACAAACAAACCAACAAAACTTAACCTTAAAATAAGTGTGAAGTCCAGCAAAAGTCTAATGTTTTTCCCCTATAAATACCTCTTTGATGCTTTGGATGAAATGTCAGAATCTGCACACAGGCGTCCCTCCATTTTTGGCTGCCCCTGCCTTGCTGGTGCCCTAAGTAAATGTTTAGTCTGCCCTCGGGTGTGGAGACCAAGCACAGGTTTTGCTGGCCTTTGATCTTCTGATGCTGGGCTGCCTGGCCCTGTTCAGGGGTGACCTAGATGGAGGGAGAAAAGGTGCCTGGGGCCAGAGGCCCAGCACTTATTGGGATGGAAGGTGGGAAGGTGAGAGAATGAGGGGAGGCAGGGGCGGGCCCATCAGGCAGCTGGGGGCACTGGGGTGCAGACACAGAAGCAGGAGGGTAGGGAATGTCCAGGGCAGGGGTAGGGGAGGGAAGCCCTGACTCTGGGTGGGTGTGGCACAGAGGGTTGGCCAGGGCCCCCACGGCTGGGCCCCTCTGTCTATGGTGTAAGGGGGCCTGAATATGGGTTATGGGAAGGAAAGCCACCTTTCCCACCTCCTTTGTCCTTCCACCTGAGGACAATCAAGACAGTTTAGAGTTGTCTGACTCCTACACCCATGGACTGGGCAGGGACCATGACAGAACCCACAGGCCAAGGATGCCAGAGGCCTTCGTCCTGACAGTGCCGGTTCACTGTGCCTCAGTTCCCCTCATGGCTAAATGTTAGGCCCACTCCTGTCTCTCAATTATGATTTCTCCCCAAACATCTGTTTACTCTCCCATCAGATGTAGGATGTACTTGAAAATTCAGTTGGCTCAGCACGCACGTATTAGGCACCGGCTATGACCCAGGCCCTGCGACGTGCACTGTGTGAATAAAAGGCAGCACCTGGCCCAGAGGATCACAGCTGGCGGGCTTAAATCACTAGATAGCACCTGTTTCTGCTTCCGCCCTTGGACTCAGTCTTGCCTCCATGATGCCCCTACTGGGTGAGAAAGGAACTGCAGGGCTCCTTGAAGAGATGGCTCTGTCCTGGGTGGCCAGTGAGACTCTCAATGCAGTCCCACCCCCAAGTAGGGGAAATGGGTGTCTGAGCCCAGCCCTGCCCCCGAGCCCTGGGGGCTAGAGCAGTTTAGGTGGGGTGGGGGGAGAGAGCTCCTTCCTGACACTTCTTTGAGGCGGCAATCTCCAACCTCCGCCCCCCGGGGCTCCATGGCAGAAAGCCAGACACCCCAGGACCGCTGTCCCGGTGGCCCCACCTAGGGAGGCCCCATTCCCACAGTCCTCCGGTGGGGGCCTAGAGCCCTCCTTCCCGAATGCAAGAGTACACATACACACGCTGTCGACAACAAAACCCCCGAAAAAATCCAAAGCCTGGAGCAGCTTTCTGTCTGGAACATGGGGTGAGAACGGGGGGGGGGGGGGGGGGGCACAGAAAGGAGGGGAAGACGAGGCAGGGGGCCTGGGACTGTGAGTCAGGCCCCAGGAAGCTGGCGCCCCAGCCCAGCCCTCCAGTGACTCACAGAGACTGCAGGCTCCGCAGCTCCCACAGCGCCTCTGCGGGGATTCCTCCCAGCTGGTTGTTCTGCAGCATCCTGTAAGGGGAGGAAAGGGCTTGGAGGACCCACACAGCGTGCGCGGAGCTGGGGGATCCTCCCTCCACCCCTGACCCGTGCCACACCCCTCCCTCCTGCCCCAGCTGCCGTGCCCCAGAGTGTCCTGTGCCCTGCCCCGTTAGTGGGGTGTCAGAGGCTGCCGAGGCACTGCGGGCCGTGCAGGGGGCTGGGAGGGTGTCTCAGGAGGGCTTCTGGGACGAGGCAGGGCTGAAGAGGACCGTGGAGAAGAAGCAGAGAAGACAGTTGGGGAAGCAGTGAGAGGCGGACGTCAGCACACTTGCAATTCTGTCACGATTTGGTCAGGAAGGACACTGGGAGATGTCCGCTTTCTCCCCAGGCATGTTTCCCTGTCTATGCACCTGAAAAACTGAAGATGTCTTTGGGGAAAGGGAGGATATGGATGAGGGCAAGACTCCCCGCCCCCCACTCCCCAGGGTGGCAGGGGCCCAGGAAAATATATTTTTGTGGAATCCGTGTCTACAGAAACAATTTGAGGCACCCCGGATCAGCATGTCAGCGGCAGGCTGCTCCTCTGGAACTGGTCTGGCCGCAGGTCCCCAGGACGACCCCATAGATAAGAGTCCTGGAGCTCTTCTGGGCACCTGGGAAACCTCATGCACAGGGCAGAGGGTCAGGGAGCACGCAGAGGGGAGAAACGGAGGCCTGGGTTGTCCCTCAGGGTGGCACTGTTGACCCCAGCATTCCCCAGGCGTCACAGCTGACCTTCAAAGGTTTGAGCAAGGCACAGGGAATCTAAGACAGGGGGCGCTGAGCAAGGATCCTGCCTGCCTATATCTAAGGGAGGGAAAAAAAAAAAGCCCCTGGCAGTTGCCATCTGAACGCTCTTTACCTGTAGGCCTGGAGAGCTGGGCCCCAGAAATGAGGATGAGGGGGGCACATAGGGTGCAGGCGCTCTGGAGTCCAGGAAATAGGGGGGAATAATGAAGGAAGCTGCCGAGTGCCCCAGGCGGAGTGAGTGGGCCCTCCCCCAACCTGGGTGCCCTCACAGCACCTTGCCCTGTGCCACCCGGGCCAGGCACGGCCCCAGAGACTAGGGCCGGGTGCCTCGGGAACCTGGAGCGAATGAGCATTCAGTGAGCCCTACTGCGTGCCAGTTATGTCACCCATCCTCCCATTTAGGCGACTTGTCAACCCATCTTTCAGAGGGGAAGGCTCAGAGGACAGAGGCATCTTGCTCAGGATCGCTCCGGTACGATCACCACGCTTCCGGAAAAGTAGCTCATTTCCTAAGCTTTAAGCCGAAAAACCGTAACAGCTAATGTGCCTGGTCGCACAGCTTTGTATGTATTGACTCAAACTTATCCCACAGGGTTTGGTCCCAGAGTCCAAGCCCCTAACCGTGACACACATGGCCTCTGTCATGACGGCAGGGGACAGCGACAGCCAGAAAATGCCGAGCGGTAAGATGATGCGCCTAAGTAGTTACTGATGGCTCCTCTGTGACTGTCCTGGTCAGAGCCACACCTGTTATCTCTCCTGAACTCCTTTTCTAGATACAGAAGAATCCCAAACATGCACCAAACCACAGCACCACAAGAACAAAAGACTGTTGCCCTCGCTGTGGGCACGGCCTGGAGCCTGAGAAGAGCCCCTGAGGCAGGCAAAGCTGAGGAAGGGGGAAGAAGAGAAGAGACAGACCCTGAGCGCGGAGAACCAGGGGCTTGGGAGTGGGGTCCTCCCTGCCCCGAGGCTGGGTGAGTGTGGCTTGAAGAGAGGGCCAAGCAGGGCCCCTTCCTCTTCATACCCTGTGCTCCTGAAGGTCTCTTCGCCTCCACTGGCCCCTCCAACCAGATTCCACACAGCACAAGATGGGACCTTTCCAATTACAGTGTTGCCTCAAAGGTAGAATTTAAACCTGTGCCTCCCAGGCTTCCTTACAGTATAACGGTCACACTGCAGGCTTTGAAGTCCCACAGCCCTGGATTTGTGTCCTCAACGCTGCCTCTCTCCAGCTGTGTGATAGCTGCAAGCTACTACTTAAACTCTGCGGGCCTTAGTTTCCTCCTCTGTTAATTGGGGATAATGCTAATGACCGTGGGCACTGATGAAACGGATTCAACCAAATAACCCCTGTAGAGCACTTACAGCAGTATTTCACACAAAGGAAGAGCTCAGTCACGTGTCAGCTGTTATTACTATGATCAAATAGTTTTATCACGTACTAGATGACGTGAGTAGGTCACTTGCCCTCTCTGGGCCTCAATTTCCTCATCTTTCAAAGGAAGAGGCTACCAGACCGATGCAGAAAACCTCACTCAGTTACAATATTCAGTGCCCCAGGACATTTCCTGCCCTCTGCCCTGCTTAGTACTTCTTCCAGACATGTTGGCCTCTGGCATCGCAAGAGTGGAAACTTAAAAAAATAAATAAATAAGTAAATAAAATAAGGAGTGGAAACTTCACTTGACTTGCCCTGATTCTCACCCAGAGGCCTCAGGATGCCTGGAGCAAGGATACAAGAGACATGATGGTTGGGCAAACAGGAAGGGACGCCCACCCCCTCCAGGGGCCCCAGAGGCTGCATCTAGCCCCTCGGCAGGCAGAACCGGGCCTCCCCTGAGCTTGGCAATGCATCTCTACCCCCATCACCCCCTCAGATCCCCCTTCCCTTTCCTCTGTCAAATCCCAGATCCAGAAAGATCTTGAAGTTCCCCGAATTGTACCTCCCTCCCAACCCAGATGCTGTAGCATCTTCACAGGGCACTTAATCACCCTTCCAAGTGCCAGGGAAATCCGTGCCTCTCCAGACGATTCATCCCATGCCAGGCAGTCTGGTCTGTGTGTCAAGAAAGTCTTCGCTTTCACGGAATCAAAACCCACTAAGCTGAAGGTCGCCATGGCGGCTGGCGGTTCTGCCGCTCTCTCCCTTGCTGTCCCTGGCCTCATTTCCCAGCCATCACCCCTCTACTGAACCACAAGTGGATTGTCAAAGCTGGAAGTACCTTTAGAAGGGAAGAGCCCTTTTGCTTTCCAAATGACGAGGCAGGGGCTATTTAGATGCGATGTTTACAGAAAATGGATTGTTCATAAAAACCAAATTCACACGGGCAAAAAAAAAAGAAAAAAAAGTGACCTGCCCTCAGTTACAAAGCAAACTAATGGCAGAATCAGGCGTAGGGCCCATGTCCCATCTCCTAGGCCACTGCTTTCGGGAGCACCTTTCCCTGCTTCTCTCACTGTCCCTCGTTCTGTCTGGTGAGCCAGAGTCTGTCTAACGCACTGCGTCTCAACCCTGGTTGTGCATTAGAACCACCTGGGAAGCTTTTCCTAAATCCCAGTGTCCAGACCACAGTGCAGCCCGATTACTCTCCGGGGCCGAATCTCTGGGTGAGGGGACGTTAGGCATAAGTTTTGCAAGGGCGCCTCTAATGAACAAGCATTAGTCTAGGGGAAGTCTAGCCCTTAGACCGCTCCCTGGGTCACCTGGGAAGCACCACTGGGAAACATCTGTCTGGCCTGAGAGGCATTTGGGGACAGGAACCATGAGTGTGAATAGCTAGAAGGTTCCAGAGAGGCGATCCACCAGTGGGTTGACAAAGGTCCTTCCTTTGGTTCTGTGGAGGGGCCTTGGGGTCACTGGGGTGGGCAGGCAAGCTAGAGCCTGGGCTCTACTCACCCCCCTCATCCAGTTTATATCCTCCCTCCCCTGTCTTATTTTTCAGGACTTCCACACAAGGTGTTTGTGTTTTAAGTTTCTGCAGGTAAACATGTTGGAAAATGTATTCCAGCATCCGCTTTTTAAAGGTAAGAAAACTGATGCCCAGGGAGAGGAAGCCTGAGTGTCCTCCATGACACCTGTTCTGGGATCTGCTGCTCATGAGACCCACTTCCGGACGTCCAGTCTTTTGACAGGACAAGGGCAGTAGGCCCCACCTGCTGGAGAAGAAAGGCTCAGAGGGTCTCCCTGGGTTCCTGGAGCCTCCAGCAGCCTTCTCCCATGAGCCAAGGGGAAGGGTCCCCCAAAACAACTCACAAGTCTCTCCTCCCTAGGTCCGTTCGTTCATTTCATCAACACCAGTGGAGCCCCAATTCTGGGCCAGGCATGGCTGCTGTCCAGCCAGGAGAGTAAGCATAGTCAGCGTCAACCTAAGACCGCTCGCTACAGCATGATGAGGGCAACACGAGAGGCCCTCAGGGGCGGGGCCTGAGAGGTTCTCACTCCTCCCCACCCCTCTGTGGCCTCAGGCCAGGGCTTCCGTTGGGTTTGAGCCCCAGCTCCTGGAGGCAGCCCGATGCCCTTTTCCAGCCTCAATCTTTAACAACATGGCATGAGCCAGGAACCCCAAGCCACAGCCTCCCAGAGATTTGGGGGCTCAAACCAGGAGTAGAGAGTCTGGGGAAAATCTCTCGCCCAGCCTCTTGAGGGCCTAGAGCGGAGGCAAGTCCTTGAACTGTCAAACCCCTCTGTTTCCCAGGTCTGGGTCTGTTGAGAAGCAACCGAGGCCCGACGGGAGTCTTTCTGGATGGCCCAGACCAGCCTAGCATAGACAGGGGTGCAGGCCTCAGCAGCAAAGACACCAAGGTTCAAGCCTCACGCAGCTCTCTGGGAGAGGGGCAGCTGTGGGGGAAGAAACTTGTGAGGGAAGAGGCAGCTGGGGCACACACACGCGTAGACTCTCTGTCTCTCTCTCTCTCTCTCCTTTCCTCTCCCCCTCCCTCTTTCCTCTCTCTACCCCCTCCCTCTCTCCCTCTCTTCTTCCCTCTATCTTTCTCTCTCCCACCCTCTCTCTCTTCTTCTCCCTCTCCTTCCCTCCTGCCCTCACTCTTTCTCTCTCTCTCTCCCTTCCTCCCTCTCTATCTCCCTCTTTCTCTCCCTTTCTTCCTCTCTCCCCCTTCCTCTCTCCCTTTTCTCTCTCTCTCTCTCTTTCTGCCCTTTCTGCTTCCTCTGTTTGAGGCAGGAGCCATTTAGGGCATGACAGCCTCCTAGGGGCCAGCTCCACACCCTGAAACTGTGGGTCAGGATACAGGAGCTCTGGCCTCAGCTGTGCCCTCACCCTGATAGGGCACACAGGGCAGGTGCCCTCAGGGGGCAGGCGCTTTCCCACACACCTGCAGCAACAAAAACTGTGCTCCCCTCAGGACAGCTCAGAGGCAGGAGCCTTCATAACTCTACAGGACACACATGCCCCCATACAGTCTTTTTATTATTATTATTATTTTTTTAATGTTTTTATTTATCTTTGAGACAGAGAAAGACAGAGCATGAGCAGGGGAGGGGCAGAGAGAGAGGGAGACACAGAATCCGAAGCAGGCTCCAGGCTCTGAGCTGTCAGCACGGAGCCCAACGCGGGGCCCGAACTCGCGGACCGTGAGATCATGACCCGAGCTGAAGTCGGACGCTCAACCGACTGAGCCACCCAGGTACCCCTGCCCACGTGTAGTCTTGAGAAAAGGCCTGAGGCTGGAAATTCCCCGCAGCGCTGGTTCTCTCAATGCCAGCCTGGTGACCAGAGCCTGTGGGGTTGAAGAGTTGGAAAACCAGCAGAGGAAGGAGAGGATCCAAGAGTAATACCTCCAGGTCAGGCGTGGGGCTGCGGTGGGAAGGACAGAGGGAGGTGTCTGCCAGAGTCACTTAGGAGAAGACCAGAGAGGGAGCCCCCCTTCCCTTTTTCGTCCTTCGCTTTTGAGAGCAAGGAGGCAGAGTGTCCCGCAGGGAGAGTCAGGCCTCAGAGAAAGGAAGACGCAGTTCGGGTAAGAGTCCCAGGCCCAGAGAAGACAGGACAGCAGCTAAAGTGACAGTCTCCCGGGACAAAGAGAGATTATTCTGCTGATGGTGGGCTTTACGGCTCTGGTTTTCTTACGGGTCTGGAAATGGAAGGACACTGCAGCAAAAGAAACAACAGGAGACATCAGAAAGTACTTCCTGCCCAGATGCAAGAAGAATCCCCTGCTGTGAAGCACTCGGGTCAGAGAATAAGCTCCCAAGACGACCCAACTCATCTCTAAAGTAGAGAACTCTGCAGTCAAAGTCCTGACACAAAGGTTTGGGGGGACCAGGTGGGTCTTCGAGGAGGAGGCAACAGGGGGGTCAACGGCAGAGCGGGGTGTGGGAGGTCTGGCTGTCCTGGGCTCCAACCAGCAGCCTCTCCTGGCCGCCCGGCTCACTGAGCCAAGGGCGCCAGTTTGCAGAAAGGGGGCGGGAGTCTTGCGGTTTCTCCAAGGCTTTGATTTATTGCCTAATGCAGGCAAAGAAGAAAGAGGAGGCTCATCTCTAAGCCGGAGACTTAGGAACGGGACAGGAGTCTCACATCTTCTGAAGGCCCAGCAAACAGAGCCCGCTCTCTAATCCTGGCTGCAGGTCTGAGCCTGCCACTGGGCACAGACACGCCACCAAGCAGGCTGCTTGCACTGTGCGTCTGGTTCAGGATGCCTCCCCATACCCCCGGGCAGCAATGTTGATGGGGATCAAGACAGACTGAGAGGAGGAGCAGGAAGAAGGAGAAGTGAGGGGCGGGGCACAGAGAGGCGGAGGGAGGGAGAGCAAGGTCTGAGACAGAGAAGAGGAAGGCCGCAGTGACAAGGAGACTGGGGCTGGGGAGAGACGCTGGAGGACCCAAGGGCATCGCAGAGGGTGAGGGAAGGACAAGCCTGGAGTCAGAGACTCAGAGGCGGATCCAGAGAGAGGCTAAAGGCCAGAGGTGTCAGAGACCAACAACATGAAAAAGAAGAAAGTGCTTAGGGGCGCCTGGGTGGCTCAGTCGGTTAAGCCTCTGACTTCGGCTCAGGTCATGATCTTGCAGTTTGTGAGTTTGAGCCCCGGGTCGGGCTCTGTGCTGACAGCTCCGAGCCTGGAGCCTGCTTCAGATTCTGTGTCTCCCTCTCTCTCTGCTCCTCCCCACTTGTGCTCTGTCTCTCTAAAAAATAACAAATAAGCATTAAAAAAATTTTTTTAAAAAAGAAGAAAGTGCTTAACCATGGACCATGGACTGTTTGTTGATCATCGAAAAGCTTGAAGCCATAGGCCAAGGGGCGGGGCCATTACTAGCCCATAAAAAACAAATTAGAAAAGATATTCTTTTCTAGATGGAAATGGCCCCAACCCAGGCACAGGACTGTATTTAAGCCCCCTTCTTACCCATTCAGCCAGATGCTCTTGTGCAGGCAACATCCTGCTCAACCGTACAAAGAAGATCCGTAGGTCAAGTGAGGGCCGAGGGAGTAGCAGCGCTGGGGAATGGCTCACCAGTATGGGAAAGCTCCAAGTGCTCAATCTACTACTCCAGGATCAGCCTTCCAGATCCTCAACAGCCCCTGTGGTGATGTGCCTCCCCAGGAACCTCTCCTACCCACCTCAGACTCTGTGCACCCACTTCCCTCTACGTCCTCTCAGCCTCACTCATCGTACGAACATGAAGGGGGCCTTGTGGGAGGCAGTCTTGGCTGGGACAAAGTGAGCCACGGATTGGGATGAAAGGAGATAGGTGTCTCAGCTTTCCCTTCTCTAGAAGGAACCAGTGGTTGAGTAGCAAGGGGCAAAGTTAGTGAAATAACATAAGGTCCTCTCCAACTCTCAGCTTCCTCTTGCTTTAAAGGAAAGACGAAAGGAGCCGGGACGAAGGAGCCTGAAAACCAAAGGCAGCGAGATATTTACACCGGGAATGGGGACTCAGAGCTGTAGCTGCAGAGAAAGGTTGGGTCTCAGGAGAAAGAACGGGCAAGGAAATCCAGTCTGGATTCCTCTTCCCCTGGCCTGAGATGTCTCAGAGAGAGCAAAGACCTATGCTGCTGGCCGCTATTCACATCACACACACACACACACACACACACACACACGCACATACGCATACACATACACACACTTCACCTCCCTGGAGGGCTGCCATAACTATCCGGTGCAATTAAATGTTCGTTCACAGATCAGAAGGTTTGTTATAAAAAAGGTGAAAGCAAAGCTAGGGAAATCACAATTAAAATGAAAAGTAAAGTTGAGGAAATTAGCAAGCTTGTGACGAATCGAGACTCACATCTCTGTGTAAAATGGGGATTACTTATACTTACAGGATTTTCAGGCTGTAGAGGCCAGAGAATGCTTGTCCTGGGATGTGTGAGAGATGGTTCCCTGAGAGCCGCCTGCAAATCAGGAAGAAGGGTCAGTGATGTCGGCAGGGAACCCACAGGGGGTGACTGCCTTCCCTTCGTCAGCATCTCGGGGATCTGGGAGGGGAAGGCAGGGGTGAAAACTACTTACTGAGATCTACAATGTGTTCAATACCTCACACGCCCATTCTCGCCGCTCACAATTACCCTGCGTGGTGCCTAGCATTATCCCCAAATTTCAAAGGAGGAATTTCTGAGGGGTCAAGTTCTTTCCTCTAAGGGTGACAGAGATAGGCAGTGCCCAACTTGGTGTTCTCACTCGGACCTCACTCACTTCCACGGTCCTGTTCTTCCCGCTCCACGGTGTCCCGTCCCGTCCCCTGCCAACCTGGATTACCCACCACTGCCCTCACCTGCCGGACTGCACTGCATCCCGTCACCAAGGGAGGGCTGGGCACAGACAGGGTGGGACCTTGTCTCCCCATGCCCTCAGCGACACAGCTAACCCACGCTAATCCAGGAGGGTTAGGAAATGGGGTTTGGGAATTAGCTTAACATTCGGGTCTAATTAGGCGTCTCCACATTTGTCATGGGGTGATCGCCAGTTCTAAAAGGAGCAAATGTGACGGAATATACTTAATGCCCAAACCGGACTGAACAGAGTTGAACCGTGGATGATGCGGAAGGCACTTGGGAGCTCCCGAGTCCCCAGTGACATTATTATGCACCTCAGTTCCTACAGAGAGGCTGCCAATATACAGGCTGACATACCTCTAAAGCTGTTTTTTCTTTCTTTTTTTTAAATATATCTTTGTTAAGAATCTTGTTATTTGGCATTTGTTGTTTAAAAAACGAAAGAAGGGGGGCCTGGGTGGTTCAGTCGGCTAAGTGTCCACCTTCGGCTCAGATCATGATCTCACGGTTGGTTCGTGAGTTCGAGCCCTCATCGGGCTCCGTACTGACATCTTGGAGCCTGGATCCTGCTTCTCAGATTCTTTGTCTCCCTCTCTCTCTCTCTGCCCCTCCTCCCCCTCAAAAGTATAAATAAATATTAAAAATTTTTTTAAAAACAAAACAAAAATGTGTGGAAAGACATCATGATATTTGGGGTCCCCAAGCTTGGATTCTAGAGGGGGGCATTCGCCATGGAAGGGTCCTAGAGATGGTAACTTTAAAATGGGCCCAAGCCCTTTGCAGGGACCTAAAGGTAGAAGGACCAGCCTTCGGTTCTCAGGGTGTATAGATCACCTGCCCCAGCTCCTCAGCCTTCACACCTGCCTTTCACTCCACCTTAGAAGGCCCCTGGCTGCCCCTCATTCTGTCACCTCCTTTGAAAACTGGTTTGGGGTCCCTGGGTGGCTCAGTTGGACCCTTGATTTCGGCTCAGGTCATGATCTCATGGTTCGGAAGCATGCTTCAGATTCTCTTTCTCTCCCTCTCTTTCTGCCCCTCCCCACCTCCAACAAATAAAGAAACTTAAAAAGAAGAAAGAAACAGGGCGCCTGGGTGTCTCAGTTGGTTGAGCATCCGACTTCGGCTCAGGTCATGATCTCACGTTTGTGGGTTTGAGCCCCACATCAGGCTCTGTGCTGATAGCTCGGAGCCTGGAGCCTGCTTCGGATTCTGCATCTCCCTCTTCTCTCTGCCCCTCCCCTGCTCACGCTTTGTCTCACTCTGTTTCTCAAAAATAAACAAATGTAAAAATTTTTTTTAAAAAAAAAAGAAAGAAGAAAGAAGGAAAGAAGGAAAGAAAGAAAGAAAGAAAGAAAGAAAGAAAGAAAGAAAGAAAACTGGCTTACTACTCCCCACCAAAAAGTCTCCTTCTCCGTGGGCCAGCCCACCGCACCCGCACCCTGAGCCCTTCCTTACACAGAATGCCCCAGGCGCCCACACTCAGCTGCCACCCCACCTACTAGCTC
Source organism: Leopardus geoffroyi (assembly GCF_018350155.1). NCBI lineage: Eukaryota > Metazoa > Chordata > Mammalia > Carnivora > Felidae > Leopardus > Leopardus geoffroyi. The sequence continues at coordinate 28,597,464 of NC_059338.1, forward strand.
CTGGGCATAGATCTGCTGCCTCACCGGGAAGCTCCCCGAGGGCAGAGGGAAGGTCTTCTATCTTGTTTTCCTCCTGAGCACCTTGAGCTTGTCTTTCACACAGAGGGGGAGCTCAATAAGTATGTGGTCTAGAAAACCCTGCGGTGGCCCTGGGGGTTGATGGGATCCTATCTCCAGCAGGGCCAGGCTGACTGCCTTTGGGGCGAGTACTGTCGAGGGTGGAGATGGGAAATCTGTTAGGGGAGCAGGGGGGCCGGGGTGGAGGTGGAACTGCGAGTGTTTTCAGAGCCAGGAGCCCACGCTTTGCACAGTTGAAGCAAACCTTAGTAAAGGCCCGCGGATCGACAGTGGTGCAAAACCAAGAAAGAGCAGGCTGGGGGCGGGGCAGGGGGTGGGTGGAGGTTAGGGACAGGGCTGGGATGAATGCAAGGATGGGGAGCAGACTGGCCTGGCTTCCCCAAGCAGACAGGCTGGGCACTCCAACCAAAGAGAAGATTTATGCACGCGAGAACAACAGCCGTGGGAAGGCGTTAACCAGGGGGGACTTTGTGGAGGAAGTGGGCCTTGTGTTTGGCAATGATAGAGGAATGGTTTGTGCCCCAGTGGAGGAAAAGATGGTGGGCATGCCAGGTGGGAGTGGAAGTCTCCTGCTCAAATGCAGGAGCGGAAACCAGGATGGTGAACGTGACTGGTCTCAGTGGAGCAAAGTTGGCCAGGTAGGTTTAGGCCAGGTTGGGGGAGGGTCTTAGAAGTGGATCTTTTAGGGGCGCCTGGGTGGCTCAGTTGATTGAACATCCGACTCTTCACTTCTGCTCAGGTCATGATACCAGGGTCGTAGGATCGAGCCCCATGTCAGGCTCCATGCCTGCTTAAGATTCTCTCTCTCTCTCTCTCTCTCTCTCTCTCCCTGTCTCTCTCTCTCTCTCCCTCTGCCCCTCTCCCCCTCTCATACTCTCTCTTTCTCTAAAAAAAAAAAAAAAAAAAAGTGGATCCTTTGGACAATGGGGAGCCAGAGAAGGTTCTTGAGCTGGTGAGATGCACCTTGAAGATGTGCAGAGTACATTTGTAAGAAGGCAGAAGATCTCAGCTGGGAGGCTGGTGCAGCCTCCAGCTGTGAGTGGACACCCAGGGCAGTAGCAGTGGGAATAGTAAAGAAGGGGTAGAGGTGAGAGGTGCTGCAGAGAAAGAACCACCAGGATGGTGGCTGGTAGCCGGACGTGGGGGATGGGGGCAGGTCAAAGATGACCCCCAGGAAGAGACGCGGCCATTGACAGAAAGAGGGAGAAGGTGCAAATAAGAGCCGACTGCAGGGAGGACAAGAGCTAGATTTCAGGGTCCCTATATACAATGTGGCCCCACAACAGCACCCGGGGTCCACAGCGGGCCCAGGCATCGGCTGAATACCCTGCTATCAAGAACAGCATCCCAAGCCCCTTTCCTTTGAGCTCCAGCCTTCTTCCCGGGGAGCCCTGGCTCCTACAGCTCTCAGTGGTCCCAAAGTTCCAACCCCCAGCCCCACGAGACCTCTACTTACAGCTCCTCCAGGAAGCGCAGGTGGTGGAAGAGGCCAGGCTGCAGCTCCGTGAGGTTGTTCATGCTCAGGTCTCTGCATGGAGAGAAAATGCGAAGGGAGCCGTGAGCTGCCCATCGGCCCCAACCCGCACTGTCCAGCTCCAGACGCCCACAGAGGGCGCCCCCCATTCCCACAGCACCCCCAACACACACACACACACACACACACACACACACACCATGCCATCTAATTCCAAAGCCAGCCTGGCCACACACAGCAGGTGCGTTCGTTAAGAGTAAGCACCGGGGGGCGCCTGGGTGGCTCAGGCGGTTGAGGGTCCGACTTCAGCTCAGGTCATGATCTCACTGCTTGTGGGCCCGAGCTCCGAGTCAGGCTCTGTGCTGACCTGCTTCAGATTCTGTCTCCCTTTCTCTCCGCCCCTCCCCCACTGGTGCTCTGTCTCTCTCTCTCTCTCTCTCTCAAAAATAAATAAACATTAAAAAAAAAAAAAAAAGAGTGAGCACTGGGCTGGGAGTCAGGCCTTCCGGGTTCATATGGGCATTCCCTCCATGGTTTCCAATTGTGCCCTCTGCCTCTCTCCTTCCTCTGCCAGACTCCCCCAGGAATGGCTGTCGTTAGGACTCTGAAGGAGGCTGACCTTCCGGTAAGGGGAGAAGCTGGAGAACAACTCATAGGGTTTCAGAGCAGAAGGGAGGGGCCACTGAATACAAGTAACACCTCAAGCTTTCTTTTAACCAAAGGGGAAACGGAAGCCCAGCGATTCCTGACATTACGATCTGTAGAGCAGGTTCATGCAATATTCACGCACTCATCCCTGCAGTGTCCATGAGGGTTCATCTTTTTATTCAATCCCAGAACCAGTGCGATTTTGCTGCCCTCTGAGTTCTCTGCCAGCCACATTCCTGTTAACTTTCCTCCTGCAGACTCCTGCCTTTCTCCGGCCAGAGGACCCGACCTGGAGCACATTCCAGAAGATGCCTAGATTCCTGAGCCGTGGGATGCAGATCCTGATCCCTCCGTGGATTCCCACCTTGGATCAGTCCATCCTTCCCATATTATCTGAGAGATCCAGTGGGTGGTTTCAGGGTCACCGTCCTCTAATGATGCCTTGCACACATGCAAGGCCTACTGTGTCAGGCACAGGCTAACCTTTAACCAAAGAATTCCACGTAATTCTTGCAACAGCCCCAAGGTAGACTCCATTGTTATCTCCATTTCACATTCAAGAAAACAAAGAGGAAAAAGCATTGAGCTTTGGAGTCAAAAGGCCCTGAAGTGGGGGCCCCTGGGTGGCGCAGTGGGTTAAGCATCTGACTTTGGCTCAGGCCATGATCTTATGGTTAGTGAGTTCGAGCACTGCAAGGGGCTCTCTGCTGACAGTATGGAGCCTACTACTTGAGATTCTCTCTCTCTTTGCCCCTCCCCTCTCTGCCCCTCCCCCACTTGTGCGCATGCTCACTCTCTCTCTCTCAAAAATAAATAAACATTAAAGACAAAAGATTTTAAAGGCCCTGAGGTCAACTCTCTCCTCTACTTACCTATCAGATCTTGGGCTCTTAACCACTATGACCTTCCGTTTCCTCATCCATAAAAATGGGATGAATCACACTAAAACTCCTAGGGTCCTTGGTAAGGATTAAATGAGCCAATGCTTACAGACTGCCTAACAAATAGTACATACACAATAAATACGCCTTCTTCCCTCCGTGTGTCCCTCAGTGACCTGTGGGCAAGTGTCCTAAACCAACAGGGGGGGTGGGGGGAGGAGGTGGGAAGGAGTCGGTGCCTTCTTTGTTGGCCCTGCTCTGTTAGCATTTCCTTCTTGGTTGTGCCTGGCTGAGTAGCAATGTCGGAGTACACGCGTGTGTCTCACATTTGGGTTCCATCCTATTTCAAACTCTTAACAGCTGCTTCTCGCCTCTGCCAGCACCCTCCCTGAGGGGTATAGATGTGGGCCCAAAGCAGACCACCGCATTGCTGGGTACCGCCCCCAGGCCTGCCTGCTGCTTTCTCCCTTCCTTAGGAATGCACTTTTGCAGTCAAACCTGAGTGTCTCCATTTTCCCCCAAGAAATGAGGGCGCTTTCTGTGTGTGCTCAGAAAAGCAGGCTGGAGATGGTGGGGAAATGTGTGCTTGGGAGCTTGGTTCCAGTCTATAAAAAGACTGTTTAGTCTCAAATGTTTTATCTTTGATAAAGCCTGGCCTCCGGACGCCATGTCCTCTGAAGAAGGAAGACATTCTGTTCAGAGTAGAGCCAAGGAACTGGCAGGCTGAGCTCTGGGCTGCCTCTTGTCCGCAGCTCGCTCCCCGCTCCATGTGGGGACAGGAGGGCCATCCCTGGGCCTGCCCCATCCAGAAAGAGGGCTAGGCAGAAGGTGTTGCTGGGGTGCTGATGGTGCAGAGCCGAGAAGGGTCTTTGGTGGATTTCATGTCAGAGTTTGGTTCTCGGGGTGTTTCCAGGCTCCGCCAGCCCAGGGTTCCGGCGGAGAGGTAAAGATGTAGGGGTGCACCGGACCGTGGCCAGGGAAAGAATGGCGAGGCCCACGGAACCTGCATCTGACTGGACTCCTCCCCCTCGCGTCCTGGGCCTGGCTCATTCTCAGCCAGGCAGGGAGGCACAAGGTGCCACAAAAACGATTACCTCTAAATATTTACACTGTGCACTTCTGGACATGTCTCCGCAGGAGCGGGAGCGGGAGTTCAAGGAGCACACGGGGCATGTGACTCAGGCCTCATCACTCAGCTGTCCCTCCAGGGGCCGCACCTCAGAGGCTCTGATGTGGCTCCATGCACCCACCCCACGCCCTCCGCCCCACCACCCCGACTAGCGGCCTCATTGTTCTCCCCTGGGGAGGAGGGGGCCTGCACCCCCCCGCCCGCCCCCACATCCTGCCCAAGACAACACATGACCCAGCTGCAGGGCTCTGTAAGGTGGCGGGGGGGGGGGGGGGGGGGGGGGGGCGGGAGGGTGGATTTCAAATTCGGGGGGGAGCTCCATTCAGACCTGGCCCTTTCACAGAAGGCAAGGGGTGGGGCTGGTGCCCAGGAAAGGGGAAGGAAGAGGAACGTGGCAGCTGAGAGAGGGAGGTGCAAGTTTCAAAGCCGAGATCCTCCGATGCCACAGGCCTTGGGAATGGCGAAGGGCCCTGGCAAGAGGCGCTGGGCCCTGCTTGGCGTTAGGGTGGTGGCGGGGCGGGGGTGGGGGGTGCCTGGGCCGTCTCCGGGAGGGAGTCACCATGCAGGAACTCTCAACACAGGGGTTGTCCTGTGCAGTGGTGGCTCTGCGATATGACTTTCCTGGGGGCTCAGCTGTCCTGGTGCAAGCCAGAGAGCACATTCAGGCCATACTTGTACCCAGGGGAAATAAGAGGGCTTCTGATCCCGGGGGTGCCTAGGGTTTGGCTGTGGCTGCATTTGCTCGGCTGTATGAACTTGCAAGCATCTACAAGGGCGGGGGCACATATTGGGCTCATGAGTTCTTGGACGTGCTTGTCTTGTAGGGTGCTGGGCATGTGTGTGCCATGCGTGTGAGGACGCACGTGTGTATCTGTCCGTGTGCACATTAGAGTATTGTACTGTTAAAAGTCACAAACTTTCTCAGAGCATCACACGTTATAAAGATAGAAATTCTTTGGGAGAGGGGCGCCTGGGTGGCTCAGTCGGTTAACCATCCAACTCTTGATTTTGGCCCAGGACATGATCTCAGGGTCGTGGGATCAAGCCCCCCACATCGTGCTCTGTGCTGACAGCATGGAGACTGCTTGGGATTCTCTCTCTCTCCCTCTCTCTCTGCCTTCCCCTCCCTGCTATCAAAAAAAAAAAAAAAGCTTTAAAAAATGTTTAAAAATAAATAAAAAAGATATTCCTTGGGAGAAACAAAGAGGCTGACTCAAGTCTCACTCCTGTGGTTGGAAAACCTTTCTTGGCTGTGTGACCTCTGGCAAGCCCAGTTCCTTCTCTTGGCTTCAGGTCCCTTCTCTGGTCTATCCCAGCGTGCTGTTGGCCCCAGGAAGGGACACAGGCTGCTCAGTGATGCTGTTTGGGGGTCTAACGTGTGGCTGATTGAGATCCCGATGCCTGCTCCACTCCCCTCACCCCATCGCTACTAAAAATACACACGTGTGCACGCACACACACACCACACACACACACACATGCACACATTGCAGCTCTACAGAACCGGCTTCCTGGGCGTGTGACCTGTGTGGGCGTGCGACCTGTGCAGTCGCACAGACACCCACACTCAGAAGGGTCCGGCTTAGTTCAATTTTCTCCTGTTGTCATTTTGAAATCCTTAATACATTTTGAACAAAGAGGCACCACATTTTCATTTTGCAGTGAGCCCTGCAAATTGCTTCTCTCAATCAAAATGCCAGGGGATTCAGAGAATGGGTTACAGCCCCATTCAGAAGTTTTCTTGCGGTATCCAGAGGGGCTATATGTTCTTGTAGCTGGACACAGCCACGCGTGGGAAGGGGGAGTGGGCAGGAGAGGGTCAGTGGGGCGAGGCTGGCAGGAGGAGGAGGGAGGGGAGAGAAGTGAGGGGCAGCCCTGGGCACAGGAAGTGGAAGTTTCTGGCTGCACTTTAGGAAAATGTTCTCAGAGCTTTACCCTGTGAGGCAACCGGACCACCCAAGGAAGCTGGGTGAGGCAGTGTCACCAGGGAGACAAGGAACAGGGTTTGATAAGAGGGAGGATGCTAGGGAACTGAGGGGACAGAGAGCAGCAAAACCGGAAACTGGAGGGGGGTGGGGTAACAGGAGACCCTCCCTCCCCCCCACCCCACTCCCCCCCGGAAATCTGGCTGATACCCAAGGGCGCTGGCAAATTGTTCTGTTTGCATTTTTCCTTTGGGAGAAGAAACAGAGAAAGGCGAAGCCCCTGGGTTCTGCTGGGACAGGCCTGGAGGACTGTCCCCACCTGGCTGGAGAAGATGCCCAGGAAGCTGGGCCCCCTTTGGTGTTGTCTCCACTGTGGGCTAAGGTTGCCTGTCTCTGCAGCCGGGAAAAGGCGGGTAGAGTGACCAGGAGACGAACCCCTGTTCCCAGGCATGGCTACGCCCCAAGGTCACCTCCCTGATGAGTGCTTGCCCCAGCCCCTTCAGGCAGAGGTAGTGTGGCACCCCCTGTGCGTCTACAATATTTTGTCCACACTCCCTCAGCGATGATTTCTGAGCTCCTGCCATGCACCTAGCACGGCACCCGCCTTCATTATTACCCCAGCACAAGGCTAATTAGCTGCGTGATCCTGGCCATGCCACTTGACATCTCTAAGCCTCCATTTTCCCATCTGGGAAAGGGGGCTAATAATAGTACTTGCCTCACACTAGTTGTAGTGAGAATTACCCGAGTTACTAAATGGAAAACATAGTACTTAATAAATATGCCTTATTAATATTCCACTCATCCAACTGAATTATAATGATTAGTATATAATGACCCATAGGACTATGAGCCTCTTCAAGGCGAGGACTTAATCTTAGTCCTCTCTGTACCCTCCAGTCCTAGCGGGACACCTGGCAAATAGGAGTGTGCAATAAACATCCAGAGACCGCATGACCGATGGAGATAGATGACGCTGCCTTCCCCAGCTTCTCTTCCCGGGGCTGACAACCCTCGCTCTCAGGGAGTTCTTCCTGTTGTCTGATTTGACTTTCTCCCGCTGCTCTTTGAGGGCATACCCTCTAAAAAGAACCTAGTCGGTGGTTAGTTCCAATCTGATGCACCATCCACGGGACCTGTCGCTAACAATGTTCACTCGTCTCTTAATTCAGCATCCTCTAGAAAAGGCCAGAGTGGGGCCCTCCTCTGAAGGATCCCTCAGACACCTACAGTGGACCATCAGGTTTCTCTTTGGCCTTTTCCCTTCAGGGCAACGGTCGGGGGGTGGTAGGGAGCAGGACAAGCCAGTGTAGAAATAGCCCAATGGGGAGGGGGTTCCTTCCCCCCGAAAAGGGCCAGGAGATAGGCTGGCTGCCACGGGGACCATCCGGTGCTCAGAGAATACTTGCTGAATTCTTCTGTCAACAAGAGAGGCAGGTGACAGGGTGAAGAGGAAAGAACACGAAATCTGGAATCAGGGAACCTGGTTCAATTAGGCCAGTACGAAGGTCTCTTCCAGCCCTACAGGTCATTATTTCCTGACTGGCTGCGGTGCTCTGGACACAGTGCTAGGCAGGGGACAGAGACAAAGCACAGGGCAGGGTCTGGGCCCCGGAGGAGTTTACAGTGTTGCTGGGGAAGGATTGTTTACTCACAGAGTAACAACAAAAAACCCACATATGTACTCTGCTTTGTGGTTTACAAGCTGCTCCTGCAGCCACTATCCCAATTAAAAGTGTGTGTCCAGACTCGAGACTAAGAGAGAAGCACAGAACGGGGATAGGGTAAACCAGGCTGGCCTCCTGGGGCAGAAATGAGGGTGGGGTGTATATGAGACATGAGTAGCTTGCAGAACTGAGCTCGGAGCGGAAGGCATCCAGAGAACACCCCGAGTTACACAGTGGGGGAAGGGGTTCATCGGCAGGGAGGACCGGACTGGTCATTCCCTGCGGGGCTGTTAGCATCCCTCCTTATGCGGGTAGCATCTCCCAGTTGTTGCGACCCTCCAGAACACCCCACGCATTTCGAAACACCCCGTGAATGAAAGGTGCTTCCCTCTTCCTGCGCTCGATATCAGTTTCCAAACGAGGAAATTTCCAAAGCTGGACAAAGTTACCTAAGGTCACAGAGCAAGTTAATGGCAGTGAGAACTAGGTCTCCTAAGCCCCAGGGCGATGCTCTTTCCACCCCACCACATTGGTCTTGGGTTTTCTAAAGCAGCGTTCCCTGCCCAGTTGATTCCCCTAGATGGCACCTCCTTATCAGAGATGACGTGGTACTTGCTGTCTTTGAGATTCTAAGCACACTCGTTAACACAAAGTTCTCTTGGATTTCTGCAATTTTCCCAGATTTCCAAACAAGGGAGTGTACTCCAATCAGGATAAAGTGTATCTGTCTTCACACACATGACAGCACAGCACATTCTCTTAGGCTTTGCACAAAGTGAGAAAAGTGCTGTAGTTTTAAATAAAAGGGCTATTGCTTCATCGTGTCATGTTCTGGCTCCCTTGTTTATAACAACCATGTCTCCCAGCCTGCCTGGAGTGGCAGGAGGGCAGGGAACGGAGGCGAGTCGTGGACAGTAAGAGAGAAGCTGGAGAGCTGGACGGGGAGGTCCTGGCACCTGGACTTGGAGCTCATTTGTAAGGGGAGAGAAGGTCCCCTGTGGTTGCTAAGCAACGGCCAGGCTTGCTCAAGTCAGACTGAACCAGGGAGATACAGGAAACCCAGAGCATCATTGTCAGGTGACCCAATTAATTCAGGTAGGGCAGGGAGGGATAAGGGCAAGGGAAGGAGACATTTTTAATGTTGATTTATTTTTGAGAGAGAGAGAGAGAGAGAGAGAGAGAGCACGAGCTGGGGAGGAACAAAGAGAGGGGGAGACACAGAATCCGAAGCAGGCTCCAGGCTCTGAGTCGTCAGCACAGAGCCTGATGCGGTGCTCGAACCCATGACTGTGAGATCGTGACCTGAGCCAAACTCAGACGCTTAACCGACTGAGCCCCCCAGGTGCCCTGGGCAGGAGACATTCTTAGAAGTCAGGTGAGAGAAAAGTAGAAGGGTTTTTTTCATTTGTTTGGTTTTTGGTTTTAGTTTTAGCCCTGGGTGAAAAGACCACAGAAGTCAGGTAATGTCACTCCAGGGTGGCATTGCTATTTCATCTGTACGGTGTAGGTCTCCTCAAATTCTGACGGCACAGCCAGGAGGCCAATGTATGATCCCTGACCTCAAAGAGCCCAGTCCAGTTGGAACAAGGACAAGACCGTGGACAATTACAAGCCTGAGTGGCGAGTGCTGGGACCAAGCAGCTGGAGTGTCACAGGGCCTCCTCAGTCTAATTCGTATAGCCTTTTGACTCCGGTCTCAGAGGGTTCAGTCACAGAGTTGGGCCACACAATCCTGTCCTAGACTACAAACTGTCATCTCCTAGTCTCGGATTGCTCATTCATGTGCCTGGTCTCCCCACACAGGCTGGGAGATTCTCCATGACTCCCAGTTACCTGTGTTTGTCACACACACAGACACACACACGCGCCGTCGCCACCACCAGCTTCAAGGTCCATTTTCTATGCAGCAAGGATGGCTGAGCATGCCATGGGCAGACCCTGGCCAGGAAGACTGAGGAGGTATGTAAGACAGATGTGCAGGAGGAGGGTAGAGCATAAACCTAGCAAGGGAAGGCAGCAGTGGCTATGCATCTGGGGACCTGTCCACTTAATCGGGTCAAGCTCTGGTCTCCACTCACCAGCCAGCATCTTTTCTGGCCCTTATTCTGATCTCTGGCTCCATCTAGAAGGGCATCATTTCTGTACGGGGGAATATATGGGTGACTTCTATCTGCCCTATCAGACCGGAAGCACCTTAGAGAGGACCGTGACATCCCATCGGATAAGACCTCCCTGCGGGGAAGAACTATGTGTCCCTCCTCAGAACTGGACATCCCTGAGCTCCCCCCCCAGGGCCCCCAGAAGGGCTGGGTGGGGTGGGGAGCTGAGGAGGCACAGGTGGGAAGGACTAGGGCCGCCAGAGGGCGGGAGTCCCCTTTGTGTGCAGACCACAGCCCTGAGCCCTGTTTGTTTAGCTGAGATCCTGCTGCGTTTACCCTTTATTTTACCCGATAAAGGGGCAGGGTGTGTCGGGGGGTGGAAAACAGAGGAAAGGCCCCTCTATTCAGAACCACATTCCCTCCCCTCCCCCCCCCCAAACCCTCACATCCCAAATGGAAGTTTTCCTTTCACATTAGGATCCCTTCCTCCTATTCCCAACCCAGCAACTCCACTTACCTCCATGGACAGACACAAGAAGGAGCACCCAATTGCCACCTACCCCCACCCCGGCCAGGGGCAGCACCAAGACCCTAGTCAGGAGGCATTCGAAATCGGACCCAGTCCCAGATTCAACCTGACTCTAGTGGGAGAGAGCAGAAGCCAAGCTCAGAACCTTTGCTGTGACAGACACTGTGCCAAAGGCTTTACAGACCCATTTTACAGATGAGACTCAGCAAAATCAAGATCCCTCTGATGCCAAAGTCCTAAATCGTGTCCAACCCCTCCCCTCTGCCTCTCCAGCTCCCCTCTATTTGAATGCCTTTCAATAGAGCTCTGGCACATCCTCGGTCTCATTTCATTTAATCCTTTTATCAAGCCAGGGAGTGAAGCATTATTCATTCCCGTTTTAAATGAAGAAAGGAGGACTGGGAAATATTAAGTTACTTCACATCTCCTCACACAGTTAATAAACGGCAGAGCCAACCCCCCACCGTTTTTGCTCTGTTGAACCCAGCTGCACACAGGAGCTGGTGCGCACCGCGAGGCATCTCGGTCCTCCGCAGGCACTGGCAGCGTGAGCCCCTGGGGCTGGAAGGGCCCGGAAGCAGGGCCAAGGCTGCAGGTCTGGGAACAATGCAGAGGGATGAAGGTCTGCCCAGGAGGGCCCCACCCCCCGGGGAAGTGTCTTGCTCTGAGTCTCACTCCCAGGGGCTTCGAGGACCAGTGGAACTTTCTGGAACTCAGCTCCCCTCCTCCAAGCCCACCTGGGCTGGCTCGCCTCACCTTGCTGTTGCTCACCACCAGTCGGCCACGGTGGGGGTGGGAGGGCAGTCCTGCCATCCGGAGCCCCGTCAGGCCCCTGAGGTCCCGCATGCCCGGTCCCCAGGGCGATTCCTGCCTCCTTCTTGCTGATTCTCTCCTGTCCTGCTGCCTGTGTCCTACATTGTGGCTTGTGCCCCAACAACCTACTCTCTTCTCCAACCCCTTACCTGTTTGGTTCATCAGACTTGTAGAAAGACTAGATACAAGATCTAGATCTAACATCCCTGCCCGGCAAGGAGTCCCTCCCGAAGTCTAGCCTCACTCCGTCATGCTGCAGTTGAACTGAACAGAGTTCCGCGCCTTCCATTAGGGTGTAGTAGTTTGTGGGCTACAGTGTCAGCCTGCCTGAGTTTGTGACTTGGCCCCACCACCTACTGGTTGTTTGACATTGAACAAGTTACCTTTCCTCTTTGAGCTTCGGTTTCTGCATCTCTAACGCGTTATGCCACGGTTTCTCTTACGGGAATTGTGAGGGTTGCGTGAGAGTGTCCTTGTGTGTTGGGGGTAGTGACTGTGCCTCCCAAGTGGCATATAGATGCTAGTTAGCATCTCCCCTCTCCCCCGCATTCAACCCCCAGAGCCCTGCCTCCTGGGGGAGCAGCACAGTAGGGTCACAACGGAAATGGGGCAGGGAGGCGGAGGGGAGGGGAGGGGAGGGGGAGGGCATTCTGGGTCAGCCCTGCCCTTAGGAGGCACCAGCTGCTGCTTCTCTCTGATGCTTCCAAGTGAGTGCCACCTGCCCCAGCCCTGATCTTCGCATCCTTTGATCTTCTGATCTCTGGCCAGGGTCCCCCAGCCAAAGGCATTCCTGTCTCCCAGGCCTCCTCCAAGGAAGAGCAAAGGGCTGGGCTCTTTCCCCTTCCTCCAAGCTCCTCCCTCCTCCCTGTGGGGTGTGTGTGTGTGTGTGTGTGTGTGTGTGTGTGTAATCAGGACTACCACAGAAGCTCTGGGACAAGGTAATAGCCAGGTTCCCTCTGAGGTGGTGATATCGGGGAGAGGGGACATGGAGAAGGGCTGGCCACCAGCATGCCATGGGCAAGGTGCCCTGGGCTGGACCGGACTCTGCTGGAAAGATGCCTTCAGCCTAAGTTCCTTGTTCCTAGTGCCCTTGTGTGCAGAGCCTCACTGAGCACGGAGGAGGCATATGTGTGCCTGTGTGTGCAGACAGGGAGGACACCGCAACCTGAGGAGAGTTGCAGGACCACAGACACAGCTGGACAGAGCCTTGGACGTTAGTGCTGGAAGAATCTCAAGTGCCTGAGGATCAGGAGAAAGCCTGGCCTGTGGTGGCCAGCAGGGACAGGTTGGCCATTAGAAAGTGGCCTGAGAGCTTTGCAAAGGGGGGAACTGGGCTGGGACGCTGAGGACGGCAGTGAGGGCTGGCACACTAGGCTCCATGGTGGCCCCTCCAAAAGATGTCTGTGTCCTAATCCCTGGATCCTGTGAATGTGACCATACTTAGTTAGGAAAAGGGTCCTCACAGGGGTAATTAAGAAAAAGAGTTTGAAATGAGGAGAGCATCCTGGATCGTTTGAGTGGGCCCTTGACAAGTGCCCTTATAAGCCACACACAGAGAAGAAGTCGATGGGGAGACAGAGGCAGAGATTGGAGTGATGTGGCCACAAGCCAAGGAAGCTGGCAGCCGCCACGAGTTAGAAGAGGGGTGCGGTGGATTCTCCCCTAAAGCCTCCGTAGTGAGTGTCATGCTGCTGGCACCTTGACTCTGGGCTTCTGGCCTCCAGCATGTGAGAGAATCAATTCCTGTTATTTTCAGCCACCCGGTTTACGATAGTTTGTAATAGGAGCCACTGGAAAGTATACAGTAAGTAGTCAGAAGGGTCTCGGGATACTGCTGGTCCTTGTGGCCCTGCTGCGGGCTTCCCTGCCCCGTCCGTCTCCTCCGCCACTGGCCTCCCTCCTGATGCCACAGACGAAGCTGGTGACCCTTCCCACACCTCGCCTAGGAAACTCATCCTGACCCTGAAGACCCCACCGCGGGATCTGTGACCCAGCACTTGCACTCCTGGGTGTATAACCAACAGAAACACACCCGTATGCTCACCGATGCCTGGACAAAACCACCGTGGCCGCGCTATCCATAATGCCCCCACACTGGGAAGCGTCAGGCTCCCATCAGCAGTAGAGTGGATGGACCGTGCTGCGTTCTCCCAAAGCAAATACATGCGGCAGGTGAGCGTGAGTGACTTATGGCTGCAAGCAACAGTGTGGCCTGGGCAAATCTTCAAACACAATGAGGGAAAGAAGCCACATATAAAATAGCGCTCTGTTTATATAAAGTGCAAAACACAGGCAAAACTTACCTGTGTTGTTAGAAATCATGACAGCGGTTACCCTTGTGGGGGCAGGTAGAGACTAGAAGGCATGGCAGGTGGAGGGCTTCTGGAAAGCTGTGGACATTCTGTTTCTTGTTCTGAGTGCTGCTGATGCCAGTGTATTCAGCTTGTAAACATTTACCAGGTGACAGGTAGTCTTTTCTGCCCTGTATATTATTCTTTTTTTAAATTTTTTAACATTTATTTATTATTGAGAGACAGAGACAGAGCGTGAGCAGGGGAGGGGCAGAGAGAGAGGGAGACACAGAATCCGAAGCAGGCTCCAGGCTCTGAGCTGGCAGCACGGAGCCCGATGCGGGGCTCAAACTCACAAATTGCAAGATCATGACCCGTGCAGAAGTCAGACACTTAACTGACTGAGCCACTCAGGCGCCCCTGCCCTGTATATTATTCTTAAATAAAAAGTTAGTTTAAAAAAAAAAAGAGAGACTCATTCTGGAAAAGACTCTTCCTTGAACCTTAAGCTGACTAAGGCTTCCAGCTCTAACCCTGGCTAAGAGTTCCCTCTGGATGCCCATGGTGTCTTGTCAACACTTCTCAACTTTCTACCTTATTGAATTTATTTATTTTTTTAATTTTTTTTAACGTTTATTTATTTTTGAGACAGAGAGAGACAGAGCATGAACGGGGGAGGGTCAGAGAGAGGGAGACACAGAATCCGAAACAGGCTCCAGGCTCTGAGCTGTCAGCACAGAGCCCGACGCGGGGCTCGAACTCACGGACCACGAGATCATGACCTGAGCCGAAGTCGGCCGCTCGAACGACTAAGCCACCCAGGCACCCCTCTACCTTATTGAATTTAAATCAGAAATTTAGTTCCATGATTCATTTTCATCTGTGTATCCCTAGTACATTGCCCAGGCTCTGGGTCATAGTAGGTGCTCAATAAACACTCGCCGACATTTGTTGGCATGGCCAAGGGCTGTGGTGTTCTCATGCTTCCCTCCCAGAGTTCCCTGGCCACGGGCCCCAGCAGCCTGGATCGTCACAGGATTCCATGGTGGGACACGTTCCTCTCTACTGCCGCCCCCCCCCCACCTCCTGAGTACCCCCACAACCAACCTGTGCATATCCTCATCTAAGCACTTCCAAGGTGGTAACTTTCTGACCCACCAGCCTGAGATCTCTCTTAACGCAGACCACGGGGCTTACTCATCCTGGACCTTCAGAGCCTAGGTGAGAACCGGATACGCAACAGGAGATTGAAGAACCTCAAGTTACTGGAGCCCTCTCTCCATCCAAGCCCAGGGGCAGGCACATACCTTTGTCTTAGCTTGTTTGAAACTGGATGGAAATTTTCAAAAGAAGTGTTCTTTAAAAAGAAAAAAATAGTAAGGAGAACGAATAGGAAAGGCAAAAGCTTCTAAGTAGAAGGGTTTATAGAACAGATGCCTCACTCTAATGAAACCCAAGCCTGGCCACGAGCTGGCTAACTGGCAGCTTAAGAGGCTCCCCAGCACGGCTCCGCGCTCACCGCAGCCGTCTGGGTTGGATGCCACACCTCCAGCCTGTGGGGGAGCCAGGTTAGGGCCATCACCAGGTCTGACGAGGGTGGCCTCCCTCCCGGCACTCTCTCAGGCGAGCACATCTGCTTCAGCCTAGGCTGGTTTCTGCTCTGTGCCTCCTGCCTCTGGCCATTCATTAGCTTATTCATCCATTCATTCTTTCCCTCATTCATTCCACCAATATTTTTGAGCACCTATGGGCAAGGCGCTTACGCCAGCGCTGAGGATGCCAGGGGGCACTGGCAGCTGGGGCCCTGCTTTCCTGGGGGCACCCAGCGTGGTTTGGGAAACAGACAAGTAGACAGAAGTTAGAACCCAGAGGGGGCAAGCCCTGGGGCAGAGCAGGACACCATGGGGAGCCCTCTCCCAGGTTGAGGGATTGGGGAAGGTTTTCCCGAAGCAGAGACATCTCAGTCAGCCCCTTGCATCCTAAATCAAGCTGCTGTTTCCCTGGTTTTCTCCAAAGACTGGCCCCCAGAGCTGCAGACTTGTTGTCTGGACCCACTTCTCCACCACATCCTTGCAATAACTCACAGCGATGTCCTAGGGGCTCTTTCTTATCACCCTAGACATAAGCCAACGGTGCGTCACCCAAGTCCAAATGAGGTTAAAGCAATTCTGGGTGGGAGAGTGAGGGGAGAGTGGCTGGCCAGAGACTGAACTGATGACCTGAGTTATTGCAAGGGTAAGCTTTAGGGCAAGTGCCAGGCACGCTCTGAAATGCAGATTCCGACTCAGTAGGTCTGGGGTAGGGCCTGAGCTTTCGCAAACTCTCGCAGTTCCCAGTGGTCTAAGTATACTGCGGGTCTAAAGCACGTACTTAGAGTAAAAAGGCTTTGGGAGATCCAAGGGACTAGATGGCATAAATCTTCTGTAAGCAGCCCCTCATAGTTTTTCAATCACTTTTTTGCTAAGTATTGATCCGACTGACTCACAGAGAGGTCCAGTTGTGGCCTGGCCAAGAGGCCAAGCAGAGGCTGAAATCTGGCCCTCGCTCCACTCACCAACTCTGCCCCCTCCCCGCACGCTGGGGCCACAGGGGCACTGAACAGCTGACTGCAGCCCTGAGTGCTGTGGGGCAGGGAGCTGCAGCGCTCTGTGGTCCCCGTGGAGGGGCGGGCAGAGACCCTCGGCGGCCTCAGCAGCCCCTCCAGGATCCCTGGGGACCACACCACATCTGCCTCTGAGGCTGCCTCCGTGCTCACGTTCCTCCAGTCCATCCACCAGGGCCTTTGAGGCTAACAAAGCAGGGGTAGCTGCTGGCTCTCTCCCCTCTGCCCAAAAGAGGAAGGAAACTCAGGGGTAGTGCAGCAGGAAGGACGAGGGACACCAGGAAGAACTTCCCAGTGATCACGCTCTTGAGGGGCGACACTGAACGAGTGGTGGAGTGGTGAAGGACTTGGTCTGTCCGCGTGCGGTGGTTTCCAGCCAGGGTTAGGGGCTGGGGGCTGCAGCAAAACTTCAGGAGGGCTCCTGGGGCAAGAGCCTGAATTTCCAAACCTCTTCCTTTTACTACACTCTTTCCCCGCCCCCGCCCCCGGCCCCCCTACAGGTTCCGGGGCTGTCCATCAGCACTGGGCACACCAGGGTGCTAGGGGTTAGCCCAGGTATTTCCTGACCCCAAGCCCCACCCCCAGCAGGTCCCCCGGGCACCCGCAGCATGGTGCCTTTGCACCCCCATGCCAATCTGGAGGGTGAGGCTAATACTTTCTGGCAGGTAGAGGCAGGGCAGGCAGAGGGAGAGGCGGCACCCTGGGCTTCTGCATTCAGATCAGGGGAGCCAGCAACGAAACGAGGGTTGGCGTGGCGTCGGCTGGCGGGGGGGTGGGCATTCCTCTTTCCGCTGGCTGCACATAGTTAATGGGGGGCCTTGTTCTGGCTGGGCACGCAGCCCTGGAGGTGCTGGTGATGGCCATGCCTTGTCCCAGCCCCCGGGATCTCAAGTCTCACTGAGTGAAGCTGCAAATCTCTGGGGACCCTGGCACCTCATCCCACCGTCTCGACATGGCCTCACTTGTGCTCCTTCTCCCCCTCCCTTCCCTCTGCCTCTTTATTTATACGTGATCATTTTTCTCTACGACATCTTAGGATCAGGGACTGCCAGCCCAACAGGAAGAGGTCTGAAGAGACCAGAGGACTTGTCCAAAGGCGCTCAGCAAGTTGGCGGCCGTGACAGAATTTTAGCCCAGGGTCTCCTGACTTCAACTCCACCAAACAGAGAGCAGACCTACAGCTACAGGTGGGCAGGGGGCAGGGGAGTTTCAGACAAAATTGGAGGAGGAGACCTATTGACACCCCCCCCATTCTTCCAGAATGTGCAGCCCCTCACCGCACAGTAGGAAGAAAAACCACAGCAGAAGTGGGGGAGAGCTGGGGCGGGGGCGGGGGGAGAACAGGGCAGTGCAGCGGGGCGGGAGCATATCCTGAGGGGGGCTCACACAGGGTGGCACTAAATCTTTGTCCCCCCCCCTGGACCAGCCGCTGTGGCTTGTAGGTGGAGAACTGTTAATATCATATGGGTGCGGAGCACAGCTGTCCTGCCAGGGAGCACACACTCCATAAACGTCTGTCAGTTGAATAAATGAATAATAATAGTTCACACCCATTGAGGTTACTATGCGTCAGACACCGTTCTAAGCACTTTCCATTTATTAACTCATTCAACCCCCCCAAGAGCCCTAGGAGGTGGGTATCATTAACATCCATATCATGCACAGGTGAGGAAACTAAGGCACCAAAGAGTAAATCCTTCCCCAAAGACTGGTAAAAGGCAGAGGCAGGGTCTGAGCCCTGGAGAGCTGGGCTCATACATTTAACGACTCTGCTAAACTATGAAAAACTGGGGCACCCGGGTGGCTCAGTCGGTTAAGCGTCCGACTTAGGCTCAGGTCATGATCTCACGGTTTGTGGGTTCGAGCCCCGCGTCGGGCTCTGTGCTGACAGCTCAGAGCCTGGAGCCTGCTTCAGATTCTGTGTCTCCCTCCCTCCACCCCTCCCCTACTCGTGCTCTGTCTCTGTCCCTTTTAAAAAAAAAATTTAACTATGAAAAACTGGAAAGGGGGAAAACACACACAGAGGCCTTCCCAGTTCAAACAATGGTCTTGCCCACCAGAGTCTGACAACTGGCTCATCCGTAGACACACCAGGATGCAGGTGGTCTCTGTGCCTCCCCTCGGCACAGGCACCCCCTCAGCCTCGCCCCCTGCAGATGCCACGCTCAGGCCAAAGATTGTCTCCAGCCCAGTGATACCCAGTGTGCCTTCCAGCCCCGAGGCCACCTCAGGTGCCTCTGGACAGAGGCTGCCTTTTCTACCCTGTGGCGTCCCTCAGGCGCCCCCTCCCCCCACCCATTCCTGCCCAGTCCCCACGTCCGTCATGAGTGTGAGAACAGAAGACCTGTATCTGGCATGTTAGGGATCATAGTGCAGAGCACAGAGAAGGGGTCTCATTTGACTTCATGACCACTTGGAAAGAGAGGCTGGTTAAGAGATTCCTCATCCTACACACTAGAAATAGGAGGCTCAGAGAGGGTCAGCGTGGAACAGTTTACAGGACCCAGGGCAAAATAAAAATGCAGGGCTGCTAGTTACAAAATTATTACGAATTGTATGGTGGTGGCAGCGAAGCGTGAACCCAGACAAGGGCCTGTGTGACTGAAGAGGAGGCATGTCTGTAAAGCGGGCCTTGGTTTAGGGGGTTCGCCCTAGTCACCCAGCTCACAAGTGCAAGGCTGGTGTTCGGGAGAGCTGGGGTCCAGTCTGGGCTGAGAACCGAGCTGGCTTCTGGCTCCAGACTCTCCTGGGTCTGCCCCCAGGTAAGTGAGGGCGGGCAGCCCAGGCCCTGTCCCAATTCTCGTTCTCTCTTGCTTTTGTCGGAGACAATAGTCCTCTTCCTTTCTTGTCTCCTCCCAGCCTCCTAATCGGTTCTGTCCACCACAAAGGCAAGGGATTCGTTTACGGCCCCTTCCTGCCTCAATCTTCGCAATCCCTGGACACTCGATCCACCTCCCATCCTCAGACACCCCCGCCCCTGGGCTGCCCCAGATCTGGAGCTAAGGGGGAGGGAGAAAGACTGAATGCAAATTTCTGTATTGTTTGTGGCCCTGTTCAGAGTGCCCCCTGCAGGTAGGGGCCGGTACTAAAGTGTGTGTGTGTGCGCGCACTGGCATTTGAACAAGAGAGTTGTGATGTGGTCTTAAGAGGAAGGGAACCAGGAGCACAGATCCTGCCCTTCCGGAAGCTCCCTGTCTGCAGCCTGAGGTATGGCCCCTCTTCCCCTAGGAGCTCCAACTTCTAATGCAAAGAGACATGGCTCCTGCCCTCAGGCGCCCTGAATCTGATGAGGCAGACAGCCTTTGTCAGGTGGACAGACAGACGGACACACACACCCCATAAACACACACAACTATGCAGCCCTACTTGATATTTTCACAGCAGGGGAAATAACATCCTCTATGCGCTAAGCACTCTTCCAGGCAGGACCTTGCTTAATACAACCACTTCATCAGGGAGAGATGATTATTCTGTTTTGCAAATGAGCGTCAATCTAGGGCTTTTAACGCCCACCCCTGTGGTTTTTCCCTTGCACAGCTGCCCCTCCAGGGGTTTCTGCGTCGATGGCATCAGTTAGGCATGAGTTTTCCTTCCTCCGTGCGCTTGCCCCGCTGTTCCTTATCTGGACCTGCCTGGTGCACGCCTCACTCCCTGAAATGTGTCACTCCCTGAAATGTGTCACAGTTATCTGTGTGCCTGTCTTATCTCCTCCTCCGAGCCCCCAGGGCAGAGGAAAGAGCACGGGCTTTGGAGCCCCCAAGCCTACCTCCAACCTTGGCTCTATCTCTTCACTGGGTGTCCCCCCCTCTCCCACTCCCTGTCTGAAAGGGGAGGAAGGAGGACACCAGCCCCACAGGGTGGATGCAGGAGGAAGCCTTCAGCAGGGCGCTCTCTCAGACAGCAGACAGCCCACGTCCGCTAAGTGAACAAATGAATGTTTGCTCCCCACACAGCTTGACAGTTTGAGCGTCATTATCACTGACCATTAATAAAAGGGACAGGGAGACCTCAACATGAGCTGGGGTGAGGGTATTATCCGAATTGGAACAGTGCTCCTTGGCAACAGTGCTTAGACGGGGCTTAAACGCACTCTACCCACAGAGATATCCCCACTGCCCTGCACAGTCTTCTATGCAAAGGAACATGAAGCAAATTGCGAGAGACCCAGAGACCTGGGGAAAAGAATCCTTAGGCTGGGTCAACCTGGGAAGGCTTCCTTCCTACAGGAGGTGTTAAAAGCCCCTTAGCGGCTGCTGCCTTTGGCCCGTTTCCCAGGAGTCAATGGTAACTCAGGTCGGGGGACAATTCAGGCTTGCAAATCATACGGGGAAGTGGAATAAACCTCGACATTCTTGGTCCTCCGTAGACCACTTAAACAAGCACCCCCTCCCTGCCCTGTGGTGACCCCAGCAATGTACTGGGCTGGGGTGACAGATGGGAGCGGTGATGGCACCTCCTGTGCACAACCACTGCTGCCCTCGCCCCCCTTCAGTGGTCTCACTGCTTTGGCTTTGAGCCTAGGGACCGTGTCCAAATCCCTGACACCAGTGTAATGGAAGGCACTCAGCCCCCTCCTCCCATCCGCCTGTCTGGACACTCTCAGGGACGCTCCACCTCCTCCAGCACCTCCAAGGGCAAAGGGGAGGGTACACTGGAGGAGAGGATGCAGAGAACTGTGTTCTAGAACCAACCCTCTGCGTCTCATTCCCAGCAAAGCCCTAGGTTGACAGAGGTGCCTAGGTGAGACGCAGAGCCACCTTGGGCCTGCCTCAGATTCTCCTTCCAGGTGCTTCTCCCCAGAGAGATCAGAGTGGGTAATAACAACAGCTCCCACATATTGGGCATCTGCTGTGTGCTGAGCACGCTGCCAGATTAGGAACATCTTTCAAAGAGCTTGTGTTCTTACGCCCATGTTGAAGCTAAGAAGTGGAGGCTCAGGAAAGTGAAGAATCAATCAGGCAGGGCCATCCAGCGAGTTAGTGCTGGAGATGCGATTTGAACCTATGCAGTCAGGCTGCAAACACGAGCTTCTTCCTCCACAGCAGTGTTTCCAGGTGTGTCGAGAGGGTATCGGCCCCTGGGGGGCCAGATGCTGCCTGGGGTTGGCTAAATGCCTTTGGCTGGGAGCAGGCTAGTTGATTTATCCCAGCTGCTAAACACCTTGAATCAGTTGTGAGTGAGTGAGTGAGTGTGTGTGTGTGTGTGTGTGTGTGTGTGTTTAAGTGTGGCCCAAGGAGAAAAACGCTGAGAGCACTGCTCTGGAATATCCTGCCTTGAGGAGTGAGACAGAAAAGGCTGTCGTGATCAAGGAACAGAAGCCACAGTGTTCTGTGTTCGAGGCCCATGCTTTCCCTTCTCCTGGAGAGCCTTCCCTGTCCCACTCCCCGGCTGAATCCCCCGGTTCTGCAGGACTCAGGATGGGCCTCTCCTCCCTCTCCAGGGCCTCCCCTGGCCAGCCCAGTCTTCCCTGTCCTGGAAGTGCTCTTGATCTCACTGTTGGTCCTTGGGGGACGCGCCCCATGACCATCTGGTACAGTGAGCCAACTTACCCCATCTGCCGTCACATCCCTATCCCCATCCTGACTGCTTCACAGAGGACCCAACATCTTCCCTTCAAGCAGCCCCAGAGAGGAGCTCCTCGAGACACTGCTGGCCAATAAGAGGGGAATGAAGCCACTGGCACTTGAGAAACACAAGAAACTGGAAATAGGCTTTGAGGGGCTGCTCAGCCTGCAATTTTAACATGCCCAGAGTCTTGCCCATCCCCTCAGGGCTCAGAAGCCCCCAGCTCTGACCCCCTGAGAGGCAGGGCACTACAGTGGTCAGGGCAAAGACTGCCTGGGTTGAAATCCTGGTACCAGCAATCACTGGCTGGTGACCTCAGGCCGGACCCTTAACATCTAAAAGCTTCAGTCTCTCCATCCATAAGATGGGGCTAACACCAGTACCTCTCTCCCAGCATTTTCATGAGATGATGCCGGGGGAGTGCTCAAATAAACGCGGTACGTGCCATCTGTTACCATTATCAGTGGAGGCAGGGACACCGGCACAATGGCAATTTCTAGATATGTCTGTCTGGGCCCCAAGAATGACCTTCCTGACAATCTGGTTTCTTCCTAGAAGAAAAGTTACAGTCCAGGGAATGAAAACATCAGCTGTGAAGGCATCCCCACCAGCAGACAGGAGAGGCATAAAACCGGGCACAGGTTTTATGTTTCCCTGGCCTCAGCCTTAGATTCTGTATCTCACCCAATTAATCAGAGGGGGCCCAGGTCCCAGGGAATTCAAAAGACAGGACTTCCTAGTGGCTCTGGAGGAGAAAGAAGACGGTGGCACAAAGAAAACCTCAGCTCTGGAGGTGCCCTGTCGCTGAGCAGCCGGGCCCAGCCCCCACCTGCCCGCTGCCAGCCCGCCCGTGGCCTGCTCTGGCATGGCTCCGGGGGGCGCACTGCCAACCCCGTAGCTCTCCCCCCACCATGTCCTTCTGCTGCTTCCAAAATAACTCTGCTCCCTGCCCAAGTTTGGCCTCTTGGGTGTTTTTCTCCTCCTGAGACCTGTTCTCCCATGTCTGAAGGGCGGGAGGAAAGACGTGAACTGTCATTAGAAATCAGGGACCACCCCCTTTTATAAGCAAGGGACTACTTAGCACGAAGGGGCTCCCACAAGTCTGACAGCCCCTGAGTCAATGCATCCATTTCAGTTTGGCTGAAAGAAATCACTCCCAATATGAGGAAGAGGGTTGGAAATTTCTCCCCCACCCCCCCCGGTCTCTTGTACCTTCCCAAAGCCCCAGCCACTAGGACTCCTTGTCCTTGGCCCTGCACCCAACAGAACGAGTTACTAGCCTAAGGTCACACAGCCCATTAGGGCTGAGAGCTCTGAGGAGAATCCTTACCGGTCCCTTAGGGCATGTTCCAGGGCAGAAATCCCTTCCTTTCCTAAGGCCGTACCAGAGAAGACTCTAATTTCACGGAACTTCCATTTCCGGGGACAAGTTGGACTCTCCAGACGGGAGTGATCTGGAAGCCTAGACTTCTCCTCTCTGGAGAGTCTCCCACCAGGTGCCAGGCCAGGGCGCATCTCCTCAGGGGTCCCTGTGAGGAGGACCACTTCTTCCGTCATCCCGGGGCTGGGAGCCCAAGAGCAGACCAGGCTCTGTGAAAGGCCCCTTTCCCTGCAGGTCAGCGGGAGGGGACTTTATTAGTACAGAAGGAGCGAGGGAGGGAAAGAGGGAGGGAGGCAGGAAGATAGGTGGGCAGGCCACCTGATGGGGCTGAAGATCACGCTGGCACCTTAAATCCCCACCCTGTCACAGGTGGCTCTCTGATTCTCTTTCTGGGCCTCAGTAGATCATTTGCCTCATTTGATCATTGCAGGAAACTAACGGTGGAGAGGTTAAGTGACTTGTCCAGAGACGCGCGGCTCATAGACGGTGGGGCGGGGACTGGAGCCCGCACGCAGAGCCAGAGCCCCGCGGTCCCCGTGCAGGGCCTCCCCACGTGGCACCCTGTCCTGTGCCCTGTGCGTGTCTCTGCCTGGTGGGCACGGGTCAGTGTGGGAAGCGGGCTGCGGCACGTGTGGGGCCATCAGGGTTGAGGGCCCACGACATGGCGGGGGGGCCGAGCGGGGGGGGCGGGCTGGGGGCCAGCTCTGCTCCGAGCCAGGCCTTCTCCTCCGCCAGCCGCCCCACCCGGCCGCGCCCAGCGCCCGCTGCTGCCAGAGCAAAGAGGTTTCCTTTTTCTTTTGCCTAGGGTTGTTTCCTGCCTTTCCTTTGAACTGGGGTGTTGGCTTCTTCACACACTCACTCTCCTCCGGCGACCCCCCCAGGACTGCCCTCTGATGGGCCCGGCCCCTCAGGCTCCTCTTTGGAACAAGGCTGGCAGCCCATTCCTGGAATCACTCTCCCCTGCTTCGCCCTTCTCCTCTCTGCCCTGGTCTCCATGCTGCCCAGATTCCGCACCCCCCCACCTTCCCTCTGTCCCTTTCCCCTACTGCCCACCTCCGCCAAGCTCTCCCTGGGGGCTTTCTCCCTCCCGCATCAGGAGAGCAGGCTCAGAGCTGATTTCTCCCTGCCTCTCCTCTTCGAGGTTTTCAATGAAATGTGTCAACGCTGAGGTCCAGAAAGGTCTGGGAGCTTGCATCACGGCAACTGAGGGACTGAGGATTAGAACTCCCAAATCCCAAGCTTCAGAAAGGCGGGCACAGCTCAGGCTCTTAGAATCTACTAGAAAGGGGGACTTTCTAGTTTCCCTTCGGGCTCCAAGGCCCCACCTAGGAAAGGTAGCCTTGGAGGTGAGAAATGAGACCTGGCACATTGCTCCCCCGGGGTTCATGCTGCCCAAGGCCGGTTCTCGTCCACTGAGGCTGCACGTTTCCCTGCGTCCTCATGTGACAGGCCCTGCAAGGCCCATCTGGGCATGTTGGGAGTAGGCTGGGGTCTTTCACCCGTTGCCCCCCTCCTGCCCCTGACACTCTAAGACCGCACCAGCCAGCAGAAAACTACAGTTACTCTGGGTTCCCAGCATAGCGACTTCTGTCTCCTTGCCAGCCACTCTTCCTTCTCATGGCCACACACACACACACACACGCACGCACGCGCACACCATTCCACTCTTCGACAGAACAGTGCTCCTCCTCTCCTCCCGAGATTAGCTCCAGGACTTCCTCCTCCAGGAAGACTTCCATGGCTAACACTTCTTGGCCCTGGTCACCCTAATAACACTGGCTGACACTGATTGAGCCCTTCCCACGAGCCACACACTGTGCCAAACCCTTTACAAACATTACTTCAGCGAATCCACACAGCAGCCCTATGAGGCTCCTCCACTTACAGGTGCGGAAACTAAGTCACAGATCAACTGGTCCAGGTTCACACAGCTTCGTGATGACTCTTCCCCTGGTCTGTTGGGGCCAATGCCCATGCTCTCAATCCCTCTGCCCTCCCCCAGCGGCCCGCCTCCATCTGGTCATGGACATTCCCCAGGCAGTGATGAAGAGGATGGAGATTATCTAGAATTCACACACACACACATACACACACACACACACACACACACACACACACCATCTGACCTTTCAAACAAGCTTAGTGGTTAACACGGGCAGTCTTAAGGGGAGCGAAGTCCCAAGAGGCTGATAAGGGGTCTAAGGCTGCATGGAGGGGCAGCCCCTCCCTTAGCCCTGGGAGCAGGAATAGTGGGAGATGGCTAGGGGTACTCAGGGGTAACCGCAAGTGTAGAGCCTGTTACAATCTCCCAAGGCAGTTTTTCTCCCACCGTCTGCCCCTGATACCGCTTGACTCTGGGAGCAAGAGGAGGAGCTCAGTGTAACTACTCAGATTCTCCCGCTCGGGGACAAGTATTTGCCGTCCGGACCCTCCCGCCCCGTCGCTGAGTGTCTGGGGGGTGGAATATGGCAAGAGGCGTCATGTCTTCACGTCACCATCAGACTAGAATGCCAAAGCTCCCTCTCCTCCAGGTGGGCTCCCAGAACAGGCCCTACCCAGGGACAAGGTCCAAACTCCAGTGAGGCTTGTGGAGACTCAGTTCGGGAGGAGACTTTTTTTTTTTTTTTTTTTTAATGAGAGATGCCTGAAAGACCGTGGGTATTTGAAGTCTGTCCTCCCAACCCTGATCAAACAGGGCTGGCATCGGACCCCAAAAGAGTCATAATTTTTGGACTTGGGTGTCAAAGCAAAGGATAGCAGCTGGGTGCAAAGAAGACGTTCCAGTGTTCCCAAGAACCAAGGTGGAGGAAGGTGGAGGTGTGTGCACCATGAAGGGTAGCTGGCTAGAAGGAGAGACTCTCACCTTTCCAGGGTGGGGAAACAGATGTGAAGTACTTTTTACCGGGGCAGGTCAAGGACCCGCAGGTATCTTCTGGAGCCCATAGTTTCTTGGTGCCTCCTAGGGTTCAACCTATGGCTCCTTCTAGGGATCTTCAAGAACCCTCTGGCCGGCTCTGGACACCAGGTGTTTTAAGCTTACTTTTCTCCTTCTTGACCCTGTGTTAGGAAGACTGAAGTGTCCACTCCTCTCAGCACACACTTTTCTTCCTGCCACAGACCATTCCCTTGAGTTCCATACTCATCATCCCTGGACTCAGTTTCCCTCTCGTGTGAAGGGTCCTGGGAGCTTGCATCCATCTCCACCCAACAGTAGGCATTATAATAACAGCCACTATTTCTACAACCCCCCCCCCCCCCCCCCACCGTGTGTCAGGCACTGCGCTGGGGAATTTACACAGGCATATTATCTCATTTAATCCTCCCTGTTACCCACCCACTTCCTTCCATATACAAATGACGAACCCGAGGCTTAGAGGAGCTCAGTGACTCAGTGGGTGGCAGAACTGGGAAGGAACCAGGGTTTGGGGGCCCAGACAGAAAGGCACTGCTGGGTCCATCATCAAATGCAAATCTGCACCAGCCTCGGTTAGAGTTGGGCTCCTTGAGGCAAGGCCAGGTTGGGCATTTCCTATCATTGCTAAGAAGGAAAGGAGCCCCACAATGTCTCTGTCTTTGCTCTTTTCAGTGACAACCCTCATGCCTGCTTCACTTTCAATGCATTTGTGACCAGACTGCTCTCCTGAGAAGCAACAAAGAAGGCTCCTCCCCTGAGCCCCTCTGAGGCCAGCTGCCCCTAGCAGAGACCTCTTCATCCACCTTCCACATGGGATCCTTCTGCCACCCAGGGCAGGGGACATGGTTTTCTACCACCTCCCTCCAATATTCCGGAGCCCACGACATTGTACCTCTCCTTCCCCAAGTTCTTCCAGAAAAAGGGTCCATCTGGAAAGATAGGTGCTGAGAAAGGAGCAACCAATCTCTGGAAGAAGACTCCTTCAACTCAGGAAAGGGACCTTCCTTCTGCTCCCCCCACCCCCAGAGAAAGACTCTACAGATGCCATTCCCAAACTCTTTCTAGCCACAGAATCCTGCCTTCAAATACAACAATGTCATATACCCCCAATATATAAAATGGCTAAAAGTGGGGCCACCCTAGCTGTTGCAGGCATGGGGGTTGTCAGTCCTCCTCTGGCAGCTGCAGGGACACCCTCACAGCCCTCCAGTCCTCAGAGTATCTGCCCCTGCCTCCACCCCCTGGGCTGTGAAGGATTCAATTTGCCCTTCTGGAACATGGACACTATTTTCTCCTCTCACTCCCTGCCCTGGTCCCCAGCCTATGTCTCTTCAAGTGAACAGGGACATCCAACTAAGGACAGAAGGATTGGGAGGGGAGCCCCGTGAAGGGTTGCAATTCGGACCCTCCACATGCTGCCAGGACACCACCACAACTGATCGCCCTGAGCTCAACGAACACGTGCTGGACCCCTGTGAAAACTAGCCCAGCCCCCTCTTCCTCAGAGATCCCAGGTCCTGGAGCCCCACAGCCTACGCCTGGGACAGATGGTGCCAGATTTTCCCACCTGAACTCCTTAAGAAACGGTGAAGGAGCCTGGGCAGGGCTGGGGCTTGGGGGGGTGGGGGGTGGGGAGCAGGTTTCCTTTCCCCAGAGCAGGAGTGGAGGTGGAGTTAGGTAGTCTGGAATGCGCTCTCACACCCTCCTCCTGCGCAGGTGGGAGCAGTGAGTGCCCCCAGCCCTGAGGCTCTGAGGGGAAGCCTCTGAGCCTTCCTCAGGACAGCTGCCCCCAACAGGGTCCCCTTCACACGCCATCTCACCCCAACTCAGCTCTAAAAATGGTTCTCTGGTTTTCAGCCTCGGCGCCTGCCCACAAATTAGTGTCTCCAACACGGCCTCTTGGGACATGACTTCAGGGAGGCCCCTGGGGGAGCCAGGAGGCCTCAGCAGAGGGAGATGGTGCTGACAGGGTCCCTTTTGGAGAAGCCAAGAGTGAGCAAGGCCCCCCTCCCAGCTTCTGGGGTCCCCCCACCAAGGCCACCCAGCCTCACCGCGACGGCCGTGCTCTCCCTACTGGGCAGAGGAGAGGAGGATCTCCACACCCCACTGGAGCCCCTCCCCTCTCCTCCACCACCAATTCAGTCAGCTTTGTCCTCAGCCACCTTCCTGGGCACTGCCGTGCTGGAGGCAAAGCAGCAAGAGGAGGGCCGGCCAGCCCCGGGGCCCTCCAGCTCCAGGGTCCAGACACCCACCCCTCACCAAGCCTGAGCTCCCACAGTGAACCCCCAGACGGGAGCCACTGAGACACCAAGGCAGGCCAGCCTGATTTTCAGTCTGACTCGCCCCCTCCCACAGCCGCGCCCCACCCCAGTCCCGCAGCGGTCCACTTGTCAGGGGAAGAGCCCTCCCCGGATGCCCGCGTCTCCCGGCACCAGCCTGGCAGGTGCCCTACGCCGAGGCCGGCGCTAGCGGGCGGCCAGGGAGGAGCAGGGAGGGACGTGCGGGCCAGTACTCACAGGTAAGCCGTCAGGGGGTCCAGATCCCCGGGCACGGCGGAGAGCCCGAGCTCAGAGCAGTCGGCAGACAGCATGATGCCGTCCTCCTGGCAGTGGCAGGGAGCCGGGCAGGCTGCGGGCGCCGGGCCGGGCTGGGGGGCGCCGCCGGCGCGCGCGGAGGCGCACAGCGCGGCGCAAAGCCACAGCGCCCTGAGTCCGGTCGGGCTGGGCATCTCGGCGGCCGGCGGCCGAGGCACCTGGCGGGCGGACGGGCGAGCGCACCGGCGCGGTGGCAGCCGCTGCTCGCCTCTGGGGCCCGCGGCCGGGCCGGCGGGCAGCGCCGTCGGTGGGGACCGCCCCGCGGGCTCTGCTGGGTGTCGGCGGCAGCGGCGGGGAGCGCGGGTCGGTGCAGTCAGAGAGGGGCAGGCATTGTTGAGTGATCTTCGTTATTCAGTTTCACAGGCTGGGCTTGGCAAGGGAGGGAGACACAGGCGGAGGAGGAGTCAAGGAAACTTTCGGCGCTGCGGCTCGCTCCCCTTCCCTCCTTCCTTCGGAGCTGGCAGGAATTTCATCCAGGAAAGGAAAAAAAAAAAAAAAAAAAGGCAAAGAAACCCTAAGAGAATGAGCGGAGAGAGCATGTCAGGGACCCGCACGTGCACTTGTTTGGAAGGATGTGATGTCCCCAGGGCCTACACTTGTGGGTTGGGGACCCTCTTGCCTGCAGGGTCAGCCACCCGGTCACATGGCACTTGGAGGAGGCCCTATGCAAGCAACCTTAAGAGTTCCCATAGGCCCCCAACCCTCTACCACATTTTCCACACTGAGACCCAAGAGGGAAGTGATTTGTTCAAAGTCGTACGGCTGGGGGGGGGGGGGGGGGGGTGTGCAGCCCCACAACTGGAATTCAGAGTCTGTCCTTGTCACCCTGTTTCCTGGAGGAGGGCAGTGAGGCGTTGTCCCTAAAGGGATCAGGCCGTGAAAGGTATGGAGAGAGAAAAGTGGTAGGCAACGAAGAGGGGTCTTCTCACTGAGGAGCCATGCCCGGCCACCAAAGAAGGGGGTGCGGATTTCCACCCACCGAGTGTACGTTGCATGCAGGCAGCCCCAGTCACGTCTAAGGCCCTGGGATCGCCTTGATCCTGTCCCAGGACGGAGCTAGGTAGATAGACTGGAGACTGAGCCCGGCTGGTTGTCGGAGGCTTCCTGAAAGTCAGCGGATTGGCGCCACCTGGAGGCCAGCGCTGCAGCTGCAGCTGCAGCTCAACCACCACCCTGAGGCGGGAATCCCAGGGTCCTTCCTGGTCAGCGGCCCAGGGCTTTGAGGGGCAGAGCGGATGGTGGCTAAAGGTGGGTTCAAGTCCCTCTTCTCTTCTTAGACCGCCTGGGGCTGGCTGTTCTTCCTTCATGTAGCCTTTTGCTTTCTGTGGCCTCTCCCACGCTGCGCCAAGCCCCAGGGCAGAGCTAGAACTAGGCTCTGTCTCCCCTTTGGGCCCTCTTCCCATCCAGAAGATGTACCCGAAGTCCATCCAGAGTGTGTACCCGAAGTCTGGAGACCTCAGAGGCAGCCAATATTCCTTCCACCCCATACCTCCATACCCCTCCATACCTCACATCACCCTCTCCCCACCCCCCCCACCCCCGCCTCCCATTCTCTTCTGCTGCTAACCTCCCAGGGACTGAGGGGCTCCCACTACCAGAAAGACCCACAAATCGGAGCCGCCCCTGCCTTCCCAGGTCTGCCTGCGTTTCCGGCCTCATTCACCCATAGCTTGGCTCCACTCGCTTGCCTCTTTGCAGCTCCCACTGCTCCAGTGTGAGGGGCCCAGACTGGAAAAGCCATGGCTGTGCCCTGTTTGGACCTCAGCAGCAGCCCCTCATGGTAGGCTTGGGGGGCTCAGAGCTAGTCTCCAGTCTTCCAGTTTGAGGGTCATTATGGGGCCAACCTCTGACTCTTGATAAACATAATTTAGAAGAGAACACCAGGGGCGCCTGGGTGGCGCAGTCGGTTAAGCGTCCGACTTCAGCCAGGTCACGATCTCGCGGTCCGTGAGTTCGAGCCCCGCGTCAGGCTCTGGGCTGATGGCTCAGAGTCTGGAGCCTGTTTCCGATTCTGTGTCTCCCTCTCTCTTTCTGCCCCTCCCCTGTTCATGCTCTGTCTCTCTCTGTCCCAAAAATAAAAAATAAACGTTGGAAAAAAAAAAAAGAAAAGAAAGAGAACACCATATCCATTCCCCCGGGAGGGGGCGGGGAGCACCAGGGTCTAACTTCATCTTGGGAAGGGTCCTGATGGAGCAGAAAGCCCTACCTCTGTCGCCCTTCTCCAGCCAGGCCTGCGAAACGCCCTCTCTGACCTCTGACCCCTGGTACTCTTGTAGGAACTCAGGTTGGCCAGTGGGAGCTGTGGCTCCCCTTTCATTTGGGGACCTAACTGCACTTCAGGGCCTCCTGCTCTGATTTGTCCAGGCTTTCTCTGTGTCCCCTCTGCCACCCCAGGGCCCCCCACCAGGGACAGTTGGTGTCCAGCGTCAGGCACATTGCCATCCAATACTGTGCAGTCTAATCAGGGAGTCAGACAGGAGCTTATGAGACCATATCATGTCGCACGGTGTGCAGTTGAGTCCTAAAGAGTGTGGGAGACCTCTGGGGGGGCCTCAACCCCACCCTATTTTCTGTTCCCCCTCCCGGTTTTTCTCTCCTCCAAAAGTCCCTCACTGCCTTCTCTCCTACCTCCCTCCTGTGGCGGAGGGGAGGAAGCTGGGAGCAAAGGAGCAGAGAAAACTCAGCAACTCTGGCTTGAGGCACAGCCTCCCGTGGAAGCAGCAAAGCCCCCGGCCCCTGCCCTCCACGTCAGTGTGGCTACAACGCCTGCACCCTGACGGGGCAGCACGCAGTGGCTGAGGAGGACCCTGGGGGCCCCGGCAGGTGGAGACAGCTGGGGATGGCGGGAGAAGGCAAGCGAAGGCAAGGAGAAGGGAACAGAAGGCAAGGATTGGTCCTTGCTGCACACGGGGGTGGTAGGTGGGGCAGGAGAACCTTGAGTACCGGGGGCTCTGGATCTGGGGCACGCCAGGACACTAGGGACCAAGTGGAGAGACTGAAGTCTGACGCAACTGGAAAACTGGAGGGTGGGGCATCGGGGCTGCTCCCCGGGAAGAGCCACGGCATGCAGGCTGTGGGGCGGCCACTTCAGCCAGACCCCCTGTTCATGGTTGCCCACCCGGCCCTTGCACTGGGCCCCATGTCGTGCAAGTCTTTGAGGCCATTTCTTTCCTCCTTGGAGGGTGGACAGATGGAACACAGTCTCAGGCGGAGCACATTCTTTATTGCTCACCTCTCCCCCTTCACGGCACAGGGCCCAGCGTGCAGGAGGCCCTCCCAGTGAAACCAGGCCCCAGCGGGCTTGCTGAGGCTGATTGGCACTGACCAACGGGGCACAGACCTCTTCTGCTCCCGCACAGCACAGCCACCAGTGCTGACTCAAGGCAGCCCGTCCGTGAGCACTCTGTTCAGACAGTCGTAGAGGTATATGTACTGTTCCTGGTGGCAGACGTCGGGGTAAGGAGCGTCACCCTGACTGCCCAAATCTGATGCTGAAGGCCTCCCTTGTGTCTCCTAACCCTTAGGGTTCCACCTGGGAGCATCGTGGTCCCCAGCACCACCTGGTGACTCCCCAGACAGTGCTGGCTCCTAGAACCTTCCCTACACCCTTCCTTACTCCCACAACTAAGCCCTGGTGGCCTCTCACCAGCGTTGGGGTCATGAGGCCACAGGCCTGTGACTGCTGCAAGGCCACGTTAAAGATGTCCACAGTGCACTCAGCCCCCGCCTGCTGCAGCAGCTGGTCCATGGCCAGGAAGGTGCCCAGCTGAGCCACACCCTTGCTGCAATTGACCTTGAGTTAGATAGGGCATGGGAGTGGGGGGGAGGGGGCGGTGCAGAGAAAGCTCGGGTATCCAGGTATATGGGGAAACCCAACGCGGGCCTGGGGACTGGGAAGGGGACACCGGGTGCCTGGTGAGCCAGCCGGCTTGGGCCCAAGCAGGGAGGGGGTAT
Source organism: Leopardus geoffroyi (assembly GCF_018350155.1). Lineage (NCBI taxonomy): Eukaryota > Metazoa > Chordata > Mammalia > Carnivora > Felidae > Leopardus > Leopardus geoffroyi. The sequence goes on from NC_059338.1 coordinate 28,630,008, forward strand.
ATTCCTAAAAGATGTCGTATTCCCAGAAGATATCCAGGCAGAGTAAGGAGACAGGAGCACTGGGAGACTGTGTAGACCGTGTCCTTTTGACCCGTGACCCAAGCAGGGCTCAGTGGGATAGATGTGAGGCCCTGCTGGAGAGGCAGTGAGGGCATCCCGGCACCCACACCCCCCAGGCTTTTGTCCCGCAGCACCTGGAGTGGCTCAGCAGTGTGCCTGGCTTCATCGTGTCCCGAGAGCAGCACCGGCCCACGGCGGCCAAGAAGGGTAACAGGGTGGTGGCAGGGAGCTCACGCCCTGGCTCCCAGCACGGAAACAGCAGCCTCTGCACCTGCCTCTCCTTCCTGCTCTCCCCCTGGGGACAAAGGCAGTGGCACTGGTGCCAGGGAGGAGCAGAGGAAAACAGCACAAGACTCCTCCACAGAGCCCACCACCCCACACCCTGCGGCCCCAGCACCTACATGTGTGACCCTCAGGAGGGTACAGGGCCAGCCCGCTGTGCTGCTCTCAGCCACCCGGTGCACTGTCACCATGTCTGTGACAACGGGCTGCTTCTCCGTCGGCCAGAACGCCTGTCGCCGGGACCAAGTCAGGGCTGCTCAGGAGGCTTCCCAAGCTCTCTGCCCACACACCCTGCCCACAGGCCCGCCACACCACGACCTCCACCCCCCACCCCTGTCCCAGCTCCCGAGGCTTCCACCCTGACTGCCATCTGATGCCGAAGGCCTTCCTTGTGTCTCCTAACCCTTAGGTTAGGGTTAGGGTTAGGGGTCTTTCTGCCCCCCCTCACCTTCTCCCAGGTGTCAGGTGGGCACAGGGAGACCAGCACATGGGCCCTATGCTCCCACACCAGCTCCCAGAACTCCTCGGGTCCTGCAGGGCCAGTCAGCACAACGTGGTCATGGCCAGAAGGCCCACCCTGCAGAGCACAACTCATTGGCTCCCAGGGACTGAGGGTGCCCCCTGCTCACCACAGCTCTAGGGCCCCCAGAGACCCCAGCTCCAGCTTAATAAGCACAAATGATCAGAGAGGGCAAGTAATAGGGCATCATCTCACAGGGAAGAGCCAGGCTTCGAGCATCTCGTTAGGGGGACTTTCCTCCACCGGAGAAAACCGCACTTGAGAAGAATCATCTGAGGGAAGATGGTGAGGGTGAGGCTGCCCGAGGCCCTCTTCCCCGGGCCGGGGCCGCCCGCCCACCCACAGTCCGCGGGCACTCACAGGCGACCGTGCTGTCCTGCTCATGGCCAGGAGGGGGCGCGGAAGAGTCAGCCTCGTCCTTGATGGCCTGGAGCAGGAGCTGCGGGGGCGGAGGAGATGCGCTCAGGGCGCTCCGCGGGACGGAACCCACAGAAAGTGCTGTCTGGGCAAGGACAGCCCCCTCAGCTGTCACCCACCCCCTGGTCTGAAACACACCTTGTACTCTTTCAAGAAGCCGGCGTTGGCATTGGCCGCCCTCTTGGCGCAGGCCTCTGCGAAGTTCACCACCGAGATGGGCTGGGACCTGGGGGAGGGGCGGAGAGGGGAGGAGGCACTCGGGGCTCCCCAGCTCCCGCGTCTGGTCTTCTCAGCTCTGCCCATGGATAGGATCAGGGGCCTGTTGGTGGGAGGGCACAGAGAACCCGTGTCCCCACCCCACAAGGGCCCCAGGGGAGCTGCAACTCACTCAGGGGTGTCAGAGGGCGCTTCCAGAATCTTGTTCAGGAGGCAATTGTGCAGGAAGATGTATTGGGTCTGGCAGGAGGAGGAGGAGTCAGTCTGCTAAGGCAGTATGGCCCAGCAGGGAGATTTTCCAAGGGCCCAACCGGCAAGACAAGGCTGGGGTGAGGGGGGTGGGCCATTTGGGACCTTGCCCACGCTGTCGCTGTCGCACAGCGTCAAAGCCGCCAGAGGCCTGCCTGCCCCACCTCCCCCTTTGACAGAAAGGGAAACAGAAGCCCAGATAGGATGGCGACGTGGTAGAGCCCCGCCCCCCAGGTCCTCAGTGTGCCCCCTCGAGTTCCTTTCCTCCAGACTCGATGTGGCCTCCCCCCGCCCCCCACAACCCACCTCCCGCCCACTCCTTCAGGACCCTGGCTGCTCCGCCCAGCCTGCCGAGCCCTCACCGGGGTCTGGATCATGAGGGGCCGGTACAGCCGCAGCGCATACACAGCGTTGAACACGTCTACCGCCTGCTCCTCCTCCAGCTGCTGCAGCAGCCTTGACAGGGCCACGAAGGTGCCCGTGCGGCCCACGCCCGCACTGTGGGGACAGCCCTGGGCTGAGCCCTGCCCGAGGTCCCAGAGCCCCGCCTCCCCTGCCTCCCCTCAGGCCCGCCCACCTGCCCTCACCTGCAGTGCACCAGGATGGGGCCGGTGCCCTGGGTGGCCCGGGCCTGCTCGCGGACCAGTTCCACGAAGGAGAGCAGGGAGTCGGGGGCCTCAGGGACGCTGTGGTCAGGCCAGGTGGTGAATTGCAGCTGCTTCACCCTCCGCTGCTGCTGCTGGGTAATCTGGGAACGGGAAGGGACGGGAGCAGGGGGCCCTGGCCTCAGCCCTTGGGCTTTCTTCACCAGATCCCTGAGGGCAGGGCGACTGATACCTCCACCCTCAGCGGGGTGACAGCTAAACCTGCCCCTCGGATCGCATGCTTCCCTTGACCCCTTCGTTCTCCGGCCTCCTGAGTAGCGTCGGCCTATAGGGGATGCCCGGGCAGAGGGGTGAGGCCAGTCCCTGGCTCTCCTGCCCCAGGAGGTCACAGCCTGGCAAGGCTGATGGGCACAAAGGGTGAGGGGTGAAGCAGGGAGCCCCGAACTGAGTGCAAGGCAGGGGAGGGCAGGGCAGAAACCGTCGCTTCACCCTGTTCTACCTTTGACGCACTGCGTCGCTTCGGATAACACTTGAACCTTTCCTGTGCCTCCCTACCCCCTCCCTAACCAACTTCCCTGGACAGGCAGGGGCTGAGTGCTTGCAATTCTCAGAAGGAAGGAGGCCAGGGGACGCAGGAGGTGAGGCAACCTTCTCAGAGTCTCAGCTCGAATGCCCGCCCCACCCTGCCGTGTCCCCTGGGGCACACACATGCTGCAGCTGCAATTCCCGCTTGGTCCACTCTTCCTCGGGCTCCTCAGCCAGCAGGTGGACGGTGATGTGACCATGGGTGACAGGGGTAGGGTCTGCTGGCCAGTAATGCTCACACAGCACCTAGGGCCAGAGGGTCAGAGCAAGGGTGTGGGGTGGCTGTGGGCCCAGCCTCATTACTGCCACCCCTGGTTTATCCGGACCAACCACCCCCCCCTCCCCCCCCCACACACACACACACTCATCTTTCTGGTCTCTGCCACCCTGTTGAAATTCTGCTGTCTGTACAAACCCGAGTCCCTGGCTACCTCACCCAGAAGCTTCTCTGTTCTGGCTGGCCTCCAGCACCATCACCCCCACGCCTCTCATATGACCCTTAAGACTTCAAGGCAGCTGTTGGGCTGTTGGACTCCTTTACAAAATTGGATGCCTTTATTTAGGGCTGCCTGGCCTTGCCTCATTGCTTCAGCTGGAGGACAAACCCAGCAGGTTCTCTCTCTGTCCCAGGGCTCTGCATCGAGCAGGCACAGAAGAGGCATCCACCAGGCTTGTTGAAAGAAAGGATGCTGGGGCGCCTGGGTGGCGCAGTCGGTTAAGCGTCCGACTTCAGCCAGGTCACGATCTCGCGGTCCGTGAGTTCGAGCCCCGCGTCGGGCTCTGGGCTGATGGCTCAGAGCCTGGAGCCTGTTTCCGATTCTGTGTCCCCCTCTCTCTCTGCCCCTCCCCCATTCATGCTCTGTCTCTCTCTGTCCCAAAAATAAATAAATGTTGAAAAAAAAAAAAAAGAAAGAAAGGATGCAGAACGCCCATCCTGAGACAGTCCGTACCCCATTCTTTCCCCCCCCCAATGCCTTTGCCCCCCTCTGCCTGGAACAAGAGCAGGTGGAAATAATGAGATGCAGCAGAGGTGAGGGGCACTTGGGTGGCTCAGTCAGTTAAGCATCAGACTCTTGATTTTGGCTCAGGTCATGATCTCACAGTTCACGGGTTCAAGCCCCACATTGGGCTCTGCGCTCACAGTGCTGAGCCTGCTTGGAATTCTCTCTCCCTCTCTCTGTCTGCCCCTCCCCAACTTGTGCTTTCATTCTCTCAAAATAAATAAATAAGGGGCGCCTGGGTGGCGCAGTCGGTTAAGCGTCCGACTTCAGCCAGGTCACGATCTCGCGGTCCGTGGGTTCGAGCCCCGCGTCGGGCTCTGGGCTGATGGCTCAGAGCCTGGAGCCTGTTTCTGATTCTGTGTCTCCCTCTCTCTCTGCCCCTCCCCCGTTCATGCTCTATCTCTCTCTGTCCCAAAAATTAAAAAATAAATAAATAAATAAATAAACGTTGAAATAAATAAATAAATAAATAAGAACTTAAAAAAAAAGGGGAAAGAAAGAAACAGCAGCAGTCAGAGGAAACGGAGTCAACCGGGGAGCTTGAGTACCTGGTCCCTCTAACTGCCTCCCATTCTGGGTGGCCTTGGGGACCCCTACCAACCTCCAGGATTGATTGGCCTCTCTCAGGCCTCACCCACCTTCCCAGACCTAAGATGGTAAGGAGAGAACTCCTATAAGGAGAACATGCGCCACCCCGTGGCCACTCTAGGAAACTGCAAGGCATGCTCACCCTCCCATTCTCCATGCCCACGGTCAGCATGACAATGATGCGGACCTGCTGCTCCCACACAAGCCGCCAGAAGTCCTCCAGAGTTTTCTTGAGAGGGCCCTGGGTGGCAATAAATTCCTGCGGGTGGCTGTAGCCCTGGGGAGTGCAGAAGACAGGAGCATGTTAATTGGTGACACTTCGGTCCCCCAGGCCCCACCGGGCACACAGCAGTAAATGTCCCGTGTGCGATTTCCAGGAGGGAGGAGAGTGTGCCTACACGTGTGCACATGACCACATGTGTGCACCAAGAATCCAAACCAGGAGGGGTGGCTTCAGAGACACCACCAGCACCCCAGCGCCACCTTGAAGGGGCAAGAAAAGCCCACATGAGAGTAAGAAGGTACTAATGTGACAGAAATGGTCTCCCCAGTCCAACCTGTTCACCAACCCCCTTCTGAAACCAAACTCCACGTTTCTCCCATGCTCAAAAATCGTCCGCAGCTCCCATGGCCCAGCAAGTAAAATCCAAAGCCCTTAGCTTAACAATCAAGCCCCTCCTTCATCCGGGCCCAATCTACCTGTGCTGTCTCACCTCCCCCAACCCAGCACCCCAGCCCCACGCTGTCTGTGCGTGTGCACCCAGCTGTTCTCTGGCTGTTCTTTCCAACCTTTCCCCTCTTTCGTCTTTTATCAAAATTCTACTCATCCTTCAAGAGATTACACGTCCCCTCCTCCAGGAAGCCTTTCTTGACTCGAGTGGACTGAATTTCTCCTTCTTCCATGTTCTCTGAATACCACGCTTGTCCCCTTAATACAGCACTCGTCACACTGAGTGGTAGATGTGACACACACAGGCAGCGCATGTGTGCCTGTCTCACACACACACACACACACACACACACACACACACACAGTGTGCTGCTTTGAAGGCAAGAATACAGGTAGCAAGCTCTGACTCCGACAGGCCCAGCACAGTGCCTGGCACACAGTAGGCCCTCAATAAATACGTGCCAGGTCAACCTAAAGGAACACAAGCTGGTGATCTTCATGGACGACTGCTACAGCCAGGGTAGGACAGCGTGTCCTGCAAAGCAGCCAGTCTCCCGAACGGACACACCCACAGCCAGCTCTGAAGGTGGCCCTTACCGGGATGAAGTTGGCATTGATGTAGTCGGAGTGGGGCTCTCCCTCCAGCTGGGTCAGCCTGACCCGGGAGTGATCATCTGCAGAGGGAAAAACTGTGTGTGCAGTGCCCGGGCATAGGGAGCACCCCCCACCGCCCCCCACCCCCGTCCAGGCCCAGCCCTGGCCATCTGCTCCCCGGCACTCACAGGGTAGCACGTGCGGGTAACGGTTCTTGGTGGCATTGGCGGGGTGCTCCGCCTCCAGCCTGGGCTGCTCCTTGCCCACCTCCTTCAGCTCCTGCAGAGATCGGGCCAGGCGCTGCTTTCTGAAGTGGACCCATCTCTCCCCACACCAGGGGAGGGACAGGGGTGGGATGTGCACGGCTGGGAGCTCCCCCCAGACTTCAGGGCAAGCCCAGCCCAACCTAGATGGCCCAGGTCCTCTCTGCTCCGAGCCCGAGGGCAGCAGAGGCCTTACCTCGAACTCCTGAAAGAAAGCCTGGTGAGCGTGCGCACTCTTGGCCTCAAAACTCTGCCGGAAGCTTTGGATAGGGATTGGCCGATGGGTCCGCCTGGTGGGAGAGGGAGGGAGTGGGCCCACGGCAGGGTTCTGCCCTGAGCTCAGTGGATAGTTGGAACACCCCCTGGAATGGAGCCAGCACGCATTTTTCCGCACACGCGGATGCACAGCCTGGGCCGCCAGCCCCCAGTGCAGAAAGACAGACAAGGGGACAGACGGAGGAGGGCAGAGCAGACAGGATCTACATGTGAAGGCACACACGAGGCTTTCAGCCCCTGCCACCATCACCGGTTCTGAGGAGGGCTTCTGTGCATAGTTGATGCTCACCGATGTGGGTTCGACATGAAGTCGGTGTAGGGGAGCACAGGAGGGACCAGAGGAAAGAATTACAGATCTAACATCACCGGGGAAAGAAAGAGATTCGGCCTGATATCGCCCAGTTGTCAGGGGTAAGGTGAGCACTGGAGTAGGTGAATTGGGAGGAGGGGGAGGAGGCTGAATGGGCAGAGAGGAGCCAGATGAGCTCTAGGGTTGGAGAAAAGGCCTCGTGAAGGTGTGACAGAGCTGTGAGGTGACGGACAAGGGAGTCCCGGAGGCGCAGGCTGCCGGGGAGACTGGGCGAGGCCACCATGACCTGTGCCAGGCATGGCCACACTGCCCAGCACACCATGAGGAGACATGGGAAAGTGCCCTCACCGCAGGTTGTAAGCTGTCAGCTCTTGGGAAAACCGACTCTTCTCTGCCCTGCAAAGGATGAAGAGGCGTGTGGGAGGGAGCCCAACGGGGCAGGGGGCACGGGGAGCTTCTTGGGGAAGAAGCCATTCCTCCCCCAGCCATGCTGGCCCCCAGCCTTCGCTCTCACTCACCTCTGTCCCTTCACCCTCCTCCAGTACAGCAGGCCCAGCAGGGCACAGATTGTGAGGACACAGCCCATCATGATGCCCACTGCCGCTGGGAGGGACATGGCTACCCTGGAGACACTGGCCCTGGGCTCTATGAAGTGCAAAGGGAGAGTAGAGTAGAGTAGCCTTGTCCCACTGTTCTGCAGTGACCGGACTTGAGAGCCTCTGGGAGGAGCGCACAGTGACAACCCCCCTCAGAAGTCCCAAATACCACCCGAGGCCAGAAATGGCTGCCAGGGGGACCATCCTGCATGGGGACTGAAAATGCCCAGCAAGCTCTCCCTGCCCCTGGCTTCTGAGCTTGCCCCAAAGGCTCTACTCCCCTCCCTGACACCCTCAAAGAATAGAAGAGGGTAGGGACCTGGCTTCCTGGACCTTCTAGAACTACACTGTCCAATATGGTAGCCACTAGCCACGTGGGGCCATGGAGTGCTTGAAATATGGCTACTCCAAATTAAGCTTTGCTATGAGCATGAAATACACAGAGAATTTCGAAGACTTAGTGATAAAGAAAAGAATGTAAAATATCTCATGAAGAATTTTTTTAATTGATCACATGTTGATATGATAACATTGATAGATAGCTTGGTTTAAATAAGATGTTCTTAAAACTAATTTCACCTGTTTTATTTTTACCTGTTTAACACAGCTACTAGGGAATATTAACGTACATATGTGGTTCACCCTTGTGACTTGCCTTATGTTTCTATTGGACGGTGCTGTTCTAGAATCTCAGTGGCCTGGGAGCGACAGCACAGAGTGGGGCAGTGCAGGAAGGTAGTGTGATCGCGGGCAGTGACAACCCCTTTCATTAATGCCTCGCCCCCCCCCCCCCCCACACACACACACACACACTCAGCCCACCCAGGCCAAGTCAGGTGCTAGCAGTACCTTCAGCACTGGCTCTGGGTCTCCCAGCTCTGCTGGGCAGGACGTGCCCTCCCTGGAATCCAAGCTCAATCCTACCCGTTGCTGGTCGGGGACGAGCCCAGAACAGGGGGTCCCAGCACTCTTCCCCTGCCCCGGGGCCCAGCTGGAACCCTAGCCAGGTGTCCACCCTACCTGAGAAGGCTGAGAAGGAGATAACGGTCTCAGGAGGGCTGTATCTGGTAAAGGCTACGACACTGAACCTGGGGCAGAGAAACAGGAACTTCTGTTCTGGAGGGGCAAACAAAGAGGGCAAAGCCCCTCCCAAGACACTGAGTCATTAACAATAGACACTCAGAGAGCGAGAGCCTCTCTCCACACCTGTTAAGAGGTTATGTGTCACGCTACCTGAACAAGCTACCCCTGACTTCTTTTCAATCTTCCCTTCCCACAGCAAGAAGCCCTAACATAGGTACCTAAACATCGTTGGAAAGCTGAAACAGAATCCACAACCCCCCAACTTTTTTTCCTGAAAAAAAGAACCATGTAACAGATGGGTGTTTTCCTTTTTGCCTTGCCTACCAGGGAGCCCAGTCGAAATAACTCTGTGGACCCTTATGGGCCAACAAATGCTTTCTCTTCGTAAGTCAGTCCAGATCTTTTGCAGAGGGAATGTGCAAACAACCCATCAGTGAAAGTGAAAAGCCCCCGCCCCCTCAGTCTTAGCCCTCACCGATACTGGGAACCTGGCTTGAGTTGCCCGTTACAGATCTCCTGGGTCTGGCCACAGTCCTCTGTACCCATAGGCACCATCCAGGATCTCGGCACAGCCCAGGGCCCTGGGTAGAAGGGGTTGGGGAGCAGGATGGCCAGGTAGGAGTCCTGTCCTCCATAGTAGTGGTCATACCACGTGTGGTTGATGGCTTCCTGGGGAGGCCGCACCACTACAGAGGAACAACAAAGGGGCAGCGCAAGGGCAGCAGTGAGACTGAAGCCTCTCTCCCTGCCCACAAAGCGGCTACCCTGTTTCTCTAGCATGTTCCCACCACGCATAGCACAACATCAGCCCTATCTTTAAGAATGTTCTGGGTCTCTCTTCCTACTCCAGCACTCATGCCAGCCACAGGCATTTCACCTCAGTGGTCAGTATCTGGACCCTCCCCCCGCCCCCCCCCCCATCCCATGCCAGGCAATAGCCAGGGTCTCCCATCCCCTCCTGGCCCAACACTCACGTGACATGTTGGTGGTGGCAATGATGCCATACCACTGGATCTGCCCATCGTCCTGGCCAAACATACCCCGTGTGATCATCACTCCCATCCCCGCCTCAGGCTCCAGCTGGGGGGCTGCAGCTAAGTCCGGGGGGCGCCAGCCTGGGGATGGAGAGGAGAAGAGTGAGGTCCTAACTAGGTGCCAGTGGCCAAGGGCAGGGGCCATGCTGTCACATCCCCAGCACCTCTTACGGTGCCTGGCAACCAGTGCCTGATGGGTGCAACTAAATAAGAACCGGGAGACCCCTGGGCCGGGGTGCCGGCGGTGAGGCTCCATACTATGGTATCTGGATCAGGGCCAGAGGAAGGCTTGGGAGTTGGCGGACAGGGAGAGTTCCCGGCAGTGAGGGCCTCGGCAGTGAGAACCCCAGCGGTGATGTTGGAGGAAGGCTAAGGGAGAGGAGGGGGCTCCGGAGACCATGGAAAGGGCTTACCCTCTGCAGAAGTGGCGCACAGCAGGGTGACCACACGGCTCCACAGACCATTCCGGCCCAGCACGGTGAGACTGATGCGATAGGAAGCAGCGGGCAGCAGGCCGGGCAACAGGAGGGCATCCCCGGAGGTGTTAGCCTGGAAGACGATGTGAGCATGCCCTCCCGCAGCCAGATGTTCTGCCACCACCAGACAGGTGTCCACATCCCCCGAGGGCATCATCCAGTGCAGGGCCAGGCGAGTGGCCTCGGGCTGGCACTGCACATCCTCCACGGGGCCAGGCTCTGTGGGAAGCAAAGGTTCTGCGCTGTGTGGGGGTCGGTGCACCCCAAGAGGCTGGCACCTGGAGCAGCAGCTCTCAGAATCAGCAGGTACAAAGGGACTGGGCATTTACGTTCACAGGAAGAGGCCCTGGCCACACAGAGAAACAACTTCTCCTTTGGGCATCACTGCCCATCTGGAGAAGCACAGGAAGCATATCCCCGGGGAAGGGGTGGGTAAGCCCCCACCGGAGGGGAGCAGGTGGCTCCGAATAGAACGGGCAGCGTCGCAGCCCGGACTGGAGCCTCCCGCTCATCCTCCCCCAACACACGCTAACATACCAACAGGCAGCACGACGGGGTGAGTGGACGCCTGGAGTGGCCCCGCCTGGCACAGCACTGACAGGGACAGATGGCGTCCAGGTGTGAGGTCCCTTAGAACGAGGAGGGCTTGGCCGAGCGCCAGGGGCTGCTCCCAGGAGAGGTGGCTGGCCTCTGAGAGTTGGGCATGGCACAGCCCCTGCCCCAGGGGGCCACCGGCCCAGGCCAGGTTGATTACGGCACTGCCCGCCTGCATCGACACCAACAGCTCATTGGGCACGAGCGGGGCTGTGGAGGGAAAGAGAGCCGGTGAACCAAGCTGCGTGGGGTGCGTGAGGCCACAAGCTCGCTGGCTCCAGGCAGGGCCCTCGGGTGCGGAATTTGGGAGATGGGACTAGAGTGGCGGCTAAGAAAAGAATCCAGGGGTCTCAGAGGCAGCCCTGCCCACCTCTCCTCCCCTCATTGCCTTTCCCAGCCGCAACTCACAGGTCCAGCCAGAGACATTGGCCGCTGCGGTGCCGAGAGGCCCAGCCTGCGACATGATCTCCACCTCGTACTGAGTGCCTGGGGTCAGAGCTGAGAAGCTTGTGCTGTCCACCTCGGCTCCCACGGTGCTGGCGCTTGCCTGGGCACCTGCCTGGTACAGAGTCACCTGGTAGCCGTCTCGCGCCCCGGGAGCATGCACCCAGGATGCCCGGAGCTGGGTGGGACCTTCAGTGGTCACGTTCACCAGAGGAGGGGCGAGGGGGGCTGTGGGGAGAGCAAGATATGGGAAGGTGGAGAAGAAGAAAGGTGCTGTGGGCCAAACTATGTCCCCCCGAAATTCATGTTGAGGTCCTAACCCCCAGAATACGACTGTTTGGGGGCATCAGATCTTCAAAGGGGTAATTAAGTGACGTCATGAGGATGGAACCCTAATCCACTACGACCGGGGTCCTCGTAAGAAGAGGAAATCTGGACACAGACACGCACGGAGGGAAGACTGTGTGAAGACACAGGGAGAAGGGGGCCGTCCGCAAACCAAGGACAGGGGCCTGGGACAGAAACTGCCGTCCTCAAGGCTTTCCGAAGAAACCAATCTTGCCAACTCATTGAGCTCGGATCTCCAGCCTCTGGAACTGTGAGACAATGAATTTCTGCTGTTTAAGCCCCCAGCCTGTGGTGCTGTGTTATGGCAGCCCGGACAAAGGAACGCAGAAGAAAAGAATGCAAACCACATCTCTGGTTCCCTCCTCCCTCCTGTGTCCCTCCATCCTTCCCAGGTGGGGAAGCACCAGCTCAGGCCGACAGCAGGGCTGGCTCAAACAGTAGTACTGCATGAACACATTAACCCCTCCCCCTCCCAAAGCAGCCAGGCCTCTCGGAGGCAGGGCTGGACGGGGCAGCACCAGCCCCTGTACCCAAACAGCTTGGCAAGACCCCCTGAGTGACTGGGCAGGTTCTCAAGGAGAGGCAAAGTCTGGGGGCCCAAGCTGCGCCCCTTCACCCTCAGCTGGAGCCCAGGCCCTAGAGCCACATAAGCCTGGCCCAGTCACCCAGCCAACACCTCCTCTGCAAATGGGGAAACTGAGGCTCACAGAGGGACAACGTTTGCTCTAGGGACTGGGCCATAGCTAAAACCCAGGTCTCCTGCCTCCTAGGCGGGTGCTCTTTCCAGCTTCCTCTCAGACCTGTCTGAGGTCACATGGCCCCTGGGAGGAATCAGGAGGACAGAGCAGGGGGTGGGGGAGTCACCACCCTGGAGAAAGATGATTCTGAGGGTGGGGGAAGGGGTGACAGCAGCTATACTTTGGCTCTAGCAAGAATGCAACACTCAGAGAAGGCAGAAGGAATGAGGCTCGTGTGAGAGGGCGCTTCCAAACCCAGGTCTATGGCTGTGGAGGCTCCACGGGAGAAGGAGAGAGCTCTGCTGTGTGCTGCTCAGTGTGTCCCATGCTTCAGTAACTGCATGACCCTGTCCAGCGCCGGCACCCTCCCCCGCTCCTCTCTGGAGGTTAGCGTGCGGCTAGGAGCACAGACTCTGGGTCACAGTGTCAGAAATGGAATCCCGACTCCCCACTTAGGGCTGAGGAACCCAGGACAAGTCACTTTGCTTATCTGTGCCTCAGTTTCCTGATCTGTGAAATGGGCAGAGCCATAGTAGCCACCTCCTAGGCTGGTTGTCATGAGGAGGAAATGAGAGAACATGGGGAGAACACTTAGCAAAGGGCCCAGTGAATACGAGTCACTGCTGTTGCTATCAAACACTCCCAGACCAGGGGGAGCTCGAGGCGGGGTCCTGGGTCCCTTCCCCACTGCTCCCCACTCCCGCACTGGCCATATGAGAGCCTGGAGAGTGGCATGGCCCAGCCACTGTACAAGAGCAAGCCCCTGGGTTCTGCCCACCTTCCAGGATCCCTGGGGATTCCCAGTTAGGGATGTCCTGGTGCCTAGAGATCAGGGATCAACCACAGTCAACCCAGCTGCCTGCGCACAGATGATGAAGAGGCCAAGGGGAGCACGCAGCCCCCCTCGCCCCGCTGGGGAATCCAACCAGCAAGGGTGGCCAGGAAGGAAGGGGTGTGCAGGGGGCACTCACGCATCCAGCCGGTGGCATTGGTGCTGCTGCTCTCATCTGGGCCCCTCAAGGTGGCCAGCTGAACCAGGAACGCGGTGCCTGGGGGCAGTGGGGTCCAGGAGAAGTTCTGAGTCTCGGGAGTCAGAGCCTCCTTGCTTTCCAGAGTCAGGGGCCTCAGGCGGTAAAGCCGCAGCTGGAAGCCATCCCTGCCCCCAGGCGGGGGACTCCAGGAGGCCGTCAGGGCAGGAGGCTGGGTGGCAAGGCCCAGGCTCAAGTTGGCAGGAGGAGCAGGGACTGCAAGGTCAAGGAAGAAATAGATTTGGAATGACGCAAACCCCCTGCCGTTGTCTTCTCTGCCTCCCCTTCCCCTGTGCTCTTCTCCTGGGCACCAAGAGAGCCCCAAACACTGCCAGCCTACAAATCCAGCTCCCTCCCCACACGGTCAGCTCCTTGACAGTGTGATGTCTGGCTCACAGGGTCCCCACAAGGCCCAGGACCCACCTAAATGTTTAACCCTTTGGGTCCTGGTCTCCAGCTCATCTGCTGACCTTCAGTGCCTGCGAGCTCATTCTCTCTCTCTCTCTTTCTCTGCCTCTGTCTCTCCCTCTCCCCTCTCCTCCTCCCTCTTCCTCTCTCTCCTGAGGGCCTTGGTGCATGCTCAGCCTCTCCATAAAGCCCCTCTCTGTCCAACTCAGACTACAAGCTTCTCAGTTCACTCTCCTTCTCCTCCTCCTTCAGGAAGCCTTCCCTGATTCCCTAAGCAGGCTCCCCTTCTGTAAGTCCTACAAGATTCGACTGAACCACATAAACTTCCCATCAGTCATCAGTTTTAACCTACAAGAACACAGTTGCATGTGGTTTGAAATATGTTGTACGTATTCCCATCATACATTTATGTTTTTTATATGATCTGTAAAATAATACACATCATATACGTGTGTGTGCATATATGTATTTATACATATATTTATATAGCCTCCGTTTACTTGTCAATATTCCTAGACTGTCTTGTTCATAATGTTTAGCCTCAGCACCTAGCCCCATACCTAAAAACTGGGAAGCATTCATTAAATGTGTGTTGAATAGATGGATAGATGGGCGGATGGCCGCCCAAATGGTAGGAGGTGGAAGATGCTTGCCAATAGATTCCTGAAGGGCCCACCTTGGATGGACACGGGACCGTGTAAGTCAAGAGGAGGCACGCAGAAGAGCGGACAGTAAGGGAAGCTGGGCCCCCACCCCCACTGTCCTGGGCTGGCCTCCCAGAGGCTGAAGCCAGGGAACTCACGGGTGCAGGCACGGGTCCTTTGGATGGGGGAGCTGAGGTTCCCTGCCCAGGTCCACACTGACACAGTGTAGCAGGAGCCGGGCACTAGACCCCTCAGAGTCAGGCTGGAATTGTCTGGTCCCAAGTCAATAAGACTGTCTGGTGACCTCTGGCTGCCCTCCGGATGCCAGGTGACCCTGTAGCCTTCTTGCCACCCTGGTGCTGGGGCCCAACCAATGGTCAGGTCAGAGGGGCTGCCCCTGCCGGTGACATCCAGTGACTGTGGTGCCAGGAGCTCTGAAGAGAGGGACAGTTTGGTAAGGGGGCCATACTGCGTCTGTGGCCCCGTGAAGCCCTTTCCCAGCTCTTCTGAGCCTCCCCTCTACCCAGATTTCCCTCCCCAGGGCAAGGCCTCCCCCGCCCCCACTCCGCAGGGTCAGGGGACAGTGGCTGACACTCACTTGTATGGCCTGTGGGGCTCTGGGTAGTGTTTCCCAGAGACGAGACAATGTCCACCTGGTAGTTGGCCCCAGGCCCCAGCTCATGCAAAGTGACCTGCGTGGAAGCAGGTGGCGCGGAGATGTTTCCGAGGAGGCTTGGGGTTCCCTCAGTGTAGAGCAGTGCCTGCCTCCTGGGCTCCCTGGTGGCCCCCAACCCATCCAGCTGCAGCGTGGTCCCATTGCTTTGTCTGGGCTGGGCAGCAGAATCTGCAGAGGATGCAAATTCTGGAGAGTGAGAACCCAGCTGCCACTCAAGGCAGGTGCCCCTGGGCAGGGCCTCATCCTGTTCCCCATCAGCCCAGACTCACCATTCAGCCAGGTACTGGCCCGGGCCCAGGCATCATAGGGCCCGGCCAGGACCCTCAGCTCCAGAGTGTAGGGTCCAGCGGGCAGGGGCCCTGGGAATGTGGCATTGAGGGCTCCGGGACCCAGTGTGATGGTCTTCTCCACCTGCCCACTTAGCCTGAGCAGGTAGCCATCCCGGGCACCAGACCCTGCCTTCCAGCTTGCCCAGAGCTCCGAGGGCAGGGGAATGACCACCAGGTCCAAGGGTGCAGAAGGATCTATGGGTAAAAGGAGAAAACATATGCAGAAAGACCTAAACGGTGGATAAGAAAGATCCTACCCTCCTCACGCCAGCTTCTTCCTCCAACACTAGACCACGTCTCATCCAGAGGCCAGCAGCCACCATTTGCCACGTTCCGGGTGAATTCTGGGATCGGGCCACGGACAACAATAACAAAAATAATAACGCATCAAGTACCAAGCGCATAGATGCCAGCAGGGCACGAAGTACCCTACGCGCAGTATCTCATGCCTACTCCCCACAACGCTGTGAAGGGGGTGCTACTGTCACCAGCCACGTTTAAAGAAACAGAAATTGAGACACCGAGAAGGTAAGTAACTTGTCCAGAGACCCACAGCCAGTGAGAGGCAGAGATGAAATTCATAACCCAGGCAGTCCAGCTCCTCCACCCGTAGCCCATGCACGACAGTGCTTCTCTGAGCAAAAACATGGCAACGTCAACATGGGCTCTGCAGGCACCCAGCCCGGGCTCAGGTTGGCCTGGTCACTCACAAGCTGCTTGACCTTGGGTCCCTCCTGTCTCTGAACCTCGGCTCCCTCTACCATACACTGGGGATGACATGACTGCATGGGGCCGGTCTGAGGACTAAATGAGATCATCTGTGGCTGGCACACAAAGGTTTCAAGGGGTGACCATTACACCGCCATCACCTCTTCAGGTGGGCACCTGCCACCAGCCAACAGGAGGCGCGCTCCCTCCGTGCCTCATCCCTTCCCCACAGGATTCCAAAGGAACCCCGGCCTCCGCCACGTATATCCCACCCACTCAGCCAGAGAAGAGCCGAGGAGGCTCCGCTGTAACCCCCTGGCCCCCGACCCCCACCCCAAGCACTCACAGGTCCACTCGGTGACATTGGGCCCCGCTGCCTGTTGGGGCCCGGCAACAGCACTGAGCGTCAGCTCGTAGTGGGTGCCCGGAGAGAGGTGAAGGAAGGTGTGATTGGAGGCTCCCCGTCTGACTACCGCAGTCAGGCTGGTGCCGCCCAAGAGGTTTGTGAGCATGAGGTGGAACCAGGCTGCCCCCTCAGAGCTGTTCCAGGAGGCTCGCAGGGCACGGGTGCCCAGAGCGTACAGCACCAGCTGGTGGGGAGACACGGGGGCTGGAAGGGGGATGGAGAGAGCAAAGTCAGGCTTGAGAAACAGCCCTGGCGTGGGATCCCGGCACCAGCCCTGGCAGCCAGGAAGACTAGAAGCCCAGCTATGTTGGGGCAGGGTTCCCTAGGAGGCTCTGGGCTGCCCCCGCCACGTCCCAGACCAACCGCCTGGTCTGGGCCTTTGCCAGGTGCCTGCCTTACCTGTCCACTGGTGGGCGCTGGTGTTCGCCTGGAGGTTGCCAGCCCAGGTGGTAACCTCCAGAACATACTCGCTACCTGGTAGGAGGTTGCTAAAATTGCAGGCCAGGCTGCCCGGCGGCAGGGAGATGTTACGCGCCAGTGTCTGGGATTCTAGGTGGTAGAGGAGAAGTTGGTAGCCATCCTGCCCCCCAGGGGCAGCGCCCCACGAGGCCTCGAGGCTGGACGGGCTCCCAGGGCTACGGAGTTGCAGGTTGCAGACAGGTGATGGGGCTGCATCAGGGGTAGAGAGAAGTGCCAAGTTCAGGGCCAAAGGGGCATCATCCCTGTGCCTCAAATGCTTCTAAATGGGTCACGGTACCAGGCATGGCCCTCCTTGGCTACCCTGCTCTGTGCCAACCCTGCAGGACAGATACCTCCTGCTCAGACCCCTTGCAATGCCTGCACACTACTCGCCCCCACGCACCAGTGCGGGCAGTGAGGATGATGGTGGTATTCTGCCCACAGGGTCCCAGGGCAGTCACTTCCAGCAGGTAGCGACTTCCTGGCACCAGGTCCCGGAACTCAAAGCTGGATGCGTTGGTGTGGGCCTGGAGCTGCGGCCCTTCTGGAGAGCCCAGGGGACTCAGGTGGGTGAGGCGGAGGGCATGGCTGAACTTGTCTGGCCCTGGGGCTCCCCAGCTCAGGAAGAGGCTAGTAGGCCTCCCCTGGCTGCTGACGTTCACTTTCAGAGGTGGTCCTGGGGAAAAGGGGTGCATTCAGAGTCTCCCGATACCCTTTCTCTCCTAAAGAAGGAGGAAAGGCAAAGAAAAAAGAAAGGGCCAGAGCAGAGGCAAGGCCTCGCATGGAGAAACCAACCCTGCACCCCCACTCCCTCCTACCTCCCAGACCTCCTTCGCCCCACTGAAGACACCTACCTCCACTCTCTCCGTCTGGGCTCCTTGCCAGAGTGTGACACTCATGTCCCTATAGGAAGGAGGGAGGAGGGGGGAGGAGATGGGCAGAGGGCTCTGGGGTCCGTGGAAGCCAGCAGGGGACAGGGCCGAGATCAGAGAGAAGGCTGTCCTCTTGCCTGGCACTCCCCCAGACAGGGACAAAAGGGCATCACCCACAGGCACACCCCAAGTTCAGGAGGCAGCCCCGCGCAGGCAGAAGCGGTTTGTTCTTTCTGTCCTCTGAGCCAACGGCTGGGAAGAAACAGCCTCTGCTCTGCCTAATGCAGACCAGCTGTGGGGCCCCACAGAGAGGTGGGAGCCTGGACGGGCCCTGGAGAACAGCTCCCCAGCTGCCTGCCTGCCCCCTGTGCCCACCTCACCTGGGCCAAGAAACCCCGGAGCCAGAGGAAGACAGCAAACAGGATTGAGGGCCTCATCCCGATGTCTGTAAAGGAAAGTTAAGAGGCAGCAGGGGTGGAGCCAGTCCCCCCAACCCTCCCCTTGCCCCACTGGCTGGCTGGCTGGCTGGCTGACTGACGGGCGGACGCGGACGGGCAGGCGGGCGAGGGTGGGAAGGCCGAGTTTCAGCGAGATGGCAGGTGGCAGGCAGCCAAAGACCAAGGAGGTGCCTCTCAGTCCGGACCCTAACCCCTCTGCCCACCCAGCCTTGGCAAGATTCAGCGAGGGGAGAGAGACCCTGGGGCCCAGAAGGTAGAAGGGCATTGCACCCCGTGGGCTGCAGACAAGCCCGCCTCTCCCTCTGCCTCCCCTGCCTCCACCCCTCCTCCAGCAGTTGACCTTCCAGGGGGGTCTCGGGAAAGACCAAGGCAAGGGATGGCCTCTCGAGTGGGCACACATAGCAAAGGCAGCTGGCTCCCCACTCCCCGACCCCAGAGAGGAGTGTGGTTCTGCCGACCCTATCAACACGTGGCAGATGGATAGAGTGTTTGTCCAGTCGGCAGAGGGAAAGGAGGGTCGCGGTTACATCGCCTGGATGTGTGTTGCTGTGGAACGGATGGACCACAGCTGTGGGTGTGTGTCCCCTTCTGTGCACCCATGTGGCACCATGCCCTTGTGGACAGAGGCACAGGAGCACATCCTAAAGGCCCTGAGTCACAGCGATTATAGATCTAGAAGAGCCCACCTGGCCCCTGGGACCCATCTGTTCCCACACCCTCACTGCCCAGATGAGGAAGCTGGTCTCCAGAGAGGGGAAGAGCCCGGTCCGAGAAGGCCAGTCCTGCTCCCAACCCCCCGGATTAGGGTCCTCTCAGCTCAGAGCTCTCTGAAGAGCTACTTAAGTCCCTAGGACGTTTGCTTAGTTAAGTCCCTTGTCCACATAGACCAGCGGTGCCCACCCCAGCCTCTGCCCGCCCCCCAGCCCCCAGCAGGCTGCAGGCAAGGGGACCTTCCCTGGCACTTGGCCTAGAAGCAGGCCTGCTTCGTTCCAGCCTAAGGCCAGCTACTCACCTGGAACTGCTCACCCATGTGTCCCCACCTCAAGACAGCTGATGGTGGCGAGGGGAGGGGGAGGCAGAACAGAAGGGGAAGAAATGGCTCTGGGCACCCCCCCCTCCCCGCCCTCGGGAAAGGAGCCCAGGAGTCAGCGGCTAACTCAGGAAGTGGGGAGGGGGAATACGCAGAAAACAGGCAGGTATGAAAACTGAAGGGCAAGGCTGCTTCTTGGGAGCCAGGCTCTCAGGGGCCAGCCCCAGCCGGGGCGGGGGCGGGGGGGGGGGGGGGGCAGGCCTGCAGAGAAACCCACTCAGCCTCCCACTGGTTCAATTCAGAGCCAGGGGCTGCCTGCCCTTCCCCCACTCCACCCAGCCCCAAACCTCAGAGCCACCCACCCAGCCTCTGGATAGGGGCCTGGAAACTGAGCACTGCAGACTCATCAGATTTTCCAGGCCGTGTGTGTGTGTGTGTGTGTGTGTGTGCGCGCGCACGCGTGTGTACATTCATGCATGTGCTCTTTCAAAGGGGGGGGCAGGGGGTGCAGAGAGCAACTGGGGAAACTGACGTTAAAGGAGAAGGCCCCAAGAAAGGGCCAACCCTTGTCCCTTCCCCCATCCACCTCACCTGGGGCACCTCTTTCTTTGCTCTTTCTCGCAGAGTCTCAATCAGCAGCAGCAAAAGGGAGAAGTGAGGTGGAAACATCCTAATTCAGAATCTAAGAGAAGCGATGTGTCAAGACGTGGTTGTAGGTAATGGAGGGGGGGGGACGTTGAGACCCTGCTTGAGAGTTGCCACAATAGGGGCCTGTTGGGGACAGCACAGACTCCATAGCTAGTCCTACGGACAGTCCTGGAGAAGGTCCCTAGCCGTAGAAGGCACGCCTGCCAGCCACCACCACCCCCCACCCCCCACCGCCAGCCGTGCTGACAGAAGAGGGAGCTCCAGGGGGGTAGAAAGGTTCTAACAGACAAGATGCAGCCTCCCCAGCCCAAGCCTCTCCATTCAGCAAAAAAAGTACCACAAGGGCTGTGTCTCCTGCCCAGCAACCACTCCCACAGACAAACCCACATCCTCTCCCTAGAGAACTCTTAGGGTCCTCCTGAGATCTGAGAGCACCTTACCGATTCCTTCTGGAGAAAGCCAGCCAGGAGGCAGAGGAGGGCAGGGACAGGTCCAGGCATCCTGATTCCCAAATGTGAGCCAGCCTGGTCTCTTCCTGCAGCTGTCCCACACAGCTCCTTTCCGGCCCTCCCCCTCCTCTCCCAGGGCCTGAAGCCAGGCCTTGGGCACCCCCCACACCCGGGGGAAGATAATCACCAGGCAGGAGAGGGGCAGGGTGGATCCGGACAGCCAAGTCTCCCACTCTTCCTCCCACACCTCGGGGAAGGTCACCAGGGAGAGGGTAGGCCTAGATCCCTCTGGCCAGGCTGTGGGAAGGCAGCAAAGGGCTGGAGGCAGCAGACTGGTGAGATGTGTGTGTGTGTGTGTGTGTGTGTGTGTGTGTGTGTCGGCAGCCTGGGCACGTGTGTGGATGGACACACTGCGTGCGCGCGCACGTGCATGAGCCGTGAGGGTGTACATATTTATCTGGATGGATGTGTACATGGGGGCATCAAGGGACATCATAGAGGGGGAGGGGGAGGGGAGGGCCCCAGGAAGAAAGGCCCGTGTTGTAAAATAGATGTCCATTTCACCAGCTCCATGCTTGGGAGAAAGGGAGAGACTCTCTTCTGTCCTAAAGCCAGGGACCCGACTTCCAGCAACCTGGAAAAGAATGGGGCTCTTTCCTGGATCTCCAGGCAGGCTGGCCCTGGCTCCCCAGATGCTGAGGTGGTCCTTCAGCCCCGGGGGCAGGAGGTATGGGAAAGTCCCTTTCACCGGCAGGTACCCAAAAGGTGTCAGGGAAACTGGGTCGGGCGGGGGATGGGCTTCCGGGATTGCCAGGACAGAGGCAGGGCCCCAGGGCATGCCTGATGAGTCTCCTTCTTTCTTCAGATTTCACACCAGCTGGCCCAGACACGGCCACACTTCCTAACGGCAATTCTCTGTCCCATCCACCAAGGGTCTCCTCCAGGGTCTCCCTGGCTTCTCCTGGATAAGGCCTCCCAGTTCCCAGCCTCTCTGCCTCCCCCACTCAGCCAGAGGCAAGCAGGCACCTATAACACCGTGGTAGAAGCGGGCCTAGGCTGGCCCAGGATTTGGGGGTGGGGGTTGGGGAGGACATATGATCCTAAGGCTTCTCCAGAGAAGAATGAAGAGGTCTAGGGAGGGGAGCAAGACCTGTGGAGAGTGCAGGACCCAGGAGTCCTGGCCCCCAGCAGCAGACCCCATACCCAAGAGCCTCCCTTCTGGAATTTGGAGTTTTACAGGGTGGCAGCCTTTGCCTCTGGGGCTGACAGCGGCCTGGCCTGCTCCCTAGGTGCCTCCAAGAAACCAGAACTTCTGAAAATTCCAGACACGGCTGCCTCTGCAAGGGGCTTCTGACCCCGAAAGCAGCGAGTCGTGGCTGGCAGCGCTGGGACTGGGGGATGGCAAGAGGAGGAGGGCAGTGTGCCCAGGCAGCTCTGTCCCTGCAGGCTAGCTGGACAAAGCCGGGGTCTGTGGGAGAGGAAACACAGACCCTCCCACCAGACACCACTCCCCTGGCCCCCTGCCCTGGCCAGCTTCTCCAGCTCACAGCCCGGCACCACTGGACAGATCAGAGAGGTGCTAGGCACATCTCCTTGGGCAGGGAGGACCCTCATGTGGAGACTGAGCCTCAGGGAGGTTCAGTAACGCACCCAAGGTCACACAGCTAATGGGCCACGGTTAAGGTTGCACACGGGTCTTTCTGGTTTTCGACTATTGCTATACTTTTTTTTTTGGAGTCAAGGGTGGCTGGAAGCTAAATCCCAACTCTGGAAGGCAAATCAGTGGCTGGAGTGATGAAGGTTTCAGAGCCGTCTGGGGCCACTCCACCCCAGGGACAGGGAAGGTTCTGGGGGTAGAGTCACTCCCAGAGAACTCCAGGCCTTTCCCCATTCCAGCAGCCTGGCCAGTCTGGGGAGGAGGCGCTGTAGGGTATCTGGGACCATCTGAGGCTTATGGGTGGTGCCCTCACCACTCCTGGGCTCTAGCCTCACACCTCCATGCGTATCCAGGCATTTCTAAGCAGAGGGCGAGAGGGGTGAGGCAGGAGGCAAAGAGTGACTATTCCCTCACCCCCAAACACACCCAAAGGGAACTGAGAGATCCTCAGGGTCTTGCCTAATGCCGTTACCCCCACCCCCACCACCAACCAGCCCTCCCATCTCCTGGCCCCCAGCCTCCTTGCTCTTCACCCCAGAGCTCAGCTTCCAGCTCCTCAAACTGCTGCCGGGTGAGCCTTGGGAGGGTAGGGGGTGTGCCTGAGGCCAATGGGGCTCAGACCCCGGAGACCTGGTGGGAACCTGGAGGCACTGGCGGACCAGTGGGGGGAAGGCTCTGCCTGCTTCCTCCTCCCCACCCCTGTGGTATCCTAGCTTCCTGTTCCTGATAACAATCGACAGCTTGGCCCAGTGGGGGTGGCCCTCTTTCTAATCCCCTCCTGCCCCCTTCTTTGATCCCCAGGGCCCCACTGCCCATTAGTGGAGATCCCGGTGGGCTTAGGGGAACAGCTGGAGCAGAGGCCAGCCTCGGGTCGCTTTCCACAGGTTGACCAGGGATTCCCAGGCTCTCCTGTGCTCCCCCCAACACACCACACCCTGTTCTGGGTACCACAGCCAACTACTACTCCAGCTCTGATCAGCCTCCTTTCGGGGAAACCACTCCCCAGAGTAAAGAAGGGTCCAGGACCAGCTGGCCCTGGAGGGTCTCCGAAGAGAGCCAGTTCCTGGTCCCCACTTCCAGGAGAAAAGACAGGCGCTGGGAGGCCTCCAGAGCTCCAGAGGGTTATCCCAACCCTCCTCCCCCTTAGGCCAGCAGCAGGCCAGCACCCTCCCCACCGCCCCTCCATTGTGCCCACCCCCTGTGTCTATTGTAAATCATTCCTTTTCTGCTGTCACCGTTTGACAGCTGAATCAGTAGTGGGAGGAAAAGAGAGGACGAGGATTGCGCATGTTGGGGCTGGGAAAGGAAGGGTGTTTGGAATGTTACAAGGGAGAAGAAGCCGCAGCAAGCATGAACCAGCTGGGCTGCTGGCCAGAAAGGGGCTTGCCGAGGCAAGGCGGGGGGTGGGGGGTGGGGGATGTGGGGTGGGCAGTGGAATCTTGGACATGGGGGCCACTTCCTAGGCCCCAGGCATCCAGATGCCCCAGAGGCGAAGAAGACATGGGAGTCCCCCCGTGTGAGGGCCAGAGACTGTCCACTATCTGTAAGTCTTCTCAATAGATGTTAGGATTTGGGGACGAGGCCTGGAGGGCTTGCGCGCGGGGGGAAAGCCCCCCAGACTCTTCTACAAGCAGCCTCTGCCATCTACTTCCGGGCTGGCTGGTCCATCTCAAACCAGAGGCAGCTGAGAGCTGGGGTGTGGCTCAGGTCCTGAAGCTGACCCTTCTGGTCTGGCCTGGGTCTTTGTGGAGCAAAGATTCCTGCTTCCTTTCTCCCCCACCCCACTCCAAGTCTGCACCCACCTCTGCTCTGAGAAGGCGTAACCTGTGCCTGACCGTGAACTCCCAAGGCTTGAGGGGGCAAGGGCTAGGGCTCTGAGGCCAAAGCAGAGGAGTAGAAATCACTGTGTGGACAGGGCCAGCTTGAACAGGAACAATGAGGCGTTCCATGTGGGACAGCTGAGCTCTGCCCAGTAAGCAGGCAGAGGCTGAATGTGACAAAGACCCAGAGGACCTGGTCTATCCCCAGGGAGCAGGGCCTTAGACCCATGGCAAAAGTGCTGGCACACAGCCAGCCCACACCCAAAGGGGCACAGGCAAGAGCCACCCGACCCCTGGTGGTGGCTGCAGGCGCGGGAGGGCAGCGTGCAGCTGGGGTGTGCGTGGGTGGCAACAAGGAGGGGCAGAGGGAGGAAGCTGGCTTCCTGAAGCCTCCTCAGCCCTCAAAGACCAACCAACAGACAGACAGACAGCTGGCAAGAGGCAGCCTGGGGGACACAGCTGCTTCAGTAAGTACCTGAAAGGGGGGAGGAGGGGTCCCTGTGGTCCTGGGTGGTGTGAACCCTGGGGAGACGGGAGGGCATCTCCAAGGAGGGTGTGAGTAACGTCGCATTGGGTGCTATAGTGCCTGGCTGGCGAATGGGTGCTGACCCAGCTGATAGCCCCGAGGTGGGGGGGAAGGGGAGCCGCAGGGGGCTGCAAGGAGAGCAGAGGCCGATGAACCCCTTTCTGCTTCGGGACAGCCTCTATCATCCACATCTGCACGGGGCCCACTCTGTCCCCTCACCTCTGTCCCTGCGGGCTTAGCAACTCTAACACCGCCCCCGCTCCTCAGAAGCTGTGACCTGGCTCTGGAAGATAGGGACTGTCCCCCAAGAGGAGATGGCCCCACCACCTCCATGCCCCCTCTTGTGCCCCCAGCTGTCGCCTCACCATGCTCAAGGGCTTGGTGAGGCCATTTCCTGTGACAGTTACAGAGGCGGGAGATGGGGGGGATGGGCAGAGGAGGAAGGAAACACCCCACCACCACCCCCAGCCTACCTCCCTGGACAGAGACCCCAGAAGCCAGAATGAACTCGGAAGCTGCCAGCGGTTAGGACAGGGTCTACAAGGGTCCCCAACTGGCTCCAACGATTCGAGAGGCCTTAAACCTTTCATTTCAGAGAAGGCCTAGACTAGAGGTGGTTTCTGTGAGCCTTCTCTCTCCCTTCTACACAGAACAAAATTGTTTGTGTTTCCTCCCTTGCCTTCTTTCACTTGGGTCCCAGTTTAGAGCCCCTTGTACTCTTGCTTTGAGCGGCCTCTCTTCCCCTCTCTCCTTCCTTCTGAAGGCTTTCCTGCCCTCCCCCACAGTCTCTACCCCTTGTTGGGCCCCTACTCCAATCTCAGACTGCCCACCACCCTGGGTCCCCCCCCGCCTAGAGATCCTGGCCTTCCCGCAGCGAAAATGACATTGCTGCTCGGAGAACAGAAGACACCTCAGTAAAAACAGAGGTACCAGAAAACAGGCAGCTGGCCAGGACTTGGGAGCCTTCTCCTGGCCGGTCAGACAGGCCAGAGGGCAACAGCTGAGGGCTCCTGTCTTTCAGGTGAACCTCATGGCTGAGTAAGCCTCCCCTGGGCCCAGCACCCCACCCAGCATGGTCCAGGACCGTGGCGGGGGTGCTCCAGAGCACGGCTGCCGACCTGGTCTTTGGGGGCAGCCATGACCCAGCCTCCACCCACCAAAGCACCAGCCAAGAAGCATGTGCGACTGCAGGAGAGGTGAGATCTTTCCTGGGAGTGGAGGGGGGGGGGGGTGCTTCCCAGCTCTGAGACTGTGCCCCATTCCTTCCATCTGCCTCTCCAGCTCTGACAGCTGAGTCCAGAGGGCCCTCAGCTGTTGACTCCAATCTGGAAAAGGAAACCACATGTGTTCATTTGCATGTCCTTTGCATGTCCTTTACATGTCTGGGGCATAAAGTGTCATGTCAACCTCGTGCCTGTTTCCGAAACCCCAAGATGGGCTGAGTAGCCAGCCCCTGGAGCAGGGCTTTCTTGGGTCTGGATGTAGGTCTGACCTTTGGAGGCCAGGGAGGAATGGGCAGGGGTGGGCAGGTGGAGAGAACAGTTGGGTTCAAGGCTGCCCCAATCGGACAAAAGAAGGGCATGTAGCAGGGTCCTGAACCTGGAGCCCACTGGGCCTGTGGGTCAAGGGGAAAACAAGGAGCAGCCTCCTCGGGCGTGCCCTCTAACAATAATAATGGTTAGAGCAGCGACGTTCTTGGGCACTCACTAGGCATTGGTTGTTCGTGCTTGCAGGCGAGGCTCCAATGTGGCTCTGATGCTGGATGTGAGGTCCCTGGGAGCTGTAGAGCCCATTTGCTCAGTGAACACACCCCGGGAGGTCACCCTACACTTTCTGCGCACAGCTGGACACCCCCTCACCCGCTGGGCCCTGCAGCACCAGCCACCCAGCCCCAAGCAGCTGGAAGAGGAATTCCTGGTAAGAACTTGGGGTCTCCTCGGCGTCCATCCGCCCTTCTGAATCAGAGACAGCCAGCTGGCACCATACTATCTTGGGTACTGCAGGATGCCTCCTCTTTGGGACCTCAGGAAAGGGAACCCTAGGATCAGGGGAGAAAACTGCCCCATGCTCCCTCTTCTGCCCTCCACCCCATCCAGACCTACTGAAGCCAGGAGAGTAGAGGAAGGGCCCAGCTCTACCAGATAAGGGGGGGAAGGGGGCAAAGGAGGCTGGGAAGATGTATCGGCTATATTCACTCATTTCCTCCCTCTGCCAGAAGATCCCCTCAAACTTTGTCAACTCTGAAGATCTGGATATTCCTGGCCACGCCTCCAAGGACCGATATAAGACCATCTTGCCAAGTAAGACGTGCGGCGGGCTTCAAGGGAGGTGATGCTGTCCCTGGGGCTGGACAGGTTCAGGAGTCGACACCCAGCCTCAGCCAGGCAAGAGCTCCCTCACATAGAGCATTTTCTTTCAGCAGAGAAACACCAATACCATCCCTGGGCTGGGCAGGGATCATAACCACAGTGAGAATACAGCAACTCATATTTGCAGATGCTTACCTTGGGCCAGGTGGTGCTGGGAGTCGCTGATGTTAACTCATTTCTCAAAACGACCCCAGGGAGTAGATTTGGAATCACAGAAAAGTTGCCTCGGGCATAACTTGCCCGAGGTCACAGCTTCTTTCTCCTCTTCCTCCACTGTGGGAAATGCCCAGCAGAGGTCTGCAGTGGCAAAGGCACCATCAGGATGGCTCCCAGAGAGAGGGTTTCGAGCAAGTCAAATGCAGGGACTCTGCAAAAGAGCAGTGAGAGAGTTTGGAGATGGGAGTCCTGGGGCTGTAAGGGGTTGACCCTGCAAGCTCAAAGGGCCCAGGGATCAGCACCTCCTGCTTTGCAGAGGCAAGCAGGAAACCCTCAGAGACTCTCCCCCTCCCCCCACTCAGAGAAGCCTTGTTTGGCCCACCCATCTCCAGCAACTCCTTGTCTGGAGGCCTTAGCTCACCACTCCCAGCTCCTGCGGTGACAGCCATTTGCCCGCAGGGGTGGGTCAGCACTCATCGAATGGGGGTGGGGGGGGTGGGGAGGGAGCAGCCCTTGTTCTTGATCTAAGTCTAACCAGTCTCCCCCCGCTGCCCATCCCCCCCACCCCCCTCACTCCCCAACACCCCCTCACCCCCCCACTCCCAGCCAGGAGGGAAGTCTCCCTGCAATTCTCCTCCGTCCAGAACCAAGCCAGCACTGGCAGAGCTCATCTCCTTTCCTTACAAGCTAACTTCTTCATTCCAGCTTGGATTGGATCTCCCCACTTCGAGGGAGAGGCTGGCACGCCCAGTGGCAGAATGAAACCCGACTTTTGGTCCCACGTCACCACTGCGGGATTTGGGGCTAGTCGCTCATCCAAATCTCATATTCATCATCAGAAAGAAACTCTTCCTGGGGCGCCTGGGTGGCTCAGTCCGTTGGGCATCTGACTCTTTATTTCAGCTCAGGTCATGATCCCAGGGTCGTGGGATGGAGCCTAGTGTTGGGCTCAGCACTGAGCATGGAACCTGCTTAAGATTCTCTCTCTCTCTCTCTCTCTCTCTGTGTGTGTCTCCCTCTGCCCCTCTCCCTGCCTCACGCTTTCTCTCTCTCTAAAATAAATTTAGAAAGGAAAAAAACTTTTCCTCTGTGACCCCTCTTTTTCCTCCCTTGCCTTATTGGTACAATTGTGCTCTATCCTCTTCCTGACTTCAAGGCTAGAATATTTCAGTAACTGCCCATTAGGGTCTCTGAGGCCCCATTCCCTTTCCTCAATCGTCCTGCACGGCACCACGCAGTTAGCCTTCCCCAGTTATTCCTTTGAACATGTCACTCTACTGCTCAGAAACATTCCGTGGCTCCTTAATGTCTGCATATAAAGTAATTTAGGGGGTCTCTGACCACCTGCAATACACAGGGTACTGTGATACGCACAGGAACTCACCTCTTCCTGACCCTGTTGGGAGTGCGCCTTAGTTGGTCCCCTTTTGACCTCTGACCTCTGCTGATTTTAACTTCCTAGATCCCCAGAGCCGTGTCTGTCTAGGCCGGGCACAGAGCCAAGAAGACGGAGACTACATCAATGCCAACTACATCCGAGTGAGTGGCCTCGCTGGGGCTGCCGCGCAGGGAACGGGGGTGGGGTTGGGGGGTGCGCTGTGTTTGAGGACATCCCCAGAGAATATCGTCCAGCTGTGGGTTCCTGCTCTAAATCACTACTGCCATGCCCCTCCCCCCCCCCCAATATGGGACAGACACCAAAGAGGCCCCAAGACACCAACCGAGAAAACAGAGCAGATGTTAGGCTGAAAAGAAGAAACCACCCAGTCTCCTTAACGCACGTTATCACATCATCCCTTTACACATGGAGGAAGTTGCCCTGTTGAACTCACTCCCTCGTAGCCCCAGGGCTCCTGGCTGTTAGGTCTGCACGGAAGGTGCTAGCACAAATAGGAATGCTCCCCTGCCTCCCTTTTCTCTCTCTCTCCCCTTAACTGCCTCCCAAAACAGCCCCTCCTTTGAGGAAATGGTTTAACATCAAACTATAGGAACCAGGGAGGCAAGGCAGCCTCTCTACCCCAGCTTCCCACCTCTACTGGCCCGAAGTAGATGTAAAAGTGGCGCCCTCTAGTGGCTCCAAGTGGCTAGGACAGAGGTCAGAGGTGCCAAGAGGTTGAAAGCTGTTAGCCCGGGACTCTGCAAATCTCCTATTTGCTGGCAGAAATTTAGTGAACAGTGGTCTGTCTGGATTTCATCGTCTTGAGGAGCTGAGATTCCGACCGGGAGAGAAAAGGGCTAGCAAGAATGTGCCACGTCTTGCTACTCAATATATATACAAGTAATAGTAAACGTGAAACATTCACTCAACCAATGTTGAACACTGTTTTCTTATTTTGTGCTAGTAGAAAGCAATAGGGGAGGAAGGGAACAAACATTTCCAAAGGACCTGATAGCGCTAGACCCGCAATATGATTTGTTGAATATGGTTTGTGCTACATTCTTGCAAGATAGCTATTGTGCCCAATTTACAGATGAGAAAGCTGAGGCTTAACGGAGGCTAGGTAACCTGCTTGTGGTGGCAGAGCTAGTAAGCAGCAGAACAGAGATTTGAACCCACGTGTTCCTCCCTCCAGAGCCTGTGTCCTTTCCACCACGTGCCTTCCAGTGTGTGCACGGGTATGTCCGGGTGTGTATGTTCAGTGTCTTCAGCCTGACCCCAGGACCCCCGGAGTCCAGGATTTCCCTGGGGCTCTACTCTCACTGCTTCCCACCCTTCCTTTTATGCATCCATCTCCCCAGGGCTACGACGGGCAGGAGAAGGTCTACATTGCGACCCAGGGCCCCATGCCCAACACCGTATCAGACTTCTGGGAGATGGTGTGGCAGGAAGAAGTGTCACTCATTGTCATGCTCACTCAGCTCCGAGAAGGCAAGGAGGTAGGAGGTGGAGTCACAGTCCTCAGTGAACCCAGAAAAGGCTACTTCTTACCCCACAACACATGCCCCGACTCAGGGCAGCTTGGGACTAGGGCCTCTCCCGGAAGCTGACAATACCTATAGCCAGGCCCAGTTTGAACTTCTCAGAAAAGTTTCTGAGATATACACCATCGGGGCTCTCCACAGCCAGAATGGGGGGTGGGGTAAGCACTTCACCTGCAGGAGAGCCCAGCCCCTGGGTACTGACCCAGGCAGCGTGGAGCCCCTCCGATGGGGGAGGGAAATGGGGAGGGGACCCCACTTCCTTCTCTGCTGTCCTGGCCCCCCCGCTCCAGCTGATAGACACTTCCCCCTTCTGACTCCCAGCTCCCTCCCTCCTAGAAATGTGTCCACTACTGGCCCACAGAAGAGGAAACCTATGGACCCTTCCGGATCCGCATCCAAGGCACAAAAGAATGTCCAGAATACACCGTGCGGCAGCTCACCATCCAGGTACAGGGAGGTCAGGCTGTCTCCAGCATCGCTGAAACTCAGGCCTGACCTTTACTGGGATCCAAGGGTTTATTCATCGAAACCTTCTTGAACGCACATCTAGAAGAAGAGCTTGAGGCAAAGAGCAAGAGAACGTGGGTACCGCCCTAGTCTAACAGGGCAGAGCCAACTAGCCAAGCAGAAACCACCGGGAAGGCCCATCTGCCCATCCGTGCTGAATGGCCCAGGAGAGGAGAGGAGGGGTCCCAGAGTCATGCTGAAGGAACCACCGGAAGTCCAGGCAGATGTATAATGACACATGTGAAGTGCTTTAAAATGCCTTCTATTATCATATAGTACTTTATACTTTTCAAAGCATTTCTTTCTCAACTCCTTATCCTCCAAGCATCCTGAGAAGCAAACCAATAAGATATCACGGTCTCCTTCTTCTAAGTAAATGAGGTTAAGGGACTTGCCCAAAGTCATATGCTAGTTAGAAGCACAGCCAGGACTTGAACTTGGGTCTTCCCCCGCTCCCTGGACAGCATTCCCTCAGCATTCCCCCAGCATTTCAGAGGAGGGAATGGTGGAGTATGATGAGCAGGAGAAGGGCTGACCTGGCCTGCTCGGGGTCCGTGACTGTCCCAGGGGGGAGTTCTAGCCCTTGCCCTCCTCTGGTGCCAGAGAAGAAGGCTGCCAGGGCCCCCTACCCTGACCTTGGTTCTCATGCCTTGTTCCTATGCCAGCACCAGGAGGAGTGCCGGGTAGTGAAACATGTCCTCTTCTCTGCCTGGCCTGATCACCAGACCCCAGAATCGGCTGGGCCTCTGCTGCGCCTGGTGGCCGAGGTGGAGGAAAGCCCAGAGACAGCTGCCAACACTGGGCCCATCGTAGTCCACTGCAGGTATGTGGCCCCGCCCTCCCCAGCAGCCTATGAGCAGGTGCCCCTTTCCCTGCCATTGGGTCTCTCCTTGGAAGGGGTCTAAGAAGGACAGCACCGGGCAGGCCCAAGTCTTACCTCGGATGGGAATCTCTAGGTCATTCAGCAAGTGCTCTGTTCTCATTCTCTCCTTCATGCAGAACCTGGCCATCTGGGCTGGACATTCAGGTACAAGCCAGAGAGGGGACAGAACATTGGAAAGCTTCCCAGTCTTCTGGGGAGGGAGATAAACATGGTCCCCCGTGTTGAGAAATTCATTTATTTTTTAATTTTTTTTTTAAATTTAATGTTTTACTTTTGAGAGAGAGGGACAGACAGTGTGAGCAGGGGAGGGGCAGAGAGAGGGAGACACAGAATCTGAAGCAGCCTCCAGGCTCTGAGCCGTCAGCACAGAGCCCGATGCGGGGCTAGAACTCACAAACTGTGAGGTCATGGCCTGAGCTGAAGTCGGATGCTTAATCGACGGAGCCACCCGGGTGCTCCGAGAAACTCATTTATTCAACAACTATTGATTGAGAACGAGTTACTGTCAGGCACAGTGTTAGATGCTGAGGAGACAGCTCAGTTTCTGCCCGGCTGGGTTTATAGTCTGGTGGGAAAGACAGCAGATCAAATGATTAAGCACAGCACAGTGGGAGGTGTAGGGGAGCACAGAACCAAGTCGCCCATCCCAGACTGGCCAGAGAAGGTTTTCCAGGAGAAAGGACATCAAACTAAGCTAAAATCTGAAAGGTGAATTCATCAAGTGAAGAGTGGAAAGAGGAAGCGTTCCAGGCAGATGGAACAGCATGTGCAAAGGCTCCGAGATGAATTTATTTTTTTTTAAGAGAGAGAGAGAGCACAAGCAAGGGAGAGGAGCAGAGGGAGAGGAGCTTCACACTCAGCAAGGGGGCCCTACGTGGGGCTCGATCCCATGCCCTTGGATCATGACCTGAGCTGAAATCAGGAGTCTGATGCTCAGCTGGCTAAGACCCCCAGGCACCCCCTGAGATGAAATTTGTAAATGGACATTGCTGGGAGCAGAGTTAGAAGATGGGGGCTTGGAGGTCATGTGGGGGAAGGGAAGGAGAGTGATGAGAGAGCAGTCTGGAAGGCCAGATCACAAGGGGCCTCATAAGACTAGCTAAGTGCCATTTCAAAGGAACGCTTTGGCTACAGGGTAAGAATCTGATTGGGGTGGGGTGGAGTGGGGTGGGGTGGGGGGTACCACGGGGGACAAGCTTACGAGAAGGTAACCAGGGTACATACCCTGAATAGAACATACTGGCACAAGTATAGACAGAGGGGGCCCATGAGCCTCTTCCCCACAGGGCGCACCTGGACATAAGTGTTGGGAGGTCGTGAGTGGCTTCTATCGGGGCTTCAGATAAGAAGCCTTCCCAAAGACAGGGAGTCCTCGAAAAGGTTTTGGAACAAAGGGCAAGACACAGCAGCGTGGAGGGGACAGCTGTGGGAGGGACCCGAGGTGGGAGAAGGGGGCTGAGTGTCAGCAGCTGTGGAGATGGTGTCCTGGTCAGACAAGCAGGGCTCAAGGGCTCAACAAGGCCAAAGGCAACGCGGACAGTTGGAAACCACTGCCCGCCGCTAAGCAGAAGAGAGCTCCTCGAAATGTCCACGGGGGCTGGAGGGTGACCTGGGATAGGTTTATGGTGAGGCTAGACGAAGTGCAAACTGCTCCAGAGCCAGCTCTAAGCTGTGAAGGTGGTGCTACCTTTCTCCGCCCTCATGTCCCCACCCCCAAAATAGGGGGCCCTAAGTCCCTACGGCTTTCTCTGTAGTCTGAGCCCTGGCCCCCATGTTCTCTGGTCTCCTGTGACCTCCCTGTCCCCTCCCTGGCTGTACCCAGTGCAGGGATTGGCCGGACTGGCTGCTTCATCGCCACCAGAATTGGCTGTCAACAGCTGAAGGCCCGAGGGGAAGTGGACATTCTGGGTATCGTGTGCCAACTGCGGCTGGACAGGTGGGTCTATGAACGTAAACAGGACTAACGACGTGAAGGAGTGGCATCAGTGCTTCCTGGGCACCAGGGCACTTAGAGGCTCATCACCATCAAGCACTTCCTTCCGGAAAGGAAAGGGCCCATTGCTTAAAGAGCGGTTTCCTTGTGCAACTAACACCCAGGAAAGAATCTCTATCTAAAATTTTAGCTTGGCGGCCTAGAATTAAATATGCCACTCTGCGGATATCTGAGCCTTGTATCTTTTTTGGTTTTTGGTTGTGGTTTTCCAAATCCCCTGCTCAGGGAAAGGTGGAAGGATAGGGTGTGGTTGGTCCTAGACACCAGGCGAGCACAGATACTGCACAGGAGCCCTCTGCATCTGGAGACCGGGAACCGCGGCGCCAATTCTGAGTTGCATCTCACTGAGCCATCACTGTATTTCTCTGGGCCCCCGTTTCTTCATCTAGAGAGAAACGACGGCTCCTTCCCCAGGAGCCGCGTTAAGGAATGAGTTAATGCATAGGGAACATGTTTTTTCAAAGATGAGAACCTACTGTACAAATATACAGAATTATTATTTTTACTTTTAAGACAGGGAGGAAGAAACCTCGAGGCTCAGGAATATTCCTGGCCTGGCCTGAGGAATCAGGGGCCTGGCGCTGCCCCAGGAGCCGATGGGTCAGAGAGGAAAAAGTTCTCCTCCTGGGCACAGCTAGCAATGGGGCCCAGCCCTGAGTAAGGGGTGGGGGGGGGGGGGAGGGGGATGGCTTCGCTCGTGGGGAAGGTCTGAGGGGCAGAAAAAGGAGAAAGCCCAAAGGATGAACATATGTGAAGGGGTCGACAGGTTCTTTGGGAGACTCTCCCTGCAGAACTATGGGATGCTTGACTCGCCCCTCCTGTGCTCATGGTCTCTGCATATTCTCCTTGCAGGGGCGGGATGATCCAGACCACAGAGCAATATCAGTTCCTGCACCACACCCTGGCCCTGTATGCAGCCCAGCTACCGGAGGAGCCCTGCCCCTGACCGCTGGTACCTCCACCAGCCCAGCTGCCAGATCCCCCCACGCCTGGGCAGGTGGTTCTGGGGAAAGTGGGCCTTGTGATCTGAGGGATCCCCTGGGCGGGCATGGGGAAGGGGTGCTTCCTCAGCGGGCACATGCGGTCACAGGAAGTTGCATCGGCAAGAACTGGGACCAGACTCCAGGTCTTTACCACCGGCCACTCTTCTGCTTCCTCTAGTAGCCCCAAGTGGACACTTGGGGGAACCTCCCGTGTCTCTCTGAACTTCGAGCTAGGAACTGGCATTTATGAGACAGCCGAGAAAGGACCAGTGTCCCAGTCTTGTCTAAAGTGTTCTGTGAGCTTCATCTCTCCGTCTACGACATGGGCATTAAGTGCTTTGCTGCCATAGGGAAAAGTAATCAGAGAAGCTCCCAGAAGCCGCTCCAGCTGTATCCCCTTCCTGGGCCTGGCAAGAGAGTAATCCCAAGCTCATCTTCCACCTGGGCCCTGCCCAAGAACTGGCCAGATGCAGGAGCTGGGAAAAGTCTGGTCCTGACCGTGGCCAAGTTCTCAACCTCCCGGCAGTGACTTTCTGCTTCCTCACCCCACGTCTGTGAGGGCTGGATACCCCCCAAAGAGAACAAGGACCCAGACTACCCCTGTGCCCACACCTGTGTCCTGGGATCAGGCTACAGAGGTGACCAGGCCAGGCATTTGAGACTTTTGGAGGAGGGAAAGTATGGCGACCCCTCAAAGGCCCAGAGGGCTGCCCCTGCCTCCATAATTGCCAGCCACTCACCCCAGCTACTCCCGAGAGAGGCCCAGCATCTTCTGTCATCCTTTCATGACCTCAGAAGGTACCCTGGGTACCAGGAGGCATAAAAGAACGAACGGTGAGGAAGAAACAAGGAGCAAGAAACAAGAAACTCCTGCGCCCTGCCCCCATCCACCCCTGCATTTGCAGAGTACAGCTGGAGAGCCTGGCTGTTTCCATGAACTATCTGGGTGAAGCGCCGCACGCAGACCAGGGGCCTCAGCCTGGGACCGCAGAGTTGGGACCCTCATAGCCTCTCCCGGAGAACTAATTCCTTTCATCATCTCGGCACCAATACAATTTCCAGGGCACCCAAGATCTATCTCAGGGCTCACCTACACTCCCCAGGAAGGCATCCAGATCCTTGGTCCTTGAATCCAAAATGAGCTGCCTGTGGGGATGAAGAAAGGCGCCATCTCTCCGGGCACTCAGCCCCTGGGGTCTGCCTTGACTGATGCCAGCTCTCTGTGGAACCCCCCAAGGAGCTGGATCCTGGCGAGCAGCTGGGCCTCCTTATTCACGACATCGCTTCTGAAGCACGTGCAACGTTGAAACTGATGTTAATTTTCTTAACACTTCCGCTTGGTCTTACAATGGAATTCTTCCTTCCTTACAGCCCCAGGAATGGCTCACCTGCTCCTAACCCCTTTGGGAGGCACTCGCAGCCTGTGCCTGTGAAGGAGGGCACAGAGCTCTCAAGTGCCTGATCCTGCCCTGAGCTCAGACCCAACTGGGAGGGAAGCAGGTGCGTGGCCGTAGACCCACAGGCTCCCCACCCTCTAACTGTGGCCCCAACCCCATTCTAGAACTTAGTAAAAACTCTGGAAAAGGAACCAAGTGGGAGAATAAAAACCTTTTGGATGACTGATTCATTCCTTCTTTCCATCTTTTTCTCAGGCCTCTTTATAGCAAGAGAGTAAGACCCCAGAGACCCAGGAATAGGCTGCCGATCCTTATCCCAGGATATGCACTTTTCTAGCAACTTCTTGAGACACATCAAACAAAGTGACACAGTAGTCGGTTTAGGAAATGGGACAGAGGTGCACCTTAGGAGCTGGACGGGAACCTATAAAGGGCAGAAGCTAGAAAGATGATACTCTGTGATCCCTGTGTTTCAAGACCAATGATCAAATGATCATTTGGTCATCTTGGGTAGGTTTGACATATGGTTTGACAGTTTATGCACCTTTAGCCAGAACAAGAGACTACACCTGAGTGTGTTTGAAAACCTGATTCTAAAGAGCACTCCTCCTAGGTGGGAGGTTTGCCCTGATGCCTGGAACTACGGGGGGAACAGCCAGCCCCTGGGTTCAGCAGCCCTGTGGCTAGGGAGGCATCTCTGCCTGCCTTACATCTCCCACCATCAGTTCTCCTCCTGAAGAAAACTTTGACTTTTACCAAAACAGGCCAACTTTTTCATCCACTGCAGATCTCCCTCACTGGCACCCACCCCCCACCCCGGCAGGATTTTATCTACGAATTATGGTGATACTAGTGAAAATCAACCTCAGCCTCAAACAGCTGTTTCACTTTGGGCCAGAGCCTTCCTAAACACGCAGTTCAGGTAAACTGTGGTTAACAAAACAAGATGGAGTACTAAAACACCCAAAGACGGTTGTGACTCTCCGCTCGTTAGGTTTTGAGAGGATAAGACTCCGTCCCCAGAGATGTTCAGAGGCCAAGGATTCAGGGAACAAAAAGCCTCCATTTCTCTCCCTTTCATAGAGAGCTCATCTCCGCGTCCTGGAAAGTGGGTGAAGCATCCTTCTCCACCCTGCTTAACGGGGACCCCACGCACCTCGGGCCCACCGCCCTTTAAGAAGGAAAGGGGTACCAGCCAGGGCGCCGCAGCCCGGGAAGGGGACCTCTCTCCCCAGTGTCCCCGGACGCCAGCAGGCGCAGGCCCTACCCCGGAGGCTCGCGGGCTCCCCGCGCACCCCACCCGCGGGCCGGGCGAGGGGCGAGGGAGGGGCGCGCGCTCGGGTGCGAGCCGGACACGGCCGGGCAGCGGCAGCGCGGGAGGGCGGCGGCGGCGGCGGCGGCGGCGGCGGCAGCGGCGGCAGCGGCGGCGGAGGAGGAGGAGGAGGAGGGGGAGGAGGGCGCCGAAGCCACACCCATCGGCGAGCGGATCCGGGGGCAGCGAGTCGTCGGCCGCTGCGCTCCAGCCTCCGCCCGCACCGAGCCGCGGGACCCGGGCCGCACCGGGGAGGGGCCGCTCCGGGCCGCAGCGCGAGGGCAGCGAGGGGCGGCGGGCAGCCGGCACCGGGCGGGGCCGGCCGCAGCGACCATGATCGCTTTGTTCAACAAGCTGCTGGACTGGTTCAAGGCCCTGTTCTGGAAGGAGGAGATGGAGCTCACGCTGGTCGGGCTGCAGTACTCCGGCAAGACCACCTTCGTCAACGTGATCGCGGTACGGGGGCGCGGGGCGCGGGCCCGGGGCCCCGGCCGAGGGTCGGGCCTGTGTCGGCCTGCGCCGCGCCCTGGTGAGCCGGGGTCGCCGCCTGGCATGGCCGGGCACCGCCGGGCGCCGGGCGGGGGAGGAGCGGGCCCGAGCGCTTGGGGCCTAGCACGGCCCGTGGGAGACCTGGGTGGCGCGCGACCCGCTGTCCCGCCCGGGCCGGGATGGCACGGCTGGGGGCGGGGGAAGAGGGGCGAGGACACCGGCTGGGGCCCTGGGCCTGGCGGCCCCTGGGGGTCACGAGGCTGGCGGGATCCGCCGCCTGCAGAGACAGGCTCCCTCCGGTCCCCGCGCGAGGGGGCATGACGGGGCGAAAGCGCCCGGGCCTTCCCGCCCCGCGTGCGGAGGGTCGCGGGACCGGGCGGCCGGAGCGGCTTGGGGAAGGGGCCTGGGCAAGCCCAGCCCCACCCCGAGGCTTTAACCCCTCTCTGCCGGAAGGGGAAGCCCCGGCGCTGTTGAGGGGGAGGGGAGGTGTCCCCTGGGGATAGTGGCATCAGCTGAGGCCCTTGGCACCAGCCCAGACTCCTCCTCTCCAGGAACCCGCGGCGTCTTGGCTGGGGGTCCGGGGAGGATGGCATCGCAAAGGGAGTTTGGAGTCTCCGTCTGGCTCAGAAGTTGCAGCAGGAGGTGCCCCAACCAGAGGATGAGTTGGAGGGGCGCTGCCCACTC
The DNA here is from genome assembly GCF_018350155.1 of Leopardus geoffroyi. Taxonomy (NCBI): domain Eukaryota; kingdom Metazoa; phylum Chordata; class Mammalia; order Carnivora; family Felidae; genus Leopardus; species Leopardus geoffroyi. The sequence goes on from NC_059338.1 coordinate 28,667,769, forward strand.
TAGGGACACGGGAGAGAGTGGCTCTGAGGGCTCTGGGTAGTCGAGACGGAGATGGGCAATTGTAAGTCTTTCACTGCCAGGGAGTGGTGGGGAAGGAGTTAAAATCTGTCTTACAAAAAGGGAAGATGGGCTCCATGGGTGTGTGAGCTGAGGCTGCGGTAATGGCTGCGGCCTGCATTAAAGAGCTTGGCTGGACTGGGCGTGTGGGGCTGAGGGAGGCTTGGGGCAGGTGCTGGGGTTGCCCCCCGCCGGTCCCAGTACCCATACTGGGGTTTCTGAGAATTGTGGATTGGCCACACACTGGCCAAAAATGCCGATGCTGTGGGTTAGCAAAGAAGTATGGCCGGTCAGCCCAGGTACTTCTCTGTGTTGTGGCCCATCCCGGAAGAAGAGGGCCCGCCTGATGGATCTCAGCATCCCAGAAGGAGCATGGCCTGAGGCAGGAGGGCAGAGGGAAGGCTGGAGGCTGGAGCTGCGGGTACCCCACGGTCACATATTTAAGCACTGGCTTCCTTTTCCAAACATGTTTTGTAGAGGACTCCTGCCCCTTTCCCCACCCAGTGGTTCCTAGTTCCTCATCCCACAGGCCAGGACCTTCAGGCCCCTGCTGGGTTTTTGGCATGATAGTCTCCTAGCCAACATGTGCCCCTGGGCTCCTGTCTGAGAGTTTGGCCCCTAGTTAGATTTGGCATTGACTTGGGCTCTTGGGCCCCCTTGGGCAGGAACATTAACACCGGGACTCTGATCCTGCAGGCCTGGGTGGCTTGGCTTCTAGGCATTTAGATCTGGGAGACGTCTCCAGGGTAAGGCCAAGAGGAGGACCAAGTTGTTGCTGCTCTAACAGCTCACCCTAGGTGTCACCTCCAGTCCCCAGGGAAGCCACGCGCCTGGGCAGAGATGTACAGGTACCCAGGTGGGTTCCAGTTCCTCGTCAGGAGGGCCTCCTCTAGACCTGCATCATATCCAAAACAGGATCAGACCACCCAGGAACAGAACCCAAGAGTCACATATTACACTGCCAGGTCAGAGTTTGGGTGATGTACAGCTCTTAGCCCATGCATTCCCCCGTTCGATACTCAACTTGCCACTTCGGCTCACCCGAAGGGCTCACCATCCTAAAAGTGCCAGCAAAATTTCCCTTTAAAGAGGCCTTCCAAGAAAAATCACCCCTTGTGGACTTCCGCGGGAGTTTTAGGATCAGGGAAACTGGCGTTCTCCAATCCCCCAGGGCTCCCGCACTGGCATTTCTGCCCACCTTGTGTATAACCACGGTAGAGTGTCTTTCAGAAAGAAATGAAGAATCGGGACCCCTGGCCTTTGTTCCCATGCCCACCGCTGACTTTCTGAATCACCTTTGCCTGCTCATTTGTCATCTGTTGGTCTCAGCTTTTTTCCCATTTGGCTTTTTCTGCTCCCCCTATGAGGTCTGACTGTAAATAGAAGTTGAGTTTATGTGTCTAGCTAGTCGGCAGGCTAATGTGAACTGGAAAAAAAAAAAATTATACAGAGACTTCACAGTCCTTCCAAGGACCTAGAAGTGTTCTGTTGAGTTCCTCTCAAAAAGTTGTGATGTAGAACGTAGGAGATGTTTTGCCTGAGGGAAAAAAAGAGAGCCATTCGCAAATATTTAAAAGTGTAAAAGACTGTCCTATGGAAGAACTACTCTTGGGGTACCCAAGTCTTTGGAACAAGGGATGGAAGTTATAGGAAGATGGATTTTTGACTCATTATACAGAATTTTCAGACAGTTGGAGCCCACCCAAGAGGGAATGAGCCGGGAGGTATTCAAGTCTGAGACAAAAGGTTACTTCCAGCCATTAAGTGAGGAGCTTGTGAGATCAGGAGGCATTAGCAGGGAAATGAAGTCATAACCTGGTTCCAGCTTAGCTTTGATTCACAGCTGAACTGGCTATTTGGGGACCGGGGAGCCTGGTTTCCCGAACGTTTTCCTAGCCCCAAATCACATTCTGCCAGGCCAGGCTTTTTCATGTATATGGGAGCCTGTGAATCTTCTACTTGCCAGAGATGCCAGATGGCTCTTCATGCGATACCCAGACCATTTCCATTTCCAAGCACTTTGTGAGCCTTATTTGCCAGTCTCTAGGAAACAAAAACCCTTGTCCCCATTTCACGGGAGGAAGCCTTGAGGCCCAATGAGGCTGAAGTGTCTTGCCCACGCTCCTCCATGTGAATGGTCAATAAAAACTGGGCTTTCTTCTTTAGACCCTTATGTTCTTCAGCAGCCCCGATGGGGAGGAGTGGACTTTGGTCCAGCGGGTGCCCCCACCCCCACCCTGGCACCTTGCTGGGGTTTGGATATTAGACCACATGTGTTTAGGGCCTCCATACTTAGCTGGAAGCAAAGCCGTCCTCCTTCAGGATGCTCCCTTTCCCTCGGTGATTCCTAACTTTTAGGGCTCTGGGACCCTTTTGATAACTGATAAAACTTAGAGACCCTTGCCCCAGAGAAGTGTCCATACAAACGAAAATTTTGTACATGCACATCGGGAGCAATTTCAGGGGGGTTACGGACTCTCTGCAGTCCATCTGTGGCCCTTGGGGTGGGAACCCTTACTCTACCTTGTCATGAGCATGAGTCACAAGGACTCAGTTCTCACTTGCAAGAACTTTGGTGAATGAGTTTGAGTGATTCCTCTGGATAAAAGGGAATCGATGGCTCTCATTTGGATGGATCCTCAGGCAGTCTTCATTCAGGCCTCCAGGCTCCGAATAAGAAATCGTCCTCTCCTACACCTTGGCTAAGGGTCAGAGCCCCTGACTTCCTTACGTGACCTGAGGCAAATTATTCCTACCACCTAGTAGAAACAAATGGCATGGTAGAGAGACCAGGCTGTCACCCTCAGATTCAAGGTTAAGCAAGTCCCATCTCCTGCACCTGAGGGGGGTGGTTGTAAGCAGAATTGTCCTACATGTGAACATGGAAATGACCTTGGAGCAAGTTTGGTCTGGCCTTCAGGCCTGGGCTAGTTTAGAGCAATCTAGACATCTTGGAGACAATTTAGAGGGGGGAGAAATGACGATCGTTTGAATTCGAGAGTGGGTTATGGGATATGGAGTTATAGTCAACTCCTAATTATTCAGCAAACATCTGCTAATGTTGTTAATGGAGGCGTGGTTCCCCTCCCTAAGAAGCTCTCAGTCCATTGGGGAGACACATAAGTCAACAGGGAGTACAGAGTGTGGATTATCCATCCTAACAAATGGAGTGTCGTACAAATAGACCACAACCACCGGATAATCCAGAAATTACTTGGTGGGCATTGCACGTTGGGGTGGCCACTTTACCTTCCCTCAAAATATTTGCTGCCAGTTTGAAGATATGTCTCCTTCCCTTGAGATCCCCCCTCACTGCTTATCATGAGCTGCTTGAAGTTCTTTTGTTGGGAGGTAATTCTTCTGCTCCACTGGAGACTAAGTACAATAAAGGGGCTCCTGTTCCAACAGAGAGATGTAGGCTAGACTTTAGGAGGAATTTTTTCCCCGGTCTGGGCTGCGAGACTTTGAGTTTGCCTGAAGAAGACAGGCCTCGTGTTCATGGGAGAGCCCCAGGAATCGGGTGAACACCTGAGCTGTTTATGGCCATCCCCCCTGAAACCAAGGGACACTCAGGAGATGGCCCCATGCCCCCCCTCCAACCCACCCCGCAGAGGGGTGCCTGTGAAGCTCGGGCCTGGCCTCTGCCTCACTCTTGCAGCCTTGTGGCCGTGGCCACCAGAGGTGGCGCATCTGGATTCTGTCAGTTGTTACCCCTTTTCCAATTCTGACTCTTCCTCCCAGTCAGGACAGTTCAACGAGGACATGATCCCCACCGTGGGTTTCAACATGCGCAAAATCACCAAAGGGAACGTGACCATCAAGGTGAGCGGCAGGAAGCCAAAACTCTGGGCACAGCTGGGGCCACAGAAGAGCCCGTGTGTGCCTGTTGGGGCCGGGCACCCGGAAGGGAGTTGGGGAGGGCATCTGCGACCCCTGGGGGGAGAAGCTGAAGGAAAGCCAAGGCTTGGATAGTGCGGAAAAGAACACAAGACTTCTGAGGCAGAGGGGTGCAGAGACAGGAGGACCGGACAGCACGTGAATCCTGGAGCAGGGGGTGGGGGTGGGGGTGGTGTGTGCAGGGAATAGGGGAGCGGGGAGGGGGACTTGGGAGCCAAGATGGGTTCGATTGCCTGCTTGCTGCTGAGACCGTGTCACCCTCTTCTCGCTCAGCTCTGGGACATTGGGGGACAGCCCCGATTCCGCAGCATGTGGGAGCGCTACTGCCGAGGAGTGAGTGCCATTGTGTAAGTGCAGGGCCAGGCTGGTGGCAGGACTCAGCCTCACCTGGCTCCCCCCGCCCCCCACCACCACCCCACCCGCCCCGGCCCCGCAACCTCACTACCTGTAGGAGCCACAGGTCCAGAACTGGATCCATCAAAGTGCTGGGTTCACAACACACTGTCCGTACATGGCTGGCCTTTACTTTGTGTGCAGATAAGAATATCTGTGAAACACTCTGGGCACCTCCCGGCCAATCTGAGAACCAGAGCATCAACCGGCTCAAAGTACCTGTGTCTCCCTGCCTCCCCCCAATTTAGAGTCACCGCTCTCCTGACTTTTGTGCGATTTAAATGGCTCGTTCCCTTGCTTTTTAAAAATAATTTTACCTCACATGTGTATGCCCAAACAAAAGATTGTTTTGTTTTCATTGTTTTTTTACCTCATTTAAAAAACATTTTTTTGGGGGGCGCCTGGGTGGCTCAGTGGGTTGGGCATCCGACTTTGGCTCAGGTCACGATCTCGCGGTCCATGAGTTCGAGCCCCGCGTCGGGCTCTGTGCTGACAGCTCGGAGCCTGGAGCCTGCTTCGGATTCTGTGTCTCCTTCTCTCTCTGACCCTCCCCCTGTTCATGCTCTGTCTGTCTCTGTCTCAAAGGTAAATAAACATTAAAAAAAAAATTTTTTTAAATTATTTTTAGTGTTTGTTTATTTTTGAGAGAGAGAGAGACAGGGCATGAGCAGGGCAGGGTCAGAGAGAAAGGGAGGCACAGAATCCGAAGCAGGCTCCAGGCTCCGAGCCGTCAGCACAGAGCCCGACGCGGGGCTCGAACTCATGGACCGCGAGATCACGACCTGAGCCGAAGTCGGTCGCTCAACCCACTGAGCCACCCAGGTGGCCCTGACCTCATTTTTTAGAAGTATCTTGCTGCAAGAAAATCTTCTGGGACATCCTTTGCTTTTTTCTCACTCACCCATAGCTAGTCTTTCCCTGAAGACTTAAGAGGGTCACTTTGGGAGGGATTTACACATAATCTCAAAGAGCCAAGCTTCACCCCCTGCATGACAGCTTCTTCGGAGGGGACTTTGGACAACGGGATAACGGCAGGCCCTGGAGGAGGCCTAGATAGCCCACAGATCAAGAGGTGACCAAGCCCAAACAAGAGGTTTGCTCCCGCAAGCAGCAGGTCCTTCTCTTCCTACCTCTCAGCCTGTAGTGTCAACTTGCTTGTCCCCACCCTGCTGTCCCCCAGGTACATGGTGGACGCCGCTGACCAGGAGAAGATTGAAGCCTCCAAGAATGAGTTGCACAACCTACTGGACAAACCCCAGCTGCAGGGCATTCCGGTCAGCAGCGCATTGGAGTGGGGGGCGGGGGGAGCCCGCTGGGAAGTCACTGGGGGCCTGGCCTGAGGCAGGTGAAGGCCAGGCACAGTTGAGGTGGGGAGAGGAAACAGACGGCCTGGCCCGGCAGCCCTGGACCTAGTCTTTGTCCTCCTCTGTAGGTCTTAGTCCTGGGTAACAAGCGAGACCTTCCAGGAGCGCTGGATGAGAAGGAGCTGATTGAGAAAATGTGAGTTTGGCTACTCTTCTCTGTCCTTCCTCCCTGCTCCCCCGATTTCCCAGGCCACGGAGAGGGAGACGGCTTGCTGCTGCTCTCAGTATTCGCCACATGGTGGCAGCAGAGCCTACCTTTCCCGGAGCCTCGCCCTCCCCATTGTAGCTCCTGAGCAAGCAAAGGACTCTGGCGCCCCCAGCCCCAGGCCCCCTGGGCAGTCCTAGCCTCAGCAGGTTCTACTCTGGTTTCCCCCCAGGAATCTTTCTGCCATCCAGGACCGAGAGATCTGCTGCTACTCCATTTCCTGCAAAGAAAAGGACAACATTGGTGCGCGTGGGTATGGGGGAGTTGCTGGCATTCTGGGAAGAGCCCGGGACAAGGGGAGGAGCGGAGAGGCACTTCTGGGTGTTCTGGGGCAGTGACTCTCAAAGGTTTTCACTCCACAACCTTCCTTGAAGCCCAAAGCTCTATGGTTCTCCTGGGGTAGGACAGGCATCGGGGAAGCTCAGAATCTGAGCATCACCCAGCTCTGCCCTCTACTGGTTGTGTGATCTTAGGCAAATCGCTCCCTTCCTGGGGCCTTGCTTCCCCCACTGTAACGGTCACAGGGTTAGATCAGGCGATTCCCAGGCCCCTTCTGGCTGTGACGTCCCATGGCTCCGTCCTTCACGCCACCCAGATGCCCCCCGCCACTCATCTGGGGCTGTTTGGAGCTCGATGGCTCTGGGCTTTTGCTGCCCTTAGAGTTGATCCCCAGTTGCAGTTTTGGAAGCCCTGGGCTTAGGCCACTCCCTAAGGTGTTTGTTCCACCTCCCCCGTCGGCCCAGCACAAACTAGAAGGCGTATAAACCTCTCTGTCGTCCCCCACCCAGATATCACCCTACAGTGGCTTATTCAACACTCAAAGTCACGGAGAAGCTGAGACTGCAGTCCTTCCCCCTCGGACCAGGGACCTGCTGTCATCCAAACCCGAAGCCGAGCTCCCCGCCCACCCTGCCGTCCCCCCTAAGCCCGTCCCTCCTCACCCAGCGTGGGGAGGGACCCTCTGGGGATCCCAGAGTCCTGTTCTGCTGAGGTTTGAACTCCTGATTTTATTGTAAAATAAACCGCTCCCATTCTGGCCCCCTAACTTCTCGCCCTTCCCGGAACTTCCCTCTGCCCTCTGCCAGCCCTGCTTCCGGCCCTTAACAGCCCTGGCCCCATAGCCCTGCCCTCCTCTCTCCCGTGCCCCACTCCTACACTGCCCTTTTCAACACTCTTCTGTTGTTGTCCTGTGTGTACAGTATATATATGTATATATATTTTAATTTTTTAATTTAAGCAAAGACTAAAATCAACCATTTGATGCTGCAGGGGCCCGTCAGGACCCGGGAGGGGGGCGGTCTGGAAAGAAGGAAAGAGATGCGGGGTGGGCTTGGGGCAGGTTCAGATTAGGAAAATGAAGGCTGGCACCTGGGGGGCAGGTACCAGCCAGGGCACTGGCGGCCATCCCCATGTCGCGTTCATTTCCACTTCCCGATCTGGCTTGTCCCCGTAGTGCTTGAACGTCACAGGCTGACTGCCACCTCCGGAGGTGCCCCTGTCTGCCCCCCTAGCCTCAGTAGGGCCACCAGGCACAACCAGGTGCCAGAGAGCACCAGGCGGAAGGGGCAGGAGGCCAGCGCCTGGGGCGCCCCAGCAGCCCCTCCTGCCCCTTCCTGGCTCCCAGCTCCTGCCCCTTCCTGGGGCCCCCAACTCCATGGGCCACCTCATTTTCTGTTCTCATTTTGCAGAGTTGCACAAGGAGAGAACTCAGCATGGGGGGTTGGTTCTTTGGGTTTTGTTTTCTGTTGGTTTATGTGTTTAATTTAATGATTTGTAAAGTGATGTTCCTCTTCCTTTTTTACACTTTTCAGCTCATATTTAACCTCTGTTTGGAAAATGATTCTTGTAACTGTACATTTTTTTGCCTCCTAACAACACGAATAAATGACCAGTTTTGTGTCGGGGGGGTGTACGGGGCTGGTTATTTGTCCGTTAGATGCCACGGAATGACTGGCTGGCCCGCACACTGGGCACAAACAGCCCCGGAGAGGGAGGCACGCGCTCACACCGGGCACACAATGGCACTTCACACAGCAGCCTCCCGCACGTGTGCCGGGCCTCGCCGGGCCTCCTCCTCCCTCCCTCGTCAGACTCGCATGCGGGCGGCTCTGGGCTTCCAGCTGCCAAGTGGAGCTAAGGAGGAAGTCTGTTTAAGGACCTGCCTGGGGCTGGGGTCAGCGCGGCGGGAGTGTGGGGCTGCATCCCGATGTGTGCGGGGCTGCGCCTCCCTCGAGTCCATTCAGAGCCCTACCTGCAGCCACAGCGAATTGTCCTCCAGGGGGCGGTGCCGGGCCTGCAGAGCCTGACGGCTTCCCCCCTTCCCTGCTTCTCTGTTGGTGTCGGTGCCACCGGTTTCTTGGGAGAGAGGCCGTACCCTTGTTCCTCTGCCCAATCCCAGTCCTTTCCCTACTTGACCCCAGCCTTCAGAGCTGGTCCCCCCTCCTCCTTGCCCACAGCTGCGGCTTCTGAGCCTTGCAGGCCCAGCTTACCCAAATCCGGGGCCATCTTGACCCACTTTCGCAGGAAAGCCCCGCCTCTCCCCTGCTCCGCCCCCTTCAGCCTCCCGTCCCCCCTGGAGAATAGAGCAGGCCCCTACAGCAGCTCTGTTTTCTCGTCCTCTAGTCCTGCCTCTGCAGGAAGTCACTTCTAGTCACTTCTGCAAGAAGAAGGAGGCATGGTTCCCTTCGATGTGGGAGCAGGGATCCCAGGGCTTTGGCCTCAAGGGTCCTGGGCCTGCCCTATTGGCTCTGAACTTCACCTATTGGCACCTATTGGCACCTATTGGCTCTGAACTTCTTGGTGCCCAGGGCTTCCTCCTGAAGGTAGTTTATAGTCAGAAATGACTCTGGTGGGGGGGTGCCTGTGTGGCTCAGTCGGTTAAGCGTCAGACTTCAGCTCAGGTCATGATCTCGCAGTTTGTGAGTTCGAGCCCGGCGTCGGGCTCTGTGCTGACAGCTTGGAGCCTGGAGCCTGCTTCGGATTCTGTGTCTCCCTCTTTCTCTGCCCTTCTCCTGCTAGTGCTCTGTCTCTCAAAAATAAATAAATGTCCAAAAAAAAATTTTTTTTTAAAAAAAGAAAGAAATGACTTGCCTGGAGAGGCAGTTCCCCTTTACCAGAGGAGTTGGAGGAAAGAATGTGGATGGAATTTGGCAAATGGAGTGAAGTGGTTTTAAGGTGTCTTCTAGCTCCTAAGGAATAGGAAACGTGCCCCCTGGTTAAGGAGGTTGAAGGTGGGACCAGGCTGCCCCCGTGCTCTCCTGGCTGCAGAGGTGGCAGGAGTTGCCCTTGGCCTAGGAGGCTGGAGAGGCCTGACAGTCACTCATGTGGGGAGCAGGACAGGGCAGGTGTCAGGGCAGACCTGCCTTTCCCGGTCCTGAATCCCCCGATGAGGGGTGACATTGGAGGTTAGGATGAGCTGCTTACCAGCAAGCAGGCATCATCCTACCACAGTGCCTGCACGCAGCAGGTGCCTAGTAGGACCTAAAGAATTTGTGGAAGTTGGACCGGGAACAGACTGTGCGTATATATGTAAATCATCGTTTGGGGCCCTTTCAAGTCCCAAAGCCTGGATGAGTTTTGAGAGTACCCTGGCAAGCCTACTCTGTAGTACTAGAGAATTCATTTCCCAAAAGGAAGGAAGAAAAGGTGCCAGGCGTCATACCAGATGCTTTAGATAGCTTGTCTCGTTTAATGACTGTAGTCCTCTGTGAGAGAGGGGTTGTTCCCATTTTACAGATGAGGAAACTGAGAGGCTCAATGACCACATCCGGTCCCATTGGAGGGAGGTGATTCTCAATGCAAAGTGCTCGTGCTCTCTGCCCCCCACTCCCAGCTGAAAGGGGAGGCTCCGTGGATTGCCCTCTCACCCCCACCCCCACCCCCGGCCTCGGGGTCTGAGGGCTGGTCTAAAGTCTGCCCCGAGGGGGAGGGAGAATGTCTGTGCTGCCTCTGAGCATCCCAGCTCAAATCCACCACCCACCAGTGTGCCAACCCGCCCCCCCACCAGCAGCCTGGGACCCCTGAGCAACAAACGCCACATTGTTCCCCCAGCTGGCCCAGGCCAGAGGGACAGTGGCTCTTTCCCAAGGCCCTGCTGGCCTGCTGACTAATCTTGCAAGCCATTCACGTTGGCAGGCATGGAAGGCGGGGCTGGTGGCAGGGCCTCGAGACACCATCTTCCCCCTCTCATCAGCCCTGAGCTGGCCAAGCAGCAGGAGGGAGAAGCAGGGGTGGGGGGGTGCCCTCTGGAAAAGTCCCCCCAAACAGGATGTCAAGGTGCCCCCTCCCCTGCCCTCAGCCTTCCATCCTCGGCCCTCTCCCCGTGCCAGACTTCACCTCAGTTCACCCCGGGCCCCCTCCCTACATCCCATAGGAAGCTACTGGTGCGTCTAGAACGAGGGTGGGGACGGGGGTAGAGAGGGAGTTGGGCGGGGGTGGAGAAAATGGCCCCCGTATCCTCAGTGCCTCGAGCCTGCCTTTGGCTCCCTCTCCAACCTGCCCCCCGCCCACCCATCTTAAGTTTCTACGGACACAGCTGAGGGCTTCGGTCACTGTGGCAACAGGTCTGCTGAGAAATGGGTGGGTGTCACTCCCCAGCACAAAGAGTGTGTGCATGGCAGTTCCATCACTTAGCAACGGCCTCCCTCTCTCTTGGCGTCACCCGTCCTGGGGGTGGGTGCCAGGAAGAGAGAACAAGGCCATTAAGATCCCCAAGAGGAGGGGGGAAGGAGGCTTGGGTCGGGGCCGGGCTGAGGCCAAGGGGTGTGGGTGGGGTGGTCAGAGGAGAAAGGAGCCCAGTGCGCTCAGCAACCTCTGTCCCTCATCATCCCTTCCGAGGCCCCGTGCAGATGTTCTAGGTGGATCTGGCGGGCAGAAGTCGCCACTGGGACCCAGAGCTGCACTTGAGACAAAGCTGGGCTTAGGAGGCAGGGAGTGATTTGTGGCCTAGGCCGAGGTGTCCCTTCTGGTTGAACCTGTGCCAGATCCTCGAGGCCCAAACAGGGTTAAGGGGGGCTGTGGAAGGACCCCAGAGGGGTACCTGGCGGAAGTGGGACACCCGGGGCAAGACCAGCGGGAGGAGCTGAGGGGTTTCTGGGGGCACAGGACGGAGCTCTGGCCGCCAGGGAGGGGTGTGGTGGGGGCAGGGTGGGGGCAGACAGGGAGCAGGCAGCTGGGCCGTCTACGGGCAAAACAGTCTGTTCTAAGAAACTGAAAAACAGCAACTCTCAGAGTCAGAGAGGCTGGAAGGCCCCGGGCTCACCGAGGAAGGCTGCTGGTTTCTCTAAAATGGGGGCTTTGTGGAGGAGGAGGAACAGAGTGGGGGCTCCAGAAGAGATAAGTTTGCCGCCTTTTGACTTCCCAAGGATGCTCGGGCTCAGGCTAGGACAAAGACTTAGCACTCCACCTCCCACGCCCTTCATCCACTCTGCCCCTCAAAAGCCGTAGGGCCATAAGGCTGGGCAGGACATCAGCCACAGGCCATAAAGGGCCAAATGCGGCCAGGAGGAATCCCCCCAGGGCGCCACCTGTCCTGGAGAAGGGCCAGGTGCATCTGGGCACTGTCAGGATGTGGCACAAGAAACTCCAGTGGGCACAGGGATAGTTCTACCTAGTTTATTGTTTTTGAAGAAGGGCCTTCTACAAGGGAGTACCTACCACGGGGCGGATGGCGGCAGGGCGGGGGTGGGGGGGGTGTTGGCACAGGGCAACCCAGGATATGTCAAAGAAGGAAGAAGAAAGAGAGAGAAATCCTCCGGAAGAAGAGAAGATGCCAGGAGGAGGAGATGTCTAAGGCTAGGGCAGACCTGGTCCAGAGAAGAGCCAGGCAGGACTGGCCCCCAAAGGGCCCCCTATTCTAGGATGGATGAGAGTCAGCAGGCAACGCTCAGAGAGGAGCCAACTAAAGTACAGCAGATTCCAAGACAGAGGCAGGTGAAGTTCTGGCTCCCAGCTGGGGGGACTGAAAGTTTCTAGGCAGTTCTAAGGACCTGGAAGCATTACCCCCCACCGAGGACAGGGCTGGGAGACGCCAAGAGACAGCCGGGGAAGGCCCTGCTGGGGGAAGGGGCTTTGACACACCCAAACCCCCACAAGAGGGACCAAGTCCACCTCTAGACAGCAAGACGGGCAGAGAAGCAAGACCTATGGGGCCAGAAACACCAGCCACAGGCTGGGGGGCACCCGCCCTGCCCCACCTGGCCCCTGCTCCTGCGCCCCCCCCCCCCCCCCAGGCTGCAGCCTGGCCTCAGCAAGGCGTGCCCAGGGGCAGGAGCGGGGGCGACTCCCTGGGCTTGTGGAAGTAGATGGAGGAGGGCAGCTCGGTCTTGAGCTTGTTGTCCGAGCCGCTGGTGGCTGAGGCCTCCGAGGCGCCACCACACTCGGCACAGCAGCAGCAGCAGCAGCCCAGGAAGGCCTGGCCCAGCGGCCTGCAGATACACAGGAGGAGCACGGGGGTGATGGCTCCCTTGAAGAAGATGGAGAACTGGTTGATGAGGCCCAGGAGGTCCAGGGTCTGGCGAGTCAGCTCAGTGGACAGGTAGGCCACCACGATGTTGCAGACGTTCTCGGGGAGGGTGCAGAGGGCGTAGACCACGGTCAGGCCCACCACGGTGCTGTTGAGCTGGCTCTCGCACTGCTCGTGTTTGCCTGCCCGGCACTCCGGCTTCCTCCTGGGAGGGCTCCGCACCCGCCACGTCACCAGCTGGCAGGTGACCGTGAAGAGGATGGGCAGGCAGAAGTAGCAGCCAAAGTACCACCACATGCGGGCGTTCTGGTAGGTCATCACCAGCGAGTAGAGGGACTCGGGCAGGCTGGCCGAGGGTTTCATGATGCATGAGTCCACAGTGCCCGTGGCGGGGGCAGGCTCCTGCGACAGCTGCCACAGCAGGAGCTCGGGCACAGCCAGGATCATGGAGCCCACCCAGATGACAGCCAGCTTGGCCAGGATGGACTGGCACCGCTCGATGGGCCTCACCTTTGGCAGGGTGCTGGTGGCCACATGGAAGCGGTCGATGCCCAGGGCGCAGAGGCTGAAGGTGGTGACTCCCAGGGAGGAGACCTGTGGGCAAAGGTGTAGAGGAGGAGAGAAGCACGTGGTCAAACCCAGGAGGCGGGAGGAGGCCTGGGTTTCTGGCTCAGACGGGAAAGTGGGTGGTAAGTGTAGAAACAACAGTAATGACAACCAGCATTTAGTGAGTATTTTCCGTGAGTCAGGCACTTGACGTGCGTGGCCACATCCTTGCAGCCAACCGTCGTACAGACGAAGAAACTGGCTCGGGCAGGATGAGTGACTAGGTGGATGGCAGAGTTGAGATCCACACACAGACGGGCCCGACTCTTTCCACCCTGCTTCTTTGCCTCTTGGGCTAGGGAATGAATGGCCTGGGTCCCACAGACCCATATGCTCTCTGAGAGACTCTGGAATATCTTCCCTAACGAAGAATCAAGACAAAGACATAGCAATTCTGGGTCTTTACGGGTCCTTCCATCCCCAGGTCCCATTATCCCATTATGAGCCTCAGGTGAAAGGTTTTTGAAACATGGCTCAGTCACATACACACACTCTCTCTCTCTCTCTCTCTCTCTGTCTCTTCACTTCATCCTATCCAAGAAAGCTAGGGGCCTGGCTGCGTGACGAAGCAGCCTTCCTCCAAAACAGCCTGGGCCCACCCTCCCTGATGCTATTCATTGAGCACACAGGAAAATCACCCTGTGAGCCAAGAGAGAGAAGCCAGAGCAGCAGGGGAAGAAAGTGCCAGAGAGAAGAGAGGAAGAGGAGAACCCTCCCAAGCTATCAGATGATTCTCAACCACACTCAGGGATTGTGCTCAGATCCCCCCCCCCCTTCTGTCCAAATTCTTCCCTCTTCTGGCTGGGGGAACACAATCTCTGGCTCATTAGCACAGCCACCAAGTGATCTTTGTGAGAACCGGCACCCCCCACTCCCTTGGCAGGGGAGCCCAGGCCTGCGGAAGAGCAGCCTTGGGGCTTGGACAAAACCAAAAATAACACACACAAAAAAATTCCAAGTTGCCTTCTCCTGCTCCCTCCTGCGGGCCTTCCTAGGATCCCCCCTATGGAAGGGTTCTGGGACAGGGTATTTTTCCCTCAACTCCTCCCCATCACCCAGCCTAAAGGGGGGCTCTGTCAGCTCATGAATCTTCTCCATCCTCCAGGAGGTGTGGAGCGGGTGGCCCAGGAGGTTGTGAGCCACAGCCTAGGTATTAGGTATGTTGAGACCCACAGTCAGGCAGGGCAGGCTTTCGTGCAGACGAGTTCACATGTGTCTGCCCTCCTCGTCTCCTGCTCTTAGATCCTCCCTGGTGAAACCCACCACTTACTGAATTATTTTAATTCTAAGGACTTTGTCGATATTTCCCATTTAATCCTTCAAGAATTCATTCAAATAGTTATTATTATTATTCCCAACTTACAGAGGGGAAAACTGAGGTTCAGACAGATTAAGCAGACCTAGGTCACTCAGCTAGTGAGGGGCAAAGCCTGGTTTCTAATCTAGTCCTCTTGCCCAACCTTTCACAGTCCACTTGGGTCCTAAGCCCCAGATGATAACGAAGATGCCGGGGCTAGCCCCAACCATAGGGCCTTCTTTCAGGTTTGGGTACCTTTGGGCCACGGTGAGGCGGTCTCCCTGGGTTGGGAAGGACACAAAGGGCTGCCCCAACTGCTGAGCCTCAGTCTGTCCAAATATGAAATCATCACTAATATACAGTGAACTGGGGACCGAATTGGGAACAGAACCTACGTGCAGACGCCTGATCCTGATTCCTTCTCCACTCCGGCAAGCCACTCACGTCCCACAGCATCATCCACTCTCGAGAGGAGCAGCAGCCTTCATGGGGAGGCCACAGCTACTCCAGTCCTCCTTAGTAGCCTCCCTCCCGCCCTGCCGGTAGCCAAAATTTAAAAGGCTGCTCGCTTATTTTGTGCCCCTATGTAGACACAGTGGCCTTGCTGTGTCTCACATAAATGCACATATATTGGTATATTTTTGTAATGTTTGGGCTAGGCTCTCCGTGTAGGATCTATACATCCATCATCACTCATGTGCCTGTCGTTAGGTGGGAGTTCCCAGAAATGAGGTTGGTGATATATTTTAGAATTGTAGAATAAACCCACCAGTGGGGCCATCTGGTCTACCCCATGGTTGGGCAATAAGCAAATTGGACAGGAGATGTGACCTGCCCCAGTGATACCCGGTATGTCAGAGACATAAGTTGACATTAAGCCCCTCGCCCCCAGGCTCTAGCACCCAGAACTAGGTCTTCCCTTTTAGAGAGGGATGACAATAGTCACAGTAAGGAAGGGACTTTCCTTCTGGCGTTTGCGTTCAAGGGGAGTAGATACTGACTTGACCTGGGGGAGCTGCAGAAGACTGGAATCTCCCTTTACAAACTGCTTAGGGAAGCAGGATATTCAGAAGTCAATACCCTGTGGGTGCAGGGCAGCGGCAGTGGCAAAAAGGGAGAAAAAGGAGACACACAGCCGACGGAGCAATTTCTGGGGTGGAAAGACGGAGGGGGGTTAAGGCAGGGAGGGGACAGCTCAGAGTAAAGAGAAAGGGGGAGAGATCTGCCTCGAGGCTGCTCCTGAAGTAAGAGACCAAGCTGAGGCTGGCCCCCAGGGCTCCCACACACCTTCCTGCACCCCCTAGATGCCTTGGTTTCCCTGAGAGCCACCGGGAACCAATACCGCATTTGTCTCCTTGCCCAAATTGGAGGAGAAGCAAGACGGAGCTCTGGGCCTCTGGGGTCCCGCACACCCACATGTCCCACTTCCCACAGCCTGGCGGATTGCAGCCCCAGAGCTGGACACACACTCACCTCCATGAAGGGCACGGCCCGGCAAGAAACGTCACCCAGCAACCTCTGCTTGGTGATCTCATTGAAGATAACAACAGGGAGGCAGAAAAAGAGGACCAGAAAATCCCAGAGGGCCAGGCTCGCGAGGATAGAGTTCCAGGCACTCTTCAGGTAGTAGCTGTGCCACACGATGCACATGACCGACAGGTTACCCACGATGCCCACAGCGAACAGCACCAGGGCCAGGAGCATGATGGCATAGGCACTGTAGGAGCTCTCGGTCACCGGGTACAGGGGGTTCTGAATCTGCAGCCTCTGACCCGGCGTCCCCGTCAGATTGCCCCGAGGCTCCCGCCTGCCTCCTGGGCTGCCCCCGTCCTTGTCTGGGTTGGGGCTGGTGGCCACCAAGGCCTGGGTGGGCTGCAGGCCAGCAGGGTGGATGGGCCGCGGGTACTCGGCCCACTCCTCGGGCACATACTGCTGCACCTCCCTGGCCTCGTCATCCTCAGTGCCTCTCTTGGACCGGCTCTGCTGCTCCTGGGCCTCGGCTCTGTGCCCGCCCGAGTGCAGGGCGGCACCCCCAGACACTCTGCTCAGCCCCGCGGCCAACACCACAGCAAGAGAGACGGCCAGCGGCCACGGCCACTGCATGGCCGGACGAGCAGGAGGCAGCTGCCCCACGAAGAGCAGGTGAGAGAGAGGGGTCCAAGCGCCGGGCTGACCGGAGAGAGGCAGCTGGCCGCTTGGTCCGCCTCCAGTCAGGCGTCTGGCATCACCAGCCTGCTCCAGTGGACCCGAGCTGCTCCCTCCCACCCCGTTGGCCAGGGGCCGGGCAAGGCCCTCTGCTGGACATACAGCATTCATCTTGCCCTCCAGGACACTCCTCCTCGGGCCCCACAGGGCAACGGCAGGTCAGACCTGCGGAGGCCTCAGAGGCCACCTGCTCCCAGCCTCTGAAGAGAAGGCTGGAGCCCAGAGAGGGGATGTGGCTGGCCTAGGGTCCCACGGTGTGGAGGGGCAGACCCGGGACTGGAACACAGGCCTTCACACTCTGCCTCGGGAGGCAATGCTCAGGCAGCTCCTACATTTGAAACTGTCATTTATTGAACACTCCCTAGATCCTAGCACTCAGCTGACGAACACTCACAACCAGCTCTATGGGGTAAATGCTATTATCACCCCTTTGCAGGCTTTCAGTCACGTACCGGCATAGCTAATACACGGCAGAGCCAGGCCCAGGACCCGGATATGACTCCAGAGCTCTGAACTCAACAAGCACAAGTCCATCCGCCTGCCTTCTAACCACCCGAACTCCTCGCGGAAAGCAAAACAATCAAAAGCTAAAAACGCATTCTGATCCAGACACGAGATCACGAGATGGATGGACATTTGCAATGACCAGTATTTACTGAGCACCTGCTATGCTCCAGACAGTCAGAAAACAAATACGTAAAAGACCTCTGCCACCAAGGAGCTTTCAGTCCAGAGGGGGAAAGGGATATGTAAATCAATAATTACAATTCAGTGTGATAGATGCTGTGAAAGGCAAAAGACAAGTCTGAACCCAGAGGAGCCTGGAGGGATCTGGAAGGCCTCCCAGATGAGGGGGCATTTGAGTGCTTCCTGAGAAATGACTGTGAGCCTGCCAGACAGACAGCAGGGAGGAAAGTGCTCCCGGCGGAAGACACAGCACATACAAAGGCTTAGCGATGTGACAGTAGGCCACGCACCTGAGAGCCAGCAAGAATGTCAAGGAGGCTGGAATGCAAGGGACTGCAGAGGGAGGGCCTGGGAGCTTGGAACAAGGAGCCTGGACAGGTCAGCAGAGGCAGGACCAGGAAGGACTTTGTAGGCCAGGCCAAGGAGTTTACATTTATCTGAAAGGCAGTGGACAGTGTTACAAGCTGCTAAGCGGAGGAACAGGGACTTGAGCAGGGTGTTTAGAGGGCTCCCTTATGGGCAGCTGGGGTCACGATAGGCTGGAGCAGGAGGATGCACGTAGGACAGGAGGCAGGGGCAGTCCGGAGGGTGGCAAAGAGCAGAGTGCAGGGAAATGGCCAGCGTCGCGGGGCTTTGGCTGTGCAGTGGAGGAGGGACAGGTCAAGGCTGACCCCTGGGCTGGGGTGGACAGCAAGACACTCACCTGTGTGGGGAAGAACCTGGCGTGAGGGTGGAGGAAAGCCGTGGCTTAAAGGAATTATCTGCAGTTCATGAGAAAGGCTAGAGCTGGACGTGGAGATAGGAGGGTGAAGGTGTGGGTGGGCCAGGGGGCCGGCGAGATCACAGAGCACACAGAGCGGAAGGCGCAGGGTGGAGGAAGGGGCGCAGGAAGAGAATGGAATAAAAACCAGGAGAGGGCAGGCTGCTGTGGTCCCCCTCCTCGGAGCTGGAGCAAGAGAAGAACTGGACCGCTGCGGTTGGAGTTGAAAGTCACTTCTGCAGTCAGCAAACATTAGCCAGGGCCTCGTAGGAGCAGATCAACCTGGAAGTGACTTCCCTAGAAGACTTCCTGACCAGGAAAGCCTCCGTCCTACCCAGAGGGGCCCCAACCTACTGAGCAAAAATAGGAATCCCAAGAAAAAAGGAAGAGGAAAAGGAGAAGAAAAGACTGGCATACCCTCAGGAAAGGTCAAGGAGTATCTTCGGCTTTAACACATTTTTTATCTTTCTGGGGCGCCTGGGTGGCTCAGTCGATTAAGCGTTTGACTTCGGCTCAGGTCATGATCTCACGGTTGGTGAGTTCGAGCCCCGTGTGGGGTTCTGTGCGGACAGCTCGGAGCCGGGAGCCTGCTTCGGATTCTGTGTCTCCCTCTCTCTCTCCTCCCCTCCCTGGCTTGTGCTCTGTCTCTCTCTCAAAAAATAAACATAAAATTGTAAAACAAAGTCATGACATTTTTTATCTTTCTGGCTTCTTACTGTCCACTCTTTCTGTGGGGACAGGAGGCCCAGGTGGCTGCAGGACTGACCTTGTCTGCAGTTCAGAATGTCACAACGAAGCTGCAGAGAAGTTAGGCCGAGGACTCAACTGTCCTCTTTGTTGCCAGCACCCCCTGTCCCCACAGCAGAGAGGAGAGCCCAGGACTCAGGCTCCATATCCTCAGGAAGGGGTGGAAGAGGAGCTGGAGGATGGGTCACCTAGCCCTCAGCCCAAACGTCGTGTGGTCCCCCCTTGGACTTGTGGTTGTTTTGGTTTTTTTTTTTTTTTTTTAAGTTTCTTTATTTGAGAGAGACAGTGCAAGTGGGGGTGAGGCAGAGAGAAGGGAGAGAGAATCCCAAGCAGGCTCTGCACCATCAGCGTGCAACCCGACGCGGGGCTCGATCCCATGAACCGAGAGACCATGACCTGAGCCGAAATCAAGAGTCGGATGCTTAACTGGCTGAGCGCCACCCGCCCGCCCCCTGGCCCCCGCTGCCCGCAGGCGCCCCGGAATTGTGCTTTCTTAATCCCACTGCAGAACTGACTCCTGGACCGGCCCCTGAGTGAGTCAGATCCTTCCAAACGCCCATGGCACTCAGGCTGTTGGTGTTGAAACCACCTGCTGCCATGTGATACAGTGATTTTGGTAAATAGAGTCATCACCCATATCATCACCATCATTCACTGAGCATTCAGGAAGTGCCAGGCCCTGTGCTAAACACTCGGAAGAATTATCATACTTATCTCTACATTATTAGCCCGGGCTCAGAGAGGTAAAGTAACTTGTCCAAGCATGCATAGCTCATGGGATCCAAATGCAAGTTTGCCCAACTCCAAAGCTGAAACTCTGAACCACTCTGTGGTGTAACCTTACAGAATTTTTATCCAGGAGGAGACCCTAAGGATGATCTACACCAGCTCTCTTATCTTTCAGAAGTGGACACTGAAATCCAGAGAAGTCAAGGGCAGGCCCTGGTCCCCAGTGCTCCGTGGTCAGGCATGTGCCAACACAGTGTAGACCTCAGCACAGGGCTGGCCTGTGGTGAGCTGGGAAATTGTTAGCCCTCAGCTCCTTTCTTCTACTCATGAATATGCCTCATTGTAACACAGAGTGTGCCTCGCACAGAGTAGGGGCTCAAGAAACACTGACCAGTTGAAAGACACCCCCCGAACCACCCCCCCCTCTTCTGTTGGTCCTGAGCTTCCTTGGGTCTGTTAGGACAGTTGGAACATCAGAGGCCACTAGGTGGAACCAGATGTCCAGTGATGGAAGTGAAGGCAGGCCTCTCCCTCCGATCCTACCGACCCCACCCTGCCCAAGCCCCGTCCGCAGACTTTCTGCAGAGGTCTGAAGGGGCAGTCTGACGACATGACTGGGTGCATTCCCAGGGGCTGATACCAAGGGGGATGGTGTCTCACCTATCCCCTACCTACCGTTTCACCCCACCCCTCCTGAGGACACCCAACAAAACCCCCCAGAGATGCTCTTCTCCCTTCTCTGCTTCTGCTTCAGGGGAGTCTTCTCCTCGGACCAGCCAGAAGCACCTCCTTGATTCATTAAGCATACCAAGGAGAAGACAAAGTCTTTCCTAGCCTTTTGGAATGCCTCTCCCTGATTCCAGGAATTTCCCATTCTTCTCCCTGGGAATTTCCCCAGTGCTGGGAGCAAAGGTAGTTAAGTGGGACAGGGTAGAAGAGAGAGGGCTGGGACTGTCCCATGGCAGTGAATGAGGTAAGAGCCTCTGGGCCGCTGTGGAAGTGCCACCCTGGAAAATAATGGGAGCTAACATTTTGCTGAGTGAGTTCCATGCATCATGCATTCTCCATGAAGAGTATATTCTGGAACTAGGCTGTCTGGATGTAACTCCTTAAACAGCTCTATCACCTACTAGTTGTGTGTGTGTGTGTGTGTGTGTGTGTGTGTGTGTGTGTGTGTGTGGCTTTGGTCAAGCACTTAACCTCTCTGTGCCTCAGTTTCTTCATCTGATACTAACAAGCTTGTGGACATTAAAGGAGTTCGTTTATGTATGGTAAGCACTGTGGACGTGTTAGTGGGCGTGGTACCTCATTTAATTCTTGCCACGACCTTAGAAGCAGGATGCTATTCTCTCCATGGTACAGGTTTGGAAACTGCAGCACAGAGAGGCAGGAGGCAGACGAAGAGGCAGGGAGGGCAAGTGTTGAGACAGGTCTCCCCGCTGCCGGGTTCTCGGCCTGAATAGGGACTTCCCTCTGGCCTGCAGCTGGCACCAGACTAGGGGCAGGGGAGGTGTAGACACTTCTGACCCCACTGGGTCCCACTGGGCCAGCTCTCCATGCTCTGGGCTCCTGGGCCCAAGGGGCACGGTGGGCTTACTCTGGAGGACGGGCCACAAATGGGAAAGCGTGTTTTCTCAGGGAATCCGAGACCTGGTCCCAACTCTGCCATGAGCTAGCCCTACTGTAATATCAATAATCAAGCATTCATTTATTTTACAAGTACTTATTAAGCACCTACTATGTGCCAGGCATTATCTCAGATACTCAGGAATCAGTGGACAACACAGGCATGATTCTGCCCTCCTGAAATTCCCATTCGAGTGAAGGAGGCAGGCACTGAAAAAACCAACCCCCACCCAACATAACTATGAATTGTGAGGACAAGGAGGAAAAGAGGAGGGTGCCATGGTGTCACGGAACCTCTCTGTCCTCCCGTTTTCTCCTTGGGAAAAGGTTCGGAGTATTATCTAGGACCTAAGGATGCTATTGCAATGAAATACGGGCATTGTAAAGGCATTGTAAAAAGGTAAGACTTCAGAGGGCAGTGGGTGGCTCAGTCAGTTAAGTGTCCAACTTCGGCTCAGGTCATGATCTCAAAGTTCTTGGGTTCAAGCCCGGCAGTCAGCACAGAGCCCACTTCAGATCCTCTGTCTCCCTCTCTCTGCCCCTCCCCCACTTGCCCTCTCTATCAAAAATAAATAAACACTTTTTTAAAAAGGTAAGACTTTGGGGCTCCTGTGTGGCTCAGTCAGTGAAGTGTCCAACTCTTGGTTGTGGCTCAGGTCATGATCTCAGGATTCGTGAGACAGAGCCCTGTGTAGGTGTCTACACCGTCAGTGCAGGTGCTTGGGATTCTCTGTCTCCTTCTCTTTCTGCCCCTCCCCCGCCTCTCTCTCAATAAATAAACATTAAAAAAAAATTCTTTTTAAAAGGTAAGGGGCTCCTGGGTGGGTCAGTCGGTTAAGCATACAACTCCTTTTTTTTTTTTTTTTTTTTTTCTTTTAAGCATTCAACTCTTGATATCAGCTCAGGTCGTGATCTCACCGTGCGTGGGATTAAGCCCCACGTCAGGCTCTGCGTTAGTACCATAGAACTTCGTTTGGATTCTCTCTTTCCCTCTCTCTCTCCCTGCCCTTCCCCTACTCTCACTCTCTCTTTCTCTCTCAAAATGAATAAACTTAAAAAAATAAATTAAAAATTTTTTCAAAGGTAAGACTTCTACAATAATATATCTCAGTGGTTCACTAATACCTGCAAACTTAATTTGAATTACATGTTCTCAAGCCCCACCCTGACCTGCCCAGTCAGAAACTCTGGAGGTGGGATCAGTGATCCATGTTTTAGCAAATCCTGCCAAGGATTCTGGTGCAGGCTGTACTTGGAGAACCAGGAGGTGAGGAGTCCCAGTGGAGGGGGAGGGCGTGGGGGGGGGAGCGGGGGGGGGGGCCGGACGGGGGGGGGGAGGGAGCGGGGGGGGGGCCGGGAGGGAGGAAGAGAGTGTCTCTCTGTAAAGCCTCCAGGCTGTGCTTGTAGAGGGGGCAGGGGGATGGAACACTGGCCCTGAGGGGCTCCCAGATCACAGACTCACTGAACTCTGGTATCTTCCTGTCTGCTTCCTCAGCACTTGGCATTCAGTAGATGTTTGATAAATGTGTTTAAGAGCAAAGGAGGGGAGGGCGCACCTGGGTAGCTCAGTTGGTTAAACATCTGACTCTTGGTTTCAGCTCAGGTCATGATCTCATGGCTTCATGGGTTCGAGCCCTGGGTCGGGTTCTGTGTTAGCAGTGTGGAGCCTGCTTGGGATTCTCTCTCTCTCCATCTCTCCTCTCTGTCCCCCCCCCTGCTTGTGCTCTCTCTCAAAATAAATGAATAAACTTAAAAGAATTTAATTAAAAAAAAAAAAAAAGAACAAATAAATGGTAAGCAGAGGCATAAAACTATTCATCAGATCCTACTTGTTCTGTGATACCAAAATCCCCAAATCCCTTCAACGGGGGTGGGAAGGTGAGGAAACCTCTGGCTTTCTCAACAAAAGGAAGCCTTCCAACCATCCCCAGATGCTCCTTTCTTTGGGGCATCTCTCTCTACTGCTCCCTCCCAGCCATGGCCGCCGGCTCCCCGAGAATGCCATGTTCCAGACACATCTCACCTTTCCTTACTCCTCTGCAGCACAGCTGAAGCAAGCTGGGAGTGTTCAGACTCGAAGAAAGGTTTGGGATGCCACACTGATAGTTGCAAGGAATCCGACAATCTGGCCAACAGGATTCTACCTTCCAGATCCCAGCTCACCTTCACTGTGGCTCCCAGCAGGCAGCCGGTACCAGGAGCTCAGTATAGACACTACTCTCCTCCAGGGATGATCAGAGGTCATCTCTGGCTTACCTAGACCACCCTCTGGGTTAGGGTTCCCCCCCATCAGGATGCTTTCAAGATCAGCCTAACTTTCAGGAGCCAACTGGTTGGCCCCATCAGAATAAAATCCCCGATTTTTACATAGTGTAGAAGGGGCATAAGTAGCTTTGGATTTGTTTAACAAATGTTTATTGAATGCCTACTATGTGCCAGACATAATTAATGCGCAAAAGCACTTGTCACTAATGAACAACGAGCCATTCTTTGAAACCCTCTACCATTCAAGGCAGCCCGTTCCCATTTTAGATGCTATAATAAGGTGGAAGTTGCTTCTTTATTAGAAATGTGATTCCAGGAGCTCCTGGGTGGTTCAATCAGTTAAGCGACTGACTCTTGATTTTGGCTCAGGTCATGATCTCACAGTTCATGAGTTCAAGCCCCCACATCAGGCTCTGCACTAACAACGCAGAGCCTGCTTGGGATTCTCTCTCCCTCTCTCTCTCTGTTCCTCCCTGCTCGTGCTCTCTCTCTCCCTCTCTCAAAATAAATAAATAAACTTAAAAAAAAAAAAAAAAGGAAATGTGATTCCCAAAAGACCCACCCATTGGTTCTGGACCTGTCCCCTGGAGGAGACAGAACACACACACACACACACACACACACAGAGCAGACATAAAATCAACCCCATAAGGTGTGTGAAGACCAGCAGAACAAGAGTGCTCGAGGGCAGTCAGCAGATCTTTGATGAGTCAAGGAAGGCTTCCTAGAGAGAAGTCTTACAAGGGATTTCTTCTGGAGCAGGGTCTGGAGGGATGTGAGGGAGCTGGTTTCGCAGAAAGGAGGTGGGGCAAAATTTCCCAGCAGGAAGGTGGGGAGAAAGGTTTGATCCCAGGCAGATCCAGCCTGCTGGGTGAAGCAGAGTTATCACCCAGCTGGATGAGAGAACCTGGCCCTGGAATCACAAGACCAGGCAATTGAGGAGCCGAGCAGCAGTGGGGTGAGGCTGAAGGAGCCTGGAAACCCTCAGAGGGCAATCCTCTGTCTGCTCCTCCCCAGGTGATCCCAGGCACGAGGGCACCTAAGTCCCTGACACACGGGGCTGTTCCTAAGAGACCTCTACCCGGATTCTCTTCCCTGGGCAGCTGCACGAGCAGGCTGGAGGGCTCTCTGGAGCCTGGGACCTGGTTGGGATAAAATCTTAGGGGAGAGCCAAGCCCGAGGCTGTGACGATTAGGGGTGTGGCTACGGCCAGGGGAAAGCCGCTGAAGTTTCTGTTTAAATAGAGACTGTCTCTGGGAGATAAAGCAAGCTCTAGACACAGTTCAGTTTCAGGGTCCTGCCCCCCACTCCTCCTCCCCGAGCTGGCCCCCGAGCCCCTTGCCCTCAGGTGCTGGCTCTGGTGGCCATCTCCCCTCCTACACCCCTCACTACACAGCCTCAGGGCGGCCAGGCGAGAACAAGCCGATTATTCATTGCCAGGTGCCCTGGCCATGTCCTTTCTGCTTTCTTGCCCTGATGTCCTGACACAAGCTGCCAGACAGAGCTCAGCACAAAAGAATGCAGAGCCAAGGAGGAGGGGTTAACCCTTCCCTGGGCAGCGTTCAGGGCGCTGTTGGGTAGGTGTTGAGGGAAAAGGCAGCTGAACTTCTACTTTTCTTTCTTTTTTTTTTGCTTAAGAAGGCTCCAGGCCTAACATGGGGCTCAAACTCACAACCCTGAGGTCAAAAGTCACATGTTCTACCGACTGAGCCGGCCAGGCGCCCCTGAACTTCTACTCTTGAGCCCAAGAGCGGCATCATCTTCCTCTCTTTCTCTGGGGTTGGTGGATTGTCTTGAACATAGCATGAAATTAGCTTCACACAAATCACTATTTCTGCAGTTCCTAGCCATAGTCTTGGGCAAGCCGCTCAACCTGTCTGAGCCTCAGTTTTCCTGACTGTAAATGAGAATAGTAACAGAAACTTCAAAGGGTTCTTCTGAACATTGAATTATATAAGTCACGTGACATTCTTGACACAAAGTGGGTTTTCAATAAATGTCACTTATTTATTCCTTCCTCTCTCCCTTTATTTCTTCCCTCTCCATTACACCCGCCTCATCCCCCTGCCCCCACTAAATGAACTCCTCCAGTGACTCTGCCTTTGTGCTCACTATGTGAAGCCCCCTGGAATCTTCATGTCCTGAGGCCTCTGGCCCTGCTCTCCAACCAGCCTGGCAGTGAAGCCCTGAGTCGGATTGCTGGGGAATTCGCGCCAGGCTGCCAAGATCCTGGAGTCCAAGGGACCCTGGAATGAGATTGAGGGTTTCCTTCTCCTAGGGTGACAAGTTTACCCTATGCCCACCTTAATCATTCTCCAAGATTGGGGTGGAGGAGAGGCAGAGAATGCTTCAAAGGGAGGGGGACAAAAGTCCTTGGCTGCACCTCCCTGTAGGATCGATGGAGGAAATTCCCCCAAATTAGCGAATGAGGCTAAGGGCAGACTAGAGACCCCACCCCAGTTGGGCTTGTCTAGCCCTGGAATTGCAGCCAGCCTGTTCCCCGGAACTAGCAGGCCAAGCTGGCTGTCCAAGATCTCGGGTGAGACCTGACCCAGGGATGGATAGAATGATTTCTGGCCACAGGCAAAACCCCTCCCACCTCTGGCTGTCCTTGGTTACAGAGGTCAAATCTTCCTCTTCTAAATCCTCCTGGGATTCGTGCTTTTTCTTTCCTATCTAAACTGGTGCAAAAGTCCTGCAGTCCAACCGGACTTCCTCATGGTTTTGCCTGAATTGGGGTCCTGTGACCAAGGGAGCTGAGATGGGAGGTCCTTTGCTGCAGCTCCCCTACATGGGGAGAGACTGCAGGGAGGCAAGGGCCTGGTTAACCTCTGGCTCCCCAGTACCTAACACAGCCCCCGACAGAAAGTATGCACTTCATACATATTCATTGTTTTTGTTCTTAGCCTGGCTGTGTGGAGGGTGTGACAGTCTTCAGTTAAGGCCAGGCCTAGGAGCTCAGCACTTGCAGCAAAAGCACCCCGCCTCTGGAGGGCTTGAAAATGTGTGGATTTCCTCTGATGCCTCCTCCAGGGTTACCCTGAAACAGATCGTCCCCATCTCCTTCTGTCGAGGTCCCTCTAGCACACAGCCCTGAGCTCCAGTGCCTATTATCCTACTACAACAGCTCTTTGGCTCGGCCATTTGTCCCACGTCAGAAATGACAGGAGATCCCAGACCTCTCAGCACTTGGGCAGGTTCCAAGGTAGGAAGATTGGGAAGAAAATACATTGCCCCTTCCCCAGGTCTTCTTCTGGGCATGTCTGACCCATCACTGCCACTTAGGAGGCACCCATTTAGGACATCCTCCGGGGTGGGCCCACGAGGCCAAAGTCTGACCTAGCACCCGAAACTATGGCAAGATGCCCTTGCCAATAATAAGCACTGTGCCTTCCTTTGGATAGAGAACTCCTCTGGCTGGGCCCCAGCCCTCATCTACCACATTAAGCTTTGCTGGGAGAGCTCTCAGTCCCCTTCAAAGCCCAGTATTCGCAGAGGAACTTGTATGGATGACACCTAGTTGATGTTTTTGTTTGTTTGCTTTTGTTTTTTTTTTGTCTTTGCAGAGGGGGAGGGTTAGGGTTAAATGGTTCATAGGAAGCTGGCAGCGGACATTGGAGAGACATAGTCAAATCTGTTGCAATCTCCTGGACCTTTTCTCTTTTGCCAATTCTTTTTTTTTTTTTTTTTTTTTTATTTATTTATTTTGAGAGAGAGAGAGCACCAGCAGGTGAGGGGTAGAAAGAAAGAGAGACAGAATCCCAAGCGCTGATGGCACAGAGCCCAATGCAGAGCTCGAGTTCGAACGGTGAGATCATGACCTGAGCCGGGATCAAGAGTTGGATACTTAATGGACTGAGCCACCCAGGTGCCCCCTTTTGCCAATTCTAACCCAGGCGGGTGGCATTTGTGTATATGTCTCTGTACTCAGTATATTCCAGTGTGCATCTCCCTCCGTTTTAGAGTTACAGAGCTCTCCCAATGCAGCTATATACAGAGATTTACATTTCTTTCTGGAATGGTTGGGGCAGGGGTGTGGCCCAACAGATGGCTAGCAGGTTACAGGTGTGTCTGGCTGAAAAAGGTCTCTGGCCCAGCGCCTCCTGATTGGCTGTCAGCGAGTCACTGTAGTTGGGTTCCTGGAGCAGAGCTAATTGGCTGTCAGGGAGTCGGGTTCATGCCCTGCCTTATCTTTAGAGCCTTCTCTTGCCAGCCTAGACGGACAACGTTCCCTGTATCGGTAATGACGCTCTCAGGCTGCTGACTTCGGGGCAGTGGGACGAGCCCTTTGGGTAGCTTTCCCAGCAGTCCACGGTCTCACCTTGACCTTGCCACGCCCTGACACCTCAAGCCTTCCTTGCCCAGTGGCACCCACCGTGGGGATGATTAGAGGGACGCGTTTGTTTGCCAGATGGCTGTTACCAGGCAAAGCCACAGAGGGGCTCCTCAGTTCTGAAAGACTCACCTGAACTGACTGACAACATAACAATGTTTGTGGGTAAACATTCTAGAAAGCGACTACAGACTCTGGGAAAGGCGTCCAGGGAGACAGGCAGGGAAGCGTGGCCATGGTAAGTCAGCAATCTCCTGAGGGTCTGGTAAAGAGGAGGAGAGAGGTGGGGGAAGGTTCTCTGCCCTGACTTTTCAGACACAAGGGATCCCTGGACACGCAGGCCAAGAGAAGCGTGCTATCTCCCAGTCTCAGGTCTCGTGCGCACACAGAGCTTCTCACTTTTCCTAGGCTCTTTGTGGGTGTGGCTGGGGCTGGGCGCATAGAGTTATCCCCATGTTTGAGATGGGACAAAGCAAGGCCTTGACAGGGATACACGGTGCCCAGGTCACAAGATGGAGAGCAGCAGCCAGCAGCGAACACAGGGACATCTGCCCCAACGTCATTTAGCAAAGCCCTCTTTCCGCCTGGCCAAGGCAACAGCTACAACACTCAGTCCTCCATTCATGACCACTCGGCTTGGGCACTGGAGCCGGCACCATCAGCTCACATCAGGGCTGCGACTTCTGAGAAACTCCAGGATTTCAACAAATAACCATGAGCTTCCCTATCGCTCCTCCTCCCTCCGTGTAGCTGAGCAGAACACAGTTTTTGTGTCTGGGCGGTAGGGGACAGGGGAGCTGGAGGGGCCTTGGCGGGCCGCTTGCCAGCTCCCTGTGGCTGCCAGGCTGTTAGTGCCCTGGACTCCCAGCTCCTGCCCACCCAGGCTGGCACAGTTGCCATCCAGGGTGCCTGGGCAGAATGCCAGAGGGAATTTTCCACCTGCCTGGCTTTGTTGTCTGCTCTGTGGTCTGGAGCCTGGGCATGGGGAGCGACAGACCTCCTCTTTTCAACCTGGG
Organism: Leopardus geoffroyi; assembly: GCF_018350155.1. Taxonomy (NCBI): domain Eukaryota; kingdom Metazoa; phylum Chordata; class Mammalia; order Carnivora; family Felidae; genus Leopardus; species Leopardus geoffroyi. The sequence goes on from NC_059338.1 coordinate 28,696,419, forward strand.
AAAGAGTTCCTAGGTTGTCTGGGGCGACCTCACACAAGACTGGCCAACTCTTGGCTTGTTCCATGACAGCTGACAGGGTCTCTCTCTCTTCTCCTCCTACAGCGAGATGTAGGAGCTTAAGTTGCCACTGCTACTGACACGCACCTGGGTGACCAGAGTGTGCCAGGGTTAGGGGACTTGGCTCACCCAGCTGAGTGCCTGCCTTGTACAGATAGGGATACGAGGCATCTAGAGAGCAATGGACATGACCAAGGTCACAGAGGGAGGTGGTGGCCAAGCCAGGACTCGAAGTCAGGTTTCCAGTCTCACAATCCAGTCTGACCACACCTTCGAGTCTTCCCCCCCCCGCCCCCCCCCCGCCCCACCCCGAGCTGTCCTCTCCCCTAACCTTGCTGTTCCATTCCACGTTTACTCGGGCTGCCGTGTCCCAGCCCCACTTTCTTTACACACTTTGTCCTCTCTTCTTGACACAGGGTTTGTGGGGCCCGCTTCCCCTCCACACCTCCTCAATGTGAGAAGCAGCCCGGTAGCCCCACCTCCTTCAGGGTTCTCCACCAGCAACTCCACCCCCCCCTGCCTGGGCGCCTTGGGGTCAAGGGTGGGGCCAGGACTGCCCTAGGAGTAGCGGGTGAATGACGAATGCTGAAACCACTGATGACCAGGGGAGGCTGGAAGATTCCTGGGGAAGAGATTAGAGGCAGATAGCTGAGGACTCAGCAGCTGGAGGGGAGCGGGGTGTTGGTGGGGGGGTTGCCTGAAACCTGGGGCCTTTGAGGAGTGGCAGAGCCTCCGAGGCCCCGGAGAGGGGTTGGTGGGCCCCTCAAATCTCTCACTTGGGAGCCCCAAACCCCATCCTGGCCTTGGGCCACCTGAAGGGGTAAGGAGTCAGACAGTGCCCCCCTGTCCCCAGGCCCCATTCTCTCCCGTTGAAATGACCCAGGTGCACATGCTCCTGGGAGTAAATGGCAAATGCGAGTCCCGGAGCAGGGGCGGGGCAAGGCTGAAACTGGGTGCTGGGAGCCTGATGAGTCATGTTGTCACTCAGAGGCCACCAGGGATGAGATGGGGAGTGGAGGATTGGAGGAAGGACAAATCCGGGCCACCACACTGATCCGGGCTCCACAAGCCCCTCGCTGGGACTTCTAAAAATGTCCTCAGAGGGGCGCCTGGGTGGCGCAGTCGGTTAAGCGTCCGACTTCAGCCAGGTCACGATCTTGCGGTCCGTGAGTTCGAGCCCCGCGTCGGGCTCTGGGCTGATGGCTCAGAGCCTGGAGCCTGTTTCTGATTCTGTGTCTCCCTCTCTCTCTGCCCCTCCCCCGTTCATGCTCTGTCTCTCTCTGTCCCAAAAATAAATAAACATTGAAAAAAAAAAATTAAAAAAAAAATGTCCTCAGAAATCTCTCTTCCAACCTCTTCATTGTATTGTGTTAGGAGGCTGTGTCCTCAAGAATGCCCAGAGAGGACAAGGGATTATCTAGAGACACACAGCATATTACTGGTCTTGGGACTTCAGAGCTGTGGGTTCAAATCCCAGAGCCAGGAATAGAACTCGCTTGTCCTGCTCTGCCTAGAAGGGGACCCCACAGCCTACAGGGAAGGGGTTCTGAGGCAGAATTGTGATTATAATCATTGGAAAAGAGGCAGGCTCCTCCCAAAGCTGCCCTGGGGACAGGGGAGACACGAGGCCCCTCCACCTCTCTGCCATCAACCAGGTTTCACCAAGCCCCGGAAGCCCTGCCCAATAGCATGTGACGTCACGCAGCTGGACCGGCTCTGCTAGAAGGAGTTCCACCCTGGCTGGTGCAAGGTGGGGGGTGGTGAAGGGGGGAGGAGGGATCCGGGTCTGGGTTTGTGGCCGCCTGCAAGACCTGACTCTGCCTGCCCTGCGGGAGGCAGCAAACCCAGTGGCGGGTGACTGAAAACTCCCCACGCCTTCTCCCTGCTGCCTGCCTCCCCTGCCCCTGTAGCCCAGGATCCTTGGTACTGCGCCCAAGGGTAACTGAGTCAGTGCTCGGGGGCCAAGTTATGAATGACAAGGTCAGGCCCTCCCTGGCTACGTTTAGTATTGTGGTTAAGAGGGTAGAAGTGAGAGAAAGCAGAGTATCAGGGCATCCTGGCTTGTCACTCGTCGGGTCAGCGGAGACCTGGGCAAGTTTCTGGCCTCGCTGAGCCTCATCCGCGAAGTGGGGATGAGAACACCTACTTCGCGGGATTGTTGTGAAGATTAAATGGAATGACCCGGAATATAAATCTGGTGCAAGTCCTGGCCTATTGCAAGGTGGGCTCGGTTTTTGGAAGATGAAAATCGTATGGAAGAGTACTCTAGTATGAATAATAATAAGCCACCGTGCCAAGCCTCGTGTTTACATCACAGAAGAATAGTGTCTCTCATTTATTCAACACACTTTCTAGAAAGCCAGGGGGGAGGTGCCCCTCTGACCACCATGGCTAAGGGAAGTAATGTGGGGCTCCTCCAGGAGCTGAGGGCACGGGATGGCATTGGAAAAGGAAGGCCAGAAAAAGGCAGGAGCTTTCTAGTTACTCCAAAAATCAACACTCCATCTCCTCTCTTCGCCTATCGACAGGCTGTATTTTTTTTTAATGTTTACTTATTTTTGTGTGTGAGAGAGAGTGTGTGAGTGACTTGGCCGAGCCACCCCCTCAGGGGAAGGGAGAGAGAAAGAAGAGAGAGAGAGAGAGAGAGAGAGAGACAGAATCCGAAGCAAGCTACAGGCTCTGAGCTTGCACAGAGCCCGATGCAGGGCTCGAACTCAAAAACCGTGAGATCGCGACCAGAGCCGAAGTCAGACCCACTGAGACACCAGGGGCAGTGCCCCAGGCTATATATATATATATATATATATATATATATATATATATATATATATCTGTATCTATATAGATTTATTTATTTATGAGACAGAGAGCATGGCAGAGAGAGAAAGAGAGGGAGAGAATCCCAAGCAGGCTCAGCACTGTCAGCACGGAGCCCCATGCGGGGCTCGAACCCACAAGCCATGAGATCATGACCTGAACCAAAATCAAGAGCTGGAGGCTTAACCCCCTGAGCCACCCAGGTGCCCCCCACAGGCTGTGTTTTCTGACTGGAACTCTTTGCCGTTCACTCTCAACCTCTTCTCTCCCAGTTAATTTCTACTCCTCCTTCAAAACCCCTGAGAGGTTGACACAGACCAACCCCCCCCTGCGGGAGGCGGGGGGGAGGGCAGGTGAGCTTCCTCCCACAGCTTGCTGGACTTCCTCTTTCTTGCCGTTTGTCACCATGCTTATCCAGGCGTTCCGCACACTCTGTGATGAGCTGTCATCCCAACTGTAAGCTTCCCAACAGAGATAAGAGTAAACGTTTGCACCATGAATGCAGGGACAAAATAGGCTCTCTCCGTGATGTGTTTCTCTGGGTCTGTGTCGGTGAGAGGGCCCGACTGACTGTCCATCTCAGAGTGTGCAGTTTATGCTGTAGTCCCAATAGGATTATATATTTTTTTTAGTTTATTAATTCTGAGAGAAAGCACGTGTGCACGCGAGCAGGGATGGGGCAGATAGAATCCCAGGCAGGTCCGTGGGACGCCGGTCCATCTCACGAACTGTGAGATCATGACCTGAACCGAAACCAAGAGGGAGCTTAACCGACTGAGCCGCTCAGGCGCCCCTGTCCCAAGAGGATTATTAACCGTGACCCCTTCGTGTGCCAGAGTGTCCGGGTTTGAAATGTTATAGTCACCCTAGGCCTGAGAACCCTGGACAGGGAGGGTTGTCTTGCCAACCCAAAATTTTGTGGTTTCATTTTGTGGTTTTCCTTTGTTCATTTTCCCAGCTGTGCTATGGGACATTGGTGGAGTGCTCTGTCCCAGCCTGGGTCCGGGTTTAGGGGAACCAACGGGGAAGGGGGGACGGGGAAGGGGGAACGGTCAGGAGGCCTGTGGGGGAGAAAGACCAGAGTGAGCCGTGGGGCAATACCTCCCCAAGAGGAAAGTTCCTCTCTCCTCAGACTCTCAGGGGCATCTGGCCCTTATTTAATTAAGGAAGGCGAGACTGAAAGACTGAAAGTCAGTGAAGGTTCCAAGACGAATTCAATAGTCCCAGTATAAATATGTAAAGAGTAAATTACCATACAATCAAGCTCTTTGTGTTTCTAAAGCTCCAAGAGTTCTCCAGGAGACCAACTACCCCTCTCAGCCCCAAAGTACAGAGGGGGAGGGGGGAGATATGGAGACCTGAAACTCATCCCAAATATATGCACATATGGGTCCATATGGGTGCTTGGCCGAGCCACCCCCTCAGGGGAAGGGCTTAAGGGGATACGAAGAGTTGCCTCAGTTTCTCCATAGCCTCCAGCTCACGTGGGGAGGAGACCTTTTCTGTTTCCTTTGCAATAGGGGAAGAGGGGAAAAGTGGGACAGGGAAGAGGGAGAGGGAGAGGGAAGGGGAGAGAGGGGAGGGTAGGGAGAATAGAGTAACCATGGTAACCAATCCATAAATGAAACCTCATCAAGTCTGGAAAAGACCTTGAGGAGGCATCTAGCCAGCGCCTCATTCAATTTATTCAGCAAACATTTATTTAGCTTTATGGGGTGCCAAGCACTGGGCTAGGCCCTGGGGATACAGAAATGAAAAAACAGTCCCGCCCTGTGAAAGCGGGGGGAGCTTCCGGAGGAGACCAACAGGCAAGCTGGCTGGGATGTTGGGATGGAGGGAAGCCAGGGGTGTTGGTGGGGCCCAGGAAGTGCCCAAATCCGGAAGCTGTTGGTGGGGGGGAACATGTCAGAGACAGGACATCTGACCTCAGGCCTGAAGAAGAAGTTGAGTCCGCAGGGCCAAGAGGAGAGAGGCTCACAGAGACAGAGACTGGGAGAGGAGTGAGGTTATTTATAGAACCTGGGGGATTTTAGTATGCATTTTTTTTTTTTTTGGAAGATATCATTGGCTTTATTAAGTGATTCATGAATTGGACAGCATCCCATCCAGTAAGTAAAGAGATGCTCCCTTTAATACGCCTGCTTAAGAAAAATTACTCCCAAATTGGAAATAAGGCCAAGGATGACTGTGTGGTCTTTCAAAATTATCCAACAGCGTTAACAAGCTGATGTAAAGATCATCAGATACTTTAAGGAAGATAGCTCCGTTTGATTTACTATTTATTACCGAGTAGGGCCCCAGAGGGCTCTATAAATTAAGATGTTAATCTGTGGGAAATTGGGAAATTGCAAGTAGTTTTCATCTGGTAGAAAAGATCATGTCAAAGGGTGCAGTATTATTGTCTTATAGGACGTTAACCAATTTTGCATCTAACTTTACCATCTTCTTCCAGCATCCTGCTTTCCTCTGACTATATGCATGCGGTCTCTTGCACTCTTTGCTAAACACCCTACACATTTAGGTAAACTAAAGAAAGCTTTGACGTATCCTTACTTTTCATAGGAGATTCATGTTTTTAACCTTCTGAAAACTGTACTTTGATGGAGTGCATATGAAGTCATGGTGGGAAAGGAGGACTTTGTAGGTCACATTAAAATAGAGCTGGGTCCCCCCCCCCCCCCCCCGGGTGGCTCACTCGGTTAAGCATCCGACTCTTGGTTTTGGCTCAGGTTGTGATCTCACAGTTCGTGAGTTGTAGCCCCACTTCGGGCTCTGCGCTGACAGTGCGGAGCCTGCTTTGGATTCCCTCTCCCCCTTTCTCTCTGCCTGCCCCTACTTGCACTCTCTCTGAAAATAAATAAATAAACTTTAAAAATAAATTAAAAATAAATAAAACAGAGGTGAGAATGTACATTTAACTTCATAGTATACTAACAGACTGTTAAGGTAGTTTCCTATGAACATAGCCTTATCATACAACCTCGTAATGCCATTTCTAGTATCTACCCAAGAGAAAGGAAAGCATATGTCCATCCAAACACATGTGCAGGAATGTTCAGAGAAGCATTATTTATACTAGCCAAAAACTGGAATCAGGGTCCACCAACAGTTGAACGGATAAACATCTTATGGTATATCACACAGTGGAATACTACTCAGCAAGAATAAGGAATAAATTATTGGTATATAAAATATCATGGGCAGATCTCAGAAATATGACTCTGGGTAGGAGCAGCCAGGCACAAAATAGTATAGACTGCATGATTCTATTTATATTCTAGAAAAGGCTAAATAATAGTGACAGAAATAAGACCAATGGTTGGTCTGGGGGCTGGGGGAAGAAGGTGGAGATATACAAGGAGCTCTAGGGGAATTTAGGGGGTGATGGAAATGCTCTAAACTTGATAGTGGTGGTGGGTACAGGGCTGCATGCATGTGCCAAACTCATTAGAAGTATACTTAAAATGAATGTGTCTCAGGGCGGCCGGCTGGCTCAGTCGGTTGAGCGTCCGATTCTTGATTTCGGTTCAGGTCGTGATCCCAGGGTTGTGGGATCAAGCCCCACATAGGGCTCTGAGCCGAACGTGGAATCTGCTTAAGATTCTCTCTCTCCTTCTTTCCTCTCCCTTGCTCATGCACTCTCTCTCTAAAAAAAAAAAATAATAATAATAATAAATAAAATGAGTGTATTCTGTTGTATGGAACTGATATCACCAGTAAGCTGCTTTAAAAAAAAAAAAAAAGTAGGGGAGAAGGGAAAAGGTCCCTGAGAGCGCTGGAGGGAGGGTTAGCAAAGCAGGAAAAGAGAGTGTTCCTCTTCTGCTGGGATGGGTGGGAAGGAGATAAGAGAGGTGGAATTCTCCAGTGTCTGCAGGTGGGAGCGGGCTTTGTCTGGGCAGGCCCCAGCTCTGCTTTTCAGGACTAGAATCCAATGATTCATCACTTACATACAACACCCAGTGCTCATCACAACAAGTGCCCTCCTTAGTACCCATCACCCATCTAGCCCATCCCCCACCTGCCTCTCTCTCTCTAGCAACCCTCAGTTTGTTCTCAACAGTTAAAAATCTCCTGTATTTTTGGGCGCCTGGGTGGCTCAGTCGGTTGAGCGTCCGGCTTTGGCTCAGGTCATGATCTCATGGTGTGTGAGTTTGAGCCCCGTGTCGGGCTCTGTGCTGACAGCTCAGAGCCTGGAGCCTGTTTCAGATTCTGTGTCTCCCTCTTTCTCTGCTCCTCTCCAGCTCGTGCTCTGTCTCTCTCTCTCTCTCTCTCTCTCAAAAATAAATAAACATTAAAAAAAATTTTTTTTAGATCTCCTGTATTTTGTTTCCCTCTCTCCTCTTTTTTCTTTTCCCCCTCTTCCCATATGTTCCTCTGTTTTGTTTCTTTTTTTTTTTTTCTAATATTTATTTATTTTGGGGAGAGTGCAAGCAGGGGAGGGGCAGAGAGAGAGGGAGACAGAGGATCCAAAGTGGGCTCTGTGCTGACAGCAACAAGCCCCACGTGGGGCTTGAACTCCTAAACCCTGAGATCATGACCTGAGCTGAAGTCGGGCCCTCAACCCACCGAGCCACCCAGGTGCCCCCGTCTGTTTTGTTTCTTAAATTCCACATATGAGTGAAATCATATGGTATTTGTCTTTTTCTGTTTAACTTATCTTGCTTAGCATAATGCCTTCTAGCTCCATCCACGTTGTTGCAAATGGCAAGATTTCATTCTTTTTGATGGCTGTGGAGGTCTTTAAAGTAAAGGATTTAAACCTTGAGGACTCTTCTTGGTGGCATTTTCTGCCTTTCTGGACTGTTTGGCCTGCTGCTGCTGCTGCCGCCACTGATGACGAGGAGGTAGAGGAGGAAGAAAACTTTCCATATTATACCCTCTTAGGTTCAGTGTCTAGGGTCTGTGAATCCAACTAATAAAAGACAGCAGGAGAAAAGGCATACAAGTATCAACGCTTATTTGATGTTACTATTTTAATATTTACGTGCATGCAGGCCTTCATAGGAGAGAATTAAAGATGAAAAGAAGAAGTTAAACTTACCATTTTGACAGACAGGGATAAACTGTGGGCACGAGAAAACAAAGGAAAAGGGGTTGGGGCTTTTAGAGGTGGTGATTGGTGGGAAGGTAAATATATGTGTGAAACTAATGGAAGATGAGGATTATTTAGTAAGATTTCGTGTTTTGCAGACTCCTCTCAGCACTGTCTTCATCTCCAGTGATAAAGATCGTTCTGCCTTTCCTGGTACCAGAGAGGGGGACACCTTCACAAGGGAAATTTATGCCCTGCTTTTAGGCAGATAGGGGAAGGGCAGAGAGCTTTTCTGTGTCTGCTTTTTCTCAGTTGCCTTAAGCTCAGAAGAGCCTTTATGCCAAAGTGGCATGTTTTGGGGTGGCATATTCTGATCCCCTTCTAACATTTATGGGGCACTTTTTATGTGCCAGGCACTGTTTTAAATATTTCCCATGCGATAATTCATTTAATCCTCAAAACCTTTTTGTGGTAAGTACCATTATAATCATCCCATTTTATGTTATGTGGTAACTAGGGATCAGAGAGATTATGAACTTGCCCAAAGTTCTACTATAAACTGCTAAGGGGTAAAGCCCAGATTCAAACATAGATATCTAACCTCAGAGCCTGCTCTCCTAACCTCTGGTCTGAATGTCAGCCATTCTCAACTTTTTGGTCTGAGGACCTCTTTATTATCTTAAAATTTATTTGAAGCTCCGAAGATTTTTTTTTGTTTGTTTATGTGGGTTACATCTATGGCTATATATTAAATTAGAAATGAAAACAGAAGAATTAAAAATATCAACTAAAAAAAAACAATAATAGAGGTGCTTGGCTGACTCAGTTGGTTAAGTGTCCCACTCTTGATTTTGGCTCAGGTCATGATCTCACAGTTTGTGGGTCCGAGGTCCACATGGGTCTCTATGCTGACAGTGCAGAACCTGCTTGGGATTCTCTCTCTCTCTCTCTCTCTCTCTCTCCCTACTCATCCTCCATTCATGCACATGCACTCTCTCTGTCTCTCTCTCTCTCAAAAATAAATAAACATTTGAAAAAAATAACAATAAACTCATTATATTGAAGATAAATAACATTTTAATTAAAAAACATATTTTCTAAAACAAACAAAAAATTTAGTGAGAATATGGCATTGCTTTACATTTTCTCCCAAGTATCTATGACATCTGGTTTAATAAAATACAGCTGGATTTTCATATCTGCCTCAGCATTCAATCAGTCATGATGTGTTTTGGGTGAAGGATATGCATAAAACTCAGATTCACACAGATAACGTAGTCGAACGAGTGAGGAGAACTTTAATAGCTTTTTTTTGTGTATCGTGGCTTTTCTTTGACACTAAACCAAAACTCAACAAATGGGGTTTCTTCGAGGTTAGCTGCAATTGTGGGATCTGGAACCATATCAGTGCACTTTTTGTACTCTGTGACATTAAAATCCATTGTTCTATCTTTCACCCTGTGGAAAAATTTTGGGAGCTAATGGATATGTTCCCTGTTTTTTATTGTGCTGTTAGTTTCACAGGTGTATACGGATGTCGAAACTTACTAAATTGTACAATTTAAATATGTGCAGTTAATTGTATGCCAATTATTACTCAATAAAACTGTTAAAAAAGAAAAACCCTGAGAACCAGATTGTCCTGACTTCTTCAGAGAAGCAGCATAGCATGAAAAAATGCATCTGATCTGGGTTTGTCTGTCACTTCCTCCCTATGTGAACTTGGGGCACTCTTCAATTAATGAACTAACATATTAATTCATCATTTCCTATGCACTGAATGTCATCAAGCTCTATTAGGAGTTGGTCTGAAGCAGTGAACAAGGCACAAATCCCCACAGGAGCTTACAGTCTGGTTGGGGGGACAGGCAATGACAAAAGAGTGGCACAGAGCTCTTCAGAATAACCAGAAGGGGCAATTCATCCGGGGGTTGTGATCCAGGAATGCTTCTTGGAAGAGGTGTTATCTATGCTATGACATCCTCAGGGATAGGGTAGAAGTTAATCAGGCAAGGACAAGAAAGATGAGTTTTCCCAGCAGAGGAAATACAATTGCAAAAGCCCAGAGACACAGAGAGGGGTTTGACAAGCCCACAGGGGAGTGGAGATTGGGGAGGGAGGGATGCCAAGCGAGATCTGCAGTCAGCCCAGGATGCGCTTTGTCTTGGCTTCATCCTGTGGGCAATGGAGAGCCACAGAAAGATTTTAAGTAGGAGTACTGAGATCAGACTACTGTTGCGGAGTGGAGAATAAATGGGAGGGGGACGGCGGAGGGGACACAAGGCTGAAGGCTGGAAAACCAGTCAACAGGCTGTTGCAGTGGGGTAGACACGAGGTGCTGATGGTCTGCATGAAAGGAGTAGCACTCGATGGAGAATGAGATTGACATAGAAAGAGATTGACAAGGGCTCCTGGGTGGCTCAGTTGTTAAGCTTCCACCTTCAACACAGGTCACGATCTCACGGTTTGTGAGTTTGAGCCCTGCATTGGGCTCTCTGCTGTCAGCGCAGAGCCTGCTTTTGGATCCTCTGTCTCCTTCTCTCTCTGCTATTCATGCTCTCTTTCTCTCTCAAAAGTAAGTAAACATTTTTTTTAAAAAAAGAGATTGACAGGGTGCCTGGGTGGCTGAGTCCGTTGAGCAGCCGACTTCGGCTCAAGTCATGATCTCACGGTTGGTGGGTTTGGCCCCTGCATCAGGTTCTGTGCTGACAGCTCGGATCCTGGAGCCTGCTTCAGATTCTGTGTCTCCCTCTCTCTCTGCCCCTCCCCTGCTCACTCTTTGTCTCTCTCTTTCTCAAAAATAAATAAACGTAAAAAAAATTTTTTTAATAATATAATAAAAGAGGTTGACAGTGCGCAAAGATGTTTAAATTTTTTAACTTTATTTATTTTTCAGACAGAGAGAAAGAGAGAGCATGAGCACAAGCGGGAGAGGGGCAGAGAGAGAAGGAGAAAGAGAGAATTCCAAGCAGGCTCCATGCTGTCAGCACAGAGCCCAATGTGGGGCTTGATTCCACAACCGTGAGATCATGACCTGAGCTGAAATCAAGAGTCAGATGCTTAACCCACTGAACCACCGAGTCGCCCCACAATACAAAAACACTTAAAGCAAAGGCCAAAGGCCAGTTCCACTCCCAACATGGTGGCATAAACTCCTAACAGGCTGGTGGGAACTGGCCGGTGGGAATCTCAACAGAAGGGCAGGCACTGAGCCATCAGCCAAGGCAGGAACCCCTGCTGATACAGCTCCTGCATTAGCACAGAGGCAGCCTAATTCTGTGATATGTTTTGGGGAGTTGTTTTTTTTTTTTTTTTTCCCTGGAAGCTCAGCCTAGATTCTGTGTTTTGAGCCCTTCCAACAATTCTGGGAGCTAATTTTATCCCTTAAAAAAAAAAAAAAAATGCTGTTGCTCAAAATAGAATGGATTCTATTGTTTGCAGGTAAGAGCACTTACAATTTATGCAGTAGAGTAACTAATGAGCAGGGGGATAAGAAAGGGGTTAGAATGACAGGCTGTCTGAATCGGATTTGCAGGGAACAAAAGCAGAAAGTAGCTGATGGATACAGGGACAAGGCAGAAGCACCACAGGACTTAAAGTACCAAACTTGTGTATTATAAATAAAGACTAGAAACGCTGTAGAGGGAAAGAGGAGGTCATAAGATATTTGAATTTAAGACTGAAGTCATAGGGCAATTCCTAGTGAGGACAAAATACAGGACGTGGTCATAGGGCTGACAGAGAGGGGAGGGAAGATCTTCAGGGTTGAGGTCAAGGAACAAGGAGTTTACTGCATTGGATGGGGTGTCTCTGTGGACTTTGAAATCACCCTGAATCATGGCGGGATGAGGAGAGATGCCCGTGCAGGTCCCCCCATCCGTAAAGAATGAGGCCACATAACCAGCAGGTTGTAGAGAAGAATGACCAAAGAGGGGACAGATAGCAAAGCCAGAGAGGGAAGAGGTCTTACAGGAACCTCTGGAAATGACACTAGTGAGCAAGTCCTTCCCCCCCCCCCCCCCCCCCCGCAAAGGCACCACAGTGCCTGGAATGTAAGGGAGTCATGACCACCCTGGGGAGGCTGCCGCGACGTGGGGTCTTCAGGGAAGCCAGGTTCCTGTTGAGGCCATAGGTACTGGGAATAATCCATGAAAGGGCTGAATTGAGCATGCAGAAATTTTTCATGGGTCAAGACTTTTAGATGGCAAAATGGAAAAGTCTAGAACAAAGGGAAGTAGTGGAAGGCTTGGTCTGGAGAAAGGAAGTTCAGACCAGCAAAGAGATGAGCATATGGGGAGTGAATCTATGCCTGAAGGGGCTGACATTTTAGCTGGTAATCTGCAGGACTGATGGGGATGCATAGGGCTCGGTGGCTGTGTGGCATCCCTCCCTGGGGAGGACAGTCTCCATAGAAAGCTGACAATGAGCTTGGATTAGCCTCTGGAGGAGAAATCAGCCCCAGACAAGATCAGTGGGCTTTAAAGGAATCCTAGACTGGGGCGCCTGGGTGGCTCAGTCGGTTAAGTGGCCGACTTCAGCCAGGTCACGATCTCGCGGTCCGTGAGTTCGAGCCCCGCGTCAGGCTCTGTGCTGACAGCTCAGAGCCTGGAGCCTGTTTCAGATTCTGTGTCTCCCTCTCTCTGACCCTCCCCCATTCATGCTCTGTCTCTCTCTGTCTCAAAAATAAATAAATGTTAAAAAAAAAATTAAAAAAAAAAAATAAAGGAATCCTAGACCAAGTGAGAAAGTTATTTAACCTCTTTGAGACTCAGTTTCTTTATTGGTATTAGAATACCTAACTTGCGAGGTGGTTGCAAATTTTAGAAATAAAGTTAAAATAAGGCACTTAACCAAGTGTCTGGCCGAGGTATGTTTTCAGTAAACAGTAGCTGCTATTATGTTTCTTGTCGTTATAATTAAGTCCCTTTGGGAAGGCTGAGGCATGGATGAGAGATGATAGGAGATTGAGGTCCAAGGGTGTGAGAAAACTGGGGGCCCAACTCATGTCTTCCCCTCTTCCTTTCCCTTCCCCTCCTCACCCTCAACTGGCCTCCTCAAGAAAGGTAGCATTGGCTTCTCGTAGGACCCAGGCTTTCTCCGTACTGAAAATGGGAGTCCCCCATCACCAGAGAGTCTCTGTGGCGTAGACCATCCTTCACACCCCACTGTTCAGAACCCAGTGCACCCACCCGGCTCCTCCTATCAGTATCTCAGACCCACTAGCAGTGGGGTTAGTTAGTGCCCGCTCCCACCCAAGCTCTCAGCTTGCAACAAGGCAGAATCTTGCGGACTGCCCATGGGCAGCAGAGGCAGGACACAAAGTTCTTGGTCAGCCATCCCCGTCACCGTGGTGACAAGCAGGAGGCCGGAGGGCACTGTGGGAGCTGGCCCAGAGGAGAACAGCCTACTTCCAGCACCCGCTCCTTCTGCCCCGCTACCTTATCTTCCCAGTTGCCTTTCCCTCTACACCGCCCTGTCCCCAACTATGCACGTGTCTTCGTCCTCTGTCCTCCACCGGCTCTCTTAAGGCCCCATTCCTCCTGCTCCGATCTCCTTGTGAAAAGGGACAGTAGACGTGAGGGTCATTTTCAAAATTTGGGATGTAGTTAGTTTTGCACACGTGCAGGCGCACGCACACACACACACACACACGTTCACCATCTTCCCCTCCTATCCTCTCTTTCCCATCTCTTTCTGCCCACCCCGCTGGACTGACTGCCCTGCTCCTCACTTCTCTCTCTCTTCTTCCCATTTCTGTGTCTGGCTGCTGCCTCGTCCCTTCAGCAAAGACACGAGTGATCCGAGCTGCCCTCTCAGCATCTGTGGGAACGAGATCCGGGAGAGCCCGGAGGGGACGCTGCCAGGTGGCACGGCAGAGAGTTGGCCTTTGAAGCCACAGAAACTTGACCTCGAATTCCATCTTGACTGTCCAAGTCACCGAAGTTTTCCATGCCTGTCTCTTCATCCATAAATGGTTTGTAGGGACAAATGAGGAGTGCCCCTATAGATTTCAGCTCATTGTAGGTACACCATAATGAGAGGCCCATAGGATGCCAGCTGATGGCCCCAGAACTCATCTCTTTCCTTCCCCTGCCTTGTCTGTCCAGATCTTCAGTCTGAGACCAACAAGAGGCCACTCATTCAGTTCTGATGTCCCCCAGCCCTGGCCTCAACCAATGGGGCCCAGACACCAGCACCTCTGGGGACAGATTCCCTCCCCCCAATTATGCCTGCTGGCTTCCTCTGCCAGGGCCGCAGCCTGCCGCAGCCGGCCCGAGCAGGACTGGGTTGGGAACATCTCCAGTCCCAGCAGGGCCCAGTGTCAGTTTCAGGCCCTCCTGGGGTAGAAGGAAGCTCAGGGTGGGGCTGCCAAAGTCAACACAGTCCGCTTCAATGGGCAGGGACTGGTTTGGCACCTGCAGCCCACATACTTGGGTCTTGGCCTCTTTGGGGTCAGCTGGAGTTCCTCTCCCCTCCCCCCCCCCCCCCCCCACCTTCCCCCAGTTCTGCAAGTTTAAGGCTTCTCTGTCTCCATCATGCAGTCTGGTCACTGCTCTTTAGGACCATAGCACTGCCAGTCGCTCCACCTCAAACCTCCGAAAAGCCCCTAGAGAATTTAGCCTCTCAACTTACACCAAAGACGGAGACTATCTACCTGCACAATTTACCGTCACGTTAATAGGATTGTACTATCCCATTGTCTCCATTAGCCTAACATTATGATTCCAGGTAAAAAGCCTGATTGTTCACTATAGGATCTACAGGGAAAGACTTCCCGCAGTTTGCTCCCTCAAACTCTTTAAATCGATTGCTTCGAAAACGCTCGCCCTGCTGTTTCTACCAATCCCTGACTGTTATATGGTGCCAAACTCCCAATTCTCAATACATTCAAACTTTCCTGTCCCTGCTCAAGAGGCTACCAAACGTCTGCGGAGGTGGCCTTCTCCCTCACCAAGGCGAACGGGAAGCTCGGCTTCGTGTTATCAGTAGGTTGTTCTGGTAATGTTTGCGGAGTAGACATTCAGCGCTTTCTGGTTATCTTCTCCCTGGGGTGAGCCATTCTGGTCTCTGCAGGTGCAGCCCTAAGAAGACCCCAAACCTGGCCCGCGGTCCCGCTGAAGAGTTTGTCTCCCGAATTCCTGGGGGCCAAATCCAGCTCCCTGCCCTATAGCTGCCCCTGACCAGGACGCCAGTCTACAGCCAGGCCCACCCCCAGGTCTTGTCAGATGCAGATGGAAGAGATGGAAAGGGAAGGCAGGGGGTGGATTTAACTAACAAATGGGTGAGGGGTGCAACTGGGGTTGGACAGAAGCCCCACCAATCCAGACTTCTCTGCCTTGCGCTGGAAAGAGAGCAAAACTCTCACCCTCTCCGATGGCCTGATTTGTTTTGCAAAATCTGAAGATATTCTATCCTCGGGCCCCAGGGAAACCGCAAGAGCAGGTGAGGAAGGGTAGGAGGCAGCTCCAGACTGCCCGGATTCTACTGCATCGAGAATTACTGCCTCCCCCCAATGCCCCTTTCTTCCTTCCTCTTCCAGATGTTCTCCAAGTTCCCCAGATACTCTGTATTTCAAATCCCTCACTCCCTATTCTGACACCCGTTTGCTCAGGTGTGGGAAACTGGCAACAAGAAGGAGCCCTTCCCTCAAAACAGAGGGGAGCAGCCGAACACCCCAATGCCAGCCCTCGCAGGGGTAAAGATTGCACGCGTTTGGAGCCCAAGGCTGAAACAGTTCCGATAGGAGCCCCCTTCCACCCCATCTGGGCCTGGGCGTGCCCCTCAGGCAGGCGGCGAGATGTCACTAATGCCCTTTGCCCATCAGGGGCAGGCTCAGCGGGAGCCAGCAGCTGCCTTACCCAGCACTGCCCTGCCCCAACTCCCCCCACCTTGGGGCGGGGCCGTCCTTCCTCTCCCCCAGCGGCCCCCGGGGCTCGGGTCCCAGGGCTGTACAAAGAGTCCTTTGTCTGGGTTGGAAACAATTGTTCTCCCCTTTATGGAAACATGGGCTGTGTCTCATAATCAAGCTTTCAGAGGTTGGATCAAAGGGCACTGTGGTGCGGGGTGCTGGGGATTATGGACTTGTCCTCAGAGCCGCTGACAACCTGTCATCAGCCCTAATCCGTACCTGTCGGGAGCCCACTGGGAACACACTTTCTTCCCCGGGCTGGGCCTGTGTGAACCCCGGATGGAAGAGAGCTGCGGGAGACCCAGGACGACAGGGTGGGTCCCCTCCCCTCTCCACCTGGGCACCCAGAGCTCAATTTACAGCCTTGCCAGCGTAGCCTTGGGTGTGAACGTGCAGAGAGGCACTACCTGGTGAGAAGGGGTGGGGCTGGTTTGGCCCAGGGCCACCCCCATCTCCCAGATCCTCAGTCAAGGGAGGGCAATGCCTCAAACTCTCAGGGGCCTCTTCTCCCATTTGCTTTGGCACAGGGTGAATCTCTCTCCGGAGACACATGGGCCCTGGTCCCTTTTCCTATTCCAGCTCTGCAGCCCTCTGCCTGTGGTCACCACCTCCAACCCCTGCCTCCTCCCAGTTCCCCTCTCTGTCCCACCACACCCTGTGGCCCTCCTCACCTTCCCTGCATCTCCCACGTGGGAAAAACTGGGAGCCAGCATCTGGGGGGGGGGGGAGTCCTTTCTCCACCACCCCATGTGTCCAGGGCAGGAGGCTGAGGACACAGGTTCCAGACCACAAATTCCTTTGCCTCCATGAATGGATCCCACATACCTTTTTAAAAAAACCAGTAAAAACAAATCCTGTATCCCCTGGAGATTAAAACCAGTCCCTCCCTCGAGGTTGGAGCCCCCCTGAGCCAGTGTTACAATCTGAGCACAAAAAAATCACATTATTAGGGGGTGCCTGGGTGACTCAGACAGCTAGGCATCCAGACTCCGGATTTCAGCTCAGGTTATGATCTCCCCATTGTGAGATTGAGTCCAGCGAGGGGCTCCTCGCTGAGCCTGGAACCTGCTTAAGATTCTCTTTCTCTCTCCCTCTGCCCCTGTCCCCCGCTCTCTCCCTCTCTTTCTCAAAAAAAAAAAAAAAAAAAAAAAAAAAATATAGAATTGGAGAAAGCCTTAGGGACAAATCTAGAATCTTGTTAGCTCACCCCTCCCGATCACATGCCTTTTTATGTATTTATTCTGTGTTCTAGGGAGAACCATAGATTTTGTTGCTATTTCAAAATAATGGTAGAATCACTGACCTAGCCCAGTCCACATCATTTTACAGATGGGGAAACTGAGGGTCAGAGAGGGGAAATCACTCAGCAAGATTAGTGGTAAAACGGAGGCTACAAGTCAGGTCTCCTAACTCCCAGGCCTTGGATGTGAATCCCTGCTCTTTCCTATGACTGTCTCCCTGCCAGCAGCCACCCATAGGGGTTGATGACCTTTTACAATTGCAATATGACCTTGGAATTAAGGTCAGGGAGACCCGGTCCCTCCCCTGAGGAAGCTTACAGTCAGGCAGAGATGGAACAGATAAAAGCTGACAGGTGGGGATACGAGTAAACCATGGTCCATTGTAATGCACGAGATTGCATCAAAACCGTGCCTACCACGGTGGGCGGTGGGCGTGTAAACTTGTACCTGTAGGGAGGTCGGCCATCCTCAAGCCAAGCTGGCTGGGGGCAGCCGATCGATACCTCTGCCACCTGATGGGGGCACTGGTCGGGCATTCTGGGCGATTCCCAGCTGAGGTACCTGAGGGACCCACGTAGGGGTCAAGGACAGCAGACCAGCCGGCCTGCCAGCAGACCACTCACGAACTGAGCCCTTGACTGGACCCCGGTATGTAGCCTGGACTCTGTAGACAGTGTCCCCCAAAGATATGTGGCGTCCTGTTCAAGAGAGGCCCCCACACTCTATTCCCCACGCGGCAACAAGATGGCCCAAACGCTCCTTTGGCTTCTCATCTTAAAGCGAAAGCCAGAGCCCTACGAAAGCCCTACCAGATCTGCCTCCGCTTTGGACGTCATCGTCTCCCGCCCTCCGCCTCTTTCCTGCCCAGCTGCATGGGTCTCCTCGATATTCTTCACAGCAGCCTCACTCTTCAGCCTCTGGCACCCCTAATTCTCTCTGCCCAGATTTTCTTCCCCTTGCTGGCCCCAAGGCTGACGTAGTCAGGTCTCTGACCTAACACTCCCTTAACCAAGAAGACTTTCTGCAGGGGGCCCACACCCTTACCCGGGGCTTCATTTCCGTCCCTTTGCCCTGCTTTATTTTTCTTCAAGGAACATACCAGCACATGACATAATTGTTTATTGATTGCTAACTCTGTTTTTATTGTCAGTCTCCCCAAGCAGAATGTTGGCCCTCTGAGGATAGGATTTTTGTCTGTTTTGCTCAGTTCCCTGCTGTGTCTCCAGGACCTAAAATAGCACACAGTGGGAGCTCAATAAATATCTGAATGACTAGTGGCGAAAGCGCGTAGGGAAAGGAGTGCTAGATAAATCACGCAGCCCCAGTTCCCCCACACGGAAAACAGGAGGGAATGGCACTAGACCTCTAAGATTCCATGGGTCTGCAGGTTCAGGCTGTGCGGGTGGCCGCGGTGCGGCTGTGAGGGACAGCTTGCTCCCGGGCTCTGAGGAGAACCGGGCCACACGCCGCAGGGTGAGGCAGGGTGTGCAGGGAGGGGCAGCAGGTGGACCTTGGTAAGGATCTAGCCAGAACATTTCAGACTTGGTCGGAATGAGATAGGGCCTAGGGGAGGGCAGCATGTGGTTAAGGCAAGGGACCCTGCAAGTAAATGTCAACAAACACCCCTATTTACCATAAAGTCAAAGCCCTGGGGGTCTTCGGGATTCTTTTTTCCCTCAGTCCCCACATCAGCTCTCAAACCCCAATTCTTCCCAACTCTCCTGCCAGAAAGCAACCTTTATGAACGCTAACTTGTTAGATGCAACCCTGACAGCCCGCAAGATAGCTTCTGTCACCTTCCTTCAAGCCCCTTCCCTCCCTCAGGCCCCTGGATGCTTGAAGGCCCTTCCCATGGCAGGTGGGTCTCAGCTGGCTATTACCGCCTCCAGTGTTCTTTCTGACCACACCCAGTCACCTTCTAACAGGTGGCCTGTCTTGTTGTTTTTTTTTATAATGTTTATTCACTTATTTTCAGAGAGAGAGAGAGGGAGGGTGGGAAAGGGGGAGGGGCAGAGAGAGAGGGAGATAGAGAATCTGAAGCAGGCTCCACACTGTCCGCACAGAACCTGACATGGGGCTTGATCCCACAAACTATGAGATCAGGACCTGAGCTGAAATCAAGAGCCAGATGCTTAACCGACTGAGCCACCCAGGCACCCCTCAGGTGTCCTATTTTATTTTATTTTAGTATTATTTTTTAAATGTTTACTTATTTTTGAGAGACAGAGAGCACGAGCAGGGAGGAGCAGAGAGAGAGAGAGAGAGGGAGACACAGAATCCGAAGCAGGCTTCAGGCTCTGAGCCATCAGCACAGACCCCGATGCGGGGCTGGAACTCACGAACCCTGAGATCATAACCTGAGCTGAAGTCTAATGCTTAACCACTTAACCCGGACTGAGCCATCCGGGTGCCCCTAGTGTCCTATTTCAATTCCCCACAAGGCACTTGCCACTCCCTGCTCACTTTCTGCCTCCACATCTGACTTCCCCATTAGGATGCAAGCCCCACAGAAGCCTGGTCCCTGCCATGTTCACCACTGCAGGCACCGCTGGAGTAGCACCTGGGCACAGTTAACACTCAATAAAAACAGGCCAAACAAAGCCTGGTTTTCTACGTGTGCAAACAGAGGCACAGAGAGGTTAAGTGACTGGCCCAAGGTCCAACAGACAGCAAGTGGCAGGGCCAGGATTCATCCTTCCAGGCTGTGCTCCCTGCTTCTCGCTCCTGTCCCTTCCATCCAGTCTCCATACAGCAGCAAAAATGAAATTTCCAAACAATATATCAGATTCCCTCTGATTCAACTTCCCATGGCTTCCCACGGTGCATATAACTATCTCTAAACTTCTTATATGTGACTCCACTGGTCACCTTCCCCTCGCCATTGCTACCGCTCTTGCCCCGGTCCGGCTTCTACTTGTCCCCCAGACTGATCAAACTCCCTCTGACGCCAGGGCCTCTGCACTCGCTCTCTCCAGAAAGGTTTTCCCTTGGCCAATTTGCATCTTCCAAGTCTCCTTAGAAGGGCCATCCTGACCACTCTGTCTCAAGCCCCCGGTCGCCATGCCCAGGTGCCCTCCGCGTCGTCCTCGCCGCTTTCTCGATGGCACTCACCACTAGCTGCAATCGCTGTTCGTGGTCTGTCCCCAACCACCCAGAGCATAAACCCCATGAGAGCAGAGACCGTGTCCGGTGGATTCCCTGCTGTATCTTTGCTGCCCAGAGCCGTGCCTGACAAGGCACGCATAAAATATATGATAAATGAGTGAATGCATTCGGGAAGAAGGCCCCACGGGCAGCAAAGAAATGAGGTTGGGAAGGCAGGGCTGGCTGCCATCTGTAGGACGAGAGCAGAGACCTGCAGGCCCAGACAGACACCAGGAGAGATGCTCAGACCACCTGTCAGGAGACCAGTGCCATGGAGGCTCCTTGCTGTGCTGGGGGATGTGACGTGGGGGCGGGGTGCTGGCATCGAAACTGGCAAAAGGCAAGCAGGAGAGACAGGGGAGCCTAACCCTGTGCATCTCACTCTTCTTATCAACTTTCTCTGAAGTTCTTATCTCTCTGGACTTCAAACAGCTGCCCCTTATCTTCGGCCCAGCCCCGGCAGTTATCAAGTTCTAGAATAACAGCTTTCCAGGCTGCTAAGAGCCCAGTGCCAGGTCTCTAGCCTGGCATGGGGAAGGCTGCCGGGTGCCTACCCTCTCTTCACTCATCAAGGCCCCATCCTCCCGGCCCCCAGGCCTTTATCACCATCTGGGGAGAGACGGGCAGGCTGAATCTCCATGAAGCCACTTGAGGTAGGATCAGAACCAAAAATTTTAGCCAGGGGTCCAGTTGGTCCTGACTAAGCTGTTAAGGGACAGTTACTAGGCCCCCTCTTACAACCTGGGCCAGGGGTTCAAATCTTGCAACAGGAATCTCAAAAGAGGCCCCGAATGTTGGGCTTCCTCTAAGACCATCCCAACCCACAACATCCTTTGGAAGGAAGAGAAGTTTGTCAAGGAGAAGAAATAGGCCAGGTCTGGTCTACGTACCCTGCCCTGAGAAATCACCTCGCACCTGCCGGAATCACCTTCAGGACTTTGAAGTCAGATGAGCGAGGGGGAGACTGGGTCTGGCTGCAGCTTAGACCAGGCCCTTGGGATTCCGCCTCCTCATCATCCCCAGCAGAACACGGACTCCCCACGAGGCTCAAACAAAGTCCAGAAGGCCAAGGCTGACATCTGCCTCACCTCATTTCACACCAGGTGGTGCCTTGGCCCAGGCCCCATTGAGATAGGAGAACCAGGGCCCTGACTCTCCCTACACCTTGGAGCAGGGGCAGGAGAGGGGACACGAGGGAGGGCACAGCGCTGCATGCCCTGAAGGACACGTGCCTCCTGCCTTCTACCGCTGCCCTCCTTGCATTAGCTGTAGGGATATGTATCAGTTTAGGACATGGGAATGCCCTGCAACATCTGTAGAAGTCGGCCAGACCCCTCACCTCCTTGCTCCCTTACACCTTGAAGCAGGGGCGCCTATACAGAAATAGAATTAGGAACACCTTGTCAGCACCTCTACAGAGCAGCTTATCAGCAAATAAAGGCCGGGATGATCTGAACAGAGGGAAAGACCCAAGGCTCGAGAGGAGGCTGGGGAGACGGACACACTTCAGGTCGCCCGCGGCCTGCTGAGCTGGGTTGAGGAGCTTGGACTTGACCTTAGGGACAAAGGAAAGCTGTCAAGGGCTTTCGGTAAGGGCTAGATCAGCACCAGATGCAAGTTTGAAAGATCCTCTGGCTGCAGAGATTGGGGGAGGGAACTCAGAGGGGAGTGACACAGTCTTGCAAGACAGACATTTGAGTGCAGGAGAGAAAAGGACACCTTGAGAAAGTGCACACGTGCACGAGTATTTCTCAATCTAAAGATACTGAAAGCCAAACTCCTAGGAGGCAGAGGTCCTCAGAAGTTTTCAAACTGTTTTTTTAAAAAAGGTCTTCATATCCTGGGGCGCCTGGGTGGCTCAGTCGGTTAAGCGTGCAGCTCTTGATTTTGGCTCAGATCATGATCTCACGGTTCATGGGTTTGAACCCTGCGTCGGGCTCTGGGCTGACAGCACAGATTTTCTCTCTCCCCACCCCCCCTCTGCCCCTCCCCTGCTCATGCTCTATGTCTCAAAATAAATACATAAACATTAAAAAATAAAATAAAAAGGTCTTCATAAGGGCCCCTGGGTGGCTCAACTGGTTGAGCATCCGACTTCGGCTCAGGTCATGATCCCACAGTTCATGAGTTCGAGTTCTGCATGGGCTCTGTGCTGACCGCTCAGAGCCTGGAGCCTGCTTTGAATTCTGTGTCTCCCTCTCTCTGCCCCACCCCTGCTTGTGCTCTCTCTCTCTCTCTCTCAAAAATAAGTAAACATTAAAAAAAATTTTTTTTAAAGGGTCTTTATATCCCCAAAGGCTGGACAAACCTCCAGCTATGGGGTAAATTGCAGACCCCTTACATGCACCTGCACAGTTTTCTGTGATGTGGCTCCGTGCCCCCTTCTCCTCACCCTGACAGCTCCCCACCGTGACCACAGTGCCCCGTGCCTCCACACCACGGTGCAGCTGTCCCTTCTGCTGAGGGGGCCCCTCTCCCTCTTGGGTCTTGTTCTAACACCCAGCGCAGTGCCTAGCACACGGCCAACTCTCAGCCAGTCTGTTTGTTTTACGCACAGCAGAGTGAATCACTCCCTCTTTCACCTCCCCCAGTGTGAGGCACACACCTCCAATATAGCACTCAGGTTGTCCTGCAATAACCTGTTTATTTGACATCTCCACCCAAACCGTGCACTCCTCGAGGGTCAGGACTGGTTTGGTTTTGTTTTTGTTTTTGTTTTTGTTTTTTCATTTTGGTGTCCGCATTGCCCGGCACCCAGTAAGTACTCAGTGGGTGCTTGTGGAGTGAATGGCTCACACGTTCTCGGAGCCCTTCTCCATGGCCCTGAGTAACCAGTGCATGGATGCTCTCTTCTGAGTTCCCCACCAGACTCTGCTGCGGCCCCTGGCTCACCAAGGGACCTCAGGAAAATCCAGCTCCAAATCCTGGCTGCACTATTGAGAGGTGACCTGGGGCATCCCTTCGGTTTCAGTTTCCCCTTGGGAAATTGACGGCAAGAATAGTACATACTCCATTAGGGGGAATGGAAGAATACAATCAGGCAATTCATGGCTTGGCAAATGTCAAATCAATGGTAACTTTGTTATTCTGGCCTCACCCACAGTGTTCTCACTCCCCGAAAGCCTAAAACCAGCCATTTAGCACCATTAGGAAGATAAGATGCCCTAGGTGTCACAGAGATTCAAACTGAAGATAACATTTCTTTTTTTTTTTAATTTATAAAACTGAAGGATGAGAAAAGCAAGAAAATAAAAATTTAAAAAAACTTAGGCCGGTCAGGGTGGTGACATGGGAGGGACCTCCGGGCTGCCGGGGAGTGCCCGTGTGCTTTGGTGTGGCAAGGCCAACCGTCAAGGGCCGGCCACCAGCTTGCCCAGCAACCAGGTTCTGGGAGGCTCATCTGGCCCAGGCTAGATGGGTACTCTGCTCCCACCCCTCCAAGGTCTGCCTTCTCCTGCTCCCCCAACAGACCTGCCGTGAATTTTCTGGAGTTGCTCTCCAATTCGGGAGGGGGGCCTTGGGAGGCAAAGGACAGAACTGTCATCAGGTTTTCCGACTGACCAACTGGCAAATTATCACATTCCTCGGGCCTCATAATTCTTTATTTGTAAATTGGGATGGCAATATCTATCTCTTGGAACACCAGTGATTAAATTGGATAATGTGACGGTGGTCATATCATTTATTATCCAAGCCAGGATATTCTGGAGAGTGAAAGGGGGCCGGTGTTAACGATCACCCTGGAACAACAGGTGTGAACCTGCACCGTCCGGAACACATTGGGAAGTGAAGTCGTCCCAGGTTCTGTACACAAGCGCCTTGAGCCCGGGATAACTACCGTCGCAGGCATTCTCCGGCTCTTCCTATGTGTCGTGTAAGGTTCTAAATGCTTTCCCTCGTTTGATGCCCACAGTAGATAGTTTACCTGTTCGGCAGGTGGATAGCAGCCATTTTACAGGTGAATAAATCAAAACATAGAGCAGCTAGGTAGCGTGTCCCCAGTCACCCACAGGGCCATGGCGGAGGCAGAAAGTGAATGTGGAGTCCGTGTGCTGTATTGTACCGTCTCAGCCTTGGGGAGAGCCATTATCCTCCCTTTTAAGCCATCCCACACTGATCCCCAAGAGTCAATGGGCCTTAGCCCCATCTGGAGCGGGCTTGCCCCTTGGGGGTGTCCCTTGCTGGGGGTGTCCCTTCTCTTGGAAGACATGGCAATTTTCTCCCCCTGAGCCCTCTCCTCATCATCTGAGCCCATTCCCTGGGTAGTCCTGACCAGTCACACACCCTCAGCTACCGGCTGAGGTCTCCCAACCTCGTGTCTAGCCCAGCCTTCTCTGTGGAGCCCCAGACTGGCAAATCCAGGGGCTCCTGGGCATGTCTGGGGTCACTTTTCTTCAACCATGGCACCCTGGAAGGGGCCGAGATAACCTTTGTCAGGGTCCAGGGTACTTCAGGGCAGACTCTCTAGACCAGAGGAATAGATGAGCTGATCTGTCCTAAATATTTCCTCTCGGCAGAGCTCCTGGTAGCCACTGGGCAGCTAAGCGGTAGAGGTAGAAACTGTTTTCTGACAATACCCATGTCAGTGCATCATCAGTTGGGTTCTCTAAAAGCAGCCGCTGAGCCAGAGTTTGGGGTGAAAGATGCTTCCCATGAACAGGCAGAGGGAGAGGCTGAATTGCAGTGAGGGTCGAATAAGGCCTCGGTCAACCTGGCAGGGAGCTCAGGAGTGAGGGTCACCTCTCAGGGTCGTCCCACACAGGGCCGAGATGGTCCTGCCTTTGCACCCTCCCCACAGTGCTCATTTACGGGGTGTGGGTGCCCAGGCTGAGCCTGAAGGAGCTCGCGGCTGGAGGCTGCACCCCCCACAGCTGGGCAGGAAGTCCTGCCCAGAAGGGGATTTGAGTGGTGTCTCTGCACCCAGCGTGGCCTGAGTTTCCTGCTGTCCCTCCTCCGTGTGTGTCTGGGCCGCAGCTCCTCTGGGATCCTGGTGGACCTTGCTTCCTGATGGGGAGCCCGGGAGGCAGGCGAGAGGGACAGACAGCACTCTCCGCTGCTGCATCTGCTCTCGGGTTGGCCATAGATGCTCATCTTCTCCCCCTTCCAACATCCATTCTCGATCGGCTTACCTCCAGCCGGCCGGGGGCCTCCGAGACTGGCTTACCTGGTACGGTGACTCCCAGGGTCACTGAGCCCCTGGTGATCACGCCCTTCGCGGACTGGGGTTGCTGCACCTATCCATTTACAGTCACACTCGCCCCTCTGAGAAGCGCGTTCCTGTGGTGTTGGTCAAAGGTTGTGTCTGTGGGGCCTTCCATGGTACACGAATGGGGTGGGTCTTCTGATGGAGCACCGTGTGTCCATTTCAGTACACACTCTTCCCTGTGACTTTTAATCCGTTCCTTCACCATCTGCACAATAACTTTAGTACCATCACTTTCCGCACACTTCCAGAAGCCATTGTCGTAGCCAATTCGTACCATCTCCTGAGGTCCTTGCCAGGTATCTCCGGGTGGCTCCAGAAGTCAGTAAATTCTTCTGATCCCGTTTTAGATTCCAGCCCCTCAGTCCAGCATCCTCAGAATCCAGTTCCTGGCAAACTCCCCTGGCTCTGTGGGATTTGCTGACTGGTTCTTGTGGCTCATTTGAAATATGGTCCCTTTGCTCTGTCACTAGGCCCAGCACCTCCCCAAGTGGATCACGTTAAGACTCAAAGGCCAAGTAGCCAGAATAAGAGGTGGAGGTGAGTCCTGATGGGGTGCACGCTGTCTGGCTGGGCAGAGCCCTTGTCACTGAGTTCAGGTGGGGGTGGGGGTGGGAGGGATAGTGCTAGCTCGTAGTCTGGAGGGATGGACCACATCTGCCGACTCAGAAGGAACTGGGGCATCGAAATCTTTGGAGATCTTCATTCATATGTCTCCATCCACAGATGTCTGCTTCCCATGTGTCAGGGCCCCAGGCGTTTCTAACCAGGGTCCTGTCTTTGGTATACAGACCTGTCTTTACTGAGTATTTAGGCTTTGAAATCCAGATGTTCTGACTATTAAATCCTGGGCCTGGTCTTCGGTTTTCTGGGCCTTCCCACTGCAGTGCTTCCTTGTATCCAAGTAAAGGGGCCCTTGGGCTTTCACACTTGACTTTCAGTTGCCTGTTATTCCCCCCAGCTGTTCCTTATTTTTCTGGGCAGCATCAATACCTTAGCGGTGGCCTTGTCAATA
Source organism: Leopardus geoffroyi (assembly GCF_018350155.1). Lineage (NCBI taxonomy): Eukaryota > Metazoa > Chordata > Mammalia > Carnivora > Felidae > Leopardus > Leopardus geoffroyi. The sequence continues at coordinate 28,722,837 of NC_059338.1, forward strand.
TCCTTCTCCTCCTAGATCCCATTTCCCTGACGCCTGTCAGATTCCACACTTGTCGCAGCTTCTAGCGCATTCTCTCCCGTTGGCACCCCATCCATTTTCCACCAGTGAAAGTTTCAGTGATGCACCTTGCTCCACAGGTGCCGCATGATCTGCTTATCATAAGCAATGGGGTCCTTGCTGCCATCTAGCTCCCATACCCATCTCCCCACCTGCTTTCTTGGACCGTTCCCAACTACGTTCTCTGGAAGCAGATGCTGAGGCAGGGCTGGAGCGTAAGAAATGTATCAGGGACCCACACTTCTGAAGGAAAGGGAGGGGAAGCAGGCCAGGACAGAGAAGTCTCACTGCTGCGAACACCAGGGCCAACCAGCGGGCAATTCTGGAGGGATTATTGGCTGTCAGAGTCATTGCACCGGGCCAACATGGCAGGTGTTTATACCACTGTGTTCAGTTCACCAGGTCTGGACCCAGGCGGTCCTGGAACTGGGAGCTCCTAGTGACTTCACTCCACGCGCCACACTGCAAGTTTTTCCCTAGAGGGGATCTGGGCAGCCTCTCTCTGTATCTACCAAGGAGTGGTTCAACATGCACTCATTCAACAAACATTCTCTGCCAAGCACGGTTCTGGTGCCCCAGATACAGCAGGGTGGGGACAAAGCCTCTCTCTTTCTCTTTCATGAAGCCCTGTGACTTAACATTCTGTTCAACCAGGGGTAACATTCTTCTACTGATTGTTACGGGCCTGCTTTCATGTGTGAAGGAATGAGGAATCGAGGCCCCAAAGTTACACACCATGCAGCATGGCCTTGACTGTTCTATTGCTAACCAGCTTTACTGAGATAGAACTCACATACTGTTCAATTCACCTATTTAAAGTGTACAATTCAGTGGTTTGTGGTAGATTCACAGACTTATGCAACCATCACCACAATCGATTTTAGACCATTTTCATCACCCCCCAAAGAAACCCACACAAGTTAGCAGTTTCTTCACCTTCTCCCCCAACCCCCAGCCCTAGGCAACCACTACTCCACTTTGTGTCTCTATAGCTCTGCCTATTCCAGACCTTTCCTATAAATGGAATGATACAATATGTGTTTTTTTGTGACCGGCTTATTTCATTTAGCACAATCTTTTCAAGGTTCCTCCACATACGATGTATCAGTACTCCATTCATTTTTATGGCTGAATAATATTCCACTGTATGGATCCACCATATTTTGGGTGTTCGCTGATCAGTTGAAGAATTTTTGCCTATTATCAATGAAGTTGCTGTGAACATTCGTGTATAAGTTTCCTGTGGACATACGTTTTCAGTTCTCTCGTCTGGGAGTGAATTTCTGGGTCGGGAGATAACTTTATGTTTAATATTTTGAGGAAATGCTAGACTGTTTTTCCAAAGTGACTGCACCACATTACAACCCCACCAGCAATGTATGAGAGTTCCAATTTCTCTGCATTGTTGCAATATTTGCTATTGTTTGCCTTTATTATTATTATTATTATAGCCACCCTAGGGCGTGTCTCATTGTAGTTTTGATTTGCATTTCCCTGATGTCGTAATGATGTTATTAGCATCGTGTCATGAGCTTATTGACAGCCTCAATACTTTGAGTTCAGAATTAAAAGGATCTTGTTTAGGGTTTTTCACACTTGCTTGAGTCTTAGAACTCTTTTTCCAGATGAGAGTTTACAGGAAAGTCTAATACACAAAGACAGAGCTGAGGATTGGTAGAAGGGTGACAAGGAACTAAGGCTTGAGCCACTGCTCTGTCCAGTGTCTTCCCCAGAGGAAACCCCTAATAGTGAAGTCTCCTGAAACTATTACAACTTTGTAAAGCATACTTTGAAAATCATTGATTAGGGCAACAAACATCACAAGATAACTGATAAGACAGGGCAGGAAATACTAGGGAAGTGATTGATCAATCTAAATGAATGGTGTTTAGCCTTCATATTTGCCTAACCAAAACAGAGTTGCAGAATCTGATGACAGACTATTTGACCCCGAAATATCTTCTGAAGATCTTGCCTTTATTATTATTATTATTTTAAGATTTTATGTTTAAATAATCTCAACACCCAACATGGGGCTTGAACTCACAGCCCCAAGATCAAGAGTTGCACGCTCCACCGACCGAACCAGGCAGGCGCCCCAATCCTACCTTTATTGAACAAAGATTGAGTACCTTTTATATGCCAAAATTTCTAAGTTCTGGGGATTGAAGCAGTACACAAGACAGACAAGGCCCTACTTTCATGAGATTCACATTCCTACAAATGGAAGTGGACCACAGAAAAACAACTAAACAAGAGAAACATCAGATAGTAATCAGGGCTTGGCAGTGACTGAGCGACTTCCAGGAGACTGGTGGCTGCTTTAGATTAGGACGTCAGGGACCCCCAGAAGGACCAGAAGTCAGAGGAAATAACGCAAAAGCCTTCTGCTGGGACCCAGCACAACCTGCTCAAGGAGCTCCTCCCACTGCCCAGACTGGAGCAGACTGGATGAGGGAGAGTGGTGGGAAATAAGACTGGAAATGTTGGTAATAGCCAGATTTTGTTACCCTCGATGGGTCAGGATAAGGCATTTAGATTTTATTTCAAGTGTGATAGAAAGTACCTGAGGATTAAACAGGAAAGTGACATGGCTGGTTTATATTTCTCTTTATGGAATAAACCTTTTATTTTATTTTTTAATTTTTTTAAGTTTGTTTATTTGTTTATTAAAAAAATTTTTTTTACATTTATTTAATTTTGAGAGAGAGACAGAGCACAAGTGGGGGAGGGGCAGAGAGAGAGGGAGACACAGAATCGAAGCAAGCTCCAGGCTCTGAGCTGTCAGCATAGAGCCCAACACATGGCTCAAACTCAAGGCCTAAGAGATCATGACCTGAGCCGAAGTCAGACGCCCAACCAACTGAGCCACCCAGGCGCCCCAGTTTATTTATTTATTTTGAGAGAGAGACAGAAACAGCGAGCAGGGGAGGGGCAGAGAGAGAGAGGGAGAGAGAGAGAATCCCAAGCAGGCTCTTCACTGTCAACACAGAGTCCAACGCGGGGCTTGAACTCACGAACAGTGAGATCATGACCTGGGCCAAAATCAAGAGTCCAACACTTAATCGACTGAGCCACCCAGGCGCCCCAAGGAATTAACTTTTTATTTTAGAATAATTTTAAATCTCTAGAAAAATTGACAAAATACCAAGAAGATACCAAAAATACTCCGTATTCCAGTGTCCTTTATTATTAACATCTTACTTTAGTATGGTACGTTTGTCACAATTAATGAACCAATACTGATACAGTATTGTTAACTAAATTCCGACCGTGCAGTAATCCCCTACCGTATCCACAGAGGATGTGTTCCAAGACACCCAGTGGATGCCTGAAACCACTGATAGCACTCAACCTGACATATATTACGTTTTTTCCTAGAGATACATACCTGTGATAAAGTTTTATTTGTAGATTAGGAATCCTAAGGCAACTATCACTAATACTAAGAGGCACCTGGGTGGTTCAGTCGGTTAAGCGTTGAACTTTTTTTTTTATGAATATAATTTATTGTCAGATTGGCTTACATACAACACCCAGTGCTCATCTCAACAAGCATCGGACTCTTGATATCAACTCAGGTTATGATCTCGCGGTCATGGGATTGAGCCCTGAGTCAGGCACGCGCTCTCTCTCTCTCTCTCATGCAAAATAAATAAACTTAAAACAAATTAATGCTGAAAAAGAACAGGCATAACAATATACTGTAATAAAAGTTATGTGAATGTGGTGTGTCTTTTTTCTGTCCCAAGATCCCGTCCAGGAGACCCCCTTAAATCTCATTGTCATGTCTCCTCAGACTCCCCTTGGCTGTCACAATTTCTCAGGCTTTCCTTGTTTTTGATGACCTTCACAGTTTTGAAGACTCCGGGTCAGATATTTTGGGAAATGGCCCTCAAATGAGATTTTTATCTGTTTCTCTCAAGATCAAAACGGCAGTTGGAAAGGCAGGGCTGGATGTCAAGAGCCATCTAGGAGGACAAGCATTTATTTATATCAGTATGGACGCATGGATATTACTTAATGTACTTTGTTATAGCCCAATACTACTTTAAAAAATTTTTTTTAATGTTCATTTATTTATTTTGAGAGAGAAAAGAGCATGAGCAGGGGAGGGGCAGAGGAAGAGGGAGAGAGAGGATACCAAGCAGGCTCCATGCTGCCTGTGCAGAGCCTGACATAGGTCTTGAACCCACAAACCGTGAGATTATGACCTGAGCAGAAACCAAGACCTGGATGCTTAACTGACTGACCCAGCCAGGTGTCCCCAGCCCAATGCTACTTTATTTACTTTGTTGTTCAGATAGTTCCAGCCTTGGCCACAGGGAGGTCTTTCAGTTGGGTCCTTCCTGTGTCCAGCTGACAGAATCCTAAGACAGCAGTGGGAAAGGGCAGAGACAACTCACTGTACGAGAATAGAACGCGGGGGTGGGGCGCCTGGGGGGCGCAGTCGGTTAAGCGTCCGACTTCAGCCAGGTCACGATCTCGCGGTCTGTGAGTTCGAGCCCCGCGTCCGGCTCTGGGCTGATGGCTCAGAGCCTGGAGCCTGTTTCCGATTCTGTGTCTCCCTCTCTCTCTGCCCCTCCCCCGTTCATGCTCTGTCTCTCTCTGTCCCAAAAATAAATAAACGTTGAAAAAAAAAAAAATTAAAAAAAAAAAAAAAAAAAAAAGAATAGAACGCGGGGAAATGGACTCTCTAGGCCCCTCAAGCTTCCAGTCAACATCTTGACTGAAGCCTTATGCGAGACTCTGACCCAGAACCAACCCACCAAGCCCTTCCAGAATTTCTGACCCTAATGAATTGTGAGACAATAGAGGTTTATTGTTGATTTAAAATTCTCAGTTTTGGGGGCACCCTGGTGGCTCTATTGGTTAAGCATCCAACTCTTGATTTTGGCTCAGGTCATGATCTCATCATTTGTGGGTTCAAGCCCCACGTTGGGCTCTGTGCTGACAGTGCAGAACCTGCTTGGGATTCTCTCTCTCTCCCTCCCTCTGCCTCACCCCTACTCGTGCTTGCTCCCGCACTGTCTCTCTCTCTCTCTCAAAATAAAAATAAACTTAACAAATTTTTATAAAAACTATTTTCAATCTCTAAGATTTGGAATAATGTGCTATGTAGCAATAGAATGCAAATGCACAAGAAGAGAATGCTACAAAAATAGTAGTTAGAAAATAGTTGGAAGATAATGGGGCACCTGGGTAGCTCAGTCAAACGTCCGACTTTGGCCCAGGTCATGATCTCACAGTTTACAAGTTCGAGCCCCATGTCGGGCTCTGTGCAGACAGCTCAGAGCCTGGAGCCTGCTTCAGATTCTGTGTCTCCCTCTCTTTCTGCCTTTCCCCTACGTGCTCTCTCTCTCTCTCTCTCTCAAAAATAAATAAATAAATAAACATTAAAAAAAAGAAAATAGTGGGAAAATAAAACTGAGGAAGTTTTCCAGAAGATAGACTACCAAGCAATGAGATATTAAATAAAAGAAGATGAGAAAATTAGAGAATGCATCCTGGAGAGTTAAACGTCTGAAAAATAGGAGTTCTTGAAAGACAGAAGAGAGAAAATAGGAGTAAGAATATCATCACTGACATAGTCCAAGAAAATTTTCCCAAACTGAACTGAAATATCCTTTAATTTCCAAGTTCACAGGGCAGCAAACCCAAGACAATGTTACATAAAGCTTATATAAATGGTGTTAGAGGGAAAAAGAGAGACAGAGAACATATTCAGGTGACCAGGAATCAAAATGGTTTCGGACCCTCACTTTGGTGGTGTGCATCTTCCAGCAGCTTTCTGAGAAAGAATATGTGGAAGGTAAGTTTTTCGAGATTATCATCAGCTGAAAATGTACCTTCCACTCTCACACTTGGCCAATAGTTTAGCTAGGTGTAGAAATCTAAGTTGGAAATGTTTTTCCTTCAAAAGAGCTTTTAAAAACATTTCAGCTGATCTGTGGAGAATGCTTGTAGCAGGTCAAGGCTGGAAACAGGGAGACCAGTTGAGAGGCTAGTGAAGCGAGGGTATGAGGAGTGAAGATAGGGAGAATTGAATAAACGGAAAATATTTTTGAAGTTTGATAGAATATTCTGATGAAGTAAATATGAAGTAGGAAGGATACAGAAAAGCCCAGGATAACTCCCGGATTTGAGGCCAGAGCAACAATGGAAATGCCAGTTACTGAGCTGAGAGGGAAGCTATGTTTACCTCCCCACTGGCTCCTGAGGGCACAGGCCACTGAACACTCGGTGTGACCAGACTGCAGGGAGGAGAAGCACCCACAGAGTGGACCCAAGTTTCACTGAGGCCAGCAAGTAAGGAGGGTTTGGAAGGGGGTAGGGAGGGAATGGGAGGTTAGGTCAAGGGAGAGAAAGCCCCTCACACGGAGAGGATGAGTGTACAGGAAGGCAGAGATGACCAGACGGACTGAGGATAATAGGACTGTGGGTTTAGCCACAGCAGACCTGGTCCACATTGGTAGCTGTTCATGAGAGTAGTAAGTTCCCAAAACTTTGCCCTCTTGACATCCAGCCTTTGCTCGCACACCTCTGTGTCCCCTTTTCAGAAGGAAACTGCCCATCTTCTGGTTGGAATTCTTCTACTAAGACAACATCTGCCTTCAAATGATCTTCAAATGACCTATGCTCATTGGTCCTTGATTTGTCCTCTGGTCCAGTTACAGCACAGAGTACCCCACTTTCATGCTTCCTCACCTCAAACATTTGAAATTTTTTTCCTAGTGACGCCAAGGCAAGAACGATTCCACAAGCCACCAGTGAGAAGGATCAGTTTTGCAATGGGTCCCAAAGACCAGGTCCAGATTTTTAAAAATGTGATTTTACTTTTCAAGGTATTCTTGCCACCTCAAAGACCTTCATAGGGCCCTCCGGATGATCCAACATCAGAAAGCCTTCTCAGATACCAGATCTTTCTTCTCTGATCATGTGCCCCTTTTTCCAGAAAACCTAATTGTTCCCTTCTCTGAACTCTCCATATCTCCACTCATTCATTCATTCACTTGTTCACTTTTTTTCTTGTTGTTTTTCACTTGCTCACTTCTTAAAATTAATGTTTATTGAGCAACCACTATGCTCCAGGCTCTGAGATTTGATAGCGAGCAATAAAGACACAACATCTCTCTTATGGCACTTATCTCTGACTGTGTCATATTATAGCCAATCATGCATTTATTTATTTAATCAACAAACTTACCAAGCACCTTCTAAGTGCCAGGTTTTGTACTAAGCGCTGAGTACCCAATGGTCCCAAGACACAATCTTTGATTACTTTTGGTGAAGAAGAGGCACATCAACCGACAATGATGAAACAATGTGGTAAGGGCTCTGATAAGTGGATGGATGAATGGATGGATGGATGGATAAATATATAGATGGATCAGGGAAGAGTGGAGAGGGAGTAGAGAGAGAAATTGAGAGGTAGGTAGGTAGGTATATGATGTTAAGGAATTTATGTCTATGGCTTAGTTTCACTAGATTCTAAGCTCCACAAGGACACAACCCACGCTTGATTCAGCTTTGTCTTACACAAAAATAAGTGCTCTAGTTGTTGAATTAATATAAAATTGCCCCCTAGTTGTGGCCAGATACATTGGGGTCTGCTATCCAAGCCTGTGGCAGACCAGACATGTGGGCTTCACTCTTCTCTTCCATTCCTGAAACCAGAAAAGGCAGTTTTGCTAGCTTCCCCACCTACCATCATTCCCCCAAGATATATTTCCAGTAAGGATCACAGGACCCCCCAGGCCACCCCCCCCCCACCCCCAATCTTGTTGATCTGCCTTCATGAGGAGTCCTTCTCCGAGGATAACCCTGACCAGACCAGAGCAAGGACACTTTGGTCAGTGCAGTGTGACCAGCCCCACCCTCTGCAGTTACATTTGCCCTTAGCGCTGAGACGACAATGCAGCTTGGTGCTTGGTTGAGTTCGTGACTCAAGTCTATTTGCAGAGTGCTGGCACCCAGCTCAGCCGGCCAACAGATCTGATGTTCAGCTTTTCAGCTTCCTTTTCTGGCCCCAGGCCCACACAACCACACCCGCCCCCACGCAAGTGAGACCAGCTCAGGTTACATCAGTGTGCCTATGGTTACAAAGGAGGCCAAGGACTGGGTGGGAGGGCCTCACCCCATCCCCCACGTAGCTTGGATGCTTGAGGAACATAGCAGGGCCTTGTCTGAGGTCTCTGGGAGAACAGTTAGGGCGTGCGGTGACCTTAGTTGTCATAGATACCAGAATCTTGGGGCAGTCTCACTTTCCTTTTCCCAGGCTTCACTGTTTAGTGCCTCATCAAGCCACTTAGGGCTTGTCCATACTTGCCCTGCACACCTAGGTCTAACTTCTGTGCCAGTCTTGGCCTTTCCCTATCTTGACCCCATGAGGCTTGGGAAAAGAGTTCCAGATAACAGCAGCATTAATGGTGACTGGTCATCTGGCTGGACCCACTGCTGCATTACCATCCCCTAAGCAAATACCTTGACATCACTGTTGGTTCCTCTATTTCTTGTGCCTACACTAATCCATCAATAAACGCTTTCCATTCTATCTCCAGAATATAATCTGAAACTTCCCCTTTCTCATCATCCCTACTCCAGGCCACTGGACCACCACCTCTGCCTAGGACCATTGCAATGGCTTCCTGACTGGTGTCCCACCTCCATGCTTACTCCTGTGTTCTCCACATGGTTCCCAGAGTGGGCTTTTACAAACACAAATCAGATTGGGTTACTCCCCAATTTAAAGCTGGGGCATTCTGTCTCCCGTAGAATGGAGAATCCACTCTTTACCCTGGCTTAGAAGACCCGGTGCATTCCAGTTCTCCAAGTCTACCCCTTCCGTCTCATCTAGTAGCACAATGCATTCACTGGGTTTAGCACACAGCTTTGCTGCTTCTCAAAAAAACCCAGCTTGCCTCAGTCTCAGGGCCCACCTCTTGTGTCCTCTTCCCATGGTTCACTTACCTTCAGATAGGTCTTAGCTTCACCTTACCTATTCAGAGAGGACTTCACCCAACACCCTATCATCTTGTCTTCAGAGCACTTACCCTCACCTGAAATTATTTGGTGTCTTTCTTTCCTTGGTTGTTACCTGTCCCTTGCTGACTTGAATACAAGGTACTTGAGGGCACAGATCCTTGTTGTCATTTCACATGTGTATCTACAGTGTTTCAAAAGAGAGATGCTCAAGGGAAACATTTTTGAGGGGAAGCTGGGTGATTCAGTTGGTGAAGCATCTGACTTTTTTTCTTTTAAATGTTTATTTATTTTTGAGACAGAGAGAGACAGAGCATGAATGGGGGAGGGTCAGAGAGAGAGGGAGACACAGAATCCGAAACAGACTCCAGGCTCTGAGCTGTCAGCCCAGAGCCCGACGCGGGGCTCGAACTCACGGACCGTGAGGTCATGACCTGAGCTGAAGTAGGCCGCTTAACCGACTGAGCCACCCAGGCGCCCCAAGCGTCTGACTCTTGATTTCAGCCCAGGTCATGACATTGATGTTTGTGAGTTCGAGCCCCACATCCGGCTTTGTGCTGACAGTATGGAACCTGCTTGGGATTCTTTCTTTCACCCCTCTCTCTCTGTCCCACCTCATTCATGTTCTCTCTCTCTCTCTCTCTCAAAATAAATAAATACATAACATTTATAATAAAAAAATATTTTTAAGAAACGAGCTATGCTAGTAATTTGGATGTCTTCTCATTTCCATGACAAACTCAAGGCCTACCAGGTCTTTTGTAAAATATTTGTAATAATAATACATAGTTGAGATATTATTCAGTAATAAAAAGGAATGAGGGGCAGTCAATTGACCTTTGAACATTATGAGGGTTGGGGACCGGCCCCCCCCCATACAGTCACCGACCCGCATATAACTTTTGACTCCCCAAAACTTAACACATATTTTATATGTTACATGTATTTATACTGCATTTTTGCAATAAAGTAAACTAGAGGGAAAAAAAATTGTTAAGAAGATTGTAAGAAAAGGAAATACACTTACAGTACCAGACTGTAAAAAGTCCATGTATAGGTGCACCCATGCAGTTCAAACCGTGTTGTTGAAGGTCAACTGTGCATGCAACATTATGGATGAATTTTGAAAATGTTATGCCCAATGAAAGAATACAGTCACGAAGACTTCATATTATAGCATTCCATTTACTTTTTAATTTTTAAAATAATTTTTGAATGTTTATTTTTTTTTTTTGAGAGTGAGAGAGAAGGGGAGGGGCAGAGGGAGAGGGAGAGAGAGAATCCCAAGCAGACTCCACACTGTAAGCACAGAGCCCAGCACGAGGGTCGATCTCATGACCCTGAGATCATGACCTGAGCTGAAATCAAGAGTTGGACGCTTCACCGACAGAGCCACCTAGGTGTCCCTGTATGATTCCATTTACAGGAAATGTCTAGAGTAGGCAAATCCATAGAAATTGAAAGTAGATTCGTGGTTATCAGAGTACTAGATTCCTTTTTGGTGTGATGAAAATATTCTGAAATGAGATCGTGCTGGGGCACCTGGGAGGCTCAGTCGGTTGAGGGTCTGACTCTTGATTTCAGCTCAGGTCGTGATCTCATGATCTGTGGGTTCGAGCCCCACATGGGCCTCTGCACTGACATTGTGGATTCTGCATAGGAGTCAGTCTTCCTCTCTGTCTGCCCCTCCCCTGCTTGCTCTCTATCTCTCTCAAAACAAATAAATATAAACTTTAAAATATATGTATTGATATATATTATACATACTATATAATATGTATAATATATATTATATAATATGTATAATATATATTATATATATAATATATATAATGATATGGTACTGATGGTCACACAAGTCTGAATATACTGAAAATCACTGCATTATATACTTTAAATGGTGAATTTTATGGTATATAAAGTCAATCTCAATAAAACAATTTTTTTGGAAAAATAGTACACGATTATTATATCATTCAAACAGTGCTGAAAAGTAAAAGTCATCTAGAAATCTTAGCAATAGCAACTGATAACCCACTGGGGAGTGCACGTCCAGATAGTTATTCTCAACCTTTTTTTGAAATGGAACTATCTGGAGACCATAACACACATCTCAGGAATCTGGGCTAAGTTAGAGTGAGTCTCCACCAGCAACATGCTCTGCTAAGGGGTTATACCAGGACAGGACTGGTCATGATCTCAAGGTCATGACTTGATCTCAAGGTCATGACTTCGAGCCCCATGTTGCGTGTAGAGATGACTTAAAAAATAAAATCTAAAAAAAAAAAAGAAAGATAGGACTGTGTTGGCGGGGCGGGGGGTGGGGGATGGTCTGGTTCATAGGGACTCGCGAGGCAATAATTCTAATATACTAAAGAATCACTGGAAATCTTACATAAATGGCACGACAGAACAGATGATCTGCTCTTACCTGCTTTTTTTCACTCAATCCTGCATCCTGGAAAGCTCTTCATGTTAACATGCCGAGCTCTACACCAATCTTTAACTGCATAATAGTCCACTGTATGGACCTTGCATGACCTATGTAACACCTTCTATCTCTTCTAGGAAGTCTTAGGGACCACTCACGCCTGTGTCAAGCTTCCACCTGGTCTCCAAGTTCCTCCCAGGATAGAGAACCCACTGAGCAAGGGAACTCTTAGAGGTAGGACCCGCGTCCTGCTGCCTTAGTTGCTTTTCCAGAGCTCCAGGATTCTAGCAGGAAGCATGCGCAATTAGGTAAATGTTTATTAAATGAATGAAAAAATAAAGAATTAGGGGCACCTGGGTGGCTCAGTCAATTAAGCGTCCGACTTCGGCTTGGGTCACGATCTCACAGTTTGTGGGTTCGAGTCCCACATCGGGCTCTGTGCTGACAGCTCAGAGCCTGGAGCCTGCTTCAGATTCTGTGTCTCCCTCTCCCTTGACTGTGTGCTCTCTCAAAAGTATATAAATAAACATTAAAAAAAAAAAAGAAAAAAGAATGACTTAATAAATAAACTGAGTAATTAAATTAAATAGTAAATCTGACCCTGGAGCAGCTGTCCCAAGAGTCTCCGAGGTTGGGAAAAATAATAAATCATCTGCCTTCTGCACTTGGGTAATTTTAGAATTTATAAAGCATCTCCTGTGCCTCAGCTCCTTTTTGTTTTCCTAAACATCTATTGAATGTCAATAGATAAGAAGGCATTATCCACCCCATTTTGCATTGAATGAACAAAGGTTGAGAGAGGTCAAAGATCTTTCCCCAGGGCTTTTTTTTTTTTTAATGTTTATTTATTTTTGAGAGGGAGAGAGAGGGGTGAGTAGGGGAGGGGCAGAAAGAGAGGGAGACACAGAATCCAGAATGCGAAGCAGGTTCCAGGCTCTGAACTGTCAGCACAGAGCTTGACCCGGGGCTTGAACTCGTGAACCAGGAGATCATGCCCTGAGATGAAGTCGGACATGTAACCAACTGAGCCACCCAGGTGCCCCCTTTCCCCAGGCCTTTTTTTTTTTTTTTTTAAAGTTTGTTTATTTTTGAGACAGAGAGAGACAGAGCATGAACAGGGGAGGAGCAGAGAGAGAGGGAGACACAGAATCGGAAACAGGCTCCAGGCTCTGAGCCATCAGCCCAGAGCCCGACGCGGGACTCGAACTCACGGACCGTGAGATCGTGACCTGAGCTGAAGTCTGACGCCCAACCGACTGAGCCACCCAGGCGCCCCTCCCCAGGCCTTTAAGTGTGAGCCACTGGAGTGTCTCCAAGACTGTGCTCATAACTGAGAGCTTAAAAGGGCTAAGGTGAGGGGCACCTGGGTAGCTCACTAGGTTAAGGGGTTAAGGGTCCGTTTTGCTAAGGTCATGATTTCACAGTTCATGAGTTCGAGCCCCGCATTGGGATCTCCACTGACAATGCAGATCCTGCCTCGGATCCTCTCTCTCCTTCTCTCTTGCCCCTCTCCCACTCACTCTCTCTCAAAAATAAATAAAAATTTTTTTAAAAAAAGAAAAGACACTCCCTGAGTGGTGGGAACGCCTTCACTCGGGGTTGAACCTCTGGCCCCAGGCTCCCCAGAACCTCCTCTTGGTGCTGCAGTGGAGGAAAAGAGAGAAGTTCATTTCCAAAGACCTGTTAGGGAGTCCCACCGTCACACCCTATGTATAGGTCTTTGACAAAGGGCAGGTGAAAATGAAATCCAAGAAATTGTGTCGAGGACATTGAGGGTCACGCATGGGGGCTGCAAGGCCTCTGCACAGGCATCCTAAGGCAGCAGGCAGGTTGAGCCGGTTCTCAGCTGGGGCACACTGGGCCTCCTGCTTGCACAGCAGCACCCCTGAAGTAGGTCCCCTGAGGGTCTTCAGGCTGAGCCTCTGTGTGCTAACCACCTCCCCCCATCCTGAGAAGTTGAGTAAGGATGGGACACCCAGCACAGAGGGCAGAAGCGTCACCCCTACTGTGCTGGGAGAGAAGGTGGTGTGGGTGCAGATTCAATGGGACAGGAAACCAAAGGGTGTCCTGTTTGATTTCCTGACTATTCTGGTAAGGGAGACGGCAAGACCATTTGGTGAGAGGAAATGAGGAGGTGGGGATACAGAAGCCGGAAAAGAAGAATGGGGGGTTTGGGGAGAGAGGGGGGGGAGCTGACTGGGACGGCCCCCACCAGATGGGGTACCAAGGATTGGTAGAGCCACCAATGAACACGGCCGTGATCCAATCGCCCTCAAAGGGCTGGGCGTGTAGTAGGCAGTCGGTACGTATTTGGTGACTGAGTGTTCGGTCATCACCACCCAGAGACAGAAGAGACCATGGGGAAAACACATCTTACATGAACTTGGTCAGCTAATCATTCCCTGTGAGGAGGAAACTTCTCCCCACTGAGTCACCCCCACCCAAGGCCCTGGCCTTACCTAGACCTGGAGGATGTAAACCGGGGGGCTGGCCATCCGTTGTCTGTCTTCCTTTGGGACAGAGGTTCCACCTCTTAAGTCTCCACCAGATGGGCCTCACCTGACACCTTTGGTCCTCCCCCTACACCCCCTTCCCCAAGCCTGCCTTCTCCCCTCGCTCCTTCCACAGGTGTGAACTCCAGGTTCACCCTCACTGGCTCAACTGACCTGACAAAGCCCAGAGAGGAGCAGAGCCTCCCCTGGTTCCAAGGCAGGACTGAGACCAGCCCCAGTGCAGCCACCTCGCCCAGGGCACAGAGGCGGGGCGGGGTGGGGGTGGGGGTCTCTCACCAAGTTGTGGAGTGGCCCAAGCAGGGATCTTATTGCCAACTCTACTCTCTCCCTCCCTCGACCTCAGTTTCCCTCTAGGAAATGCCCACTGAGTTGTTGGTCCTCCGGCCTCTGGGGACTTGGCCGTAACTTCCTGGTACTCCCTGGGCAAAGGGAGCCCTCCTGGAGGCATCTCATCGTCTTGGAGTTGGTGAAGAATCTCTGGCCCAAGGCGGCAAGAGCCTGACACCACGGAAAGGAGCAGAGCTTGCTCCCCAAGGGCCTGAGTCACCTGCCAGCACTGCTGTCTGCTCTCCACCCCCAGAGCTCTGCCCAACCTGTCCTACAGGTGTGTCTGGCTCAGAGCCAGTGAGGCCCAGTGCCTAACTCATTTACGGGAAGGAAGGATGTAAACAGAGGACAAGGGGCGGGTAGAGGACAAAGGCAACCCGGGTCTTTTGTTTGAGTCTCTCTCAGCCCAGAGGCTGCTCACAGCACACCTCAGGGGGGCCTGGCACCAGAGACCTGGGGCCCTGTCCACCAAGGGGCAGCACGCAGTGCCAGGAGCTGTCCTCACTCACCCTCCCCCACTCCCCCTTCCCCTCTCCTGAGGCTGCCCTTGGCCCACCGGTCCTCCCGTGGTCTCAGCCGAGGCCGAGGCCAAGGCCCTACCGCACAGCCTATGGCCAGGACACGGCTAGACAGGCGCTGAGTCACTGGTCTGCCAAGGGCCTGCCCCGAGGCAAGAAGGCCCTTTAGATTTCAGTTCCCCACTCCAAGGAGTTGAGAGGAGGAGGAAGACAGAAGGCTGAGGACCTCCTGAAGGGCCTCAGCAATAATCAGCCAGGAGCCCAGACAGAGAGAGGTTAATAGTGCTACCTACCTCCCAAGGTGAATCCTTCTCAGATGCTTGTGAGCACTGGGGTCGTAGGAAATTCAGAAAAATTCCATGCATTCAACAGACATTGATTGACTACGTGCCATGGTCAGGCTCTCTTCTAGGTGCCAGGATACATCAGCGGACAGAACACAGACCCTACCTGTCTCCACTCTCGTGGGACGATAGACATCAAAGAGGAACACATCAATGTATTGTACATTCGAAAATCGTAAGCGCTGTGGAGAGCGACGTAGCAGAGAGGTGTGGGGACAGGGTGCCAGGGCAGCCTCCCGAAGAGGTTGAGTAAAGACTTGAAGACAGTGAGGGAACCATCCTGGTGAATCCTGTGGGGACAGCACGGGGACATAGCAAAGAGGGTACACAAGGCCTCAAAGGGTGAGCTTGCGTGGCAATATGTTATTATAATAATAACATGTATATTATTATTAAATGTTAGCCATTTAAAATTTTTTCAAATTGTACAATATACGTAGCACACAATTTACCATTTTATTTTTTTAATGTGTATTTATTTATTTTTGAAAGGGGCAGAGAAAGGGAGACAGAGGATCCCAAGCAGTCTCCATGCTGTCAGCCCGGGGCCTGACGTGGGGCTCGAACTCATGAACCATGAGGCGATGACCTGAGCCGAGATCAAGAGTGGGACACTTAACTGACTGAGCCACCCAGGCACACACCCCCGCCCCCATTTTAACCATTTAAAACACACAGTTCAAGGGCATTAAGTACATTTGCACTGTCATGCAGCCATTGCCACCATCCATCTGCAGAACCCTCCCATCTTCCTGAACTGAAACTCTGTGTCCCTTAAACACTAACACCCCACTCTCCCGCCCCCAGGCCCCAGGAACGACCTTTCTACTTCCTCTCTCTCCTGATTTGACTACTCCGGGTAACTGATGTGCATGGAATCATCGAGTACTTGTCCTGCATCTGGCTTCTTTCACTTAGCTGTTGGGTTTTTATTCTTTCATGATAAAGTGGGGATAATGACAGTTGCTTTGACTACCTGAGAACTGTCGCGTGAAGACCCAGGTAGGTGATGAACATGAAGCTGTTTCGTGAATGGTAAAACCCAACTCCGATGCTAGGATTTGTTGTTCTTGTTCTTCCCTAGGCAGGTCTGCCCAGCTGGAGGTGAGCTAGGACATGCTGTACTGGAAAGATCTCTGAGCTTCCTTCCAGATGTTGAAGGGATACTGAGGGCTCACCCTGCACTGGGAAAATGGGAAACTGCTATCTCTGAGCCAACAGTCTGGGGCTTGTTGGAAAGGCCCTCGGGTTGCGGTTTGCCAGGTCCTCTCTCTCTGCTGCCCTTGGCTGGGGGTGGGGGCCTGCTGTGCTGACCCCAATGAGTGACCGGAAGTGAACTCCTCCTACAGCCCCCGATGCTAAAGATCCCTCACCTGTTGGATCTGTGTTGCTCACTGTACGTACACACCTGCCACCCTGCAGTAGTGACAGAGACACCCACTGTACATTTCCCCAAGGCCACTGGTCACCCTAGTGTCACCCCAGTGTAGACATCCCCCTGAGCAACCATACCGATAACTTACCCCTAACTGCTGCTGGATACCGATGTTATGATGGAGACATTCCCAAAGAATTTAGGGAGCACAGGGGCGCCTGGGTGGCTCATTCGGTTAAGCGGCCGACTTCGGCTCAGGTCACGATCTCGCGGTCCGTGAGTCCGAGCCCCGCTTCGGGCTCCGTGCTGACCGCTCGGAGCCTGGAGCCTGTTTCAGATTCTGCGTCTCCCTCTCTCTCTGCCCCTCCCCTGTTCATTCTCTGTCTCTCTCTGTCTCAAAAATAAATAAACGTTAAAAAAAAAAAAAAAGATCTAAAAAAAGAGTTTAGGGAGCACAGAGGAGTACCTAACCCAGTCAGGACCGTGGTGGAGAGTGTTAGTGAAGGTTTCCTGTAAACGGTGACCAAATATCGTTCCTTCCTCTGTTCAGTTATAACAGTGGTAGAAGCTTAGGAGAGATGCCCCGTCCCGCACTGCCTGCTTTACCTGTATTACATCAGCGAATCTTCTCACTGATCGCACGAGGTACGAACTCTTAGCCTCCCCATTTGACAGCTAAGGAAATTAAGGCTCAGAGAAGTTCAGCCACTTGCTCAAGACTACATACATAGCTCATCCATGGCAATGTCAGAAGGGGATCCAAGGGTCTGCATGTGTACCCCAGACTGCCTTCCGAAATGCAAGATATCCCAAGGTGTGGGCAAGCATACTGCTGCTGATTCACTGTCATTCACAAGGTCACCCTGGGTGGTACAAGGACAAGCATTTCTAAAAATTCAATAGATGTGAACTCATTTTACGGTATGCTAGGAAAATGGTAACTAGCCCGTCAGGCCTTTGATGAGACACAGAAGTGTAACATTTCCTTCTGAATTAGATTCATTTAGATAAAAGTGGGAGCCTGTTTTCAAGGTCTCAATCCACCCCCCTTTCTAAAAAATGTTATTTTTGAGACACAGAGCATGAGTTGGGGAGGGGCAGAGAGAGAGGGAGGCACAGAATCCGAAGCAGGCTCCAGGCTCTGAGCTGTCAGCACAGAGCCCTACACAGGGCTCGAACTCACAAACTGCAAGATCATGACTTGAGCTGACGTGGGATGCCTAAGAGACTGAGACATCTAAGTGCCCTTCAATCCCCTTTTAATTAAACTCTTCCAGGTATCACATAAAAACGTTATGTTTATCAACTGGGTTTTTTTTTTCTTAATTTTGGTAAGATATACAAACAAAATTGACCATTCTACCAGTTTCAAGTGTAGAGTTCAGTGGTATTAAGTACATTCACATAATTTTGTAACCATCAAACTTCTTCATCAACCCAACTGAAACTCTGTCCCCGTTAAACAGTGACTCCCATCCTCCCTCCCCTCAGCCCCTGGTTACTATCATTCTACCTTCTGTCTCTATGCATTTGACTATTCTAGGTACCTCATATCATGGAGTCATTCAGTACTTTTCCTTTTCTGTCTGGCTTCTTTCAATTATATTATCAAGGGGAGCTTATTTAAAGTAGAGGGAAATATCAGAATAAATCATACAGAGTTTAGTTGGTCTGCAGATGTGGCAATGGCATAGGGGTGAGTCAGTTGGGAAATTGTCAGGCTGGGAGGGCAGAGGACTTCTCACTCCTCTTGTCTTCTGAGAAGAAGCCAGAACTACATCTGCTATGCCCAGATGTGCAGGAAACATGTCGGGGACATGAGGAAGAGGAGGCAGTGAAGGAGGCAGAAAAGGAGTCAAGTGTAAACTCCTCATCCAAAGAATCAGCCAGGTATCACTTGGATATTCTGGGGGACTTTTTAATCCCATGGCCTTGGGATTGGCTGTCCACTCTGAATGGCTGCCGGGCAGCTGCTAGATGGCCCAGTCTACAGGTTACATCTGGCTCCACTCTAGGCTTTCCGGTACCATTTTTTCCCACCTATCTAACTGGGCAGGACCCAAGCAACGGCATCCAAGAGACCTCGAACTGCTGCTAACCCACGTATGTCCAAGAAACCAAGTGGAAACCAACGACTGGATGACACATATCTCAGGGATCTGAGTTAGCAGAGGAGAGAATACTTAGGGCAGAACCCGAGCAGAAAGAAGACAGGCTGGGAAATTCCCAGGGACTAGACTTCTGAGATTAAAACAAATGAAAGCATTTTCAGAATCGAGAGGGAGGCTAATTCTTCCCTGAGGATTGGGGTCCCGGCAGAGTCCAGACCCAAGGTCAGAGTGGGCAAACTCCTAGCACCATGGCCCGATGAACCAGAAATCTCAGGGAGTGTGATTTCTTTCGGAAAAATACATTCACCGCCTGGAATTTTCTGAATAAATTATAACGTGTATGCTATAAGGTGTTTTGTGCTGAGTAGGTATGTGCACTCACGTCTACGGGAGGTACGACTGCTTCGTCTGTGGTTTGGGTACCTCTGTGCAAGCTGATCAATCAGTTTCTGACTCACATTAGCTCTAACTAGCAGCCAGGCCTCACCCAGCTGTGTGGTTTATAGGATATTATTCCTTATTCCACAGGCTATAAACCCTTGAGAGAAGGGATAACCTCTGTTCTCTTCCTTCATTGTACCCTCTGTCTAGCACAGGACTCAATATATATAGATAGATAGATAGATAATGGTAGCTCATTAAACACCTGCGGGATACATGATCATCAGCTCTGATATCTTTTATTGAATTTCCATCTTTCTCCAGTGTTCTTTAAAAGATATGTACTATATTGACATATATTATCTATAAAGATATAAAAGTATGTATGCAACACATATGTGTGTATATATGTAAAGTGTGTATGTTTGTGTAAACATATAACTTGTTAGCTTTATATATCTGGCTTTGTAAGCATCCAGAATCTTGTGATATTTCTTGAGGAAAAAAATTAGCTTTCTAAAATATAATTTGCGTCTACATTGCCAGAGGACCATGTACCGATTCCTACAGTCAGTACATTCACCTCTGAAAACAGAGGCCACCTAACAACCACAGGATAGTTTCTTTTTAAAATTTACAAGAATCCTCAGAAATCTTCTTTCGAAAAAGGACACAATTCAAATGCGAATGGAGTCATCACGATGGGGGGGGGGGGGGAGGAGAGGGGTTGGAGATCCTGCCAAATGCCAAATTCCTTTCTATGCAACCTTCCTCTTGCGGGAACGGTATTTCTTCATGAAAGAAATTGCATTTTTTCCCCCCAGTCAAGAACTTTCTGCTCCAGGTTGCTAATCCTATTTCAATATTTTATTTCAATGCCTGGGTCTACTTGTGGGGTGGGAGTATTTTTGGTGTCATGGAAAATCTAAAGAATGACAAGCCGAAAACGGTGTTGAGATCTTAGGTGGTAAAAAGTATTTTTTAAATGATATATCCTACACGGAGTAGATGCAGATATGTACTATTTGAACAATGCTAGATGTATAAAAAGCTATCTCAGCTTAGGCAAAACGTAAAGTGTGGTTTGCCATCAGGAAACCTTCCGTATCATATGTATATTTATAGGTACCGTGGTCAAATGTTTATAATACTCAGAAGCAGTCATGCAGATAATAAAGCAGGGCTGTCACATACCCAGCTCTGGCCGAGGGGTCTCCTCTGTCCCCTGTCCTATGGACGTGCCGCCCAGGCCAGGTCTTTCAGGCTGTGCGTGTCCTGGCCTCTGGCCTTCTGTTTCCAACTGACTCTGGTTAACAATTTGTTCTGCTCCGGATGAGGTAATCCGAGCTCACTCAGGAGAGCTGAGTACCTGCCCGCAGACCAGCCCAGCCTGCATAACAGGGCTGATGTCACCCTGACCCTTACTGAGGCTGCTGCCCTGGCCAGGATTCGAGTGGGTGGGGAACAAGGGGCGCTTTCTTGAACTAAGGGCACATTCCAGACTCAAGTCACCCCTTCCCCCCACCCCAGCTGTCTCGTGAAACCCCCTCCCGTAAACCCAGCCCCAGGTCTGGGTGCAGCAAGAGGAACCGTGGACTAAGGGAAAGAGAATCTAGAAGAGCCCTCCCACCTACTTTGAGGGGCCTCGGTGGTGGGGGCAGGCTGTGTGGCAGGGCAAGAGACTTTACAGTTGGAGACAACACAGGAAATGCGGAGAAAGGCCTGCATTCAGAGTCTGCAGATGCTTAGTCCCGGCTCTCCCATACCACACCCCATGCCCCACTGGATAACTCCATATCCTTATTCCCCAGTGAGGACAGACCCTAAGTTCCTCAGCCTCCTGTCTCTGCTTGTAAGTCCCTAGCATGTGCCGGGTGATTTACACCGATGATCCTATTTAATCTTCAGAACAACCCCAGGAGGTGGGTATGAGTCTTAGCCATATTTTTAAGGCCAGAAAGTTGAGACATGGAGCCAGCAGCACAGACACCAGGACCGCACAGCAACAGGACTGACTGAGGACTCCGACACAGCCAGGCTGGCTCTAGGGCTCTGAATCCCGCTGCCATCTTGCCTGGTACCCACAGTGGTCCTCCCCTCTGTCTGCTCCCTTAGCCTGGCTTCCACGCCCTCCCCTCCCTCTCCCTCTGCCTTTTCATACTTTGCTGATCCCTGGCAAACCCCAACCCCTGTCAGTTCCGAGAGGAAGGCCTGTGATGAGCTGATTCACACAGTTTCCCCATCCCTCCCGAGGGCACAACAAAAGTCCATCAACAGCAAAGATGCCAACCTTCTGCTCACTGGTTAAAGCTAAAGGTCCTCAGCCTTGCCACAGGTCACCAGTAAGGGGGAAAGGTCAAAGGTGATAACTAATGGCCATTAATTTCTTTATGAAGTATGAAGTGGGTCCATTCATTTATTCGATGAATTATCTATTGGATGTCTTCCATGTGATGGGCATTGTGACAAAGTGGGCGAAACGCCACACCCAAACATACAAGTTCACTGGGGGGCATGCAAGTTCACTGGGGAAGGACAATTAACAAAAATAAATAAACAAACACATTGGTGAGTCTCATCATGATTAATACAATGGAGAAAAATAAAGCAGGGAGAGCGGATGAGGAGTGCTGGCAAGGCTGAATGAAGTAGGGAAGGGGTTGCAATTTTAATTTGGGAGATGGGGGGACTTCCCAGAGGAGGTAATATTTAAACAAAGACAGGATGTGAGAGATGAAAGCATTTAGCTACGGAAAGGACTCTAGGCAGAAAGAAGTGGTAGTTCAGAAGCTCTGAGGGTGTAGCATGTTCCAGAGTAGTGAGGTCGGTGTCTCGAGCAGAGCAGAAAGCAGTAAGTACAGCCAGAGAGGGGAGGGAACAGAGGGAGTCAGGCCTGACGTACCACTGGGAAGACCTCAGCTTCTCCTCTGAACGGGAGGGAAGCTTTAGACACCTCCGAGCAAAGGACTGACGTGATCCCAAGGGCAGAAGAACAATCAGGAGACTTGTGTTAAGATAAGAGACCTGGTTGGTAGTAGAGGAGATGGGTGGCATGGTGGTATTCTCGGTATGTTTTGAATGTAAAGACAACAGGATTGAGTCCAGATAGGATATGAAGCACGAGAGAAAGAGAGGAGTCAAAGATGACTGCAAGGTATTTGGCTTGAACAACTAGAAGAAACAAGTTTCCATTTATTATGGGAGAAGGGTGTAGAGGGAGGTTGGGAGTTGGGTTGGAGCATATCTTGTTGGAGTTGCAATTAGAGACATCAAGGAGGCAGTTGGAACTGCGAGTCTGGAGGCCAAGGGAGCCATCAGTGCATGGACGGCAATGTGATGCTATGGAGCTAAGTAAGATCATTTGACAGGAAGTGAAGATAGAAAAAAGCAAGCACTGAGCTCTGGGCACTCCAGCACTGAGGTCAGGGAGATAAGGAAGCACTGGGAAAGGAGTCTGAGAAGGGTAGTCCCTGAGGTGGTGTCCAAGTGAAGACAGTGTCTCGAGGAGGACATGATCAGGGACATCACGTCCACTACTAGATCGCAGGAATCAAGATTGAGACTTGGATTTAATATGACGAAGGTCACTGCTAACATTGGTAAGAGCATTGTCAGTGGGTGTTCCCAAAGCCTGACTGAGTTGAGACCACAAATGTAGATAGCTCTTTGCCATGAAAGGGAGCAAGGAAATAGGCAGTAGCTGGATGAGAATGTGGGTCAAGAGAGAATGTTGTGTCGTTGTTGTTGTTGTTTTAAGATGGAAGAAATTGAAGCACATTTATATGCCAGTGGGGATAATCAAGTAACAAGGAAATTTTGAGGAGGGTAGAGGGATTTGCTGGAGCATGTCTTTGAGTAGGTGAGATGAGAGGGGATTGAATGCATGAGTGGAGCGATTGTCCTCAACCAGGAGCCCAGACAGTTCATCTGACGTAACAGGAGAGAAGGCAGAGGGTGTAGGCGTGGATGGTGGTTCGTGGTGGATGTGGTGAGAGGTGGGAGGGCAGGGGGTTCTCTTCTGATTGTTTTTCTTATCTCGCTGACACAGGAGACAAGGTCCTCAGATGAGACTGAGGAGTGGGAAAGGAGGTGGAGGTTTGACGTGACTGAAGGTGTGAGCTGAACCTCTAAGAGAACAGGAGGATGAGCCAACTCAGGAAAGGCAGTATGATTGTCCGGTAACCCCAAGGCCCACTTGAGATGCATGATCAGGAATTGAGGCTAGAGTTTCTACGTCAGCATTGTTGACATTTTAGGCTTGCTAAGTTGGCTGTGGGAAGCAGTCTTGGATATTATTGGATACTTAGCATACTTGGCTTCTACCCATTGGATGCCAGCACACCTCTCTCCAGTTGTGACAATCAGTATGTCTCCAGACATTGCCAAATGACCCCAGGGTGGGAGTGGGGTGGGGGAAGTAAAATTGGCTCCGATGAAGAACCACAGACAGAGACTGAGAACAGTGAGGGTGTTAATCAGCATAAAGGCTGACTTGGAGTGGCTGAGAGTTGAATTAAATCAAGATTGTGTTTTTGCCAAGTAAGGAGAATAAATAAGTAAAAGGAGGGCAGAAAGTCAAGGGTCTCTGAAGGAGAGTGATGTTAATGACCGATCGTGGAATTTCATCTGGGTAAAGAGGGGAGAGAGAACAGAGAGGACCATTGGGCTACTACTAACAGTGTCTTTACCACCTTTTAGATGCTCATTAAGAGTCTCCTCACTATTCTTGGGGCACCTGGGTGAATCAGTCGGTTAGGTGACTGTCTCTTGATTTAGGCTCAGGTCATGATATCGCGGTTTATAGGGTTGAGCCCCATGTCGGGCTCTTCGCTGACAGCATGGAGCCTGCTTGGAATTCTCTCTCCCTCTCTCTCTCTCACTGCCCCGCCCTCTCTCTCTCTTTCTCTCTCAAAAAAGTCTCCTCAGTGTTCTTTTAGCTTCTACCCACAACCTGGTCCTAGAGCCAATGGCTTGTGGTTTAAGGGTGTTGTTTTTACAAAAGCTCCATACCTCCAATTCTGTTCTGGTTATCTGATAAAAAACCACCCCTCCCCCCAACGTAGTGACTTAAAACAACAACAACCACTTTATTATTAGTACCTTTCATCGTTCTTGGGGTTGACTGAACTCAGCCAGGTGGTTCTCACTTAGGGTCTCTCATACGGTTGCAATTACATGGTGGCTGTGGCTGGAGCCATCTTGAACTCTTCCCTTACTCATATGTCTGGCCTTTGATGTCAGTTGTTGTCTGGGACCTCAGATGGGGCTTTTGGACAGAACACCTACTTGTGGCCGCCCCATGCGACTTGGGCTTTCTCACAGCATGGTGGCTGGGTCCTAGGAGCAAGTGTCCAAGCGAATGAACCAGCCCGGAACTCTATTGCCTTTTATGATCCAGCTTCAGAAGACACAGAGTCTCTTCCACTGCATTCTCTTCAGTAGAGTTACTAAGATCTGATTGTTACCGGAACAACACATGTTTTCAAACAATTGCACCCAGCCTCTCACTTAGCTGAGAAACAAGCCATCAAAAGAGAAGGCCCTCCAATTCCTCTATCTGTACCCTCCCCTCCTGCCTCAGTCAGTGAGGGGGTGCCTGAGTCCTGCCCCACAGCTACACCTCCATCAGTCCTCTAACTCCATACTCTTTCCTTCTCATACAGTCCTGATCTATCAGCCATTCTTTACCCTCTCTATCCCCTGAAAGACCAAGGCGCCATGACATTAATGCTTAGGAGCTAAGACTCAGGTTTCTGGAGTTCAGAATACTTGGGTCCAGAGCCTGGTCCTGTCACCTACTTGGCTCTGGATACCAGGCAGTTACTTAACCTACCTAGGCTTCATTTTCCCATTTGTGAAATGTGGATGATGGTAATCCCAGCTTCATAGCGTTGTGGAGGTTTAAATCAGATTATCCATGAGCAGAGTACCTGGACTTAAGGGGAATACCTATTCCCTATCCCTGCTGTTTCTTTTGGAGGGTAACATTCCTGACCTTTCTGTGCCTCTCACTCACTTTTCCTGGCAGGATGGAGTGTTTGGTAAATTGGGGAGCATGAACAGAATACATGTAGCCCAGACCCTTCCTCCCTCTTTCCCTCTGGAGTGAGAGAGTACAAGCCTTGTTTTGCTTTTATATGTCTAATTTTTACGGGGCAAGGCCTCAACACGGTTGGGGTGTGTAGGAGAGAGTGTCTGCTGCCTCCAAGATTGCATGCATGGGTCTGTCTAATTGTGAGCTCAGTATTTCTGCCTACAGATAAAATGCATATTCTCCAATGTCAGACTTATCAGGAATACATAGGATATTTTGCCCTTCCATCTGCCTTGCTCTTGTAAAATGTGAATTTTATTTCTCAGAATTTGGTTGGGAAACCCCAATCTCTCATACATACGGAAATGCTCCATATTATTATCCTCTGAGTTTTTCTTTTTAATCTATAGACATGTCCAATGTCCCTATCTTAAAAATTAAAACCTATCTATATTCTCATGCATAGTGACATCCAACTTCTCTAAGAGCAGTCCATGTTCTTGTTTTTATGCTTAAAAAAATTCCAGTATAATTAACGTACAGTGTCATATGAGTTTCAGGTGTATAAGGTAGTGATTGAACAATTCTAGACATTACTCAGTGTTCATCACCATAAGTGTACTAGAGAAGTCCACATCCTTGAAGAGCTTGAAGAAACACACTGTGCACTCTGAGTACAGTAGCCTTCTTCTCTGTTTTGTTCACAGTCTACATATTCCCAGTACCTAGAACAGTGTCCAACTCCTAGAAGATGCCCAATAAACCTTCGTTGAATGAACAAACACTCCCCGATTTCATTTCCTCACGTTGTTTCCTTCTTAACTACTGTAATCGCAACAGCTCCAATGAAACCACTCTTCACCCATATTTCCAAACCAGAAGCACTTTTCTGATAAAATGTTACTTAAGCTTCCTTTGACATTTGATACTGTTGACCATTTCTACCTTGGCGTTTCTACTCCTGGGGCTCCTGTGACACCATCCTCTCCTGGTTTTTTTTCTTCCTACCTTGCTGATCGCACCTCTTCAGTCAAGCAACCCTTCTTCCTCCATCTGGTCTTTTCTTTTTTTTTTTTTTTTTTTTAATGTTTTTTTATTTTTGAAAGAGAGAGAGAGTGCGCACTCGTGCGCAGGAGGGGCAGAGAGAGAGAGGGAGACAGGATCCTAAGTGGGCTCTGTGCTGACAGCAGTGAGCCCAATGTGGGGCTTGAACTCACAAACTGTAAAATCATGACCTGAGCCGAAGTCAGACACTTAACTGAATGACCCAGGTGCCCCTCCTCCATCTCCATCTGGCCTTTAAGTATCCAGAAACTCTATCCTTGGACTTTTTTCTTCTCTATTTTCTACACATTTTCCCTGAGTGATACCCAAACCCTTAGCTTTAACTATCATGTGTATGTTTGATGACCCTAAAACCTGTATTCTTGGCTCAAATGTTTCGCCTGCCCATCTGCCCGTTGAACATCTCAAGTCGCTCAAACTAACAAGTGCAGGGGTCAGATCAGTGTCTTCCCCAGCCCATCGGCTCTTTGTGCTGAAGAATGGCAGCCCCATCCACCCATCCTTTAAGTCAGATCCTTTGTGTTATCTCAACTTTGCTCTCCTATATTCATCACTCATGGTCCTGCACAGTAGACGTCCATGGATCTCCTGATCCCATACACCTGGTGTCCTTGTCTTCAATACTACCCCATCAATCTACCCCTTACACCACTCTTGCTGGGATGTTTTCATAAAGCAATTATGACTCCGTCACCCTTTACAAATCCCTCAACCCCCTCAGTAACTACCATTACCCTTAGGATCTAACAAAGGATTTCATCATCTACAAACCTCTGTGCCTCATTTTTTGGCCAAGTCTG
Source organism: Leopardus geoffroyi (assembly GCF_018350155.1). Taxonomy (NCBI): domain Eukaryota; kingdom Metazoa; phylum Chordata; class Mammalia; order Carnivora; family Felidae; genus Leopardus; species Leopardus geoffroyi. The sequence goes on from NC_059338.1 coordinate 28,749,775, forward strand.
CCTGGAATACCCTGCTCCAATCCTACCTAATTTCTTACCAGTCTCTGTATAAATGGGACCATTTCGTGCACCTTTACCTTTGCACACGATGTTCTTTTAGCCTGGATGAGCCCCATGTCTGTGCCCTGGCAAATTCCCGCTCTTCTTCCCACTCACACCTAGTTCCAGATTCTGTGCTCTGCTCTGTGGTTTCAATATCACTTGGTGAGTACTTTCATCACACTAGGAATCCCAATGTGTGGTAAACACCTGCTTACTCATATGACTTCGTGACGGGAGGAGAGTGCTGACCTCGTCCTTGCTTCCTTTATATCATCAATGTCTGGCACACAGCAGATTCTTCAATGAATCATCATTTTTAATGGAGGCATAGTATTTTAGATTGTAAATAGATGAGTCATACTTCAGTGCACTTATCCCATATATGAGATGTGTTGTTTTACTTTTTTTTTTTTAATTACTAATGTTTATTTTTCAAAATGGAAAAGGCATTTGTCTCCTATTTTGTTTTTGGAGCAATGCAGGCTTATTGGAAAAGAAAATTCAACCAGTACAGGAAGGTGTAAAAACAAAAGGAAAAGTCATGCCTAATCTAACCATCCAAAGGTAGCCTTTGTTATCAAGCAGATGTACGTACTTCCAAGCTGTTTTCTATGCAGGCATATCCTAGACTTATCTCTACATTTAAAAAACAAAATTGAGATACATTGTCCATATTATTTTATAACAAATTACTTAGCAGTAAAACATGAACAAGACGAACAAAATTCCATATTATTAAATATTCATATATCAGGCTTTCATGACTGCATAGTGCTTCATTGTATGTATATGACAATTTATTTTTTAAAAAAATTTTAATATTTATTTATCTTTGAGAGAGAGAGAGAGAGACAGAGTACAAGTGGGGGAGGGGTAGAGAGAGGGGGGTACACAGAATCCAAAGCAGGCTTCAGTCTCTGAGCTGTCAGCACAGAGCGCAATGCGGGGCTCGAACTCACGAACTGTGAGATCATGACCTGAGCTGGATTCGGACACTTAACCGACTGAGCCACCCAGGTGCCCCCACATATGACCATTTATTTAACAAATTCCCTGTCTATGGGCATTTTGGTTGTTATCACGATACCATGAACCTCTTTACAGATACATCTTTGTATACTTATCTGATTATTTGTTTAAAATATATTCTTTGGGTTGCCTGGGTGGCTTAGTTGGTTTAGCATCCGATTTTGGCTCCAGTCATGATCTTGCAGTTCGTGAGTTCAAGCCCTGCATCGTGCTTTCTACTGTCAGCACAGAGCCCACTATGCGTCTTCTGTCCACCGCCTCTCCTCTGCCCGCCTCTCTCTTTGCCCCTCTTGTGTGTGTACTCTCTCAAAAATAAACATTAAAAAAATAATAAAATATATTCCTTGAAGTTGAATAGTTGGGATGAGTCTTGTATATTTTTAATGCTTTGGCCCAATTGTTCTTTGGGAGGATTGGACAATGTTGTACTTCAACAGCAATGTACGATACTGCCAATCTCCCCATATCTTGGCCAATATTGTGCATTACGGTAAGTTTCCTCTTTGCTAACTTGGGATGGAGGGAGCAATGTTTTTTTCTCTTTGAGAGAATATTAATCAGGCTGAAGCCAGGAACTCCCCAGATAATCGCATTGTAGGTGCTTAATAAGTATTTTAGGAATAAAAGAATAGGTGAGTGAATGGGGTGCCTGGGTGGCTCAGTTGGTTGAGCGGCCGACTTTGGCTCAGGTCATGATCTCACAGCTTGTGAGCTTGAGCCCCGCGTTGGGCTCTGTGCTGATGGCTCAGAGCCTGGAACCTGCTTCGGATTCTGTGTCTCCTTCTCTCTCTGCCCCTAACCCACTTGCATTCTGTCTCTGTCTCTCTTTCAAAAAAAATAAACATTAAAAAAAATTTAAAAAGGAATAGGTGAGTGAAGATAGACGCATGGAGATAACCCCATACAGGATAAGCTGTGGACTTGGGTCTGACACACTGGGTTCAAATCTTGGTTCCATTACCTAATGTTTGTACAATCAGAGACTAGTCACTTAGCTTTATTAAATCTTGGTTTACTCAATTGTGAATTGGAAATCATAATTCCTAAGTCATATGACTATTGTGAGGTTAATGAGATATTGTGCTTTAAACAAAGGGCAGCACCTGGCTGGCTCAAGTCAGAAGAGGATGTGACTCTTGATCTTGGGGTCATGAGTTCGAGCTCCATGTTGGGTGTAGAGATTACTAAAACAAAATAAACAAACAAAAACAGTGTTAAAATCATTTTAACAGGGATACTTATATACAGTTAAATATGCAAATAGTGCAATAAGTAATATAAAAAGTCTCCTTAGGGCACCTGGGTGCCTCAGTCGGTTAAGTGTTTGACTCTTGGTTTCAGTCCAGGTAATGATATCATAGTTCATGAGTTCCAGCCCAGAGGATTGGATTCTCTCTCTCCCTCTCTCTCTATCCCTCCCACGCAGGCTCTCTCCCTCATCCTCTTTCTTCCACACACGCGTGCGTGCACACACAAGCACACACACACCCAAACGCATGATAAATTATACACATTATTATCTGCTTTTATCTGCTTTTTCCACTTAATCTGTTTTGGAAATTGGTCCACATAAATGTCTGTATTCTTTTTAATTCAGTTTGATCTATCTAACCGGTACACTCCTACCAGACATGTCGATATGCTTAAGAGCTTAAGCTCTGGAATCCAATTGTTGAGTTTGAGTACTGCTTTCAAAATGGCCGAGAAACCTTGAGTAATTGGCCTTAGTTCTCTGCACCTTAGTTTTCTCATCAATAAAGTGGGGATGATATAGACCCACCCCAAAATGTGGTTGTGAAGATTTAGAGAGTTTGCACATGTAAAACGCTGAGAACATCTGACATGTGATAGCCGCTCAATAAAATGACTTATTTTTTTGTTTCCAGTATTTTATTACTTTCCCCCCAATTCTGCAGCGATTATCCTTGTATCAACATGGGAGTTTACCTGGAGGATGAGTCACTAGAAATAAAGATGTTCATGGGGGGCGCCTGGGTAGCTCAGTTGGTTAAGCGTCCGACCCTTAATTTCAGCTCAGGTCCCGATCTCATGGTTCGTGAGTTCGAACCCCACATCGGGCTCCATGCTGATAGTGCAGAGCCTGTTTGAGATTTTCTTTCTCCCTCTCTCTCTGCCCCTCTCCCACTTGCACTCTCTCTTTCTCAAACATAAATAAGTAAACATTTAAAAAACAACAACAACAAAGATGCTCATGAGTCCGTTTTTGAGGATTCACTGGTAGGCAAAACTACATGCATGTGTGCATTTTGGGGTGGGGTCGGGAAAAGGATTTTTCTTCTTAACACTATCAAAGAAGTCTAAAACCCCCCTCAAAGAACCAATACGCACAGCATATGACACAGGGCCACCTCGATATGGATAAAGAATGAGTGGAGGTTGTGTTCCCATCCAGGATTTAGAAAGCTGAAAAGGGCATTGCTCCCACCCTAAAGACAAACAGATCAACTACAAAATTAGAACTTTTCTTGAACGTACCAGACAGAGAGCTAGGGGCACAGGGCAACCAAGTAAATAGAACCCAAGGAGGGACGGGCCCATCCAAGGAGAGATGGGATGTGAGAACAAACTAGTTTGAGGCACAGCGAGTGGGAACACACACCAGTCCACGCTGGTGGGGAAGAACATTGCTGATATTTTTAACAAATTGTTGAAGGCTGAGGGCTGAGTGAGGGACATGATAGAATCCCTGGGAGCTGCACATCCACAAGTGTTAGCTCTCTCTGTGGGCTCTTCACAGACCTCCCCAGGGGCTCAGGGAAGAGAGTGGGGGCAGGCAAGAGACTGGAGAGAGCCTCCCTCAGTGGTGGGAAGGAGGCCTGCCACTAAGGGAAGGCAGGAAGCCCCACCCAGACCCTTCCCCAAGAAGAAGCAGAAAAAGGAGAAGAGGAGATGGGGGAGGGAGGAAGGGAAATAAGAAGAGGAAGTGGAAAAGAACCTTCGGCTATTGAGGAAGCGGCAGCAATTCTGTTGTCCCCAGGGCACAGGAAGGGAAGGGTAAAAGAAACAACTATTCATCTTGTGAAAAGGCGTGAAATTGTCGGGGACCAGAATCCTGTTAAAGGAGCCATTCTGGGGGAGGGAATTTTGCCCCCTGCCCCAAGGGGACATTTGGCTATCTAGAGACAGTTTGGGTTGTCACAACTTGGGGAGAAGGGATGGGTATTTGGTAGGAAGAGGTCAGAGACACTGCTGAACTTCCTACAATGCCCAGGACAGTCCCCCAAAACAAAGAGTTATCTAGCTCACAATGTAGACAGTGTCAAGGTTAAGAAGCCCTGTATTACAGTCTCCCACCGCAGAAGGAGAGGCAGAAAATTCCTCCCCATACAAGATCTGCCACAGACACAAGGCAGAGTTTGACTGCCACAGGAAGGAGAGACAGGATGGTTGAAAAATTCCCACTTATGAGACCCAGACACACACAGCCTGCCTAACATGGAGACTAGGCTAGGACAACAAAACCCTCTGCCCCCTCCCGTCTCCATGCCACCAGGCTAACAGATCTGCAGTAACAAACAATAGCAGTCTACTATTGGGGATGGTAGGAGAGTACGGAGAGAGAGCCCTCCTGGGCACAGGTGCATAGGGAAGGCTGAAAGTTGAGGGTTGGGCAGAAATATTGAGAAAACCCAGCACCCAGAACAAGGTAATGCTGGAGGAACATGAAGCCAGTGGTACATGGAAGATAACCAACCGGAGCAACAGCAGAGCTCAAGCTAAACTAAGCCCCTGACCAGATTGACTCAATGCCTCCATGTAGACAGACACACACACGCCAGTCGCCTAGCAGAGGAGGCATACCCACTCCCAGCGATATGGGGAGACTATCTCAGTCTCTCCTGTTCTACACAGATGCCCAGCATTTAAGAAAAAATTACGAAACCTACAAAAGTATCAAAGAAAAAAATCCCACTCTCGAGAAACAATGTAACCAATAGAACCAGATTCACAGATAACCCAAATGTTAAATTAAAGGCTCTAGTAGAGAAGGTGGGCGACTTGCAGGAAGAGATAGGGAATTTCATCAGAGAGAGGAAAGTTGTAAGAGTCAAAGAGGAATGGTAGAAATTAAGAAATGGACACAGTGCGGCGCCTGGGTGGCTCAGTCGGTTGGGCGTCAGACTCTTGATTTCAGTGCAAGTCATGATCTCACAGTTTGTGAGACTAAGCTTGGGATTCTCTCTCTCCCTCTCTCTGCCCCTCCCTCGCTCATACTCTCTCTCTCTCTCTCAAAATAAATAAATAAGCTTAAAAAAAAAAAAAAGAAAGTGTCTCCTAATTCACACCTAGACCAACGGTTTATGGCAAGCTTGAGTTTCCTTACATCCTCACCAGCTCTAGACATCAGGAACGTTCTTATTATTCTTTGCCAGTTTGACATATGAAAGGGAGTATCTTCCATGTTCTTAAGCTGCTCTCATATCAAACAATGATAGAGAAGAGTATAAATGCTTCTGTCTCCATAGATTCCAGTTTCCCGAACCCCACTATTGGCCTTGCCTGGAGCATTTCATCTTGGCTAGAAATCAGCCAGGGAACCACGCTTGTGTTACAAAGACTAAATCCCAGTATGCCTTGCAAACCCCTAGCGTAAGGGAGGGATGGACCGAAGGATGCCGGGACTTTCCCCCCAGTGTCGTAGCGTGGGTCACCGAGGCTGGTGCAGGTGTGGAGGTGGGCAGGTGAGGCTGAGTCATGCAGGACACTGGGCATGGTTTCCTGGATGGGCTCCAGAGTTGACACAAAGCTTCCAGTAACGGGCAGCCGAGCTGGGCTAATTGCTGTTGCCTGAGCCCAGCCCTGCACGGAGCAGGAGGAGGGTGAGGAGGAGCAGGAGGAGGAGGGCCTAAGAATGAGGATTGCAACACTCCCAAGAGGGGGCCCCATGAGGATCTCAAAAACTGAAAACTTGGGGCGCCTGGCTGGCTCAGTTGGTTAAGCGTCTGATTCTTGATTTCAGCTCAGGTGGTAATCCCATGGATCGCGGGTTTGAGCCCCTGTCAGGCTCTGCGCTGGGGGCGTGGAGCCTGCTTCGGATTTTCTCTCCCTCTATCTCTGCTCCTCCCGTGCTCACACACACACTCTCTGTCTCTAAATAAATAAAATAAACGTTAAAAAAATGTTTTGGAAAACCTGAAAACTCACTCTCCATCCTTCCCACGGGATCAAGCAGTTCCTGAAAAGCAACCCTAACTGAATCCACACCCCACCCCACCCCCACGCCGTGTTTGTGTGTCAGTAGAGCACTTCTGGAAGTGTGCATCTGATGGTAGGATTTCAGGCTCGGGTGAGCAGTGAGACATTTGCATCGCTCAGCACCTCTCAAAGCAGAGTCACTTGTGGGATTGAGAGAAGAGGGTCAGGAAGTCAGGGTTCAAATCCTGATACCCTAAACTTACTGGCTCTGAAAACTCGACTTCTTTCTCTAGAGCCTCAGTTTCTCATCTGTGAAACGAGGGGCTCGTCCTGCCTTGCAGACCTGTTGGGAGGCTTATGTACACGACTTTGGGATTTCTGAGGCTGCAGCCCAGGCTTTCTGTTCCCTGGGTGACCTCTTCCCAGCTGGGTGTCTCAGCATGCAGCCAGGCACACAGCACTCAGTGAGCACTCACCGGGAGAATGAATGAATGTGGTATGCTAAGCACGAACGTGACCCGTGACCCACTGCTTGGCGCCTGGTAGGTAACTCATAAGGGGTCAGCTGTCGACCTTGATCTCAGGTTCTGCACCAGCAGGCTGTGTGGCTTTGAGCAAGCCACCTTCCTTCTTTGAGCCTCAGTCTCCTCACCTATAAGATGGGGCTTTGTCCATCTGGATGTTATGCTCTATTCTACAAATCACTGGTATATGGTTATGATGTGGGGACTGATATAGGGCATGTTCTTCCTGAAAAGAGATGGAAGGAAAAGAAAAAAGAAGCTTTGCCAGGTCTCCTTCTCTCTCAGCAGGGAGAAGGATACCTGGATGGGTCAAGGCTGCTGGGCAGTCCTGGCATTTGGGGACACTCTGGATGAAGCAGCCATGCCCAGCCCAGAGGGTCAGGCGCTGATATTCCAGCGTGCACAAGTGCCCATTATATGCCATGCACTGGACTGGACTGAAAATGTTCTTGGAGGTGAGAAAATGGGATACCTCCTAGCAAGTCTCGGAGGGCTCTTGTCCCCACCCCAGGCTCTCATAGTAGGAGCTGGTTGGCTTTCCAAACTTGTGAGGATGACCACTCTCCCCGTCCACACCCACTGCCATCATCCATTTACTTACCGGCATCTGCAAGAAGCCATCATTTTGCCAGGTAGAGGGGGTACAGAATGAGCTCCTAGAATGAGCTCCTAGTCTGGGACCAATAAGGGGGGGGGCAGGCATAGATATTTTCTTTCTTCCTTTTTTTTTTTTCTTTTGAGAGAGAGAGGGCTCTAGTGAGCTAGAGGCACAGAGAGAGAGAGAGAGAGAGAGAGAGAGAGAGAAGCGGGGCTTACCTGAAGCAGGGCTCCAAAGCGAGGCTTGAACTCCTGAACCATGAGATCATGACCTGAGCCAAAGTCAGATGCTTAACCGACTGAGCCACCCAGGCACCCTAGATATTTTCAACCAGGAGTGATAAACTTCTTGCCTCTGGGTCCACATGGGTACTTTGCGGTGGCAGTAGTGGTGAACTTGAGAACATATAGGGGAAGGCATGATTTGCTTCTGCAGACTATGGTTCAGTGGGGGTAGCTGTCTTAGCTCTGCCAGATGCTTTGATCTTTTTTTTTTTTTTTAACGTTTATTTATTTTTGAGACAGAGAGAGACAGAGCATGAACGGGGGAGGGTCAGAGAGAGGGAGACACAGAATCTGAAATAGGCTCCAGGCTCTGAGCTGTCAGCACAGAGCCTGACACAGGGCTCGAACTCACGGACCGCGAGATCGTGACCTGAGCCGAAGTCGGCCGCTTAACCAACTGAGCCACCCAGGCGCCCCCAGATGCTCTGATCTCTTAAGAGAAGCCAGAAATCCGAGTTATTCTGTGAGAATTTTCCTGATGGCAAAAACTTGGCCACTTATTCATGTGTTTCTGATTGCTGCACGGCTGGTAATTCAGTGGAGCGCTGAAAGACCAGTGGGGCACAGAGGCACGGGAAGGGGACCTGTGCGGTGGTTCAGAGGGCCTCGCTGGGAAGGGCCCCACACCTGCTTCCACGCCCTACTCTGGCTGTTTCGGGATTGGTACTAATTTTTAACAAGGGTCTAAGTTTTCATTTTGCGCTGGGCCCTGCAAATTTTGCCACTGGTCCTGACTGGTGGGAAGATCGGAGCCCACCTGGTGGGGAGAGAAGGCAGAAAGGAGGGCAGGAAATGCTCCCCCCAAAGGGGTTCAGTTGTCCGTGAGGGAAGAGATGAGCAGTGTAAACACAGGCCTCGGCAGGGCGAGCCTGGGGGTTTGGAGAACGTGTGTGGGGCGTGGGGTGTGAGTGTTCAGCGTATGCCAGCTTGGGCGAGTGTGTATGTGTGTGCGTGCCCGTGTTCCGTGTATGTGACAGTGTGTGCATAGGGGGAGGTGGTGGCCAGGGCAGGGAGAGGCAGGGAGAGTCACCAGGCAGTTTAACAAATATTTATCGAGCACCTTCTGTGTGCCAGGCGCTGTGCACGGTGCTGAGATGAGTAAGCCCGGTCCCTGCCCACAGGCCCTCACAACCCAGTAGGGGAGAGAGACTTAGAAACCGGTAACTGGAAGGAAAAGAGCAGACTGAAATAAACCCTTCACGCAAATACAACCACTTTATCGGCTTCACCCAGGAGGGCAGGTGAAGTCAGACTTCCCCTGAACTGGGGGAGGGGGTGGCCATGGGGAGAATCCGGGAACTCTCCCAGGGAGGCTCAGGGCCAAGGCCCAGCACCTCCACCCCCGCCCCCAGCAGACACACCCAAACATGGGAGGGGTGACCTCCCTCCGACCTGCCCAGCAGCACACCCGATCCCACAGACACAGATAAGAGGTGACCAGCAGCCCGGGGCAGGACCTAAACAGCCCGGCCCCACCCCAGGAGACCCAAAGCCCTGGGCAGAGACAGGGCCCATCTCTGGGGGAGGGGGTAGTCCGGAGCTGGTGAGAGTTGGGAGCAAGGGTGGTTGACCCCTGACAGAGAGGACACCAAGGAGGGGGGAACGAGAGAGGCCAGGCTTGGGGCCTATGCCTGGGCTCTGCATGTCCTGAGGGGAAAGAAGGTGGAGAGCAATTTTGGGGCCAAGACCTCTTGAATAAGAAACATGTCCCTTGGGGCGCCTGGGTGGCTTTGTCAGTTAAGTGCCTGGCTTCCACTCAGGTCATGATCTCGCAGTTTGTGGGTTCGAATCCCAAGTGCTGACAGCTCAGAGCCTGGAACCTGCTTCGGATTCGGCGTCTCCCTCTCTTTGCCACTACCCCGCTTGAGTAAATACATACACATTAAAAAAAGAAAAAGAAGAAGAAGAAGAAAGAAACCTGTGCCTCGTGTGGAGCAGAGGAACTCTCCCTGCCTCTCCTGGGTTCCCCGGGAGTACTGCCTGGAGGCAGGGGCCCTGAGTTCTGGTCTCTGCTCACCAGGTGGGGGTGACCTTGGACCAGCTTCTAGCCTCATCAGGCACATGGGGACGCCCAATCTCCTCAAAGGGCTGTGGCTGCGGATCAAATGAGATAATGGGGTGAGGAAAGCACCTCATAAACCGAAAACAGCAGGACAAAGGTCGGAGTGTAGTGCTGGGCCCATAGCCGCCTCCCAGCCCTTTGGCAGAGGATGAAGGGGCTTGGCCTCATAGTCCCAGCTCCATCCCAGCTCCCCTCCCCCAAACAGACCCCCCCCCATAGTTCCAAGCTCCCCTCCCCAACTCAGACCCACCCACGGGTGAGCACCCACCATCAGTGTTTCCTTTTTTAGAGCTGAAGAACTGAGGATCGGGGTGGTGTGCTCTAGGTTCCTAAAGCTCATCTTCCACTCTGGGCTAGGTGACTTTAGGCAACCAGAGTCACCTCTCTTTAGGGCGTGAGGACCCCCAAGATAACACGGGTGGAGAAGTTAGCACGATGAGCATCGTCCTCTCCAAGAAATGAGATCATTATTAGGCGACGTTGCCAAAGGCTCCCCCGGCTGAGAAGTGGCCTTAGCCAGCACGGAAGCCAGGTCGGTTTGAGGCTAATCCTTCCCCTTACTCTCGACTCTTCGACTAACTTGCTGGTACAGCAAAAGGAAAATTTTTGTCCAAAATGGCTCCAGAAGAGTCTAGCTTCTTTAAGGACCCCACTACTTTCTCCAGCCAACTTCTCCGCTTTCCTTTCTACTATTCCTTGTTCCTCCAGAGCAAGCCCCACTCACACACACACATACACACGCACACACACGTCCGGTTCTCTAAGTTCCCTTCCTTACCCGCATCCTTCAGCTAGTAATCGGTTATTTCGAAGGCAACTAAACAGCATTTCAAACTTACGAAATGCCTTTTTGTTGTGCTCTGTGGAATTTGAAGCCTCAGACTTAAGGAAATTTCCACTGGAAGATAATCTTTATAAGGAACCATACATACACCTATCAGTAAAACGTCCTCTCTAAAACCTGCTGCAATATCACTGTGGAGACAGAGTAACACAGTTCTGGAATCTACTGAGGATTATGCCAGCAGAGCCCGAACCCTGACGATGCTCCCAAGGACAGGCTACTACTACGGCACCAAAGTACTGTCCTAGTGACCTTGGCCGAGACACTGGCCCTATTGGACCTCACCTTCTGCATCTGTAAAATGGGAATGACAAATCTCATTTGGGGCGGGGGGGGGGGGCACAAGATTAGGTCGATAAAGTGCTGTCTGGCTCAGTGCCTGGCATACACGAGGCTGGCAAATGTCTCTTCCTTCCCCCATTCTTCCTCATCAAGGATTCATTTTGTTTTCCCAGTTTGTGGCCAACTTGCCCAGAATGCTGAAGCATCTATCCCACAAGGCTGGATATGCAATTTTAGACTTCTTAGAGTGCACCGGGGGCCAAACCCCAGATTTATAGCAAGCAAGTGAGCCCAGGGGGCTGACATGGCCAAGGTCATTGGGGGAACGAGTCGCTGCAGCACGATTGGCCCAGTGTTCAGCAGGCTGAGCTCACGCCCTAGCTTGCAGAAATCCTGCGAAGCTTTCTCAGCCCTCAACAGCCTGGCCTGCTTCCCTTGCTTTCCTCCCAGCCCCCAGGCAGCTGGTCTGTAAACCCAACCCTCCAGATCTAGGAAATCCGTCCCTACCTTGCAAATCTGCTTCTGCCTTCACCTCTAGCCCTGTAGACCTCCTGTCCTGGCTCCTCTCCTTCAACCCCATGACCTTATCCAATCCAGAAGCCCAAATTTCAGTACACAGGTAGCTAAAACAAAGGTTAGAAAAAGCCCAGAAGACACTTTATTGGAGGTCTCTACCTCCATTCACAGGAAAAAGGAGCCAGGAGCCCGATCCTCAGGGGCCCGGCATCTCCCTGCCCCTCATCAGCCCGGCCAAGGGCCGAAACAGTCAGTCAGTCCGGCCACTAACACGTGGTGGGAGAGGAGCGGGGAGGGGTATGTCTTAGAAAAAATAGATCTCTATGTACATCTGACGTATTTATAGCACATAAATTAGGGAGTGCTCTGACCCCTGCCTGCAGAGTCCAAGCACGGAGGTGGAAGGCAGTCCAGAAAGCAGGTTCAGGAGGACCCCGTCCTGTCCCCTCTCACAGCACTCCTGATGCTTCCCTTGGCCTCCTCGGCTCAGTCCGGGCATCTGGAGGAGGAAGGTGCTGTCCTTAGCCGGTGTCTGGGTTGGGTCTGAGGAGGCACCAGGTAAAAGGAGCTACACTTGCGGACAAGTCAGCAAGACGAGTCACCTCAAACCCCAGGGCTTGTAATTCCAAGAAGAGGGCAGAGAGGAGAGGCCACAAGCCCCGGATCCGAGGACGGTGGCTGACAGGATACCAGAGCCTCACAGCTTCTCTCCGCAGCACAGCCGGAGCATTGCCCAGACGCTGGGACCTGCTGGTCTTCCCAGGAGGGGCCGCAGGCCTCAAGTCCTTGCGTTTGGTCCTGGGTCTCGTTCCGACCCTCAGTTCCGACTCCCGGCAACTTCTTCCTCCTTCCAGCCACTAGAGTTTTTGCCAAACTTGTAGACCAGCCGCCGGCCATCCACCCGCTCTAGGATTTCCCGTTTGTAGTAGTACCTGGGCGGGAAGAAGGGTGGTCAGAGGTACCCGGGTGGGGAGCCGTCTTGGACTGTGGATACCTTCCTCCACCTGGCCCAGCCATCCTCAGGTGACCTGTCCCCGTGGGCTCCAGCCCCAGCAACAGGAGTCTGATCCACTTCCTGTAGCTTTTCTTTTCTTCCCTCCTCCCAAGAAGGAGCTGTTCTGCTCTATCGTGGCACTCTGGCCTAGAATGGTGTCCGAAGCCCCTGGTCTTACCCTTGCTCGTTTAGATCTTATGGCTGGGTCCCAGGGCTGATCATGAAACCACATGATTTTAGGGCTGGAAGCGCCCTTAGTGACAATTCAGGGGGAAACCGAGGTCTAGACAGGCAACTTAAGGAGAGCCAGGTCTTGGTGTGGGCCTCAGCTCACGCTCTTTTCACCACGGAGAGCTTTTCTCAGGACAAGCTTGCAGGAAGTGCAAAGAAATGTTGTCACAGAGAGTTTCTGGTGTTTGCTGCACCAGCCTACTTTCTCCATGCCCTCCTTTAGTCCGTGACAGCGGCGGACACTGCTCTTATCCTCACTCTACAGGACGCAAACCTGCCAGACTATGGCAGTGGTCGGAGAGCGGGCCGTGGGAGCACAGGTTAGCTGTCCCCGGCAGCCTCAGCAGGTCCCCCAGGGTCTGGCTGGGTCACGAGGACCCCGGCCACCTGCTCACCTCATGGCTCTGCTCAGCTTCTCGTAAGTCATGCTGTTGTTCCTCTTCTTCTGGCCCCAAAGCTGGGCCACGGCCTCTGATCGCAGGAACTTGAAGACCCCCTCTTGCCGGTTCTCCCACTTCATGAGACCTTCATTGAGTTCCGGGTGGAGGAGGATGTCCCGGATAAACTCCCACAGGTGGGTGCCTCTGGGGGCTACAAGGCCAGACGCATCCGTCAGTCGGCAGTCCAGGGGGGGACCCCTCTCCTCCGAGGCTGGGGGGCCCTATCTGTCCCGGCACACAGCCTCCTGATGCCTGTGTAGTGTAAGGGCTGGTTCCCTCCCGCCTCCCCCCACCACCAGACGGGGACCACGTCTCACACAGCACAGATGTCTTACTCGCTCAAATATTGATCAAACATCTGGCTGGGATGGGAGAGTGACTGAGACGCACTACTGCCCTCGAGGAGCCCACGGTTCAGTGGGGGCTGCCGTTAAAAAGCAAACACGCCAACAGGTGGTGAGAACTTGGCGAGGACAAGACCGGGGAGCCGGCCCCAGCCTGGGGGACAAGGGGACAGCTTCCCGGGAAAAAATAGCTCCCTGAAGACAAGAAGCAAGCCAGGCCTAGCGCGTAGGGGGAGGGAGACTGCATGCACGAAAGCACAGAGGCAAGAAGGAGCTCGGGGCCATCACCCAGTGGTGCCTGAGGCCCACGTGTCCAGCCTGCAGACGGGGCACAGTCCTCTGCTTGAGCCTCCTGGGGCCCTTTGGGCCCTCCCAACACCCACCAGCTGCCTCCTCACACCACCAAGGGTGTCCCAGCGGGCAGGACAGAGCCAAGTGCAGAGAGAACTGGAGTGGGTGGGCAGGTAACCTGGGCTCTGGTCCTATGGGCCTTCCTCCAGGAGCCTCAGTTTCCCCCTCCTATCCAAGACCACCAACCTAGGCCCTGCCATTAGGTGCCACACAGCCCTGGGCCTGCGCACAGCCATGACGGCGGGAGGGAGGAGCAGCGGGGACGGCCAGCGATCACGGGAGAAAAAAGCACCAGCAGCGCCCCCCCACCCCGCCCCCCAGGCCTCAGTACAAAGGGGGTGACCCCAGAAGCTCACCGTGCTTGCTCCTCTTGCCCTCCAGACACTCCCGAGACTCTTTGCTCAGCTTTCGGGGCCGACCCCGTTTCCTCTTCCCATGCTTAGGATCCCCCTTCTTATAGTCAGGAAAGCCGTCTAAGAGAAGGGAGGTGGAAGGTCAGAGGGGAGGGAACTGGGGCTCTCAGGGGCAGCTCTTCTGCGGAGGAAAACCCTACAGGAGAGCAGGGAAGAGGGCAAGGACCGGCCCCGTGGGCACTGCCCATTGGGACACCCTCCCGGGGACCAGGAGGCTCCCTCCACTCACCCCTGGAGAAGAGTTTGCTGTCGGTGAGATCCAGATCCACATCACTTCCACCGGAGTCTGAGGAGTGGGGGCTCTGGGAAGTACCAGTCCCTAGGGGAGGCGGGGTCACAGTGAGTCCCCTTGCCAGCCCACGCCTGCCGGGGGATGGGCCACTGAGGGTCTCAGGACACGCTACCCAGCCAGCTATTTGCCCCAGAAAGCCTGGGCTCTAGTGGCGGGAACCAAGGGCTCAGGCAGGAGTGTTTGGGGGAAAGGGAGGCTGTGGCCCAGACGAGGGTGCTTACCTGCAGTGGAGACATCGGAGCTGCCGGGGGAGGGGGCCCCAGTGCCGTAGCTGCCGGGGAAGTAGGGGCTGGCCTGTCGGCCCTCCTCAAGCACCTCTTGGCTGAAGGGGCTTCCCTGGTCTGGGAAGAGGTCAGGGTTCAGACAGAGCTCGGAGGAACAGGCAGGGACACTGAGCTCCCCAGAGGTCTAATGACCTGCTGCTTTTCTAGCCAGGGGAGACAGAGGTCTGGTGACAGAGGGTCAGCTCCAGTGCTCTGGGGAGAGGCAGAGACGGGATGGGACAAGCTAGGGGAAGGAGTGAGAAAATGGCTTCTCACCGAAGGGGCCCAGCGTCTCCTGGAAGGCCATGCTGTCCTTCTCCAGCAACTCAATGATCCAGCTGAGTTCATCGGGAAAGCTGGAAGCTGATGAGGAAGGGAGGAGGGGTCAGAGCCCAGGCTGGCATCGCTAGGTCCCCTCGCCCCTCAGCGGTTCTTTATCTGTGCCCACTGGCCTGGGGCTCCGGGTCCTTCCCACAGCCATGCTGACCTCAGCCTAGGGTGTGGGCCAGTCCCTAGAGCAGCCTCCCAACCGAGAGGGAGACAAGGGCAGGAGGAGGCCTGGACTCACTGAGGTCCCACAGCTGGGAGTAGAGTTGGTCCCCCAGAGGCCCAAAGACCAGACGCAGCTCCTCGGGGGCACAGTTGCAGAGCGTGGCCCCGTCCATGTCGCACCGTGAGAAGTCAATGGAACTGGCGTCGTATTTGTTCTTCTCCACTTGGTAGCTGATCCAGTCCAGAACCTGGGCCTTTGACCAGAACTGGGGCTGCTTCCCCGACCAGCTGGCCTTCTCTACAAGAGGCCGGGCACAGCGTCAGGTCAGCTCGAGCCACCCGGCCCCTCACAGCCCATTTCTGGTGCCCATCTGGGTTTCTGTGTGATAATCACCCCCCACTCCCCGACCTCTCAGAGGAGCCTCCCAGAAGGAGGGGCGGGAGATGGGGTTCGCAGCACCCTCGCCCAGCACCTCATTTAGCCGGGCACTGCCCCTCAACCCCAACACCTCGGCCTCTTACAAGCCACCCCATGCCCCTAGCGCTGGAATTTGCTGGGGGGGACCCTCCTCCCCGCCTGGAGTCTCCATTTATCTAACAGGTTCTTAGAGGGATGTCTCGGTCTCTCCCCATCCCACCTGCTGAGACCCACCTGGGCCCTCCAGTGGCATCTGGGGGTTGCTCAGGGTCAGCACCAGGTCCTCAGCCCCAAAGGTGGCCGCAGCGGGAACAGAAGCCAGGGCGGGTTCCTCCGGGCTGTACATAGTACTGAAGTAGTTGCTGAAGATGTTGCTAATCTCACAGGTTGCAGCCATGAGGCTACCTGGGGAGAGAGGCCGAGGCTGGTGAGGACCAGGGTCCTCCCTTTCCCCTCTAGCTCTTCTGTTCTAGCCAAGCCTGGGGCAGAAGGAGCCCCTAGGGGCGCGGAGGACGTGAGGGTCAGTATCTCTTTGGACACCATCTCTTCAAGAGGGCTTCACGATTTCAGACCACGGTGTGGGCACTGGGCCGCCTGCTGGGCACCACCCCCCCACCCCGCCCCACCCCGGCCCACCTGGGTCCCTGAGTGGGACTGGCAGAGTCAGGGCCACTCTGTCCCTCTCAGAGACGGTGCCTCGGCGACCTTCAGGACACCCCCACTGCCCTACACTCCTGCTCAGGAGCTGCAGTGGGTGGGTTTAGAACTAACCATCCACTTGACCTCTCAGGACCCAGGCTGGGGAATACGACAGGTGGGGGGTCCTACCTGAGTGGCGGGGTGTGGGTGTGGCAGGCAGGCAGGATTAAGGGACAGCGGGCCGGCGAGAAATCCAGGAGGCTAAAAGCTGCACCAGGTAGGTCTGGCCCGCACTCCCCCACCCGCCCTAAATAGAGGCGAGTGGGAGCTCCTCCCCGAGCCGGGCCCTTATAGTGCGCCTGGCGGTAACCTGAGCTGGTGGCTCATTGGACGGAGGGGATTTCCTGGCCTTTAGACTGGGCTTCTGGCCCCAGGTGATTTGCATATTTTGTGCCACTTGGCCCGGATCCTAGCAGGCGGTGCTGGGAAATCAGGCCCGGCTGGTTTAATGATTGTCAGAGTCTGTCATGTCGCACCCTCTGGGGTTGGGCACAGGGCACTGGCCTGGGCGGGTGGCAGGAGAGTTGCTGGGGTGGGCATCTGTACTTTTGGCCATCCTCTGGCGCAGGAAATTCCTCAGGGGGCCAGGCCAGGGATGGGCTATGAGGGGAAGGGGGAGGGGAACCTGGTAGAACTGGGTCGGAAGGCTGCTGGTCCCCCAAATGGGTGGAGAACTGTGGACAAGGGTGCCTAGCAGGGAGAGCAAATCGTGTGGTCTAGGGAATTTTCCTACAACGCACAGGATTAGGGCAGGAAGCCTCTCCAGGCCTAGGCAATATTCATGGGCTCATACCGGGTGGGGGCCGTGATGGCCAGCCTAGCCTCAGGGCCCCATTGTCCCCAAAGTTCCCATAGGATCCACCCTACGGGCATCTCCTTTGGTGGTAAAGTCTTGGCTTGCTTTGCCTACCTGGGCCCTATGCAATCATCAGGGTCGCTGCAGCCACTTCTGGAGAGGCCTGGCTGTCCCTAAGCCCCTGCCAGAGTCCCTGGAGCCTCGGGCTGCTGCAGGTGCTGGAATCCTCGTGGCCCTGTTTATTCTTCCGTCCAGTCTCCTGGGCTCCACACCCTCGGTCCAGTTGACTAGTACCTGTCTGCTACCCTCTAGTGGCCAGAAGGCTGGCTCCCTGGGTCACGGCATTCCATGAAGGGACCGCTCGGTATTTACCATTTGCGAGGCACTTGTAACATAGTCTCCACTTATTCCTCACAGAAACGCTGTAAGGAATGTATGATTGTTCCCATTTTGTGGATGAGCAAATCGTAGCTCAGAGGGGTTTCGTGACTGGCCCAGGCCACACAGAGCTGGTTAAGTGGTGGGGCTGAGTCAGTCACCCACCGGCTGGGGCTCTTTCCAGATACCGTGTGTATCCTGGCTTCAGGGTCCTCCTGCTCAGCTGCTCGGCCAGACCCTTGCCCTCCCTATGGGCACAGTGAGTCCTTCATGTCTGTGGTCCCGTCTGTGAATGCAAACCCCACTGGAGAGCCTGAGCACGGGCAGTATAGGATGGGCAGGAAGCAGGAGACTTGTGTTCAGGTGACTCCCCAGCTGTGCGACTCTGCTGGTCTCCCCACGTGTAAAGACAAGGCTTTTTGGACTTAATAATCCCTAAGATTTCTTCCAGCTCTAGTTTTTTATGCATCTAAAGCGTAGGGATAGAAGTATCTTTCCCCACTTCCTTTGTTAACGCCACAACCCTGGGTGGTTGGTGACCAAGCTCGGCCTCAGTGGGTGAAATGGTTACTCAAACAAATGGTGGCTCCACCTCCAGAGCTGCCCCTTCTTTGACTCTACAGCCAGAGGACTCAGAAGTCCATCTCCAGGAATCTTCTCCTCTTTGTCCGAAACTGCTGGGCACCTAGGAGAGGGGCTCAGGGTCCAGGGCCCCCTCCAGTAGGCCAGGGGTGGCAGGAAAGCCTGGGGCTCTGGTGGTAGGATTTTTCCCCAGCCCTTCAGGGGGCCTCCCCCAAGGAGCCGGAGGCGGGCACACCCTCCACCCAGTCACTCACCCTGGAATGTGGGAGAACCGGCTTCTAGCCCCAGGACTGCTCACATGCTCCCCTGCCCTGGAGGACACCTGGCTAAGGCTCCAGAGGGTGGGATGAGAAGGATGTGGAGAGAATAAGAAAGGATATCAGCTCCTTTGCCTTCCCAGGGCTTCACAAAAGAAATGGGGCTGAGATAAGGAATCTCTATAGGCTAGCACCTTATCTCCAAGTATGAATGCCTTCAATAGCCCAATAGCAGGTGATGTTATTGCGGATGGTAGGGGGAAAAGACTGCAGTTTGAGGTCAGTGCCTTGGAGGTGGAGTGGGAGAGGGTTCTAGGATAGTGGTCAGAGGAGCCCTGGAGTAGGAGGCAGAGGCCTTCCCTGCCAATGGCAAGAAGACCCCTCCCTGTGAGCTTGCAGGGACAATGGCACTGCCTCATCTCTCGGACACAGGATGGCCAGAGCATTGCCTCACAGCCCTATAAAAGGACAGGCACATCCCGCAGGACCGCTGAGTGGCAAAGGTGGTGAGCAGGGCAGGCGACACAAGTCAGGATCCCCATGCTGTGCAATGTGAGGGCTCACAAAGTTAGTGGGGTCAAAGAGCAGCCATCAGAGGAAGACCTTTCCAGCCTTCTGCTTCCACGGAGACTCTTCGCCATTACTATTACTAGAACTATCATGCCATATGTTCTTGTGCAAACAAGGAAAGACAGCCACTGGTCTCAGAGCTGGTAAAGCAGACTCCGAGCTGGGGGGTAAGTGGGGCATCTGGATGGCCCTAAAATCATCCTTGCCGATAGCATAGCACCAGGAACAGCCTCGAAAGAACCATGGAGACAGTCTGCCATCAAAGTGTCAGGGCCTACCAGAGTTCTGACAGTCCTGGGCCTCCAAATCCCTCTCCTCAGACCCAAAGTTCTCTCTTCTGCTGGTGAAGCTCTGGGTGTGCCAGGGGACAGAGGCCTCACTGGCCCGCCACCTGGTCACCACCATTCCCTTCCTCTGGTTAAGAGCAAGAACAAATCTATTTCAGTGGCTACGCTGTGTTTTCTTTCCCAACCCCTGTGCAGGGAAGGGAGGCCCGAATGGACAACCTCAAAGCCAAGGACACAGCCACAATGGTCAGGAGTGCCTTGTATTCCTGTGCCTGAAAGGCAGCTTCAACATATTTAAATATTTTTTCACGACTCTCCCCTCATCCCACACCCCAAATCCAAGCTGCTAACTGCTTAGATCCCCATGGTGAAACCAGGAAAGCAGAACTTAGTGCCAAAGTTCTGGGCAGACTCTATTTATTACCACATCATTAAGATACTTATCCAGGATCAAAAGCAGGGGAGTCCCGGTGAAGCCCCAGGGACTGTGAGAAGGCCGGAGAAAAATCACTAAAATGCACATTTTTTAAGCAATGGAATGGATGAACAGGAATGGCGCCACGGGTAGAGAATTTAGCTGCCTTAGAGAGAACTGGAATGAAGTTCATTTGCTACAGGTGTGCTTCAGCCATACCGCTGTGTATGTTTTCATCTCTGTGTGTGTGGGACCCCTACCTCCTGACCCTGGGGGTTCCCTATGGGCAGGAAAGTGCTGTCAGCTTCTGGGGGGGGGTCCCCAGTGACCTGCTCAGACTACTTGCCCACAGAGGGCGTGCATGGAAGCAGAAATTTCAATCACTCAGGTTGTAACTCTGACTCAAATACTTTTCACTTAAAAATATTTATTAAAATAAAGATTAAATCTGGAAAAAAAAAAAAGAATTCCCAGAATGCAGCCCTTTGCACAGTACTTCAAGAATCAGAAAAGGAAAGGAAAGAAAAGGAGAGGGAAGAGAAGGGAAGAGAAAGGACCAGAAAATCCTCTCTGCTCTTCCCAGAGAGTGGGGAGGGGGAGAAAATTGCCTGCCGTCACCACAGCCGGCAGCCTGCACTGGAGAGCTGTGGAAGGTTCTCTGGTCTCAGGACTTCCCGGTCCAGAGAAGTTCCCACCAAAGCAGAGGCCCAAGAGTCGCAGCCCCCAAGCCAGAGAACAGATTTTTCCGAGGGTGTGTAAACTTCAGGAATTTGACTGGAGAACTGGAATTTGGGAACAGTATTCTGAAAGCCTGCGAAGTCTGAAGAGGCAGAGGCCATGCCCACGAGCTTCTAACTGCGCTTGGGTGCCACGATCTGCTGGACGTAGTTGACAACGTTGCTGTGGAGTTGGGGGGCGGTGGCCTTGAAGGTCTCCTTGGCAAGGGTCTGGGCCACCTCGCTGCCACCCATCATCGCGTGGTACAGCGGAAGAGTGTACTTCTGTTTCCCCTGCAAGAAACACACGCACACGCGTGGCCTAAGCAGGCTGCTCCGTGCGTGCGTCTGCACGGCCCCCGGCCCCGCTCTAGCGGCACGCCTCATCAGGTGCCAAAAGGGATGTGGGTATCAGTATTGGAATGAGGAGTGTCCTGGCAGGTGTGCTCTTATTCTGGCATCTTCTTGGGGGCCAAAGATCCACGTGGGTAGATCTTAAGTCTTCACAGTCCATGACAGCACAGGGGCGTCTACACTCAACAGAGCAAATGAGGAGGGCAGGCACAATGGGGCTCCGAACCTAGGAGGCTGTAAGTGCTTAGACGCCAAGCTAAGAGCCGGTAGCAAAGGCTGCAGCACGTAAAACTGAGGGCCACGTGAGGCCCAACTGCGGTCAAGTGCAAGAAAACCCACAAGTCAAATCCACATCAACGTGAGATTGCCACATCACAAAGTTACTCAACTCCAGAGGCTCGGAGAAGCCCTCCGAGGGCTCAGAACACCTGCAGACAGGTACGGAGCTCCCGTCGCAAACAGATGTAGGCATCAGGGCGCCACCTCCTACCCAGCCCCACCTCGCCCGGCAGGGCAGGCTCCTGCTGCCGCCTGAGCCCTCCCAGGTCACGAGCTTCCCCCCAGGAAGCAGGAACCTATGAACTCACCCTTTGCTGTCTCTCTGGTCCTTGGGCCCCTCCCTGCAAGACCGGCCCTCCAGTCCCGCTTTACCTTTGTTCCCAGGTCGGGGGGTAGCTCTGACTGGCTTTTACCGGGGGATCTGGAAAAGTCTCCCCAACCCTGGAGGCTTCTTCCCCAGGCAACACCTCCACCAGCCACACTCAGGAAGGAGACTGTTGATCAGGGTCCTCCCGAGGTCCTTTCCCTCCCGCCCTCCCTCCCTCCTCTGCTCCAGAGAAGGGCAGAGAGTGAGGCTCTACCTGCAGGACTACTGCCAATAAGGCTGAGCGGCCCACCGCGTGCCTTGAGGGGGACAAGGAGGTGGGGCTCACCCACCTGGCTCTGCAGGAATTCCTTCACTTTCCAGAAATCCTCCTGGTGGTCATTCTTAATGACGATCTGGCCCCATCGGAGCCGGAGCTCCGCATTCTGGGAGTTGGAGATCTTTGGGTAAGTCTCTCCCAGTTTCTTCACATTCCCTGAAAAGAGGAAATGGGTTTTTAACGGCTGTTTCATCAGAGGCACGAGCCAGAGGCCAAACTCCAGTCTCAGCAGTCTGTCCATAGGCACTCCGGGGGCTCCGGGTATGACGTCAAGGAGGTTCCCACCCACCCATTTTATGCTCGTTCTGGTCATCTTCTGCTCTGAAAGGGTAATGTCCTATTTCCGAATTTACCTTAATTTCTAAGGCTCTTCCATCAAATTACACACTTTCTGCCGTCTTCCATTTGCCCTCCAGGAATAAAGCACAGGTATCCTCCTCAAATACCCTGTGTCCCATTTTTCCTCCCACCACCACCACCAGCTAAAAGTTAGTCCGGTGTTCACTTTTTCTCTTTACAACACCCCTGGGTGACTGCTATTTCTGGCTGAGCAGCAACTTAGCATTAGTGGTTGACAGGTTGGAAATCCCAGCCCCAGCGTTTATGGGCCATGTGACCTAATTGTGCTCAAGTTCATTCTCCATCACCTGGGGGTTACAATCACAGCAGCTAGGCACAGAGTAGTTAGGAGGACTCAGTGACCTCAGACTAGAGTTTAAAAGAATTACTTGCTGACCCAGAGGGCTCAGCGAATGCTAGGCTTTATTATTCTGTTCCCCAGGGCATTTGCATGTATGACTTACATCATCTGTTGATGTGTTTCTTGTGAAGTGCTTGCATCCACCTGCTAACACCTGGCAATGGCCTAGGGGTAGGCATTGCAAGGGCTTCCCTCCCAGTCTCCCTCTAGCTCCTGATATAAAGCTCTGTACACAAGGAACCTGGATTTACCCGCTTTCTTACCGGGAGGGAGAGGGGATTTCTGGAGGATCTTATCTAGGAAGTAAACCAGCTGGTAGGTCTTCCAGGTAGAAATGGCCACAGCTTCAATGGCCTTCATGTCCAGCTCCTTGGTCACCCACAGCTGGGCCAGCTCTTCAGCAGGCTTCATAAGCGAGTCCCCAGGGGAGAGGTCAGGGAGGTAGGGGGGCCAGCCAGGGGTGTTCAACCACAAATCAAACTCAAAACCTGTTTGGTAGAAGGAGAGAAGGTACTGTCGGAATGCTCTGGTAGCATCGAGGTCAATTTGCTCCAGCAACACCGAGACCTCAAGCTCCTGTCTGCCTCCATCCATCCCTAACGCTTAATATCACTACCCCACGCAACCACCTGCTTCAGTCAGGTCCACTTATATTGAGACCTAGACTGTTACAGTCAGACTAGACTGCCCCCCTTTCTACTGTGACAGTGGTTTTTGTCCCAAATAAACACTGCTGTCAGAACCAAGTGGATGAATGCTTTCCTAGTGTCAATTAAGTTCACGTTCTCCTTCAGATGACCTGAACAGCTTGGTGCAGAACATCCTGGGCTCTAAGACCGGGCTGCCTGGGCTCCTATCTCCACTCTGCTCTGCCATTAACTAGCTGGGAGGCCATGGGCATGTAACTTCACCTCTCTGTAAGGTGAGGTGTAAGGAGGCCCTTAGTTGGCAGTGGTGAGGATTAAATAAGCAAATACACATTACGAGTTTAGCATCCTGCCTGGTGCATAGTAAGCACTCAGTAATTATTAACTTTCGTTAGCCACAGAGTCTCATGACCTTGAAGTGTGGGCCTCCAAGCAGAGAATAGGTGCTCCAGGCCTGACCAGTCCCGGCGGTCAGCAGGGAGCTGACTTTGCCAGCCCGATGATGGACAGACTCAGGGTCGGCACAGCATGAAGTGGGTTGCCTCATCTGTGACAGGCCACCGTCTACTCTCTCTTAGGAAGCAGTGCCTCCCCAGCTGAAATCAGGGCTGCCGCTGGGATTTTCCTTCACTCGGAAAGCTGAACGAGGGGACTCCACACTCACAAGGCGGGGCTGCTGCCGGGACCAATGCCCTGGGTCACAGCCTGGGCTGTGGCAGCTCTCTGGGGCAGAGTTGGGGGTTTGGTTGAGTGTGTGCAGATGTGAGGAAAATGAGGACAGAGAAGAGAGACAGAAGAGACAAAGTGGAGAAAATGAGGCCAGGAGGAGCAGAGAGAGTCATTCTCGTGGGACAAGGCTGTTTGCCACTTGCTACGTGACTCCAGTTCAACGTTTTCCTGCCCCAGCTTAGTCTTCCCAGATGTGAATTAGCCGTAATTCTCTACTGTCTTCTAGAAGCCTGTAGGCCGGCTCCTCTGCTCACCTGGAATGGAATCCACTCTCTTCTTCTTCAGCTCAGGGAAGTATTCCAAGTAGAATTCTAGAAAGTCATCAGCTAAGATACTTTGGAATTTGAATTCATTAACATAGGCCTGCAGGGAGGGAGGTACTTTTCAGTCCTTCTGGATCCCCTGGGGAGCAGAGTCCCTCTGTTCCTTGGATTCTCCTCCAACCCCTTGTCCCTTCAGCCCCTGCCTCTACCCCCATCCTCTGGCCCAGCTGGTTTCTCTGCAGTTCTCCTTTCACCCCTCCTCTCTGAGTTGACTATACCTTGAGAAAATTGTCAAACTCATCCTGATCACCCACCAAGTGGGCCAGGTATGAGACAAAGCAGAAGCCTTTCTCATAGGGGGTCTCGTTGTAGGTATCATCTGGGTCCACACCTAGCAGAGAAAGCAGACACTTGTAACCTGTCGCCTTCATTGTTCTTCTCCAGCTCCAGATTCAGAGAATAGTTATGGAAGAGATCAGAATTCAGCTTCCCCAGGTTCAGCAAGGCCAGGAATGTTTCCAGATCCATCTTAGCCTCTCTCAAACCACTTCAAAGTTGATCTTAAAGGGTCACGAATTATGGACATAATAAGAGGACAAAGAAGCAACCTTGCAGGGGAATTGACAAATTTCCTTTTTCCTGGGATTGCTTTGCTCCATTGGGTTCCATTGAGTCTTAGGACTGAGCACAGGGCTCAGTGCCTTTTCTATTGGTCACCACCTACATGCACAACCTCCCCTCCCAGAACAACTGGTTGTTTCCATGAATGTTCTAGACCAAAATAAACTAATTACCAGTCTACAAGAAGTTCATTTTCATGGTCATTGGCATCAAGGAACGTGAGCTTAAATTGCACGAAAAAGTTTTAGATTAGTCACACAGGGGACTAAGGAAAAACGTTAGAAAAGAACACATGACCTTGGACAAGTCATTTGACTTGTTGGGTGCTCACTCATATCCTCCATAAAATAAGGCTAACACTTAATCTACAAAACCACAGGTCTGACTTGATAGAAAAAGAAGGGTATGGGCCTGCACAAATGGACGGCAATGGTATAGTCATTAAAAACTGCACAAAACTGGAAAGAACTCCCATCTGGCTGGAATGGCTTGGGTTGAGTCTGTCTAGAGGCCAGGGAACAGCTACAGAGAGCTCCGGAGGGCTCTTCCTGCCCAAGGAGAGTATTCAAGGTGTGCACTGATCAATATGAGGTTCAAAACAATTTGGGGCTCCAAGCCCAATTTAGGGGAGGGGAGAGTCAGACAGAGGAGCCTCCTGGACCTGGTTCAATCTTCACTCGGAGCTTGTTGAGTGGGTTTTCCTCGCCAGTGATGTCCATGTGCTGTCGAAGCAGAGCCCGCCCGGTTGCAGCTTCTAAGCAGGTGTAAGCAGAGCCTAGGACAAAAAGAAACCCTAGGTCTCTACAAAGTGTAACATCACGTCCAAGTATAGTATACTTTCTGGACAGAAGACGGTTGCTGCCCCCTTGTGGCCACAGAACAATGACAGATAACTGAGGCTTAGTATCTTTACCCTCCTGGGGATCCCAGGGCAAGAAGGGTCAACGACAGAGAACCTGACTCAGCTCCTAGCTCCCTGTTGCTCTGGCCTAAGAAAGCACTTGGTTAAGCTCAGGCTGTCAGTCTCACCCGCACACAACGATGAGGGAATCTCGTGCCTTTTCCTGTTACCCTTCCTTATCAATAGATTTTTATTTTTAGAGATATTAATTTGATTTTCTATAAAAACAGATTATAGAGGGGACGCTTGGATGGCTCAGTTGGTTAAGCGTCTGACTTCCTCAGGTCATGATCTCACGGTTCGTGGGTTCGAGTCCCGCATCAGGCTCTCTGCCGTCCGCATGGAGCCCACTTTCAATCCTCTGCCCCCTCTCTTTCTGCCCCTCCCCCGCTCACACTCAAAAATAAATAAAATTTTTTAAAAAGAGCAGATTATAGGGGGGTCTGAGTGGCTCAGTCGGTTAAGTGTCCAACTCTTGATACTGACTCAGGTCAGGATCTCATGGGTGTGAGATCGAGCCCTGTGTTGGGCTCTGCACTAAGCGTGGAACTTGCTTGGGATTCTCTCTCTTTCTCGCTCTCTCCCTCTCTGCCCCCCCCCCCCCCGCTCATTCTCTCTCTCTCCCTCTCTCTGAAATAAACTTAAAAAAAAAAATGTGAGCCACTAAAAAAAATAAAAATAGAAAGATTATATATTCATTTGACCGTTCCTGTCAGACAAGACAAACGGTCACCCATAATTTTTCTAAGGGTCTCTACATCTCCTCTGGTTCTAAAAAGGACTGAGGGAATGGTTGAGGGGAAGGGGACCAGGTTTTGAACCAACCACCTCTGCCACTCACAAGGTGTTCTGACTCTGGGCAAGGTATTTAATCTCTCTAAGCCTCAATTTCTTCATCTGTGTGGCTGGATGATATTTGGTAGCAGGATTCTTAGCGGCTGATTAAGATATTCACACATAGGCTTTTGCTCTACATACTCTGGATGAAAGTGTAGATCTGCACAAACTTTCTGGGAGGCAATGGACAATGTGTGCTAAACAGCCTTTAAAATGTTCAGACCCAGAAATTATGTCTCTAGGAATCTATCTTTGTTGAGACCATCTGAGACGTGTGAATATTTCGATATAAAAATATTTGTCAAAATATTCTTTCATGAGGAAAACTGAAAATATTGGAGACTGATTGAATAAATTAAGAAATGGCCATACCACGCAGCTATAGTAGAAAATTTAATGACTTGGGAAAATGTTTAACTTTATTAAGTTAAAAAAAAAAGGCAGTTTTAAGGTCCGATGATTCACACACACGCATAGAAAAATGTTTGAAAAGATATATTACATTATCTCTGAACAGTGAGATTATGGATAAATGCATTGTATGTGTTTTCCCATGTACATCAAAAGAGATTCTGATGACAGAAATAATAAAAATAATAAACATTATTTTTTTTATAGTATCTGATCTATAGCAGGTTTTCAATAATGAGACAATGTTGAGAAAAGATTTTAAAAGCCCACCTGGGCTCAGTTTGGGGTTCTGTCCTCAGCTGCTAAGTGGCTTGGGCACATTACTTATACTTTTTGAGTCACAGTGGACTCATATATAAAATGAAAATAATATCTCTTTTATCAGGCTATGGTAAAATTGTTAAGTAACGTATTTGTTTTAAAATTTTTTAATGTTTATTTATTTTTGAGAGAGAGAGACAGAGAGTGAGCAGGGGAGGGACAGAGAGAGAGGGAGACACAGAATCTGAAACAGGCTCCAGGCTCCGAGCTGTCAGCACAGAGCCCAACATAGGGCTCAAACCCACAAACTGCGAGATCATGACCTGAGCCAAAGTCAGACGCTTAGCCAACTGAGCCCCCCAGGTGCCCCTTAAATGATGTATTATTTTTAAAAAGATGCCTAGGAAAAAGCTGGTATGTAAGTGTTCAATAGAAGGTATCATTATAATGGTCTTATTTTCTATTTATTTTTAATATTTTACAGTAATCTCTACACCAAATGTGGGGCTCAAACACACAACCCCAAGATCAACAGTTGCATGCTCTACCGATTGAGGCAGCCAGGCGCCCCTGATTCATTCATAAAATTAACTAGCTATCTGGGTGAACAGCCCTGGGCAACTCTACCCAGCGGCTGCCCAGCTGTTGGGAGAACAGAGCATCAAGTGTGTCCTCAGCTTTGATGAGGGGGTCCTTTCGCTGTTAGGTCCCCTATCAGTCAACACGCAATTTGTGAGATTCCCTTCCCCTAAGCCTGCTGACTTAACGACATGGAATGAAGTAGAGATCACGCGCTTAGAAGGAACGTTTGTCTAGAGTTGGCCCTCCATGGTCTCTCACCGGAACTTTCTGCACTACTGCTCCTCCTCTCACGCCCGCTTGTGTCCCGAAACTTCAAAGGAGACCACATTGGCCTCACTGGCTAAGGAACTGGGGACAGGGCCCCTAGGAGAAGGAGGGGACCTGAGGGCTGGCTTACCAAAGAGGACAGTAGAGATCCTCCTCTGGGCATACATGGTGAAACCTTCATTGAGCCAGAATTCACCCCAGTTGGCATTGGTGACCAGGTTCCCAAACCAACTGTGGGAGATCTCATGGATGATGACATCAGCCAAGGAGCGGTCCCCTGCTAGCAGGCAGGGGGTGACAAAGGTCAGACAAGGGTTCTCCATTCCTCCAAATGGAAAGGATGGGGGCATGAAGAGCAGGTCATACCTGCCGAGAAAACGGGAGGTCACAGCCAGGCCTCGGCTCCCCAGGGCTGACCCTGCCTCGCCTCCCCAGCCCCGACCCTCAGTCCTGAGAGATGCAGCCACTGAACAGGCGGTGTTCAACACCGGGTGCCGTGCTGAGATGACGCCCAGGCTCCTCAGTCCCCCGGCCAGCTCGCTGGGACTTCCCTTTCCCCAGGTTTTGCTCTAGTGGAGGCGCCTCTCTGAGACTTGCTCTCCATTCTCCTTCGCACCAGGGGATGGGCATATGGTCAGCTCTATCAACAGTTAGCTCACTGGTGGCCCACTTGGGGTCACAAAGACCTAACAGAGCCTTTTATCTGAGGAGGCTGAAGTCTGGAGATGTCAAAGGGAAAAATGAGAGTATGTGGCTGCTTTTAGCAGCCAGGAAAGTAAGTCGACAAAGGTCCCCTGACAGTGTTTCCTGATCTCCACGCTTAGCGGCTGGAAGGCACATTTTGGTCCCTTCAATAACCCTTTCTGTCAGGGTCCCCTCCTCAGCAATAATGAACAAGGCCTGGCTTATCCCTTCCTCATTCTTTCCCTCCTTTCCTTTACTTCTGGATTGGGGAACTCTGCTCTAGGAACCAGAGGGAGAAGAGGCAGCACCAGCAGTAAGAGAGGGGGAAACCAGGGACTCAAGTTTAACAAGACATCAGAGCCAATGTGATACCACACCTTCCCCAAACGTAGGGTCCAAAAAGTTTCTCTCCTGTTGCCAGAAAATCTTCTACCACGCCGTTGTACTCCTCCTTGGCAGCCTTGATCAGGCAGGGCTCAGCCCACACCCGGCTCCTAAAGACAAAAGCACAGAAAAAGAAGAATGGTGTTTGGAGACCTATTGTGGAGACCCGATCCCGAAAGCACCTGTAGAAAACTGGCAGTCTTCTACTGGAGCCAAAGGAACGTGACAATGTGGCCGCAGAGACAGGAGATGCAAGGTCAAATCACCCGCATGGGTCCAAGGGACGGATAAATGAGATCGCGACAGAGCACTGTGGAGGCAGCAGCCTCCCGTGTGCAACAGGCTCAAACTCACACTGCTACAATTTTACGTGTCCAACACTGAATGTGACCTTGCAAAAGTCACTGACTTCTCTGAGCCTGTTTCCTCATCTGGAAAACGAGTGGTAAAAATGAAATAAAGACAGCATATAAAAACCCCTTATACAATGCCTTATGTACTAAACGTTGGTTTCCTTTCCCCCACTTTCTGGAGACCCAGAGCGGAGCTTGAACTCATGAACCATGAGATTGTGACCTGAGCCCAAGTTGGACCCTTAACTGACCGAGCCACCCATGAGGCGCCCCCATGAGAGCATTTTACACCAGTAGGTGGTATTATCGGATTGAGTCTTGACGAATCGCTCTAGCTGCAGTACCCAGAAAATACCTTAAATTACAACAGTGAGTATCCCTAAGTGACGTATGTAGGATAATGGGTCAAAACCAGAATCTTGGGTGACACCAGCACACGTGGGGTTGGGCAGAGAAGAGCCCACAAAGGAGACCAGAAGGGGTGAACCAGGAGGTCCCGGACCCAGGACAGAATTGTGTCATGGAGGCCAGAGGAGGGTCAACAGAGGCAAAAGAAAAAGAGGAGAACATCAAGACAAGCACTGAAGAGCAGCCAATGTGCGGTACATGTTGAGGCCAGTGGCCCCTCTTACTACAGGAGTTTCTGCAGTGTGACCCCGAGAGGTGTTAGATTCCAATGGGTCCAGGCAGTAAATGGGGGGTGAAGGAGTGTATACACCACTGTTCTAAGAAACTTGGCTAAGAAAGGAAGCAGAAACAGTGTGCCAGAAGGGAGTGTGGAGTCCATGAGTTTGTTTTTTGCTTTGTTTTTGAACTAGGGGAAACAGGAACATGGTTAGGGGTCGGAAGGAAAGAGCCAGTGGGGGCGGGGAGGCTACCCATTTGAAGAGCGAGGGGTGAGCAATGAAGCAAGGCCCCATGGGATTTGGGGGAGGGGCTGAGTCAATGATGGCTCAGATGAAGAGATTTGGCTTTATTTAAAAAAAATTTTTTTTTCAACATTTATTTTTGAGACAGAGAGAGACAGAGCATGAACGGGGGAGGGGCAGAGAGAGAGGGAGACACAGAATCGGAAACAGGCTCCAGGCTCTGAGCCATCAGCCCAGAGCCCGACGCGGGGCTCGAACTCAAGGACCGCGAGATCGTGACCTGGCTGAAGTCGGACGCTTAACCGACTGCGCCACCCAGGCGCCCCAAAGAGATTTGGCTTTAGACAGAAGGAGGGACCCCTCTTCAGAGTCCAGGGGGATAAAGGGGACGAATGAAGGCAGATGAAGATGATTTTTGACATGGAAAACAGGAAGTGGACATAACCATATCTGACAAATTAAATATACTCAATAAAGGAGGAGACAAGATCATTGCTTGGAGTGAGGGTAGGGTGTCTGAATAGGAAAACTGAAGAGACAAGTCTTCCTTTAAATCCTTCCATCCTCCTTCCCTCCCCCTCCCCTTCCCCCTTCGTTCCTTCCTTCCAGGAGAGTGAGCCAGAAAGGTAAATCAAAGGTCTGCTGAGCAATATTGAAAGCCTATCTATAGTTGAAGACTACATCTGTTATATTTTCCTTGAAAACCACATGTCTATTTCAACTTAAAAAAAAATTTTAATGTTTACTTATTTTTGAAAGAGAGAGAAAGAGAGAGAGAGAGAGAGAGAGAGAGAGAGAGAGACAGAGCATGAACGGGGGAAGGGCAGAGAGAGGGAGACAGAGAATCCGAAACAGACTCAGAGCCTGCTCAGAGCCTGACATGGGGCTCGAACCCACGAACCATGAGATCATGACCTGAGCCGAAGTCAGACGCTTAACCAACTGAGCCACCCAGGTGCCCCGTCTATTTCAACTTTTAATTCCAACTTTTCACCAAAAAACCAGAAATGGGTAGCAGAATCAGTATGCACAGCTGTGTACTTCTCTCAGACACCCAGGTACAGAAGAAAGAGAAAAGGGGATGGTCGGAGCCGGGGCTAGAAGTTACAGCAGCAGGACAGTGCGCAAGGCAGCCTGGGATGTTGGTAGGAGATGATCAACCCCACACCTGGGCCACGGAAAGAAGATGGGCCAGGTCACAAGAGGCTGGTGCCCGGGAGGAAATGTATAGCTTGCAGGAAGAAAGGCCTCTGGGAGCTTGAGAAGCAGATATAGTGGGAGTGAGGCCACCACAGGGCTAGAAGGTTAGGAGGGTGGGGTCAGAGAACGAATGAGGTGAACGTATTTAAAATTTCTGCCACAGCACAGCTCATGATAATGCCCACGGCCAGGACTTACACCGTAGTGTGCCCTTGAGTGCGGGGGCCTGAATCAGGTGGAGAAGGCTCCCCAGAGAGAGGAGCTCAAGAAACCCTGAAGCCACCCTCAACCCTGGGTGTCGGACAGGTAATCCAGACGGAGAAAAAAGTCACCAAAAATGATGTGACAGGGCACGAGGTTGAGAAAAGACGGTGACATGAGAGTCAGAAATCTGCAAGGAATTGCTCTGTGATCAGCTTGGATATCACAACTGGCAAAGTCCTTAAACCCAGGCTACTCCTGTGTGCTGCACCTAGAAGGTGAAGGTCAGGGTAGGTAGGGGACATCCAAGATACTTCCACCAGTCCACTGATTTCTGTCAGAAGACACTGGAGTGTTCTCAGTCAAGCTGGAATTTCATCACCAGTGGTCTGGCCCAACGAGAGCCGGATGTGCGATGGAAACGCATGTGACTCTGCACAAGCAATTCTACCTGAAGCCTCGGTTTGCGTATCGGGAAGATGGAGATAATAATATCTCCCTCAGTGAGGTTATAGAAGGATCAGAAGAGATTATACATAAAAGCGACAACTGGGATATGTCCACTGTCTCTTCTGACCAGGATCTCCCTCCTCTGCTAACGGGGACTGGTCACAAAGTTTGCCAGAAGAGCCTGCCATCCTGCATACCTACACAAGAGCCTCAGATGTGGGGCAAAGACCGACTACCTGACTGGCTACCCGA
The DNA here is from genome assembly GCF_018350155.1 of Leopardus geoffroyi. Taxonomy (NCBI): domain Eukaryota; kingdom Metazoa; phylum Chordata; class Mammalia; order Carnivora; family Felidae; genus Leopardus; species Leopardus geoffroyi. The sequence goes on from NC_059338.1 coordinate 28,781,940, forward strand.
CTGCCTGACAGGGGAAGGAATGAGTCATCATGACCGGTTACACAGATTCTATCCCCTGGATTGATGTACTCGATCGTCATTTTATTACAGAGGGCTCAAAAAAAAAAAAAAAAAAAAAAAATCATCATTCTCCAGTGTGTTTGGAATACATTCCCTCATTTCTCATTAGCAGCTCATAGTCGTACTAACGGAACCCTAGTGAGAGAAAATTCTCTAAAATAACATTCCCTTACGGGGCGCCTGAGAGGTTCAGTCAATTGACATCAACTGACTCTTGATTTTGGCTCAGGACGTGATCTTGCGGTTCGTGAGATGGGAGCCTTGAGTCGGGCTCTGTGCTGACAGTGCAGAGTCTGCTTGGGATTCTCTCTCCCTCTCCCTCTGTCCCTCCCCTGCTTTCTCTCTCTCTCTCTCTCAAAATAAGTAAATAAATAAGCATTAAAAAAATAAACATATTAAAAATAATAAAAATAAAAATAAAATGACATTACTTAACTATTTCCCGGTCAATGCAAAGCTGACATTCCTTTGGTTACCTACTACCCTATCTGTCAGAAACACAGCCCTTCATGAAAAAAGAGCACCTAGCCTTTCAAGACCGGTGTTGTTTTGAGCGTGTGTCCTTGAAGCAGAGGCCAATGGCATCCCATTTATCATTCTCTCTGAAACCCAGGAACTAAGATTCACGACTGAGCCCAGCTACAAAGTCTGAGGCTGTAACCAATCCCGGCAAGGACACCAGCACCTCCAAGAACTGAGCAAGGAGCCACAGCGACGGAGGCAGGAAACGCACCACAGCTTTACCGTCCCAACCTTTAACATTTTATATCAGGATTACGCTGTGCTGGCAGATCGTATGAGGGCCGGGAAAAACCTATGCTCCTGGGCAAGTTTCTTTTCGCAGGAAACCTTACAAAATCCTTATTTATCTCCATGAAACCCTTCTAACTTCGTGGAGGTCTCTCTGTCACCGTGGGTTCAGGTTTATGCATCTGGAGCAGACAAAAAAAGGAGCTTCCGCTTTCTTCTCCAGAGGGAAACAATGACATCAACATTGTATATTTCCAGGAATTGACTGCTAGAGAAAACGGGGAGATTTGGTACAAAGATTACAAAGCAAATACAATTGCTAGCAGGGAACTCAGAACTTAAAGACACTAATAAAGATCAATCTGACACTGCTGTCTCAGTGCCAACCGTACTCCACGAGGTGGCCCAGGACAGCAGCTACTGCTAGTAGGACTGATGAGCTCATTCTAGACAGCAGGATTATAGAACTGCAGGGAGGGAGGGAAGGAGGAAGGGACGGGACAAAAAGAGCACTTCCTCCCGCTGTATTCATACCACACACTTTTCGGCTGCAGAGAGGCTGTGGATTCAGAGAGGATGTGAGACTGTCCCAAAGACCATCACACTGGGGCCACTGGTCAGAGGCCTCCTCGGCTCGAGGTCAGTCCAACCTTGCCTGTGGGGGTCTTTGTCTCCTACCTGGGTCCAACTTCCGCCGAAACCAGATCTCCGATGGCCAAAGCTATCAGATAGGAGGGGATGGGCTGACGCATCTGGAAGAAGAACTTATTTGGACCTCTCTTCTCCCAGGTGTTAGCACTCATCACAGCTGTGAAGCCATCTGGGACCTGACAACAGAGAAAGCTTACGAGATTTTACCTGGACAGAGTCTCCTTTTGATTAGCTTAAAGGACAGCACGGCCGGCAACCTGCATGGTGACAGCAATGACCTGGAGCCCATCTTGGGGAACATAAAGGTTTCAAGACACTAAACTTGTGCTAAGCTGATGAGATTTAGCACAAATAAAACTTCTGTACATGAAGGAATTCTGCAGAGGGGCCACTGGACAGACCTAACAATTTACCAGCTGAAATGTGGCCACACAGATCTGGAATTATATTTTCAACCCCAAGGGCAAGTACACTTAACCTTAGCCCTCTTACCTCAATAAGAGCTGAATATCTGCATTTCACTGCAGGAGTGTCGAAGCAAGGGAAGAAGGCCCTGTTTAGGACAGCCTGGCCCTGGGTATAGACAAAAGGCTTCTTCTTTCCTGCTGTCTGCTCAGGAGCCAGCCAGCAAACCTAAGAGAATAAAAGAACATTTCAAAACTGACACCCCCTACATGAGCTCAGTCCAGCCAGGGAAAAGGAGTTGGCTGGCATGGGAGACTTTTAGGGAATCCTTACAATCCTTCTGCCAGCAATTTGGCCCTAACTGTGAAGTTCTCTCCTACTGTGAATTTAATCTACCTTGGAATCCATGCCAAGGTATGACATCCGCTTCACATGGAAGAAACACCACAAAGGGTCTATTCCTCACTGTATCCCATCAGGCATCTCAAGAATTCTAGAAATGGCCTCAGGCACCTGGGTGGCTCAGATGGTTAAGAATTCCAGACATGACCTCTGACCCTGGCATACTGTCTTCCTCCTCTGAGTCCTTCACACTGTAGTTGTTTCTCATCAAAAAGACAAAACAGGGGCACCTGGTGGCTCAATCGGTTAAGCGTCCGACTTCGGCTCAGATCATGGTCTCACGGTTTGTAGGTTTGAGCCCCGCATCGGGCTCTATGCTGACAGCTTGGAGCCTGGAACCTGCTTTGGATTCTGCGCGCGCTCTCTCTCTCTCTCTCTCTCTCTCTCTCTCTCTCGAAATTAAATAAACATTACAAAAAAATAAGGAAGCAGCTGTATTTGAACTTGTGATAGAACACACAAAAAAGGAGAAGTGAAGTGGGAGGAATCTGATTAATATGTGTTCTCCAGGGGTGCCTGGGTGGTTCAGTCCATTAAGCGGCCGACTCTTGGTTTCGGCTCAGGTCATGATCTCATGGTCTGTGAGTTCGAGCCCTGCGTTGGGTTCTGTGCCGACAGCACCAAGCCTACATGAGATTCTCTGTCTCCTTCTCTCTGACCCTTCCCACTCACATTTTCTCTCTCGAAATAAATAAAAAAATTTTCTAAAAAAAAAAAAAAAAAATCCTGAAACTAAATTCTCTATTCCTGAAACTAAAACTTACCCTTTCAGAATAAATGTATTTTACATTATAGGCATTGGCTATATATAATTCTTTAAAGAAATTTTTTTTTAAGATGTTTAAGTAATCTCTGCACCCAATGTGGGGCTCAAACTTACAACCCCGAGATCAAGAGTCGCACATTCCACTGACTGAGCCAGTGAGGCACCCTGGCTATATACAATTCTTAATTTGTTTTCTGTTAGCCTTTAACCAAGGGCAAATCTGAATGGTTATTACAAACCCAATTTTTGCCTACATCAAAAAGTTTGCTTACCACATAGATCTAACTGTGGGGCTGGGGGGTGGGGGAGGATATGTCAGCACTAAGTGCCATTTAGAATTTAGAAAAGGATTAGGTAAATCCAGGAAGCAAAACTTTCTGGTTTAAAGGTGAGTCGGACTGAGATGGTTGGAAAGGAGAGGGGAAGACATTCTCAAGCAGGTGGATAGAACATGAAGAAAGGCACGGATGGACGGTCTCTGGGAGCTGGTGGTAGGTTTCAGATACAGGGGTGGGCGGCATGCCTCGGCAGGTGCACTTTGAAAGGCTTTGAACACAGGTATTTGAGACCTACTTTTAAGAGGCATAAGGACGCCATATGGAGATGCTGACTTTTTCTTTGAGATTTGTGTGTTATGTGTGTGAAGATTTTAATGAGTCTCTTTCCAAAGAGTATAGTACAGATGGAAAGAAGGAGAAAGAAATACCACATGGTATTTCTGTGGACTGGAGAAAGTGGCACTACCTTAGCCGGGTGAGTGAGATCACCCCAGACAGTCAGAGATCATGTTGATATTATGGATTCTCATTATCATGTGATGAAAACAGCACTTCACTTTTGTGACATTCCACTAAATGTTGCTCTGAACCTAAAACTGCTGTAAAAAATAAACTTTTACTTTTTTTAATTTTTAATAACCACAGTCTGATCACGGGAAAAACAGACAAATTCCAATAGAGAAGCATCCTACAACATATCTGACCGATACTCCTCAAAACAGTCAAGGTCGTCAAAAACAAGGAAAGTCTGAGAAACTGTCATAGCCAAGGGGAGCCCAAGGATACATGAAAGCTAATATACTGTGCTATTCTGGATGGGATCCTGGGACAGAAAAAGATATTAAGCAAAAACTAAGAAAATCTGAAAAAGACTCCGAACTTTAGTTATCAGTATCGGTTCGTTAATTGTAACAAAGGCATCATACTTGCAAAATGCTAAGAGGGGAAACTGTGTGTGGAGGGCTATATGGAAACTCTACTACCGGCTCACTGGTCTTGCTAATCTAAACTTTTTTAATCCTATAAATGAAAGAAATTTAATGAGATGACAGGAAGAGCTAACATACGGTGTCGCCAGGCACTGTATTAGGCACTTATATAAAGACAATGCATTTAACTTCTGTCAAACTCATAGACTAGTCCCTGGCACATCTTAATAAGTACTGGTCATCCCCTCCATCACTTCTTATTCATCATCTTTGGTTGAGGTTTTTTGTTGTTTGTTTAGAACGACACAGAAGACAGAATGAAGAAGCCTGCAGTACAAGTACTCTTGTACTTGTCTCGAGAGTCTAAAGTCAGGGAGAGGCTGCTACCTACAGTGATCAAGGTGAGTTGAGAGTCCTCACCTGGGATAGTGGCAATGAGAAGGAATACAAACAAGTGCCTTTAATGCAGACCTTCACAGGGCAAAGGGCAGTTCTTTGTAAAGTGTGGGTCTCTGTTGTTCTGTCTCTATGGAAGCTATTTCGTTTTGATTTTTTTTTAAGTTAACTTATTTATTTTTGGGGGGCGGGGGAGAGAGCGCAAGTGCAAGCACCCAGATTGGGGAGGGACAGAGAGAGGGAGAGAATCCCAAGCAGGCTCTGCTCTCTCCTCACGGAGCAGGAAGCAGGGCTCCATTTCACCAACCCATGAGAACATGACCTGAGCAGAAATCAAGAGTCGGCTGCTCAACCGAGTCACCCGGGAACCCCTCCTTTTGTTCATTTCGAGGTGCCACTTTCAGTAGGCAATTTCAGAGAGGGCTTAATTTTTCCAGTTATCCTGTTGAATTCCGAGTTCCTGCCCCAAACCAGAAACTAGAATATAACAACCAACACAGCAACCAAACACATTTACAGATACTCCGTTACCCTTGGAGGGTTTTCCCTTTGCCTTGGAAGTCAATTTGCATTGCTTTGGACTTTTCCTTTTTTAAGCCAGTTCTACCCCACGTTCGTTTACTCCCTGAATAGCGGAAGCTGGAAACAGAACTGCCCTTTGAGCTGCCTCTAAGAGTGAAAGGGAACTGCTAGCTAGATAAGTAAACTGTAGGCCAGCAGCCTACCCTGAAACTTGCAAGCCACCCCACCTGACGAATGACTAGCAACCACAGCCTCAGAACTCCCTGTGAAGGAGCTTCTGACTTTCACAAATGTAAGCCACAGAACCATCCATCCTTTCATACCAATGTTTGTCCCCCCCATCAACAGCGAGAGGGCCTACTACACCCTCATTCCATTTCTCGCTCGTACTCAAATTCTTCCGTTCATCAAATCTAGAACTTGGCAAAAGAAAACTTAAATAACTACGGGGGTTCAGGATTAGTTCAGCCTGGGGCACTACAAGAACGCGTAGGGCAAAGGGCTGAGTCAGCATCCAGGGCTCATGGGCCGGCATTGTCCAGGGCTGCCATAAAGGAAAAACTAGGTAGCTCGTTATCAGGGACCTAGGTCCCAAGGCCCCGTGAAACATTAAATTCGGTTTATAAATAGCTCGTTATCCAGAAAGCCGCCTCGGCTAAGGTTTCCTCTGCAGGCAGAAATGGCAGCCCGCCAGCGTGATGAGGGGGAAACAACGCAGACAGGCCACCACAGTCGCTAGGGAGGGGAGGCAGGAAGGGTAGAAAGGACGAAGGGTGCACAGCACGGAGGCTGGCCTGAAGCCAGAAGAGGGAAAGCGGGCAGCCAGGGAAGAAGGCGGGGAGCTCAGGGCGGGAGGCGTGCCCAGGGGTGCCCCGAGGCCCCTCTCCGCCAGGGCGGAAGCATCTTCTCCTTTCTCCTGGGGGTGGGGTGCGGTGAGTGCCGGCCGGCGGCCAGCTCGGAGGGCGGGAACGGCGGGCAGGAAGTGGCCGGGTGAGGGCGGCGGCGGGGCCGGACAAGGGGGCGAACTCACCCCGGGTCCCTCCCCGACGCGGTAGGTGAGGAGAACCTGGAAGCGCTCGCCGGCCGGGAAGGGCTGCGGAAGGGCCACGCACAGGGCCTGGCCGTAGTGCGAGAACGGCTGCGTGCGGAAGTGCACGGGCTCCTCGGGCTGCTCCTTCGAGTCGGGCAGGTGCCGCCGCAGCGACGCCGCCGTCACCTCGAGGCACGGGTGCGAGTCGAGCCGCAGCTCGGTGGCGCCCTCGGGCACCAGGCAGCGCAGCTCCAGGACCGCGGTGCCGCTCAAATTCCTGCTGCCCGGGCCCGGCCCCGGAGGCCCGAACTCGGCCCGCAGGTCCAGGTGCAAGTGCAGCATCTCGAAAGCCCGGAAATTGGAGGCCGAGGCCACGTCCACGGCCTGCGCCGAGTGCAGCGGTCGCGGGGCCGCGCTGGAGCCGCTCGGAGGCCCGTCGCTCGCCATGGCCCCACCGTGCCGTAGAGCAAACGCGGGGAAATCCGCCGGCTCCGTCTACTGCGGCGGGAAGCCCCGCCTCGATTGCCCTGCCCCGCTGCGGGCCACGCCCCTCGGGCCACGTCCCCAGGGAGACCAGGGCTGGGTCACGCCCCTCTCCGAAAACCTGAGACCTGACCACACCACCTCTCCCCTGTTCACCAGGGCTCCACTCTTCCAGCTTTATACGAGGTACCTCTGGACTTTGGAGAAAAGGTACAGTGGGATAATTTGGTCCACATTTGCCCAAATTCATCGTACCGCGATGTTACAGTAGTCCGAGTGGCGACACCTTCCTCTGCTGACGTTTCACTCTCCTAATCTCCCAGGAAGGTAGCAGGATGTAGATTGAGCCCTGGATCCAAGATCTCAAGCTCTGAGCTCGACCAATTATTAGGATTGTGTGTCACCTTGGGCAAATCACTGCCAACAAAGGTGAATCTCTGTAAGCCCCTTTCTGCACCTGTAAGATAGGAGTAATATCTATCTCACAAGTTAATTGTGAGAACTCAGTGGGGTAATTTGCCTAAACACACTTGGTAAACACAGAATTCCACACCAGATCAAGGTTCATCCCAGGAGATCCCAAGCACATCTATCTTTCCATCCTTCCGCCAAGGAATAGGGAATCAGCACCGTACAATTTAATGGCTTGGCTGTGCATAGTGTGTAGTTTTATTTCCCTGATTGTGTTCAGCCAGGGTTACTTCTACTTTATACTTTGTTTCTCTTCTGTATGAATGGGGTTGCAATAGCCCTTCTGTAAATAGCTGATCAGTGATGATATTTTCACAGATCAGGTAGGAAATGAGATTTTTAAAGACGATGTAGGGAGTTTTTCATAAAACTCATAATTTTTTTTCATAAAAAATACGGTTTCCTACTTTCACAGTGTTAAACTTTTATTTTATGAAATGTTTATGGTAGTCTTTAAAAATCCCATATTGGGTCAATGTTTTTTTAACTTACTTGTCAGTGAAATCCAGAAACTTTGGAAAAGCACTTTTCTGTGGCTTTAAGCGCAGTACTTGGTAACTATTAGACGTTCAATACATCTGCCTCCAAATTATTCATTCTCTGATGCAGTGCGTTTTTGTTGAGCGTTTACTATACACCAGCCATTAGGCTGGGTGCTAGGGATACAATTTTTTTTTAATTTTTTTTTTTAACATTTTATTTGTTTTTGAGACAGGGAGAGACAGAGCATGAACAGGGGAGGGTCAGAGAGAGGCAGACACAGAATCTGAAACAGGCTCCAGGCTCTGAGCGGTCAGCACAGAGCCCGACGCGGGGCTAGAACTCACGGACAGTGAGATCATGACCTGAGCCGAAGTCGGCCTCTTAACCGACTGAGCCACCCAGGCGCCCCAGGGATACAATTTTACCAAATCTGTCACAGACCTTGTCCTTGTGGTGCTCACAGTCTACCTCACATTTTAACTGACCAAAAAAAAAAGTCATGCAATTCCATGTGCTGGGCTATTCTCTGGGAAGAAAAGTATGCTATGGGAACACAAGAGAGAGACACACAGCCTGATCTTTAGAGTTAAATATTGCTGGAGCAAGAGGATCTATTATCTGTGGCTGTGGGAGAAAACATTTATGGAGTTATGCTTCTCCTTTTAGCGTTAAAAATTTTCTGTAAATATTCCCATCGTTCCCATTTCTGCTTCCCTGCATGGCTCCCAGGGTCTGATTTACCTCTAGATGGTATTTGTAACAACTCACAGCAGATTCAGGAAGGCCTTCTTCTCTATAGAGAGATACTAAAGATACTTTACAAAGATACGGAGTGGCTCTGTTGGTTAAGCCTCGGACTCTTGATTTCAGCTCAGGTCATGATCTCACGGTTGGTGGCATCAAGCCCTGCATCGGTAGAGCCTGCTTGGGATTCCCTCTCTTCCTGTCTCTCTGCCCCTCCCCTACTCCCTCTCTCTCTCTCTCTCAAAATAAATAAATAAACTTAAAAAAAAAAAAAAAAGACACTACAGACACAACCCACCTCTTCCCCAAATTGCTTTCGTTATTTATCTATTTACTTTTCAGTGTTTAGAATGCAACACGGCTTGCATATTTCAAAATACAATCTTCTAGAATCGATGAAAATCATGATTCAATAGGTTTAAAAGTCACAACAAATTCCAAACAACAAAAGAAAAATCTACATATAGGCATGTTTTAGTAAAATTGAGCAAGTCCAAGACATAAATAAGATCTTAAGAACGGCCAAAGAAAAAAGATTACTTCTAAAAGAATGACAATTGTAAATGAGATTAGCCACAGAGCTCTCATTAATAATGAAAGCCAGAGATATTGTCTTCAAAATACTGAGGGGAAAAAAAAGACTGTCAACTGAGAATTGTATACACTACTAAAATATTATTCAGGAGTGAAGGCAAACAAATTTTTAGATAACAAAAATTGAGAGTGTTTACCTTTTTTTAAAGTTTATTTTGAGATAGAGACAGAGCTTGAGTGGGGGAGGGGCAGAGAGAGACAGAGACACAGAATCCGAAACAGGCTCCAGCCTCTGAGCTGTCAGCACAGAGCCGGACCTGTGGCTGGAACTCACGGACTGTGAGATCATGACCTGAGCCGGAAGTCGGATGCCCAACCAACTGAGCCACCGGGTGCCCCAGGCTCAAAATATATTTGAAAACACAACAACAGAATGACAAGGGAAAATGGACAAATTCACCAACAGAATGAGAGGCCTTTCACATCTCTCTCAGTAATTAGCAGCTCAAACAGACAAAAGTTATATAGACATAAAAGATCTGTACAAAAATGTCATGATCTTGACCTGATCAACACATAGCAAACTTTGTAATTAGAGAAAACACTGTTTTCAAGCACACTTGAGACAATTACAAAAACTAACCACCGTAGGTGGGCCATAAACAAGTCTCAACAAATCAAAAAATCAATGGCATACAGAACATTCCTCTAACCACAATGCAATTAAATTAAAACCAACATTGGGAGTCAATGCTCCATGGATCACATGCATTTCTGTACATCTTGAAGAAGGAGGCACTGACTACATTTTGTTCTAAGACCATCTTTTCACAAATGTTTGTATAGCAAACTTTGCAAGACAGTGACTCCCTCTAAAGCCAAGGGTAAGTTTGCTTACCGTGGTGGTTCTCAGCTAGGGGCAGTTTTGCCCACTAGAAGATATTTCACAATGTTTAGAGATATATTTAGTGGTCACAACTGGGAGAGGAGGTACTACTGGCATCCAGTAGGCAGAAGCCAGGGATGGTACCAAACACTCTACAATGCACAAGGCCGGTCCCCACAACTGAGAATTGTTCAACCCCAAATGTCCACAGTGGCAAGGCTCATCAACTCTGGCTTATAACCTTGGAAGTTATAGTGTCTCCCTCTGGAACAAAGGGAATAAAGGTAACTCCTCCCTAAAAGCAAAGAGCAGGGATGCTATTGCCCACTATAACAGTTCCAGATTTCCTGAACTCAGGGTCCCTCTTCTATAATGCAACTCATTCTACATGCAGGCATCCATCTGGATCCACCCATGGGACTTGGGGGCAGAGGGAAACAGTACAAATGCTGATCCTCTGGATATTGCTATTACTGTAATAATCTATCCTTTGTTTGTGAGCCCCACAAATACAATGAGTGGAAGGCAAAATTGCATGAGAATGCATGTGGTTTAATAATAGCTGCAAATATAGTAAAAATACGAAGACATCTGACTTCCACTAGGGGATGGAGGGAAGTATAAAAAATAATACAAGCACCCTTTCAAAGAGAAGACTAGATAAACTACAATCGACAATGTTTCTAACCCAGTCAGAGAACTGGGTTAGAAACAGGACAGCCTACTGGCCAAGAATCTAAGGGGAGACAGACACCAGAAGGATAAGCAGAGTAGGGTCTCCTATCTGGGGTAAATGCAACCAGACACCAGTAATTAATTAAGTAGTTAATGAATTGGTGAAGGCCAGAAGTGGGCTAGTGAGCTACTAGAGGATCAAAGAAATTGGAGTTTGTGCCCTCTTATAGGTTTTTCTCTACAGGCTCATAGAAGAGGTCAGAAAGAGCCCCAAGAGGGGCACCTGAGTGGCTCAGTCAGTTAAATGCCCCACTCCTTGATTTCCGCTTGGGTCATTATCTCATGGTTTGTGAGTTTGAGCCCCACATCGGGCTCTGCACTGACAGCTTGGGGCCTGCTTGAGATTCTCTCTCTCCCCCTCTCTCTGTTCCTCCCCCACGTGTGCTCTTTCACTGTCTCTCAAGATAAATAAATAAACTTTAAAAAAAAAAAAAAAGAAGAAAAAAGAGCCCCAAGAAAGTGTTTGTTATGGTGCAGACCTGGGAGAGGGTACAACAGCCAGAGCTGGAAAGGCATGAATCCACTCGGATGCTTTTCCCCCGAAGAGCATAAACTTTTAATCTGTAGGGGAAGGGCAATAAAACTGGTCATCCTTAGGGTGCTGGTAAAAACTCACAGCAGTTGGGGGAAGGGAACAGGAAAAAAAATCTATCACAGGGGGGTGGACAGAAATTTTTGCTGGGTCCAGAATGACAAGGGAGGAGGAACAAGAAAATAAGCCTACCCTCCTTAGGTAGGGACATGATACCTACCTAGACCTGGGGCCTAACCAGAACAAGGAACACTCCACCACCCCCTTGCCAAGCTAACAAACTTCCAGAAGCAAGTAAAAGTGGAATATTGGTGGGAGAGGAACAGGAGAACAAAAGCATGCAAAGAGATGTCCTCTTGTGTGCAGTGCAAAGAGAAGTCCTAAAACTGAGGGCAGACACTGCTCTGGCAACTAACTACCCTAAAACCCAGATATCACTATAGGAATTAAAAAAAAATTTTTTTAATGTTTATTTTTGAAAGAGAGAGAGAGAGAAGCAGAGAAGGACACAGAATCCAAAGCAGGTTCCAGGCTCTGAGCCGTCAGCACAGAGCACAACGTGGGGCTCGAACTCACGAAACATGAGATCAGGACCTGAGCTGAAGTTGGATGCTTAGCCGACGGAACCACCCAGGCGTCCCTATAGGAATTTGGTGCCTGTGGTGCTCTGAAGGTGACCTTAGCAACAAACCTCAAACGGAGACCAAACCCCAACTAGACTAACTCATCACTTACCCTCATTAAAGGCCTAGGAAAGGTATTTCCATTTCCAGATATAAGTTTTATATACCTCAGTGTCTGCTGAATCCTACACTAGGTCTGGTTTAAAAAAAAAAAAAAATTGAAGTACATGAAAACATCAGAACTAGATATAAATGTGACCCAGATGTTGGGACAGAGAACTTAAAATAATATGTTAGGGGCGCCTGGGTGGCTCAGTCGGTTAAGCGGCCGACTTCGGCTCAGGCCATGATTTCGCGGTCTGTGAGTTCGAGCCCCATGTCGGGCTCTGTGCTGACAGCTCAGAGCCTGAAGCCTGTTTCAGATTCTGTGTCTCCCTCTCTCTGACCCTCCCCCGTTCATGCTCTGTCTCTCTCTGTCTCAAAAATAAATAAACGTTAAAAAAAATTTTTTTAAATATGTTAAAGAATCTGATGGAAAAGATGAATAATATGCAAGATGGGTAATATCTACAAAGAGATGGAAACTATTAAAAAAAAAATCAAGTGAGGGGCACCTGGGTGGCTCAGTTGGTTAGGTGTGCGACTTCGGCTCAGGTTGTGATCTCGCAGTTTGTGAGTTTAAGCCCCTCGTAGGGCTCTGTGCTGACAGTTTAGAGCCTGGAGCCTGCTTCAGATTCTGTGTCTCCTTCTCTCTCTGACCCTCCCCCACTCTCACTCTGTCTCTCTCTCTCTAAAATATATAAACATTAAAAAAAAATTTTTTTTAAATCAAGTGAAAATGTTAAAAATGCAAAACACAATACCAGAGATGAGAAATACCTTTACCAAGCTCATCAATAGACTCAACACAGCCAAAGAAGAAATTTGGGTAAGTCAGTAGAAATTACCCAACTTAAATACAAAGGAAAAACATTATGACATCCAAGAACTGCTGGACAATATCAGTCTAACCCATCCATAATTGGAATCCCAGAAAGAGAGTGGAATATGAAGAAAAAAACCCCAAGAATTTTCCAAAAGTAACAACAGACATGAAACCACAAAGAAGCTGAGAAACCACCAAGAAGGATACATGCCAGACAAATAAAGAACACTTTAGCATATCATATTTTTAAAAACAAAAAGAAAAAATCTTGACGACAGCCAGAGAATAAAAGACATACAGGGGTGGGGTGCCTGGGTGGCTCAGTCGGTTGAGCATCTGACTTCGGCTCAGGTCATGATCTCACGACTTGTGTGTTGGAGCCCCGCATCCGGCTCTGTGCTGACAGCTCAGAGCCTGGAGCCTGCTTCAGATTCTGTGTTTCCCTCTCTCTCTGCCCCTCTCCCCTGCTTGTGCACTCACGCTCTCTCACTCCCTCTCTCTCTCCCTAAAAAAAAAAAAAATTAAAAAAAAAACCATTAAAAAAATGTTAAAAAAATGAAGAGGAAATAAAGACTTTCTTAGACAAAAACCAGAGAATTAAGTACTAGCAGACCTAATCTACAAAAAAAGCTAAAGTTCTTTTTTAATGTTTTTACATATTTTGAGAGAGAGAGGGAGCACACGTGCCTGTGACTAGGGGAGGGACACAGAGAGGAAAAGTCCCAAGCAGGCTCTGCGCTGTCAGCCCAGAGCTCCACTCGAGGCTGGTTTGTGAGATGTCACAAAACGTGAGATCATGACCTGAGCGGAAACTGAGTCAGACGCTTAACCAACTGAGCCACCAGGCACCCCTAAGGGAAGTTCTTCAGACAGAAGGAATATGGAATCAGACGGAAACTTGGGTTCACACAAAGAGTGCTAGAAATAGAATAAATGTAGATAAGATAAAGTTAGTCTTTTTCTTATGTCTAATTGGTCTAAAAAAGAGGTTGGCAATTTTTTTTTCTCTACAAGGCAAATATTTTAGGCTTTGTGGGCCTTATGGTCTTCGTTGCAACGATGTAATTTTGCCTTATAGTATGAAAGCAGCCATTGGCAAAACATAAAGAAATGATGGTAGCTACATGCCAATAAAACTTTATTTATGGGCATGGAAATTTTAGTTTCATTTAATTCTCATGTATCAGGAAATTTTTTTCTTTTGATATTTTCCTACCATTAAGAAATTTAAAAACCATTCCTAATTTGCAGGCCATACAAAAGAGGTGGCAGGGTACGTTTGGCCCATGGGCCTTGCTTTGCTGACCTCTGCTCCGACCAACAGCCTACTGTACAGAGCAAAAGCAGCAGCAATGTGTTGTCTACAGGATGTAGAAAAGTAAACTGTAGTAATTTATAATCTAAAACGTCCTGTATCTATTAAAGAAATTGAATCTGTAGTTTAAAAACCTTCCAACAAAGAAAACTCCAGGCCCAGATGGTTTCTACCAAATGTCTGAATTTTATCAAACATTTAAGGAAGAAATAATACTAATCCTACACAATCGCTTTCAAAAAACAAAAAAGGTAAAAACAATTCTGAACTCATTTTCAAATCAGCATTACTCTAATGCCAAAACCAGACAAAAGCATCAAAAGAAAATAGCAGACCAACATTCTTCATGAACATAGATGCAAAAATCATCACCAAAACATTAACAAATCAAATCCAGAAATATATAAAAAGCATAATACATCACAGCTTAGTGGGGTATATCTTGGTAGTCTAAGCCTGGTTCACATTTGAAAATTAATCAATGTAAGTCACTATAATGACAGACTAAAGAAAAGCCATGTGATGATCTCAGTAAATGCAGAAAAAGCATTTGACAAAACCCACTCATGACCAAAACAAGCAAGCAAACAAAAGCTCTCAGCAAACTAGGAATAGAAGGGAACTTCCTTAACCTTATAGGGAGAATCTACAAAAATTGTACAGATAACATACTTTATGGTGAAGACTGAAAACTTCCCTTTCAGGATAGGGAACAAGGAAAGGACGCCCTCTCTTACTCCTATTGGATTTCCAGTGCAGTAAGGCAAGAAAAAGAGAAAAAAGCCACACAGATTGGAAATACAGAACTGTTTCTACTCCAGACAACATAATTGTTTACAGAGAAAATCCCAAAGTATCTCCAAAAACCTCCTAGAACTAGTAACAGTTCATCACGCTTATAGGATACAAGATCAATACATGAAAACCAATGTATTTCTATCTCCTAGTAATGAACAATGAAGTTTGAAATTTTAAAATACCATTTTTTTCATTCCCAAAATGAATTAGGAAAATGAATTAGGTTTAAATCTAACAAAATATATGCAAGATCTATACGCTAAAAACTATAGAACACTGATGAAACTCAATCCCTTCCAGCAGGCTTTTTGGTAGATATCAACAAGTTCATTGTAAAATTTACAGGGATATGCAAAACAACTAGAATAGCCAAAGCAATTTTGAGAAAGATGAAGAAAGTTGGACTTACACTACCCAATTTCAAAACCTAACATAAAGCTGTAGTGTGATACCAGTGAAAGGTAGACACATAGAGCAATGGAACAGAATAGAGAGCCCAGAAACAGATCCATACAACTAATTTTGGCAAATGTGCAAAAAATACAAATACAGGGTGACTGGGTGGCTTAGTCATTAAACATTTGACTTCAGCTCAGGTCATGATCTCACAGTTTGTGAGTTCAGGTCCCACATCGGATGAGCTTGAGCCCTGTTTTGGGTGAGCATGAGCCCCACTTCAGGTGAACACGAGCCCTGGGTGAGTCCCACACTTCTCTCTCTTCCCCTCACTCACTTGTGCCCTCTCTCTCTCTCTCAAAAAAAAAAATATATATATATCGAAAATATATAAATATAATATATAGGGTGAATACTATGAATGTAAATTAAAAATATATAAATATATATTAAATTATATATATAATATATATTAAAAATATAGATATCAGGGTGTGTATATATATATATATATATAATCAGGGTACCTGGGTGGCTCAGTTGGTTAAGCAGTTAAGTGTCTGACTTTGGATCAGGTCACGATCTCACGGATCATGGGTTCGAGCCCTGTGTCGGGCTTTGTGCTGACAGCTCAGAGCCTGGAGCCTGCTTCAGATTCTGTGATTCCCTTTCTCTCTGCCCCTCCCCTGCTCACACTCTGTCTATCCTTGTCTCAAAAATAAATAAACATTTAAAAAAAATGTTTTAATACAATGTCTGACAAAGGACTTGTATCCATAATATATAAAGAATTCTCAAAAACAAGAAAAATAATAGGTGAAGATTTGAGTCACTTTCCAAAAAGATATAGATTGCAAATAAGCATATGAAAAGATGCCCAACATCATTAGTCATGAGAAAACTGTAAATTAAAACCACAAGATACTACTATGTACTTTGAATTGTTAAATTTAAAAAATAAGAACAAAAATTGGCATCACCAAGTGCTGGAGACGATGCAGAACATTCAGAACTCTCATATGTTCCTGGTGGAAGTGCAAAATGGTAGCCAGTTTGGAAAACATTTTGGCAATTTCTTCCAATATTAAATATATACCTACCTTATGACCCAGTAATCCTACATATTTCCCAAGAGAAATGGAAATGAAAACATATTCACACAAAAATCAGTAAGTGAATATTCCCCCCATATGGGAAAAAAAAAAAAGTCCTTCAGCTAGTGAATGAACGAACAATGGTACATCGGTACAATGGAATACTACTCAGTGATAAAAAGGAACAGACTATTGATTCACACATTATGGATGAATCGATCTTAAATTTTTTTTTAATGTTTATTCATTTTTGAGAGACAGAGACAGAGCATGGGCGGGGAAGGGGCAGAGAGAGAGGGAGACACAGAGTACGAAGCAGGCTCCAGGCTCCAAGCCGTCAGCACAGAGGCTCGAACCCACGAACTGCGAGATCATGACCCGAGCCGAAGTCGGATGCTCAACCGACCGAGCCACCCAGGCGCCCCAGGATGAATCGATCTTAAATGCACCTTGGTAAATGAAAGAAACCAGACTCAAGACTACATATTGTATGGTTCCATTTCTCTGAAACTCTTGAAGATAAATCAGAGACAGAAAACATATCAGCAGTTACCACAAGTTGGAGGGAATGGTCGACAGCAGCATGAGAAAATTTGGGGGCTGATGTAACTGTTGTATGTCAAACTGTGGCAGTAGATACCTGTCTACCTTTGTCAAAATCCAAAGAACTGCTCATGCAGAGGGTGAATACCATGAATGTAAATTAAAAGAATCCACCAGGATATGAAAGATGGAATGCATAATGCAGCTAACGAGTGTCACTGTATTACCAATGAATCACATAACCACAGTGAAGAGGGTGGGTAAGAAAGAAGTGTACATAAACAGCTCTGGAAAATGTCTTGAGTAAATATTGGACACTGAAAAGAATGGTGTACGAACACCGTACTCTAGTTGTCCAATTTGTTTCTCGCAGAGGGATGGTTTAGCAATGCTGAAATTACCTTATGTGTAACTAGCATTTAATAAGAAATTATTGTAGATAACAAGAGTCAGGTTTCTTGCTGTTAGAAGTACAGCTCAGGTCATGATCTCACATTCGTGAGCTGGAGCCTCATATAGCATGAGCTCAGGCCCCACACTGCAGGCGGGGAGGGGGGGGGCAGTGCGGAGCCTGCTTGGGATTCTCGGTCTCCCTCTCTGCCCCTCCCCTGCATGCACTCCCTCTCTCTCTCTCTCTCTCAAAATAAACTTAAAAAAAAAAAGTTTCAGACGACTTTTAAATTAGGTATAGATGTATCTACTTATAACTTATTCGTTCACTCTATTTATCGAATAGCTATTATAAAATATATTCTTGACCTCAAGAAATTCAGTATCAGCATCTACAGGGACTCAATCTGGCTTCTCCTGTGCTGTGTTGTAGACCAGTCTTTCTTATAATTACTCTATTCTGCCATTGTAGCAAGAAAGCAGCCACAGACAGTACATGTATGAAAGGAGGTGGCTGCGTTCCAGTGAGTTATTTACAAACACAGGCTGTGTGTGTTGCTTGCTGATCTATGATTAGAAGAGAATTTGGACAGTTTTAACTAAAACTAACATACCACAGGGTGGAGCTCTTACCATGCTTTTATACTTTGTAGACATTTCATATATGAAAACAGATGTACTTTCAATAGTAGATGCAGCTGTACCCCCACGCCATCCAATAGTTTCTGACTCAGAAAGTATTACATGCCAATTTCACACCAAGTGTCAGATACTAAGTGAAAAAGGGAGAAGCAGACGGGATCTTTCGGATGGGCATTTTAACCTTGAAGCTGAGGAACTCACTTCATTATTCTAGGAAAAGACTAGGGAAAACGCCCTCTGTTTGTTTCTCCAATTATTGATTCTGATAATTAAAATGATTTGGTTATTTTAACTTTTATTCTGGGCTCTACTTTAGTATACCAAAATTAGTTTTAGAATATTTATTACAAACTTCAAGTCCGTATTTTAATAAGATATTTATTAAAATCTAAGCCACTTAATTTTTTATTTGCTAAACTTGAAAAACTTAATAGAACCCAGGTGGTAGGTATATGAGTGTTCCCGGTAAAGCTCCCCTGACAATCTCTTCCTGCTATACTGGGTGTGACAACAGATAAGGAAAGGAGACCTGGCTCAGTCCAAGCACTTTCCAAGTAGGCTGCAGAGAACACACCTGAGCTGAGTCTTTAAAAACTACCAGGAATGAGCCAGCAAAATAAGAGGCAGGCAGGCAGAGGAAATAGCACAGAAGCTCTTGGGTTGTGATAAAACAACCTGTGCCAGGAACACCACAGATGCTCTGTAGGGTTTCAAGCAGAAAAAAAAAGGAAAAAAGTTTGTTTTCCCCCTTTTACACTTTCTTCCTCTAGGCCTCATCTCTACAGAAGTTTGAACCACTGCCCTAAAGCTAAGCTCAACCATTAAGGGTAGAAAACCTTTGCACAAGAGCAAAACCTCTCCTAACTGCAAGATACAAAGAGTAAGAAGGGTATCAACCAACTAGGAGAGAGGCAGGAAGCCTGGGAAACATACTGGCAAGGTTTTATTCTACCTAGGATCCTGCATATGGTGGAATCAAATTTAAAGTTCTTCAAAAAGAATTGGATTTCCATCTTTTTCAATTTTTTTCTCTTTTACCCCACTCCTAATTCCAGAAAATTCATTTGTAACCAAGGATTGCTTCAGATATGCTGTCGGAAGACACCCGTGTTAACCAATAAGATGGCAAAAACATACTAACATCCCATATACACAATCTTCAAAGAAAAAGAACTCTCAAGAAAGGAACTTACTTTCCAAACTGATAGACCATTTAAGGAATTTAGGAGACCTTGAGAATTGTACACAATTCAACATGTTCTCAGCTTTGAATTGCTCTTCTGATAGATATCTCCTTGTATTTGTGACTTTAAGCTTAAGAGCTACAGACTTAAAAACAAATCTCCAAAAAGATACACAAAAGGCCAACAAGCACGTTACCACTTGTCATTAAGAGTATGTAAATCAAAACAGGATATAATTTTTTAAAAAGCAAAATAAGTGACACCTGGGTGGATCAGTTGGTTAAGCAGCTGACTCTTGATTTTGGTTTAGGTCATGATTTCACCATTTCTGGGGTTCAAGCCCTGAATCAGGCTCTGCGCTGACAGTGCGAAGCCTGTTAGGGATTCTCTCTCTCTCTCTCCCTCTCTCTACCCCTCCCCTGCTCAAGTGCACATGCTGTCTCTCAAAAAGTAAATGGATAAACTTTTTAAAAATTAAAAAATGGGGGCGCCTGGGTGGCTCAGTCGGTTAAGCGTCCGACTTTGGCTCAGGTCACGATCTCGTGGTCCGTGAGTTCGAGCCCCGCGTCGGGCTCTGTGCTGACAGCTCAGAGCCTGGAGCCTGTTTCAGATTCTGTGTGTCTCCCTCTCTCTCTGACCCTTCCCCGTTCATGCTCTGTCTCTCTCTGTCTCAAAAATAAACAAACATTAAAAAAAAAATTAAAAAAAAAAATTAAAATTAAAAAATAAAGAAAAATAAATGTTGGCAAGGATGTGGAGAAATTGGAACCCTTGTGCATTGCTGGTGGGAACACAAAATGGTGTAGCTGCTGTGAAAAAGTTTGGTGGTTCCTCACAAAATTAAACCTAGAACTACCACATGCCCCAGTAATCCACTCCTAGGTATATATCCTAAAGAACTTTAAGCAGGGACTAACCCATGTTCATAGCAGCATTATTCACAGTAGTCAAAAGGTAGAAGCCACTCAAGTGTCCATCAATGGCGGAATAAATAAAATATGGCATATACCTACAATGGAATACTAATCAGCCATCAAAAGAAATGAAATTTTGGTACATGCTACAACACAGACCCTTAAACACTATGCTAAATGAAATAAGATAAAGGATAAACGCTGTAGGATTCCACTTATAAGAGCTACCTGGTAGGCAAATTCAGAGACAGGAAGTAGAATTGTGATTATCAGGGCCTAGGGGTGGGTTTGGGGAGGGGAAATGGGAAGTTATTTTTCAATGGATACAAAGTTTGTGTTGGTGATCATGAAAAAGCTTTGGATATACATAACTGTGATGATTACACCAATACTGGACTGTATTTAAATGCCCGTGAACTCTACACTTACAAATGGTTAAACTGATACACAATATTTTATGTATATCTTACCAAACATAAAAAAGATCAAACTACAATTAGCAATTAAACACTTACTATGCGTATGGCACTGGGCTAAAAGATAAATGTGTGTTCACTCCATCCACACGGATTTGTTCCCCATTTCACACAGATGAAGAGCCTCATCCCTTCTGTAAGGCCACATGTCATTTCCAATACAAGCAGTAAAATGGCCTATTCTGAAATGCTAACCCATTTTCCAGACCCAATCAGACCCCAAAATATACCCTTTATGAAGACTGGCTTCAGGGGACTTGAGACACATTAAAATCAGCATATATTTTATTTTCAAGCACATAATAAACACTTTTCCAGTGCTACTATAGCCCCCATGGATTCTTTTCATATAGAATTGGAAGGAAGTTGTTTCTGGTGAGGTTGCTGATGATCAAAAATCAAGACACAGGAGCCTCAAAGGTAAAAAGAGTTTTACAACCGACATCCTCAAAACCAAGAAATAACATTTTCACTTTCAAAGTAGAGGATATTTTACCTCAGCCTTCAAAGCAGAAAGTATATACTGTGAGATGATCCATGTTAACTCTGTGTAATTCTTCTCATACATCATTTGCTTCAAGTGACATGAGAGCCTCACTATAAAACATGCAATTTTCAATGTACTTTTCAATATTTGAAGTATTCGAGGATGGAAAGTAGAACTCTACGTCTTAAAAGAGCGAGCAAGTTCCAGCAGTTTTTTTATTGTTTGACTGACAAAACACACAAAACCAGGCAGAGAGGTCCCCAAGGAAATGATGGTCATGCTTCATTGTTGTTTGCCCTTTGGTCCTTCATCTTCTAAGCATTTGTTATATTTTCTTTTAAAGATATTAGACATTTATTTTTATCACAAATGCAATCCAAGTGTGAATAAATAAATGTATTATCTTTTCACATCTGCCCCCCCCCCCCATGTTCCTTTAAATAGAAAAAAGAGCTAAGTGTCTCTTCAAAGCCTATTTGGCCATAGCTGTCCCATCTATGGTTTTAAAAGCAGACCGTAACTTATCTTCTGAAATTCCTTCTTGAACTACAGCTCATTCTGATAAAGAAATCCTGGGAAAGAAGTCCTATTGATATTGTCGATAGTCTCCAAAAGGTGAGGATGATAACTGGGCTGAAGGCAACTGAGAGGGGTCTTCAGCAAACTGAGGACCTGCGATTAAGAAAGAAAAGAATCTTAAAAACCACCTGAATATTACACAATTAAAAAGAACAAGTGTTTGTAGAGAGTAAATCGCTCAACTCAATAAAAATAAGGTGCTACCTTAGAGCAGTCATCTGAATTTCTGCTGCCTAATTCTCATGAGAGTGCCTCCAAATTTGGTATAACATGACAGACTGGCTTCCCTTATGTTCCAGAATGAACAGCTCCCAACTGCTATGCCAGGAAAGTCAGATGGATTAATTATAGCAAGAAGTGAATTCAAGTTTTTTTTTTAGTGTTTATTTATTTTTGAGAGAGACAGAGCGTGAGTGGGGGAGGGGCAGAGAGAGAGGGAGACACAGAATCCGAAGCAGGCTCCAGGCTCTGAACTGCCAGCACAGAGCCCGATGTGGGGCTCAAATCCACAGACTGCGAGATCATGACCTGAGCCTAAGTTGGACGCTCAACCAACTGAGCTACCCAGGCGCCCCAAAAGGTAAATTCAAGTTTTTACAGCAATTGCTGTAACAAGCTGCTATAAAGATTGGAAGAATTTCACACCTCTTGACATACTTTTCAGTAGCTATTTAAAATTATTTTCACTAATTTAAGTATCTTAGTCATGTTTTAAGAGAACTCAGTGATCCAATTTATATACCCAATGAAACAGAGAATGAGTTCTGGAATGGGAAGACATACTCTAGCTTGTTGTAGATCAAAGTTTTGTAATATTTTATTTTTGAGAGAGAGAGAGAGAGAGAGAGAGAGAGAGCAAGGGAGAGGCAGAGACAGAGGGAGATACAGAATCCGAAGCAGGCTCCAGGCTCTGTCAGCACAGAGCCCAACGCAGAGCTTGAACCCGCAAACCGAGATATCATGACCTGAGCCGAAGTCATACAATTAGTCGACTGAGCCACCCAGGTGCTCCAGGTCTCGTAATATTTTAGTTTTCAAAGGATGGGAGGGGACCTATGAACTAAGACAAAAATGTGGTTCTTAAAAATAAAAAAAAAAAAAGACTTTTATAGGAATAATTACAATTATTTTTTTCAGGGAAACTGAGACCAAAAAGTAACTACAAAGAAGAGAGAAAGAGGGCAGTGGTAAAATTCCCTGAAGCTTTTCAATGCTTCAATCCAATGATATATATTTATTTTTCACCGTGAAGGCATTCTCTGTTCATTTCAGAGAACTAGAGAAGATATTGGGTGAAACAGGTAAACCAAAGGTAACCATTATTAGAGTTTTATCTAATTTTGGTCACTGTTTTAAAAACTTGTTCATGTAAGTTAATTGGGAAAATATGCTTAACTCTTCCTTCAGAGATTCCTCTCCCCAACACAGCTTTTCAGAAACACATCTCCTGTCTCAAGTAAAATGCACTTCTTTTGAAGATCTCTTCTGAGGAAAAAAGCCTGAAGCAAAGTAACCAAGATTAATTCCTATAAGACAATGTAACATGGGACACCTGGCTGGCTCAGTCGGTAGAGTATGTGACTCTTGATCTCGGGGTCATGAATTCAAGCCCCGTGTTGGGTGAAGAAACTACTTTAAAAAAAAAAAAAAAAAAAAAGGCAGTGTAACTAATGTTTTTGTTATATCAGTCTCTGAATTTCTGAAAAAATGAAAATTTTCTGATGTTTTATGTGAAGCCTTTCACACTAACGTAGGTAAAAACAAACTACGAAGCAAAATTAGAAAGTGCTTATCCTAACAGAGTACTAACTCAGAAGTAATGATGAAAAACCAGAAACAGAAGGTGACAGGATCCAGGAGGTCCCCAGATCATCCTTGGCATCTACGGAGCAGTGTGCTTGACACTTGTGCCAAAAAGACACTGAATCTCTTGCTAGGCGCCTGAGGGAAATCAAATCAAACTGGGAGCTATGATCTATTCCTAACTCTATGCTGAATCTTTTCCAAGCTCCAAAAATAATTTTCAACATGTGTTGCTCTTCTGCATATTTCCTTCCCCAAATGCCAGGTCAAATTTTTCCGACTAAAATCCTCACAATTATCTCTCTGCTTCCTTCCAATGTCAAGGAATATTGCCCCTTTACAGACAAAGGGAATGCTGGCCCTTTACAGACAAATGAAGTTTTCTGCAGTTGTAAGAAAGTGCACAATTTAACAGCTAAGCAGATATTCTGTGACCGTGTAACGACCACTTAACCCATAATTTAACTTTTCCCCATACACCATGTAAGAACAACAATTAGCAACAAATTATTTTACCAACTTTTCAAAAAAAATTTCCCTGCCAACCCTCAAGTGGCCCTCCCAAACACAGCCACTTTCTACCACTATATTTCATTCTCTTCACAGCAAGCAACACAATCAAATCTCATTTATCTGTTAATGTGTTAGTGTGTCTTCTCCCTCCAGAATGTAAGTCCTTGTTCATCACTATATCCCAGCATCTAGAACAGGGCATGGCACATACACATACAGTAAGAGGTTGTCGACTATCATTATTGTTAATACATCTGCAAGGACCTTTCTTCAAGCATAAAACGACTTGGCAATTTCTTAGAATAAGCACACGAGCACTGACAAAAACTGAGAACTGTAAGAAAAATCAACAGCAAACCATCTCAGTAAAGCATTTTGGTGACTGTGGTTAAACACAATAACTATATCCACATCTACCTTTTCAAATGGAACCAGGGCCTAGTATCCTAATCTTCGTGAACCATGGCAAATGTAGAAATCATAAACTAACACATTTTAGCAGACAAGATAGGTTCTCTCTCAACATCAGGAGACCATTCCAGTGTTTGAGCTATGGTAGTAAGCAGAAAGAAGACTCACCATTGGGAAATTGTGCAGAGGCAAATCTTGTCAATAAGATACCAGCTCCTTCAATTAAAGCTAGGAGAATGCCACCCATCGCGGCTGACCCAACCATGGCCACTGGTCCATCTGAATATATTAATAACAAAGAGATTGCTTTAATAGAAATCTACTTTAATATAAGATATAGCAAAGGAAAGAGCTGTCCAAATGGCTACATGCTACCCTCCCTCCCCACCCTTTTTCTCGCTAAGACCAAATGTCAACAAACTAAGGCCCACAGGTCAAATCCAGCTCACTGCCTGTTTATATAAAGTTGTATTGGTACAGTCATGCTCATTCACTTACATATAGTCTATGGTCGCTTTCATGTTACAATCACGGAGCTGAGTATCCGTTGACAAAGACCTAAAATATTTACCATCTGGCCCTTTACAGAAAAAGTCTGCTGATCCCTGGCCTAAACTACTAACCCCCTATAAATTCTGAGTTGCTTTCTGTTCCAAAGATCCAAAGACGGTTCAAAACTCATTATTCCTAACAATGCTATGTGGCAGGTATGATTATTAACTCTAGAGTCCCGATGAGGAAACTATGGCAGAAAAAGTTTGGCAAACTGCCTAGTCACACAGTAGTAAATGGCAGAATTGGAACTTGAAATACTCTTAACCACTGTATAGGTCAGAACTCCACACTCTCTCATTCTCAAATATTCCAAATAAATAGATATTCCTATTCCCAACCCCCCTCCCCAAGTTACCATATACATTCATGCTATACTAAACTACTTGATGCTTGGTTTTATGTATTACCAATGTCATTAAATTAAGATAGATAAGGTTTTCCAAAAAGTCTTGCTTCTACTAGTGTGTCTATAATGATTGGTTACTTTTCCCCCCCTTTTTAAATAATGATTGCTTACTTCTTGCTGCCAGTATGGCTCCTGTTAAGGCACCACTTGTGATGGAGTTCCAGGGATCTTCTTTTCCTCTGACTTGAACCATACTGCAGTCAATCATGGAAAATAAACCACCCCAAACTGCAAAACTACCTATTTTATTAAAAAAAAAAACCAAAAATTTCATTTTTCATCTTATATTTAAAATATTACAGCCAAAAATAACTTTAACAATACTATATTCTTAAAACTCTCACACTCTAAACTAATACATGCAAACACAAGTTTGGATAAGCACTGAACAAAACGCAGAATACTTATCTTTTTAATAAAGCTTGGGTTGTATTTTATCTGCTGGAAAATTAGCAATGGCCCAAAGCCTAAAAGAAATAAGCAGGCCTAGAAGAGTCAGGCTAAACACATTCAAATCTCTCTGTATCTCTGTTCAAAAGGCAATAAACACAACAAAGCCACACTGTTTCTTCCTTTTTTTATTTTTATACCTCTACATTACCTCTATTTTTTCTTTCATTAAGTGTCACTGAGCATATATACACTCTATGAAATCACCAATGGGGATACTAAAGAAATCCAGCTCTCCTGGAATGTATTATAGGTGTAAGCCAATACATGCTAAAGTGGCTCATGACTGATACAAATAGTTAGAATTGTGGAACATCAAGGGGACAGAAATTATCTTTCCCCTCTCCTTCTATTCCTCAACCATGAAACTAAAACCAACACTAAATCAAGTTACTTCGCACTTAAACTCTCCTAAACTCAATACCCATTTTGTCAAATAGAAAACAAACACCCACACATACACATACACAAGCACACACAAAACGTAGAAAGACAACACTAAAATTTTAACTGTCGGCATCTCTGGGTGACATAGCACATGACTTAGTTTCTTTGTGCTTGCTTTACTATCCAAATCTTCTAAAATGAGCACACATGACTTATACGTATTAAGAGTTGTTATATTTATCATGATTAAAGAAGAAAAACTGCCCCAAAGAGCTCTAGTCACTTTATTCTTTATCCTCTGAAATCTCAAAGTAGTAGGGGTGTGTTAGTAAGGGCAATACACTGGGTTCCATCAAATGTCAGACCCAAATCATCACCAAAATCCTTTCCCAGTTTTCACATTATCTATCCACTAAATCTAGTAGATACAACCAGTTGAAGCATAGCATAAGCTCTCATTCTGGGTCCAATACTAGATATCATATACTATATAAAAATAAACTAGTTCTGTTTTCTAACTCAGTAATTCTATGCCCTGGGAGAGATCTGATGCCTAGGTATATTAGAACTGCTTCACTAAATTCCTCAAACAAGGCTCTCCCACTCCCTCAAAAGAGTGTGAAACTTGCCCATCCTCCAAGAATAACTGCCAGAGTAAGCTATGGTTACTGATGAGAATGGAGACATTGAGTCCAAGCAGGGCAAGGAGAATGTCCACACAGATGGGTGGCCGAGGGTGAGGAGGCTGTCTGAACAGAGGGGTGGCCCAGTGTGAAGAGCCAGAGCCAAAGCAGTGTAAGGAAAGGTCCTCAAGGAAGGACAGCCAGGCATGGAGTTGAGTGTATCCTTGTGGAAGGGTGGCCTGATGTGGGGTGCCACAGCCCAAGCAGGACAAGGAGGGAGGTATTCATATAAAAAGAGAGAAGGTAAGAATAAATCCGGTGCAGCTGGATTGGAATTGAAGTATAAGTGTCATCTCATGACTTTCAACATGTATGTACAGATATAAATTTGGGTTTATATATTTATATCGTGGTTAGTGTGTATTCACATATACGCACATACATCCCCAAGCTCTATTATAAAGAGGGCCTGGGAACAGCAACACCCCAATAGCGATGATACACTTTGTGTCCAGATTTTGGCTTCTAAATACCATTCTCAATTAAACAGAACCAGAGCTGTGTGGAGAAATGGCTGACTTCATGGATACAGCAGGGTAAGTATACGATGAGCCTGGAGTATCTTATTCCAAAATGCAAAAGATGCTTTAAGAATAATAGGGATGTGTTAAAAGTCCCCCATGAAATTTCCCCTATGAAAATATAAGACTCTTCAGGATACAACTGTGATTTTCCATGTTGCCTGTCCCTTGGATTTTGACTGGAAAAGCTCAGCAATGCTCACTGAATTAAATTGAAAATGTTATCCCAGTATTAAAAAAAAAAATTTTTTTTTAATGTTTGTTCATTTTTGAGAGAGAAAGAGACAGAGCGCGAGTGGGGGAGGGGCAGAGAGAGAGAGAGAGAGAGAGAGAGAGAGAGACACAGAATCTGAAGCAGGCTCCAGGCTTTGAGCTATCAGCACAGAGTCCAATGTGGGGCTTGAACTCACAAACCCTGAGATCATGACCTGAGACCGAGTCAGTGGCTTAACTGACTGAGCAACCTAGGCACCCCTCATCCCAGTATTGTTAATTTAAAAAAAAAAATTTTTTTTTAATGTTTATTTATTTTGAGAGACAGACAGAGAGTGTGAGAGGGAGTGGGGCAGAGAGAGAGGGAAACACAGAATTGGAAGCAGGCTCCAGGCTCCGAGCTATCAGCACAGAGCCCGACGCGGGGCTTGAACTCACAAACTGCGAGATCATGACCTGAGCTGAAGTCGGCCACTTAATGGACTGAGCCACCCAGGCACCCCTTAATTTTTTTTTTAACCATTTATTCATTTTTGAGAGACAGAGCACGAGCAGGGGAGGGGCAGAGAGAGAGGGAGACACAGAATCCGAAGCAGACTCTAGGTTCTGAGCTGTCAACACAGAGCCTGACATGGGGCCGGAACCTACAAACTGTGAGATCATCATGATCTGAGCCAAAGTCAGATGCTTAACCAACTGAGCCACCCAGGCACCCCTCATGCCAGTATTTTTAAAAAAGCAAGGCACCATAAAGATTTTTCAATAGCTTTCTTAAAAAACCAATCCCAAGGATTGAAATAAACAATCCCAATTCACTCATACCACAACTTACTCTTCCTCTATTTCACCCTGATTGTTTAATTTTAGAACACTTTTAAAGTCACAGAAAAGTTGTGAAGACATAGAGTTCCCATATATCCCACATCCAGTTTCCCCAATTTTTTTTATTATTCTTATTATTATTATTAATTTATTTATTTATTTAATGTTTATTCATTTTTGAGACAGAGAGAGTCAAAGCATGAACGGGGGAGGGTCAGAGAGAGGGAGACACAGAATCTGAAACAGGCTCCAGGCTCTGAGTTGTCAGCACAGAGCCCGACGCAGGGCTCGAACTCACGGACCGAGAGATCATGACCTGAGCTGAAGTCGGCCGCTTAACTGACTGAGCCACCCAGGCGCCCCTATTTTTTTAAGAGAGAGAGAGTGCTAGTGAGGGAGAGGGGCAGATGGGGAGACGGGGACAGAGGGGGGAGAGAGGGGAGAGGGGGGGAGGGGGGGAGAGAGGGGGGAGGGGGAGGGGGAAGGGGGGGAGAGGGGGAGAGAGAGGACTATTTCTTCTGATGCACAAAATTACTAAGGAATGACTAAAAGAGAGAGAGAGAGGGAGGGAGGGAGAGAGAGAGAGAGAGAGGGAGGGAGAGAGAGAGGGGGAGGGAGAGAGAGAGAGAGAGAGAGAAAGAGAGAGAATTTTTTTTTTTTTTAATTTTTTTTTAAACGTTTATTTATTTTTGGGACAGAGAGAGACAGAGCATGAACGGGGGAGGGGTAGAGAGAGAGGGAGACACAGAATCGGAAACAGGCTCCAGGCTCTGAGCCATCAGCCCAGAGCCTGACGCGGGGCTCGAACTCACGGACCGCGAGATCGTGACCTGGCTGAAGTCGGACGCTCAACCGACTGCGCCACCCAGGCGCCCCGAAAGAGAGAGAATTTTAAGCAGTCTTGAGCCTGACACAGAGCTTGATCCCATGACCCTGGGATCATGACCTGAGCCAAAATCAAGAGTTGGACACTCAACCGACTGAGCCGCCCAGGCCCCCCAGTTTCCCTAACTTCTAACATCTTACATTTCCATGGTGCATTTGCACAATTAATGACCCAATATCAATATATTATTAAAGTCCACACTTAATTCAGATTTCTTTAGTTTCTATGTCTTTTTTCTGTTCCAGGATACCAAATTACATTTAATGGTCATGTCTCTTTTTTTTTTTTAATTTTTTTTTTTTTCAACGTTTATTTATTTTTGGGACAGAGAGAGACAGAGCATGAACGGGGGAGGGGCAGAGAGAGAGGGAGACACAGAATCGGAAACAGGCTCCAGGCTCTGAGCCATCAGCCCAGAGCCCGACGCGGGGCTCGAACCCACGGACCGCGAGATCGTGACCTGGCTGAAGTCGGACGCTTAACCGACTGCGCCACCCAGGCGCCCCTGGTCATGTCTCTTTAAGCTTCTCTTGGCTGTAACATTACCTGATTGTTTTTTCATTCACTGAAAAAGCATAATATGACAGAAGCAGCTCTTAAAACATATATAAAAACCTATATGACTTCTGCATATACTGGGAATTCAGGATCTGGTGTGTGCTTTAATACAACTTATCATTCTTGAACAACATGGTAACCATTAAAGGAAAGGAAAATGAGTAACTATTTACCTTCCAGAGGATATAGTTATTTCATAGGAAAGAAAAAGATATACCATCACTTCAGCTCTCAGAGCTTTGATTCCCTCATCTGGAAAATGGGGATAATAATACTGACCTCATGTTATTGTGACGATTAACATAATGCTGTGGAGCCCTTAGCAGAGTGCTTGGCACACAGCAAGCACTCCATAAGTGGCAGCTGTTAGCTAGTCTTCCAAAGAAAAGTTTGCTAAAAACAAAGACAGGACTATTTCTTCTGATGCACAAAATTACTAAGGAATGACTAAAAGTATTTAATTTTTTTCATGTGTTCTATATGGTCTCTCCAAACCAACTGTATCTTCGTATATGAATATAGTCTCTAAGTTTTTTTTATCTCTCTTCTCCCAACTTCTGAATAACCAAGTTTAAAAAGCGTAATAAATTCTTTTCAAATTTTGCAATAACCTCTGTGCAACATCCAAAGCCGAACCTTGGAGAGAAGCCTGATCAGCATCATCAGTTTGTCTCTCACGAAACCTCAATCCTTCAGATCACTTTCTCTTCAGTTTTATATTACCCCAGAAGCTATCACTCTTGACGCTCACAAACCGAAGCTTTAAACACACTGTCTTCCTTTTAGGTAAGAAGAAAAAAACAAAACCAAAATACCACTGAGCATTTGAAGGACAGAGACAAAATTTTCAAATGAATGGATACAGCAATTCCAGTTAACTTTCTGAATAAATCATAAATCAAGAAGAACTTATAGTAATTTCTAACAAGCTGTTACACTGAACGAAACTCACTAACTGGTATAAGCTAAAAACGAAGAAAAAAACCAGAGCTGCGTCTTTAAATGAACAAGGAAAGCTAGTATGAAGTACAAATGGAAACATTCTGCTTACCTCCCAACTGTGGAGCCCTGGTTTTAATAGCTGTCAAACTCCCTCGTAGTCTGTGGTTTACTCCCTATAAAGAAGCAACCAAAAATACATTAGAAATACATTTCCAACCCACTGACAGGGCCACCGGCGATATTAGCGAACCCAGATTTCAAATGATAAAATAAGACCATTCACCCACTTACCACTGGAGAATTGCGAAAACCTTTGATTGCTTGAAAGATACCACCACCTATGGTACCCATCGTAAAGGCCCCACCACAATCATCCACAATTCGCCAAGGGCTAAGAATGGGAAAAAAAAACAAAAATAAAAAGATGACTGTATTTCTCATTCATAAACCTTAAAACTTTCTTTGCTAACATAGCAAGGGATACAACAGATTCCAATACAGGGCTTACTTCAACCAATAAAATAAACATGTAGACAAAGATAAAGGATTCTGAACATATTGGTATCTATTCAGCTCCAAGCCATAAGGAATGGAACTGGCTTTAACTCCCTAGTTGTTAACAGCACTTAATTTTCACTTAATAATTACTGCATCTAAGTTGGGCACTGTGCAAAAGTGAATGAGCAAATATTTAGGAAATTACATTATAATCAATGTTGATCCAATCTTCCAGGGACCAAAGTAAGCTCTCCAGCTGCAGTAAAATTTAAAGTTGAGACCCCCCAAAATGAAGATTCAATAGGGGCAGAGGGAGACAAATTTAAACATTTTTTAAAGTATGAAATTCTTTCCGGGTTTACTGAGTCCCAGTTAGCACCTGGAACTTTACTTTGTATCAGGTCCATTTACACACTGGAATACTCTAATCTCCAATAATTAGAGGTTAAATTTGTAAACTTAGCTTCCAAATGTAGCAACCTAACTTACACAACACAATGAAATCTGAATAATGTCATCAGTAGAACAAGAACTACTATTCCAGGAATTTGGCTTATAAAAAAGTCTGTGAATGAGTAAATTCATTATATATTTTTTAAGTTTATTTATTTATTCTGTGAGAGAGACAAAAATCCCAAACAGGCTCCACAGTGTCAGTGCGGAGCCCGACACGGGGCTCAAACCAACAAATCACAAGATCATGACCTGAGCTGAAATCAAGAGTTGGATGCTTATCAGACTGAGCCACCCAGGTGCCCCTCACGCGGCACATATTCCAATTGTCACAAGCAGGATGCTTGGGGGCCTTGCTACCCAAGGTTTGTTTTTGTGATCCTAAAAGCAAATTCAGCAACACCTGTAGTTTGTTAGACCTGCAGGCTCTCAACACCGTACCCAGTACCTACTGATTCAGTCTATGGTTCAACACAATGCCAAGGTGATCTGATTTCACTTTTTTTTTTTTTAATTTTTTTTTTAACGTTTATTCATTTGTGAGACAGAGAGAGACAGAACATGAACGGGGGAGGGTCAGAGAGCGAGGGAGACACAGAATCTGGAACAGGCTTCAGGCTCTGAGCAGTCAGCACAGAGCCCGACGCGGGGCTCGAACCCACATACCGCGAGATCGTGACCCGAGCCGAAGTCGGACGCCCAACCGACTGAGCCACCCAGGCGCCCCAATCTGATTTCACTTTAACAGTTTAAGCAGTGCTTTGAAACTAAAAAGGACTGAGAAAATTTCTTTAGAATGGTAGAAACACTAAGAGGAAGTACAGAGAAAAGATAAAGGAGAATGAATCAGTGGCTCCCTCTGAGTGGTGGGCCAGTAACTTTAAAAGATTTAGTCCAGGGGCGCCTGGATGGCCCAGTTGGTTGAGCATCTGACTTTGGCTCAGGTCATGATCTCACGGTTCATGGGTTCTGTGCTGACACATGGGAGCCTGCTTCAGATTCTGTGTCTCCCTCTGTCTCTGGCTCTCCCCACTCA
Organism: Leopardus geoffroyi; assembly: GCF_018350155.1. Taxonomy (NCBI): domain Eukaryota; kingdom Metazoa; phylum Chordata; class Mammalia; order Carnivora; family Felidae; genus Leopardus; species Leopardus geoffroyi. The sequence continues at coordinate 28,814,500 of NC_059338.1, forward strand.
TGTTTGTTCTCTCTCTCAAAAATAAATAAAAATTAAAAAAAAAAAGATCTTGTCCAAATGATTTTATTAGTTGAGGATTAAAATAATCAGTAAAGAACAGCAGGATTCAGATCAGAGAGCAGAGTATTCCAAGAGAGGATGTCCAAAACAAAGGCAAAATGGAAATGGTTTCTGGCTAAATCTGGCTAAATTCTGGCTAAATCAAAATGTTCCTGCAGAGAAGTGACAGGCTATACAAAAGGAAGATTGAAGCTAGACTCTAAAAGAATACAAATACTAGGGGCGCCTGGGTGGCTCAGTTGATTAAGCATCGGACTTTGGATTTTGGCTCAGGTCATGATCTCATGGTTCTTGAGTTTGAGCCCCAACTAGCTCCACACTCACAGCACAGAACCAGTTTAGGATTCTCTATGTCCCTGCTCCCAACCCACCCTGTTGCTCACTCTCTCTCTCTCAAAAATAAATAAACTTTTTAAAAAATAATAAAAGAATGTAAATACAAATACAGGGAACAAGTAACACAATTGTTTTCATTTGTTAAGTATTAACTATGTTGTAGGTGCCTTCAGTGCAAATAAGACCTGTGATTTTCAAAAAAGTTAGGTTATTTTCCTGTAGAATCTCTAATCTTAACTTTGCAGAAAAAGTATTCCTGTCTCCTCTTCATTTTACAGGTGAACAGAGTCTCAGACAGAGATTAAGTAAATTTCCCAATGTCATATACGTAACTAGTACAATTTAAATACAAAAATCTAGAACTTCAAAACTCTAAATCGTTTCCATTATATCATACAGACTATGGGTTTTTGAAAAGAAACCTATGATAAAAGAAGTACTTAGGATGATTAAGTCCATATGATGTATTAAAGTGGGCTGGAGGTAAGGAGAGCAATTAGGAAGGTATTGTAAAAGGCATAAGGATGCTGGTAAGATCGTGACAACAGGAATGGAAAGGCAGATTATGAAAGAATTCAGACTGCTTATGGTATGCCTGTTTGGAGGCTGGGTGGTGTGGAGGGAGGAAAAAGATGCTTATAGTTTGAGGGTGAATGACTTGAGAAAATGCTCTTATCAAACAAGGCAGTACAGAAGATCAGAGTAACTTTTCTTTAATGTTTATTTATTTTTGAGAGAGAGACAGAGCACGGACACGGGAGGGGCAGAGAGAGAAGACGACACAGAATCTGAAACAGGCTCCAGGCTCTGAGCTGTCATCAGAGTCAGACGCAGGGCTTAAACTCGTGAACTGCAAGATCATGATCTGAGTCAAAGTAGGATGCTTGACTGAGCTATCTAGGTGCCCCAGATCAAAGTAGTTTTCACTACAAAACTAACCAGACAACTGACTCTATTGCTTCAGGACATATGTACTAAGAGAAAACAAAGGGACCACCTAATTGATTAGATAAAAATTCATTGTAACATCTTTAACTCAACAAAGTTAAAAAATATATCCAACAGCTGCTGATAGCAGTCTACAATGTGCTGAATTCTGCACATGTAAGCATGACTTAGGAAGAAGGATAATTACGTTTGGTAATTTTAAATTTTTTTGAGTTTACTTATTTTGAGAGGGCGAGAGCGTGCAGGAGGGGCAGAAAGAGAGAGCGGGAGAGAGGGGGAGAGAGGGGGAAGAGAGGGAAAGAGAGGGAGAGAGAGGGAGAGAGAGGGAGAGAGAGGGAGAGAGAGGGAGAGAGAGGGAGAGAGAGGGAGAATCCCACACAGGCTCCACAATGTCAGCCTGAGCGGGACACCGGGCTCAATCTCACCAACTGAAAGACCATGACCTGAGCCTAAGTCAAGAGTCAGATGCTTAACCAACTGAGGCACCCAGGCGCCCCTTGGTAATTTTAAAGAGCCAGGAGGTACTGAAACATATGCCCTGTATCCTAGTTGAGGGATTAAAAAAAAAAAAAAAAAAAAAAAAAAAAAGGCACAAAGCAGGTAACATGGCTACTGCTGGCAAGATAATAATATAAAGTCCTGGGCACCTTCACAAATTGAGGACACCTTGCCTTTTGCTCTCACACAAACAGTTGATTAACGCAAATAACCAAGATTTGATTTCTCACTTAAGAACCCCCCCCCCCCAAGCCTTAAAGTTAGGCAACCTGAGACTTCTTACAGCAATTCTGCCGTCTTATGTGCTTGACTTACTCATGCTTTTACTCTTTTGAACCTATAAAGTGGTGAGCACCGAGACCTCATTCAAATACTGAATGAATACGTGAGTTTCTGTTCATGGCTTCTCAAAGAACACATGCTACTATCTCTATTTTCCAGATAATTCTTGTCCCCCTTGTCTACCAAGGGAGAATTCCAAGCACGAATACGAGGCCCCTGCCTAGAGGAGTTTATCCAGACCCTTTGGGTAAAATCTCTGTTCCACACATTTGAAATGCTTAGCCCTGCGGACACATCCCCCGATACAAATAATGCCTCCAGAATGGCACTCCCTCAGAGCCCTACTGTCCCTTCTTCAACACAGGAACTGATCAAAGCGTGGCACGGGGACGCGTCCAAGGTCACCTCAGCGTACAGGGGGGATTATTACTAACCCCGCACAAGGCGACCGCGTCCTGGGCTGGGAGCAGGTTCCGAGGCTCCCACTAGCCCAAGTCTGGACCTCCTCATCCAACGCAAGGTCACCAGAGTGCCAGGTTGGAGGCGGCGAGGCTGTCACATGCCGCCCAGGGAGCACAGGACTGAGAAGCCGACTGGCTGCTCAAGACGGTGCTGCCTACGGTGAACAAACCCAAGCCGACAAGCCTGCGACTGAGGCCGGCCTGCACCTCAGGGGACTGGGCAGGGGAGAACGAGGACCGTGAGCAGAGGGGCAGGACTAAAAGCAAGGACAGTGGTATGGCTCACCAAGGCTCTCTCGCGTACTCCTCCATCTTGACTCCACCGGCGCGAGTGATGCCGGGCAAGCTGGGCGGAGCCTGACCCTAGCGGCGGAAGTGATCGCGAGAGCAGGGCGTTAAAGTCTATGTGGATTGGTTCACCGTTTCCTCCCGCAACCAATGGGAGCCTGGACTTCAGGGGCAGCGTGAGGGCGGGGCAGCGGCGCGACGCGGCAGAGCTGGCCCTGTCCGGGTCCGCGAAAGCTGCTAGTCTTGGCTACGTAGACTGGCAGCACCCCGGTGGCGAGGAGTTCGAATTACCTGGTCACTGAAGGTTCCGAGGACTGAACTGACCTGGCATTACTCCTTTAGGGTTCACCAAACTTCCTAAATATGTTTCTTTTTTCCTTTTTTTTTTTTTTTTTTTTTTTTAGTACTTTGGCTGCCAACTTGGGAATCAATGCTGGCTAATTCGCCATGGTGTGTGAAGCTTTTACAAACTACACGTAGCAGGAGCAGGATTCGGGCAGACAGTGTCACAGTCCCTTATAGTCACAGTGCTTGGAATGTGATAGATGTTCGATAAATGTTTTTGAAATGAACTTATCCGGGCCATCGTGAACTCTCCGACCGATTTGGGGCCCTCGATTTGAAGGGATAACGACAACAGAGCCTCTTCCGGGCCACCTTCCAAAAGATCACCAGAAGATGAGGGGTGTTTAGCCCAGAAAAGAGGAGCCCAAAAGCATGGGGACCCATCGACCTCTTTTAGCTTACAGTTAACAAAACCTCAGTCATAGGATGTCTGTTAAAGGAGCTCTTCTCCATTCCCGACTTTTTTTGGAATGTGTGACTGTAATTAAGAACCTTTAAATCTAATTAATTGTGCAGACTGAAGAGAGAATGTAGGAGATGGACAACAAGAGGAAGACAGAGAGCAAGAATTTAACATTTAGTCAGTACCTCAGACCTGATGGGTATGAATATTTCAGTAACTAAAGATGTGCATTCTCATGGGGCAAAGATTTTTTTTTCCCCCTGATCTCACCAAGACCCAAGTGAAATATTCCTTAGTTCTAGTTACCTCCCTTTGTTCTTATTGCATATTCCTTATGCAGTCTTCTGAGTGTTATTTGGTTTCTGAATAGATTTTCCTTTAAGAGAGAATCCCCTGGCCTGTGCTCACAACTGTTCTTGTCCACTTGATAGTTATATTGGTTTATGCATCTGCCTCTTGTGAGCTGGGTTCTTTTGAATCAAATCAATCAGCAGGAATGGTGATGATACTGAGTGTGTGAGTTTACAAGCCGAGGGCCGGACTTGAGGCTGTGGTTACCCAGCTCACTTCATTCCAACAGTCCCTACCCTAAAGTCCCTTACTGTTCTGGGAGGCACCGCTCAGATGGACAGCGTGTGTTGTCAGACTTCTCACTCTTTTCTTTCTTTTCGCTTGAACAGATAACAGGGTGTAAGAGGACAGTTTTGGCTGGGCAAGGCCTTGGACTTAGCCTTGGCTAGAGGGGGAAGATGCCACCCCTCCCTCAAAAATACCCATTTCCATCTGAGTGAAGAAACGTCCTGGAAGAGAACTAGGTATCCTAATCTCCTCCTAGTGAGTCCGAAAGAAGTCTGAAGACCTGCCGTGGCCCTCACTGAAAGGATGGCCAAAGACATTGAGGAATGATAGAAGAAAGGAATGGGGGTCCTTGAGAGCAAAGTCACAATAAAGGTGAGGGGCGTTTGAGCTGGTGATCCGACACAGCAGGGTGTACTGGTGACAGTTAGTGCTCTGGGCCCCGCCAGAGACTGCTGCTGAAACCCCTGTGATCCAGGTCCTCTGGGTATCGCTTTGGGGAAAACAGCTCCGTGTATGAACTAAAAGAACTGTGACTCAGGGGCCTGTTTTGCCGTGAGATTTCCCCACAAGGGGCAAGGAAGGGGAGACCAAGGTGAGGAACAAGGTGAAGAAAGGGAGATCATCCCTCATGCCTCAGGGAGCCACCTGGATAGGTGAGCTCTATCAAGTAGCCACGTCTGGCAGTGACACGGCTCTGAAGTAATTATCCACCCCTGCCACCTCCCACAATTCGCTTTTATTCATCTTCCACTCTTGTACAATTAGACCATTCTTGGGGGGAGGGGTCACTGACAGAGCTAAGATTGGGGAAAGATGAGCATTGAATAGATATCAAGGGTGCATAGGCAATGCTGAACCAAGAGAGAAACTAGAGGGATGATAACCCCCGTCAACTATAAGACCCTTACTCGGTGCTCAGGATTGTCCCAGTGTTAGGATTAGGGTAGAGTGAGTACATCAAATATTGATATGGTTGCTACTCTCAGGGTCCTCAAAATGTACGTGGGAAGAAAGAACACACTCTTGAGAAATAGCTGGGTCAAAATGATAAAATGCCAAAATGTGTGACATAGAATACGGTAAGTGCTAGAGGAAGTGAGAGGAGAGAGGGAGCCCTGGAGGCCTGAAGGTGATCACAAAATGTGCTTGACAATCTGGCACGTAAGCTACAGCCTGAAGTATGGTCAGATCTTGATCAGTGGAGAGGAGAAAGCCAGGCAGAGGGAATGACAGCAACAAAGGTGTGGGCAGGAAGGAACATGGTGGTGTCACTGGATGGGTTGCTGGTCCCATGGAGGAGTAGAGAGACTAAGGCAGGGGGCACCTGGGTGGTTCAGTCGGTTAAACGGCCAACCTTGGCTCAGGTCATGATCTCATGGTTCGTGAGTTCAAGCTCTGCATTGGGCTCTCTGCTGTCAGCAAAGAGCCTGCTTCAGATCCTCTGTACCTCTCTCTACCCTCCTCCCCTGCTCATGCTTTTCTCTCTCTCTCTCTCTCTCTCAAAAATTAATAAATAAACATTAAAAATTTTTTTAAAAAAAGAACTAAATTCTTCCAGATTCTCTTTTCATGTTTGTATAAGCCAATGTCCTTAGAAAGTTAGAGACAGGACTTTCTCTGGAGCAGATTTAATTATGGGAAAGCAAAGGCAGAGATGTCTCCCTTCCCTCCTTGGACCAGATTTGTTTCCCTTCCAGGGTAAAAAAAAAAAAAAAGACTTATTAAAGTTTTATCTCCTGGGGCACCTGGGTGGTCAATTGGTTGAGTGTCTGACTTTGGCTCAGGTCAGGATCTCGAGGTTTGTGAGTTCAGGCCCTGTGACGGGCTCTGTGCTGACACCTCAGAGCCTGGGGCCTACTTCAGATTCTGTGCCTTCCTTTTTCTCTGCCCCTCTCCAACTCACGCTCTGTCTCTCTCTCTCTCTGTCTCTGTCTCTCTCTCTCTCTCTCTCTCTTTCTCAGAAATCAATTGAAACATTGAAAAAAATTTTAAGTTTTATCTCCTTTATTAATATAGCTAAAGGAGTTCATTCTAGAAGGATACAATGAGGTCATAGGGTAAGCAGCAGGCCTGAAATAGCTTCTGTGGGGAGTGCACAAGAGAATAAACCACAAATGAGTAAAGGAACCAAGAATGTTTGTTTCCACACAGACCCAACTTATGGAGGAAGGGGGATAGACATTTTCAGACTCTTCCCGGCCCAGCCACTCAGTACCTCCAGCCACTCAGGTCCAGGAACCTACATAGGTCGAGCTCCATTGAGCCAGAGGCTGTGGGAGTCCTAAAGAGTTTGGTCTGCCCAGGGGAGACAGGCCATGTCTCCAAACCCCCTAGCCCTGCCCGATCCAGTCACTGGGAAACTCAAATCGGCATGGACAAGTGAGGCTTGCACCACAGCTGACTCTCGGGTTTGGGGTTGCTGTCTGTGACTGGCTCCTCTTTGGTGGGCAGAGAGGTTTTAGTCAGGGTGAGGGTGGGGGAGGCAGTCTTTTTCCCTTTCTGCCCCTTTTGCTCCCCCTTGCTCTCCTTCCAGGAAGACATTAGTTTGGCCTGTGCGGTCTCAGAGCTCCCCTCTACCGACTACCACTCACCTCAGGAGTGCCGGGACAGGCCAGTGGCCTGCTTCTAGAGACAAAATCTGCTGCTTTAGAGAAACTTCCAGCTTCCCCCCACCAGAGAAGAGAACCAATGTGATTATATATTGACTAACAATATATTGAGTGCGGACAATGTGTCTGATGCTATGTTATGCCCTTAGAGTACATTATCTTCTAAATTTTTTTTTATTTTATATTTGAGAGAGAGAGAGAGATGGAGACAGAATCCGAAGCAGGCTCCAGGCTGTCAGCACAGAGCCCAACGTAGGGTTCAAACCTACGAGCAGTGAGATCATGACCTGAGCCGAAGTCAGATGCCCAACCAACTGAGCCACCCAGGTGCCCCATGCATTATCTTATTTAATCTATTTAATAATTCCATAACCCTCTGCAGTGGGTACTTTTAATGTCCTCATTTTCCATCTAAGGCTGAGAGAGGTTAAAAACTTACTCAAGGTCACACATCTTAGATCTGAGCCCAGGTCATTTGACTCCAGAGCCTGTGGTCTTATCTGCTATACTATACTGCCTGTCACTGTATGTTCCTGAAAATGTGACTTTAGTGGGGTCATCCAGTCTAGTTAGAGAACCACCCTAAGCATTAGTTAAATTGGTTCTGGTTCCCTATTCCCACCACCACCACATATTTGGCTAGAGCTTGAGGTCTCTCTTTCTTCCTTTCTCTCCCCCTGGTTCCAGCATAACAGCAAATGTTTCTCTGGGGAGTAGGCTGTGTCAGAATCCCATGACACTCAAGGTGTGTTTGTTTCAGGTGGAAGCGGATTCTGAGCTTGGATAATTCTTGCCCCCTATAGAGTAAGTGGGCAGTGGTCCTTCACTGCAGGCGCTGGAGGAGACTGGACTCCTGGGCTCTGGGTTCCCAAGTCTTCCAGATCCCTCTGTGATACTTTTCAAGGGAAGCTTTTCAGAGTCTGTGAGCCCACAGTCCCTGGGACTCTAGGGAGCAAAAAATCTCAGACTGGATCATATCAGAAGAGCCAGCTGTTTGGAATTGTGGGACCCGAGGCAGAGAAGGTGCAGGGGTTTATGTGCAGAAACTTTGGTTAGGAGGCCACGAGTCCTGACTTAAATTTTGGAAGCTGTGGATCTATTTTTTGAGTGTGTTCCTCAAGCAGAGACCACTGGACCCAGAGGGAAGGTCACCGAAACCAGATGGTACAAAGGCTACCCCTGGGGCTGAAGGTGGTTTTTGATTCAGGCCCTGGCTGCTCTTTGGGAGAAGTGAACATTATTGGCCAAAAGCCTAAGAAAGAAGAATTGTTGGGGGCTGGAAAGAGAGCTGCTTTTAGTGGACTGGGGCCTGGGAGACTAGAGGTTGGCCAAGGTGGCTCCGGAGCCAGGGATCCCAGAAGACGATGCCTCTTCCAGAAAGCCCCTGCTGGGCAAGAGTGAGAGTGAAGACTGAGTGACCCAAGGCGAGACAGGAGTAGGGGTGGGTTGGGCTAGGGACTCGCTGGCAGGTGCAGGAAGTATGGAAAGCCCACCTCAGGCTAGCTCAAGTCCTTTGTTATGCCCTCTGGGATGCCCCCCTGACTCCTCCCTGCTAAATTGCCGCAGCTTCTGTTGGGCTCTTAACAATTGCTTCCACCTGTCTTGCTTCACTTTGCCTTACAGTATAATTGGTTTTTGCCCTATAAATCATACATTTTAAAGAGAATAACCATGTTGTAATTATTTTTGTATCTCTTACCCTGTAGTGCCTGACATGCTATCTATACATAGCAGTATCTGAATAATGCTTGAATGAATGAATGAATGAATGAATGAGTGAGGACCAGATGAGAAGGGGTGTGTGTGTGTGTGTGTGTGTGTGTGTGCGCGTGCACACACGCACGCACTCTGAGAGTGGTTACTGCTGAGGAAAGAGAGAAAAAGATAAGAGAAGAGGTGGGATGGGGAGAAAAGAACCCAGGAAGCAAGTAAATAAATAATTGTAAATAACTATGTAACAGTTGTAATAACTGCTAATGATTACTATGCATTTACTATATATCAATATAACACCTGTTCTATGTGTATGTTCGGATCCGATGTTCGCAACAGTCTTACAATGTTGTCCTTATTTTACAGATGATGAAGCTGACCCTCAGTCACTTGACCAGTAAGTAGCAACTCCAGGACCTAACATGCATGGTCCTTTGGCCTGGAGAGCCCAAGCTTGAACGATGAAGCCATCCTGCTCTGCGACCTCCCCTGTGGTGTTTCCTTATGGCCCCTGTACTTCTCTTTTGAGGCATTTTGTAGGCTTTTAATTGTTTAATGAATTACTTGAAATTATTTCCTTATTAATTCTCTTCACTGATAGAAAGTAAGCTATAAGAAGGCAGGGCCCACACTGAGTTTCTTTTTTATTTTCTTTCTTCTTCTTCTTCTTTTTTTTTTTTTTTAAGTTAGGCTCCACACCCAACATGGGCCTTGAACTCACAACCCTGAGACCAAGAGTCAGATGCTCCACCCACTGAGCCAGCCAGGCGCCCCTGATTTTCTATCTTTAGTTACATGCCTTGCCCTTAGAACCATGCCTGACACATAGTAAGCACTCGATAAATACATGCCTACTGGCTCACCGACAGACTGACTACTGCCTCCTAAAAATGACAACCCCCAGGATTCTCTAAGCCTTTCTTCCACCCTTCCTCTCAGGTCTCCCTGCCTCACTTCGGCACTCCAGTCCCGCCAGTCAGCGCCATCCCCTGCTCAGCCTTAACCTAAAGCCGGACTAGTGGACGTTAAATGCCAGGGCCAAGTTTTTGTCCCAGACGATCCCTGGACTCAGCAGATGCTGATCAGGTGACGGTCTCTCTCTGGCTTAGGATGGAAAGACGCCAGGAAAGATCGAAGCATCTACCCTGATGGGTTACACCAGGGCTTCTAGAAGGGATTTTGTGGCAGGAGGGAGGGGGGCAGGAGATTGAGTGTCTCTGTGACTTGTGCAGGCAGCATGATGGATGAGCAGTGGAAAGCCCTTTTACGAAACATGCCAGACTTGCTGCCATAGTATCCCTCCCAACAGCCCAGAATTATATTTCCCCGAAGACACACTCGGTCGTGCTCTGGATTTATATGTGGGGTGGCAACCTGCCGGTGCTCCCAAAGGAGATCTGTCTACAGATGCCCCAGCAGCAGAGGAAGCAGATGAGAAGGGAGGGAGGTCTGAACCCTCTCGCTAAGAGCCATGGCACTTCATGGAAATTGACGGTCCTTCAAGAGTTTCCTGACTTCCGCGGGTCCCACTCTCTTCCCCAAACAGCCTGCAAGTTTTCAGTTTGGTACACAGTGAAGATTTATTCTCTCTCCCTCTCTCTCTGTCTCTCAAGAAGTGGCTGGGGCCTCTGATGCTCAGCACTAGGGTTCTCCTTCCCAGAGAGAACGGGTGGGCAGGTAGTTCAGATGATCTGCAATCACGTATCTTTCCTGGGGCTGTAAACTACTGGAAGTCCCCCAGCACATTACCAAATACAGTAGAAAGGAGTCAGTGGACCACGTACCAACAACGGCAACACCCACCCCGGGTGGAGAAGTCAGATATGTGCTTGAACAGGACGTGCCTGGGGCTGGCCTGTTCCTGAACCCCCATGGCCCCATCCCTGCTTTTCTGGCCCTCCCGTGGCTCTGATCAGCTTCTGCCAGGCTCTGCATTTTTGTATCTTTTTCTCATTGCGTGGCCCCCTTGTCTTTAAAAGGCTAAATGCTCTGTACTAAATTTGGTCACACAGAGCTCCAAGATTCCCTGGAATGTCCTCAAGTTTCAAACAGCTCTGACAGCAAGGCAGGCCCGCCCCCCCTGTGTGGGGATTGGCTTCCCCTTTCGGGGCCAGGCCGTTGTCAAGTCTCATTGGCCGCTGGTTAGACCAGCCAGGGTCCACTAGCCCTGGGCTCGGAGCTAGCTTGCAGTTAACGCTTCGGCACCTGTGGCACCGCAGGGCAGGGCGGAGGAGCCACCGCGTCCTCGACCAGCTGGGAGTCTGCTCTCAAGCCCACTCTGCTCCGTCTAGGTCAGCTCCGCGCCTCCCCCTCGTCGCCCACCAGGACTCCAGCAGCCCCTGCAAGAGTCCCAGCGCACCTTGCCAGGATGTCTAAGGTAGCCAAGTATCGCCGGCAGGTGAGTGAAGACCCCGACATCGACAGCCTGCTGTCCACCCTGTCTCCCGAGGAGATGGAGGAGCTGGAGAAGGAGCTGGACGTGGCGGACCCGGACGGGAGCACCCCCGTGGGGCTGCGGCAGAGAAACCAGACGGAGAAGCGGTCCACGGGCATGTACAACCGGGAGGCCATGCTCAGCTTCTGTGAAAAGGAGACCAAGAAACTTATTCAGAGGGAGATGTCCGTGGATGTGAGTGAACCATATGCTAGAGGAAAGGGGGGAGGGCGGGGAGGGGAGGGGCGGGAGACCCTAACTTGCGCCTTCGGATGCTTCTCTCCTTAGAGCAGAAGGTCTTGTTGGCAAAAGATGTGATGCTTCGGAACCAATTACCATCCGCTGAACTGGCAGCCGTGAACCTCTTACCCCTCGTTTCGGTTTAAAGCACAAATTGGCCGTGTTAGCAGAACTCACCATCCCACAACAGCAGATAGGGCCACTAGGAGAATGGGAGCTGGAGAAGGTCCTTGAAGCGTTCATTGTCGAGATGACACCCTCTTTGTCCCTGAGCACTTTTTTTTCCTTCACATTCATTTCCTCCGTTGTGAGGATGGGCAGAGGATAGACTGATGCTCGCGGTCTCTTGGCAGCCAACCCAGAAAAGCAAGTCAGGCCCTCCTTGCAGAACTGCTGGTATTTAAGCCCTTTGGGCGACTTGTGGCACGTGGACCATTTGAGGAGGCAGGGGCAGATGGGCCTCCCACATCGATGGGAGACGGGTGGGGGTGGGGTCTGTGAGGTGGGAAATGCATCTTAACCTGATGGCTTCCGTTTCGCTCCCAGGGGAGTTGGGGTTTGCACTTCCTAGAGGGGCATCTTGGAGGAGGGGGGGGTCCCCTCCTTTTGGTAGTAAGCCCTTTTACAACCAGCCAGGCCCCTTTGGGGGAGGACAAGGATATTTCCCAGCAGGGTTTTGCCATGAGGAGGGGACAGAGGGGAAGCATCTGCCCACACCCAGGATGGGCTTAAGCAAAACCTGCTTCCTCTTTTCCTGGGTTGGCGTGGAGAGTTCTTTTTTCACCCTGTGTTCATATGTGAGTTTTCTTGGGACAAACTAGACTGGCCTCCACCTGAGCGTGGCTCTGTAGAACCCCTGGCCACGGCAGAGAGTGTCTGGTGGGGAAACGGTCCTGTCTCTGCGCCCATTCTCTTCTACTCGGTACCTACTGGCCACGTCTCTGGTACCTTGTCTGTGACTTGCGAATTCTCGCATGAAAAAGTTCAATCTCAATTCTCGTTCGCTGTTTTACGTCTGTGGAAACCAAGGCCCAGAGCCTCAAACGCCGTGTTCATTCTCACAAAGGAAACGAGAAAGGCGGTATTATCTCCTGGAACTTCTGTAACATGTCTGGCTGGGTAGGAGATTGTGCCGGACGCTAGTCGCAGAGCACGTTTGTGGGCACAGCCCTGGCTCCTTGAGTGAAGGGATGGGGGTGGGAGGGATGAGGGAGAGTGAGGTAGGGGAGCTGGACCTCTGCCTCTATCTCTACCACCCCGGGCCCGTGTTTAAGCCTTCACCAAGAAGTTGGGAGTGAGGGAGTCAGAAGGCTCAGAAATTCACTACTCCGTGGGCAAGGTGATAGCCTCCGATACCACTCGGTTGATGGTGAACAGACACTAGAACGCTTATGGAAAACAAGGAAAGGATAGAGGGGACTCCCCGTGAGGGCCTGGTACCTCAAGACGCCTATCAGGACACGTAGGGAAAGCCAGGCAGTGCACCCCAGGCTTTGGCACCTCTGTAAATCCCCCACGTGGACCCCCAACCCTTCTCTCCCCCTGCTCCTAGTCGCCAGGCTCTGTGCCCAGTGGCTTCTGGGATGCAGAAAGATACTTCTGAGGCTGAAGTCAAATGCAGAACATTCTTAATCCCAAAGCAAGATGCTTAGGCTATGGAGAGTGCGAGGGACTATTATACTCTGGGAAATTTCATTCTCAAAAGCCTTCTTCCTCAGCCAACTGAAACCATGGCACGTTTCTCTTCCCCAGCCCTACCTCCTTCACCCCTGCCAGGGGCACACTTGTTTCTGCAGGCAGAGCCCCAGTCAGGAAACAGAGGGTGGCGTGCGTGCGTGTGTGTGGTGTGCAGACACACTCACACAGGTGTACGTGAGACGGTATGAGCTGACTTCAGGGTCATTTTTCCCTTGTAGGGATAGGCTGTCCTCACTCTTCCTCATCCAGTCCAAGGGCATATGTTGGCAGAGTGGCTGGCTGGAGTTCAGGGTACATCCCGAGCCATGGGCATAAGTCATCTCTGTAAATCTGGATGAAAAAGTGGCTTCTTTTAGGGGCGCCTGGGTGGCTCAGTCGGTTAAGCATCCAACTCTTGATTTCAGCTCAGGTCATAATCTCATGGTTTGTGAGATCGAGGCCCGTGTCAGGCTCTGTGCTGACGAGACTGCTTGGGATTCTCTGTCTCCCTCTCTCTGCCCCTCTCCCCCACTCGTGGTCTCTCTCCCTCTCAAAATAAGTAAATATGATTTAAAAAAAAGTGGCTTCTTGGGGCGCCTGGGTGGCTTGGTCGGTTGAGCGTCCGACTTCGGCTCAGGTCATAATCTCACGGTCCGTGAGTTCGAGCCCCGCGTCGGGCCCTGTGCTGACAGCTCAGAGCCTGGAGCCTGTTTCAGATTCTGTGTCTCCCTCTCTCTCTGCCCCTCCCCTGTTCATGCTCTGTCTCTCTCTGTCTAAAAAATAAATACACGTTAAAAAAAATAAATAAATAGGGGCGCCTGGGTGGCGCAGTCAGTTAAGCGTCCGACTTCAGCCAGGTCACGATCTCGCGGTCCGTGAGTTCGAGCCCCGCATCGGGCTCTGGGCTGATGGCTCAGAGCCTGGAGCCTGTTTCCGATTCTGTGTCTCCCTCTCTCTCTGCCCCTCCCCCGTTCATGCTCTGTCTCTCTCTGTCCCAAAAATAAATAAACGTTGAAAAAAAATAAAATAAAATAAATAAATAATTTAAAAAATTAAAAAAAAATTTAAAAGTGGCTTCTTTGGCACCATTAGGAAGCTAGTGAGTGTGTGATTAAGAACTTGGATTTAAGTGCCAGAAAAGCCTGGTTTGAGTAGCAGCCTCTCTTCCTGTCTGTATAACTAAGTGACTTACAAGCGACAGAACATGTCTCACTTCCCTCAGCTACAAAATATCCAGCCCATTGGACTATTGTGAAAACGGAAAGGATAATAATGTAAAGCACTTAGCACAGAGCTTGGCGTGTAATAAATGCTCAATAAATGGCGCTATGAAGTTATTAATTCATTAATTTCTACCCCTGCCCAGCTCCTCCCTCCTTTAGTTTCTGGAGGGCTGAGCAAGCCAAGTGTGTCTGTTTAACTAGTGGCCAGAGTAGACAATAAACAAACATACCTTGGATGCTCAGGCTGGGGGGCCTTTGATATCACAAACACAGGGCAGCTCCAGGTGGGGCTCCCGGCTGCTGGACTGGCTGTGGCTCTCACTGAGAGTAGCCTTTGCTCCCCATAAGGCACTAGAAGTTAGTTAAAACAAAAGAGTAACTGTGAGCCTGTTTCGCTTGACTCAAGAAAGCACAGCAAAATGAGCATTTACTGAGAAACTTCTACATGCTAAGCATATTCACCCTTTCTTTTATTTAAACTTCCCACTTCTTGGGAGATAGGTCTTTTTATTCCCATTATACAGAGCAGAAAAATTGAGGCTCAGAGAGGTTGAATAACCGCCCTGCGTTCACATAAGCAACAAGTAGCCTGCCCAGCTTTAAGGACTACGCTTCTTCCTCCCTGCCACACCAGGGTACGGAAAAAGGCAGTCATGCCAGCCCCTGTCCTGAAGAATTTATAATCTAATTAGGATCACAAGACACACACATACAGAAGCACCACAGAGGTGTTACAGAGCACCGACCACATACTGATACGTTGTCGTAGAAGCACTGGGCTATCACCTAGTCTAGTCTGGCAGAATGTTCATCCCTGCCCCCAAGACTAGGAACATAAATATTAACACGAGGTGTGGATTCGGGATTCAAACTGTTAGAACCAAGTGTGGATTAGGGAAGTTAATCCTGCCCAGATATTGGATGGCATCAGGAATTTTTTTTTTACCTCCTTTTAGGTGGGAAAATGGTATTGTGGATGCACTTTTTAAAGAACCCTTGCCTTTTAGACATGGATACTGAAATATTTACGGGAAAAACTGATAAAATATGAGGGAATTGGCTTTTACATAAGGTGGGCAAGGGGAGTGGGTCGGGGAATAGATGAAATGAGATCATCCACCAGTTGATAATTGTTGAAGCTGGGTGATGTGAAGCTGAGAGTGGAAGGCAGGCCCAGTTTGGGTCTTCAGCTCTGGTTTCTCTGGGGGAGGAGCTCCAAGATTCATACTCTGGCTATCGTGCTGGAGGGGTGTAGACTGTGGAAGGGGCCTCAGATGGCTTCTCCCTCATGGGATGGAATACTCCGGGGCTGTCCGGGATTGGTTTACTCCCTCCTTCATGAATACTCCTCTCCCCAGGCCACCCCCGTGACCCCTTCGGGTCTCAGGTACCACTTCCTCCAGGTAGCCTTCCCTGACTGCCAGGCAAATTTAGGCACCATGTCTGATCTGAGCACTCCAGTACCGCTCTGTACCGGCCCCATCCTGTTTTCTTATATCTCTTCCTCGCCAGCTTGTGTGATTCTGGAGGACGAGCACTAACACAGGGCCAGGCACAAGGTGGGCCCTCAACCTCTGTCTGTTGAATGAAGGTTCGGAGCAGGAGGTGGGGCTTGGCAGAGCTGACCCCTGGCTTCCCTCCTTCCCTTTAAAGGGGCAGACCTCTCAGCCCGTGTGTTCTACCCTAGTCCTCCAGGGACTCTCCTTCTGCCCAGGTGGAAGACAAAGCCCCTGGGCAGGTGTGTAGCCAACAGTTCAGTGAAACCCTTGTGCTTGGCTCAGGTTTCAGGAACCTGATCCCAGCAGGTCAACTCATGTGTTCTCTTTCCTTCCCAAGTGGGAAAGAAAATCTCCAGCCTGTCTCCCCTGTCCTGCTCCCTGGCGTTACCAGGGGCTGGGGATTAGCACCTGCACCCAGCCAGGAGCAGGGGCAGCTGACTTGGGTGGGGGGTGAAGGAAGCTCTTTCAGGTTCTCCCTTGAGAAGCTAACCAGAAGCACCCCACTAGCCAGTCGCTGCTGGGCCTGAGCCTCCTGACCTCCCCCTTGGGTCTCTGGCTCACACGGCCTCGCTGTTCCCCTCCCCTACCAGTCCCAGTTCACGACCCAGTGTCCGTGGCTTCTCTACAGGGATGGGGAAGCCCGAGGCCGGTGGCACTAACCCTCAGATTGCCCTTTGCAGAGGCCTGGGCCCTATCAGGAGTGCACTGGGCAGCACGGCTCCACGATTAAGGAGATTAACCCCGACTGGTACACACCCAAAATAGCCCTGGAGGCTGGGGTGGAGAGGGCAGAAGAGGTGAGGGGGGCCTGTTGACCTGGGGAGGCAAAAGCAGGCACCCAGGGAGGGTTGGACAAGGTTAAAAAAATCTCTCCCTGGAGTTTGAAAGGGGCCTCCGTCTAGAGTTTGAAAAAGTAGTTGATCACACAACAAAGTGTTGTTTGAATTGTTGTTCTTACTCATATTTTATAAACTGGCTTCTGTACGCAGAGACTATCTGACGAATTTTAAGCAGTGAAACACCAGTGCCTGCTCCCACCTTTAGCACCGCCCCCCAGTGCTCACCTGTTCTCAGAGGACGGTGGGGAGAAGGGCTCAGGTGGGTGGGATGCGTGGCAGGAGGGAGGCAGAACAGATAGGAGCAAGGAAGAGATGTAAAAATGAAACAGCTCAATAGTGAGTGGGGGATGGTCAGGGGAGAGGCAGTCAGTGGATGGTCAGGGGAGGAGTATGAGTCCCACTGACCGAGTGAAGGTTGCCGCTGGCATCTGGCAGGCGGGGGGCTTCAGGGTCCCCATGGTGAGGCAGGAGGAGGCACATCTGAGCAGACACCCAGAGTGAGGACAAGGTCTTCATCTAACCTGGCTGCCCTCCCTCAGCCTCTTTCTCCCCAAGAGACTCTGGAGTATCCATATCAGACAATGTCAGTATAGCACAGCTGGGCCCACGGTGCACAACGCCTGAATGAAGTGCGCTGGGAGAGCCGCAGAACACAGAGGGGTCAAGGGCACTGTCCTTGGAGATCTAAAGTCTACATGCATAAAGTCCACACACACACACACACACACACACACACACACACACACGGCAATTATAGCAACAAAGCACAATGAATGGGGAGGGGGGGCCAGGGGAAGAGAAGCTGATATTCATATGCCTGCCAAGTTGGATAAACAAGAATATCCTGGGCAATAATACAGAGGCCTTTCCAGATCGGGCTGTGCTTTCTTGTTTGTTAGACCTCCTTTGGCATAAGCAGCAAAGAAAGAAGGGGTCTAGATTCTGAGTATCAGTTCCCCTAAAGGGCTCGCTTCGCCCCCGGGGCAGTGTGGGGAATAGAAAGCCCAGGGGTGTCTGGAACCAGACAGGATCAGGTCTGATTCCACTTCTGCCCCCATCGTCTGAGCGCGTTACCTGAAGACGGGGATGAACTGTAGAGTACCTTCTGGACCCAGTGGCATTATTAATACCATCTCATTAACATAGCTTCTGGAGGCCCCATTGCTCTACTGACAAGTGGGAAGATGGCATCAATCTTGAAGGGTTACTGTGCGGATTCAATTGGCTAAGGTACTGAAATTGGCACAGCACGAGAGACTTCTCCCCACCCTAAATTCTTCAGACTTTATACTTGTGTAGATGCCAAATCAACCTTTTTTTTTTTTTTTTTTTTTTTTTAAAGCTTAAGGAAGAAGGCGGGCTTATTTAGTTACTTCCTGCCTGGCCCTCTTCCCTTGATTTCTTTGAGCCTAATGTATTTAACGCCCCAGGCCCCAGGGCTCGCACTGGGTGGCTGGGTTAGAAACATTGCAGAATCAAGGGAGATGGAGTGGGGGAGGGTTCGGGACTGGTGAATTCTCCTTGTCTGCAACTTCCGTGAGCTCAGAAAGGCCTAGGCCACTTTGGACAAATTTGGCTCCACCTGTCTCTGGGGCCCGCTGCAGAAATGACCAGCGGGGTTGGCGGGGCGCTGCTGATGACAGCAAGGCCGTGAGCCTACACACGCCCCCACACTCTCACCTGCCTTCCCTCAGGGAGGACCCACGGGCTCCGCAGGGGGTCACTTCCTCAGCCCTTCCTTCCAGATCAGGCCAGCAGGGCCAGCATTACCATTTCCACCCCGCACCCCCACCAGAGGTGGACCGCCCTGGGGGCAGAACTTCTAGTGAAGCTCTGGCTACAGAATGTATTGAGTCTGGTGCTTAGAATAGTGTTGTCAAAAGCCAGCTAGACCTGGATTCAAATCCTGCCCTGCTGGTTGCTGGCTACGTGACCCGAACAAATTACTTTACCGGAGTTTCCCCATCTTTAAAATGGAAATAACACCTAGTCGTAGGATAGCTGTGAGGTTGAAGCAAATAATATATACAAAGCAGGCAGCAGAGTGCTGGGTTGGAATCCTGGTAGTGAGGGTCCCCAAACTTGAGTTTCCACCCTTCCTTCCCTCACTGCTGTTCCCTCCACCCATTTCCATTCTCTGCATTCTTTTTCT
The DNA here is from genome assembly GCF_018350155.1 of Leopardus geoffroyi. Classification (NCBI taxonomy): domain Eukaryota; kingdom Metazoa; phylum Chordata; class Mammalia; order Carnivora; family Felidae; genus Leopardus; species Leopardus geoffroyi. The sequence goes on from NC_059338.1 coordinate 28,833,086, forward strand.
AGTCAGGACTTATAAGGAGGGAGGAGGACTCCATTAGACCATTAATTCTCCAACTATTTAGTAAGTTTCTATTATATTAGGTGCTTCCCAGGCGCCGGGATAGAGTAGAAAAGAAGACAGATGAGGTCCTTGCCCTCACAGAGCTTCTGTTCTTCTAATGGGTGAGACAGAGAATACATGTACCTAAGTATATACATGACATATAAGATATACACATCACATATAACATATATGTTACATACATGTAAGGAGGAATGCGCTTTCAGGAAAGGGTATATGACAATCTCCTATAAGGTAATCAGGGACGATACTGTCCAAGAGGTGGCATAGAAGCAGGGCCTGGAATGGACTGAAGGAGCCAGTCATTAGGAAGGTCTGGAGAAAGCTTTCCAAGCAGAGGGAAGAGCAAACAAAAAGGTCTGGGTAGGGAAGCAGGTTTAGTATGTCAGAGGAAGAGTCAGGCCAGTGTAACTAGAGCAGGGTGAGCAAGGGGCGGGCGGGGGAGGTTGGAGGAGATAAGGCCCAAGAAGTAAGCAGGGTTCAGATAATGGAGGGCCTTACAGCACAGCAGAGGGAATTTGAATTTTTCTTCCAAGTGCCATGAGACGTCATTGGAGGGTTTTGAGCGGGGGAGAGATGTGATCTGACCTAAGTTTTTAAAAGGATCTATCACTCTGCCAGCTTTGTGATGAATAGACAGTATGAGGGCAAGACTGGGGGAGAAGGGAGACCAGCTGGAAGGGTGTTGCAGTAGCTCAGGCAGGAGGCCAATGATGGTTTGGGGAGAAGTGGTCAGATTTAGGAAACACCTCAAGGGTAGCACAGACAGGACTGGCTGACTTACTGGGGGAAAAGAGAAGAGTGGGGGGGGCCGGTCCTGCCTGAGCTATTGGGTAAATTTGGTGCCATTTACTGAAGTAGGAAACAACAGGAGTGGCTTGAGGAGATCAAGAATTCTGATCTGAACAACTTAAGTTTTGGTAGATGTCAAAGAGGAAGCGTTGGATTGACTGGGCATGCACAAGTCTGGAGCTGAGCGGGGCAGTGGGGCTAGAGATTACATTTGGGAGCCATCAGTATATAGACAATACTTAAAACCATGAGCCTGGAAGAGATCACATAGGGAGGCAGTGTGAATGAAGAGCAGAGGACCAATGACCACGCCCTCCATTGCCCCAACATTTAGGCATTGGAAGAGGAGAAGGAGCCAATGAAGGAGACAGAGAGGTGGGAGGAAACTCAGAGTGGTTTCCAGAAAGCAAATGGACAGGGGGCTTACAGAAGGAGAGAGCATCCACCGTATCCTTTCTTGGTAAGAGGTTTAATAAGATGAGAACAGAGAACTGACCACGGTAACAGGAAAGATGGAAGCCATTGGGACCTTGACAAGACTGGGTTCACTGCAGTGATGAGTGGACTTGAGAGAGAATGGTCAGTAAGGGCTGGAGATAGAGAATACAGACAAGTATCTCTTTGATTTTTTTCTAAGTTTTGTTCTAATGGGAAGCAAAAGTAGGGTGACAGCTGGAAGTAAATGTGGAATCAAAGGGGGTTTTTTTTAGAAAGGTGGAAGATGATAGCATGTTTATATACTAATGGGGATCGTTCAGTAGAGAAGGAAGCTTCAATGGCCCTGGAAAAGAAGACAAAACAGGATGGATTGCACTGGAGTAGAGGGGTTGGCCCTAGTGGCAGGTGGTCACCTCTTATATCTGGAGGGAAGGTAGTGGAGACAGGCAGATGCAGGCAGATGCAGGCAGGTTGATAGATGGGGTCGGGGGAGAGGAGGTTGGTCTGTTATGTGTTGACACATGCAAGTGCTCCTCCAGGAGGACCACCCTGGCAGCCGTACATTGGCTGGATTGTAGCGGGGAGACACTTAGGAGGCTGTGGCAGCGGTCAGAGGTTGAACTTCAGGTCACAAGAAAAATGCTCCATGCTCCCTGGGTGAGGTAGAGAAAACACGAAAACACTTCCGGATATGAAATCTGGCGTGTGAACAGTCAACAGACAACAGCCAGCTGCCAGAGCTGCTTGAAAATCCAGTAGATTTTCACCTCCAGTGCATCGATCTTCCATCCCCAAGGCCACCCTAGGAGGAGGAGCACACAGGTCCCTTCCTAGCACACAGCTGATGTGATGGGACAAGCCCTGGGTTTGCGAGGCAAGCCAGGGGGCCTGGGGCTCACTCCCGGCTTGACTATCAGCTGTGTGGCCTCGGACAAACATTTAACATTTGTCAGCTTGCTTTTATTTGTATTCTTTAATGCTTTGTCTGTGTCTCATTTTGTACTTGACAATAATGGATTTTTTTTCCTACATTGTTTTTATTGAAATATAAAATACACAGGGGCACCTGTGTGGCTCAGTCAGTTAAGCATCTGACTTCTGCTCAGGTCATGATCTCATGGTTTGTGAGTTCGAGCCCCACACCGGGCTCTCAGCTATCCGTGCAGAGCCCACTTTGGATCCTCTGTCCGCGTCTCTCTCTGCCCCTCCCCAACTCTCTCTCTCTCTCTTTCTTTCTCTCAAAAATGAATAAACACCAAAAAAAAAAAAAAAAAGAAAGAGAAAGAAAGAAGAAAGAAAGAAAGAAAGAGAAAGAAGGAAAGAAAGAAAGAGAAAGAAATAAAAAAGGAAAATAAGTACAATACAGACAGAAAACCATCTAGGGGCACCTGGGTGGCTCAGTCAGTTGAGCATCCAACTTTGGCTCAGGTCATGATCTTGCTGTCGTGAGTTTGAGCCCTGCGTCAGGCTCTGTGCGGACAGCTCAGAGCCCGGAGCCTGCTTCCGATTCTGTGTCTCCCTCTCTCTCTGCCCCTACCCCACTCATGCTCTGTCTCTCTCTCTCTTTCTCTCCAAAAATAAATAAACTTAAAAAAAAAAAGAAAAGAAAACCATCTAAAACACAAACGTAGAGCTTCATGAGTTCTCACCAAGTGACCAAGAAGGAGACCAGTGCCATCACTGTAGTACCCCTACCCACCCTCTGCTTCCTCTCCAGCTCTACCCCCTTCCTCCCTGTCACAGGAACCCCTGCCCTGACCTCCAACTCCATAGGTTAGTCTTGCCTGTTTAAAAATTATATATATATATACATATAAATAATTCATATTATTTATATATATACACAAATATTTTATATATTGTTTGTATTATATATAATATATATAATCATGTAGTAGGTGTTCTTTTGTATTCAACTTCTTTCACTCAGCTTTATGTTGGTGACATTCAGCCATGTTGTCTGCAGCATTTTTTTCCACTCTCACTGCTATAGAGTATTCCTTTGTACGAATATGCCATAATCTATTTATTATTTCACGATTAATGGACATTTGGGTTGTTTTACCATTTGGGGCTATTACAAACAATGCTGCTGTGAACATTTTAATACATTTTGGGGGGTACATTTTTGACTTCATTTGAATCTGGCATGTCCTAGGAGTGGAATCATTGGGTCATAGAAAATGCACAGTGGACTTTTAATTTCTTCACCTGTAAACAGTGGTGATCCTACCTAATTTGAAGAGTACAAACGTTTGGAGAAGCTCGTGACATAATGACTTGCAAACAGTAGGCATTTAATAAAGTGGGGGCCACCATCATTTCTAATGGTGTCCATCTTTGGGAGCAACTAGAATGCTGTCAAGGCCTTTGACCACGCCCTGCCTGCTGTCCTCCTGACCCACACTATTAAGATTTGCGCTTCACTAACACCCAGGTCAGATTCCTCCACCCCAGGACTCTGACTTTCCCCAAGACCGTGGCTTAAAGTTGGATCCCACTTCATGGCCTCTTCCTATCCTTAGCCTCACTGACTCCCACTGTGGACAACTTCTCAATTTTCAGACCCTTCCTGCTTTACTTAGTTTTCTGTTTAGCTTATATCTTACTTTGGTCATTCTCCATATTCAGCTCAGTTCTCATGCCTACACCTCTAACCTTTTATCACCCCCAGCCTGGATGAGCGTGACCATTTAAATGGCTTCTCTACTCTGATTCTCACACTGCTGATTAGACCTGGAGAAAACAACACAGCCATACATACTGGTGCTCCTATGCCAGGGGCACCTGAGTGGCTCAGTCAGTTAAGCATCTGACTTCTGCTCAGGTCATGATCTCACAGTTTGTGAGTTTGAGCCCTGCATCGGGTTCTGTGCTGACAGTGCAGAGCCTGCTTGGGATTCTCTCTCCCTCTCTCTCAAAATAAATTAAAAAAATAAATAAATAAACCCTATGCCAGGCCCTCAAGGCTGTGCAGAAAACCTCTACATGCACCTCTTTTTCTCTAAAAGTTAGCCTTATCTTTATAAACTCTTCTTGTCCCACCAGCTCTCTCACCCTATGATGCAGACCTAGCATCATATTTCACTGAGAAACTTGAAGCCATCAAGTGAGAATGCCTTCAGATTCCTCTTCTGCTACTTGAAAATGTTCAAGCGTTCATATATTCAAGCTTTCCCCCTTCTCTCCCATCCTTTGGAAAAGCTATCCCTCTTCCTGTCCCAGGCCAGTTCCCCCACCCACTTTTCTCTTCTGTCTCCTCAGGGACCCTTGCTCCCTTAAACATCTGTTTTCTCTGAGTCTCTCTCTCTCTCTCTCTCTCTCTCTCTGTCTCTCCCCTCCCCTTCAACATTCCTTCCTACTGGCTCTTTCTCTTCAGTTCCCACCTTCTCTCCTTTCCTTCGTGGCCAAGCTGTAGGAAATAGTATCTACACTAACTCTCACACCACCCGCCCCTGCACTGACATCAGCCTTGGTAAGGTCTCCGAGGGCCTCTTTGTTGCTTACCCGAGGGACACTTATTTAGTCCTTACCCTGTTTGTTTACTTTGTAATATCTGACCACTCTCTCCTTCTTAAAATACTCACTTCCCTTGGTGCCAAGACACCACACTTACCTACCTGGCTTTCTCTCTCTCTAGCTGTTCCTTGTGTCCTCTGAGAGCAGCTCTTCCTCTGATGCCTCCATATTGTTTCTCAGGGCCGTGCCCTCCCTATGGCATCTTTGTGGCTCCCCTCATCCAACCCCACGGATTCAGCTACCACCCATATGCTCTATCTTGATCTGTGGCCTAGATCTCTGTTTTGAGTTCTAGATCATTCACTTGCCTCTTGGACTCCTCAAATGTCTCAGATTCAACTCGTCTAAAAATAAATTAATCATAGTCACCTCACCCCACCCCTAAGGCTGCTTTCCCTCCTGTATTCTATACTTGGGTAAATAGAAGTACACCTAGGTCGTAACTCTGGGGATTCTCCTGCCCTAACCCTTCTCAGTGTTTCCAAACTCTCCTTGGTGACAGAATCCTATTGATTCTACTTGTTCGACCTCTCTTGACTCCACCCCTCCTCTCTGTTGCGCTTCTGCTGTCACCCGTATCACTTATCAGCTATAAGAATGCCGTGACCTCCCAGTCTCTCTTCTCGCCCCATTGCAATCCATCCTTCCCACAGCTGCCAGTGTCTTATTATAAAATGAAATCATGATCTTGACACTCCCCTGCGTAAAAGCCTTCAGTTGCTCAACATAGCTTCCATGATCAAATTCACACTCCGTAGTATGGCTTAGAAGGCCCTTGGCAACCCAGTGCCTCCCTATCTCTGTAGCTACTAATACTCTTCTCCTTGACTTTTACCCTTTGCTACAGTTACACTGGACCATTGGTTCTCCAATGGTGCCATGCTTAATCTTGCTTCTTCCATGCCCTTGCACATACCATCAGCTCCATGTGGGAGGCTGGTCCCACCTTGGGCCTAGCTAATCTGGATTCTGCTTTCAAGCCTCGGCTCAGGTGACAGCTTCCTACTTCCCCAATCCCTCCAGTCTGGGTTGTGTGCTCTACCTCTGCGTTCACAAAGCACCATCTGTCTGCAGCTTCTGTCATTTTCTATACCGTACACGCTTAACACATTGTTTAGGCATTGTCTGTTTCTGTGCTTTCCCCAATTTCTTAAGAGCAAGCCCTGACTCTTTTTTATTTTAAAGTTTATTTATCTTGAGAGAGAGAGCGAGAGAGAGAGAGCGTGTGCGAGTAGGATAGGGGCAGAGAGACACAGGGTGAGAGAGAATCCCAAGCAGGCTCCACACCTCCAGCACAGAGCCAACTTGGGCCTCAATGCCATGAACCATGAGCCATGAGATCATGACCTGAGCTGAAATCAAGAGTTGGTTGGTCAACCGACTGAGCCACCCAGGTGCCTCTAGGCCTGACTCTTAAGGCCTGACTCTTAGTCATTTCCATACCCCAGCAGTGAGCACAGTGCCTGGCTCAACAAACGTTGAGGAAACAAAGGACAAATAGTTTGCAAATACCATTCTTGTCATACTTGATTGAATCTACAGAAATTATGAATTCATCTACACTCTTCTGAGACAATTTGAAAATATGATTTTGGGGGTGCCTGGCTGGCTCAGTTGGTAGAGTATGTGTCTCTGGGTCTCAGGGTCATGAATTCAAGCCCGACACTGGGCATAGAGCTTACTTAAAAAAATAATAATCATAACTAAATAAAAAAAGAAAATACGGCTTTATGTCCAAATCCTCAAATGAAAGGCAATTTGGCAGTGATTCTTTCCCCCCAGTTTCTGTAAACAACCAAGTAACTCAGTCCAAAAGTTTACACTCTGGGATCTGAATTGTTGGGATGGGTCATTGCCATAGCTCCCTTTCAGTTTGTTCTGGACAGAATGAGCCTCAAGGGCTCATTTTTAACTTTGTCCATTTTTTTCTTCCTTTTCTTGTTCTTCTCTTTCCCAGCTCCCCAGGGATCTGAGATTATAGGCTGACATTTTTAGCTTGACCCAATCAAGTTCACCCATGATCTCAGGGGCCACAGATATACCCTAAAGAGGATAGTAATAATTTGTTCTATATACAGCCAGCTGAGGCTTGTAGCTCCCATTATTTGAATTCTTCCCTAGAATGTCTGGAGAAGGGGTGCCTGGGTGGCTCAGTCGGTTAAGTGTCCAACTTCAGCTCAGGTCATTATCTCACAGTCCATGAGTTTGAGCCCCACGTCGGGCTCTGTGCTGACAGCTCAGAGCCTGGAGCCTGCTTCCGATTCTGTGTCTCCCTCTCTCTCTGCCCCTCCTCCACTCGTGCCCTCTCCGTCTGTCTCTCTCTGAAAAATAAGCAATAAAAAAAATTTTTAAAAAAGAATGTCTGTAGAAGTTCAGCCCCTTCGCCTCTAGATCTAGAAAAAGTAATTGGCTTCTCTTGAGAGCTTGCTATAAGCACGTATCTCTTTGGATCCCACACATACAGCAGGGAGAGACATCTCGGGATTCACAGAGCCCCCCCCTCCCCGCCCCGGCTTTGGGAGGTCCGGTGTCTGGATATGTGGATACGATGACCCAGAGAGTCTGACATACCAGTTCGAAGGCCATGTAAACACAGACTTGCCCTACTGAAGCTAGACTGTGAGGTTGGAACAGAGGTGGAGCAGCGCGAGGATTAGGTCCTTGTTGACAATCTGCTTTCTCTCAACCAGGGCTCTGCAAGAGAGTAAAGCCCTGCAGAAAATTAATGGGGTGGTTATTTCCTCAGTTCCCCCAAAGATGTTACATAGCGGGTCCCATCCTAGATATACAGGAAAGAAATCAACTCATTACATACAACGGGTGCTTTAGAGCATTAAAGGCTGAATCTTTCTCCTGGAACCCCAATTGACAAGGGGTGACATTGAGTTTCTTGCTCATCCTGCTCCTACCAAGTTTTCCCAAGATGGCTCATCTCAACTACTCCAATGGCAGCATCACTTGCACTTCCTACTTAGTGATAAGCTGCCTGTCCCTGGTCCTTTACTGCATTGGAACACATAATGTATCCCAAATCACCATGAGTATGTTTAATAATGACCTCAGAGTACTGAAGACTTAAGTGTTCCAGTGGGTCAAGGAGATTTTTCCTTCCGGTCTCTGTAAACCTTGCCTCAAAGGCAGGAAAAGGGGGTGGTATATAAGCATCAAGGTGCTATTTCTAGATGCACTTTCTTCAAAAAATAATTTATAATTAGGGGTTTCCGCCACTATCTGAAAGTAGGGTCTGCCTATGACATATTTTGTAAGCTGAAATGGCATAAAGCAAAAAAGCACTTACCATTAATTTACACGGAAAATGTTTTGAGCATTCCCAGACCCCCAAAATAACCTCTCTTAGGCTTTTCTGATACCTCAGGACACATCTTGCCATCGGACACACAGAATAAGTGGAGATAGAGCCCTGATGCTCACAAAGTTCAAAGCTCTTGAGGCTGGATGCTGAGGTGCTGAGGGTAGTTCCTAGGGAAGGAGGCGGGGGAGGGGGGTGCAGGGAGTGGGATTCTGGCTGCTGGTGGAGGGGCGCTGCCTCTGTGAGTGCTCCCTGCAAAACCAACGCCAACCGCTATTTTTGTTTGTCTCTCTTTTTTTAAAAGTGAAAATCCTCTTCAGATTTCTTTCCATTACAGAAAACAGGAACTAATGCAGATCTTGTAAAAGCAAAGTGGCATAACGAAAACTTTTGAAAAGGGAGGGATACCTGTATAATGTGATAAGGCTTATTATAGACAATATACAAAACATAGGGAAAAATACCCAACAATTCTGTTTCATGAGTTAAGGACATTAGCCAGTGTCAATTTTTTGAGTGTATGCTTTTTCTAAAAGAATGTTTATTATTTATTTTGAGAGAGAGAGAGAGCATGCAAGCAGAGAGAGAGGGAGAGGAAGAGAGAGAATCCCAAGCAGGCTCTGCACTGTCAGTACGGAGGCAGACATGGGGCTTGAATTCAAGAACCATAAGATCATGACCTAAGCTGAAATCAAGAGTCACAGATGCTTAACCAACTGAGCCACCCAGGCATCCCGAGTATATACTTCTATATGCACTTTTCCTGTTATAGTTGAGGTCATTGTATACATTCACACAGTCACATAAATGGCGTTGCTTACTTTTTTTTCCTTATAGTATAGTCATTTTCCCATGTCACTGAAAATTCTTCCTAAACATCATTTTCAGTGGATGTCATCATAGTCCATCATATGGCTGGGTTGAGCCATTTGTCTATATTTGGACACTTACATGGTTTCTGATAAATATATTTTCCAAGCCTCCAAACAGATTCCCAGAGCACAGGCCCCTTCCCTTGGCCTTTGGAGCCCATCCCCAAAGAGGCGGAGCCAGCCCCCCAGGATGATAAATGGAACTATTTGGTAGCACACTGTGCCCCAGCCAAGACTCACGGCCAGCTGGGGGAAACAAAACTCCGAAAGGAGACAAGAGACTCACTGGATGCTGGAAAGGAAGGGACCGATGATCACTCACAGGACCAGACAGACATGAAGCTACACACGTTATTTCCTGTGGATCAAGTTCCTGATGTTGGGACATCGGCCAAACAGGGCAAACCTCCACCCCCCCCCCACCCCCCCTGTGGCTCCCAGGAATACAGCAGTTCGAGAGCACACCCTGAATGGAACACGTGTGCCTAGCTTCCCCTTGTCTTGGGAGGAAGGAATTGTTACTACTTAAAAAAAGAGAATCACAGCTCCAGCCCAGAAAGATTCCAGATGTAGGGAGGATGTCAAACAGGGGAGTTTAATTAGTCCATCCTTCAGCTTCCAGAGGGCCTTGCCCCAAAGCCAGTCAAAAGTACCACAGACAACACATAATACCTGGTTATGAGGCAATCTTTTTCCTTCCCAAGAGAAGTAGAGCATCTTACACCCAGTAGCCTGGAGGTAGGCACTTGGTTGCTTCCATCTACGCAGTCTCACTCAATCCCCCCACCAGCCTCCCTAAAGCACCGGCTTGACAGATGAAGAAACAGAGACTTAAAGAGGTTACCCCCAGCTGGTGACCGAGGAAGGTCTTGAACTTTCTTCTGAGACTTCAGGTTACCACAAACTGTAACTTAGGAGGGAAGAAAAATCTGTCTCTCAGGCCTTTCTTTTGGACCTCCACTTGAATGGGAGATGCGTTTGTTCATTCAGCATTGATGAAACATCCCGTGCACACACTTCCAGGATAGGTGCTGTTCAGTCCTGGTGGCCATCGTGGCAGCAGCTCTCTTGTCACCGGGCTGCATCCTGCAAACACTCTGTGATCAGAGGTGGGCATGGCCTCCCTGCCCCCAGAGAGACCCCAGGGAATGGCTGTCAGGAAGCACCCCTGGCTATTCTGGGGTGGTTCCTTCTTCCATCCTGCAGGACCCTTGTGCTCTGGCTCCCTTCACCCTTCTCCCTAATGCAGACCCCAGAGACCCGCTCACTTGGCTTCTCTCTTCTCTTCAACATCGCCACCCCCTTTCTCCCTCAGGTTCTTCTCCCCAAGCCTGGCTGTGAAAGACACTTACCTCTTCCTAATGACACCAGAGCCAGTCACACAAACCCTTTATTATTTAGGGTTTTTGTCATTGTTGTTGCTCATCATGCAGGGAAATAAAGAGAGGAAAACACAACTGGCCCAAATGGGAAGTGACCATCATTCTAGATCAGAACTGTCCGATATAGTACCCCTGGCTACATGTGGCTATCGAGCATTTGAAATGTGGCCAGTCTGAATTGGGATGTGCTGTAAGTGTGAAATGCACATCAGATTCTAGAGTTGGCTGTAAAGAAAGAATGTAAAATCTTATTAATCATTTTATGATGATTTTACATTGATTATATATGGAAATAATATTTTGTATGTTTTCAAAACATTACGTTAATTTCACTTGTTTCTTTTTTACTTTAGGACATTTAAAACTTTAAGTTTTTATTTATTTATTTTGAGAAAGAGAGGGAGGGAGAGAGACAGAGCACAAGAGGGGAGGGGCGGGGGGGGGGGAATCCCAAATCCCAAGTAGGCTCTGCCCTGCCAGTGCAAAGCCAGACATGGGGCTCAATCCTAAGCCAAAATCAAGAGTTTGATGCTTAACCAACTGAGCCTCCCAGGTGCCCCTACTTTAGAACATTTAAAATTACATATATAGCTCACATTATATTTCCACTGGGTAGTGCTTGTCTACAATATAGTATTTCCAACCACGGTCTCTGGCATACAGGTTTTGGGATTTTTAGTTTGTTTTTCTTTTTATACCTTCAGTTCTATATTTAATCGTTATCCTTTAGAAAGTAAAGCAAGAGAAGATAAGCACAGTGTGCAAAATAAGATTTTGTTCAGTATGACCCTTCAGTCATTGTGTAATTAAGACTAAAATCTCTCATTATCTTAAAATTGTTTTTATTAAGATAAAATTCACATGCCACAAAACTCACCCTTTTATTTAAAAAATTTTTTTTAATGTTTATTTTTGAGAGAGAGAGAGAAAGAGAGAGAGAGTGGGGAAGGGGCAGAGAGAGAGGGAGACACAGAATCTGAAGCAGGCTCCAGGCTGCGAGCTGTCAGCACAGAGGCCGATGCGGGGCTCAAACCTACGAACCATGAGATCACGACCTGAGCCGAAGTTGGGCGCTTAACGAATGAGCCACCCAGGTGCCCCTAAAATTCTTCCTTTTAAAGTGTGCAATTCAGGGGCTCCTGGCTGGCTCAGTGGTGGAGCATATGACCCTTGATCTCAGGGTTGTGAGTTCAAGCCCCACGTTGGGTGTAGAGATTACTTAAAATGAAATCTTAAAATAATAGTAATAATATTAATAATAAAATGTGTGATTCAGTAGTTTTTTAGTATATTCACAAAGTTGCACAATCAACACCGCTACCTAGTTCCAAAACATTTTAATCACCCTCAAAAGAAACCCCATTCCCTTTAGCAATTACTCCCCAGTTCCTCTCCCCCTGCCCCAGACCCTGCAACCACTGATCTACTTTCTGGCTCCATGGTTTGCCTATTCTGGACATTTAATAGCAACGAAATCCTATAATATGTAGGATTATAACATGTAGGATATACTATGTAGGTCTGACTTTCACTCATGATATCTTTCAAGGCTCATCCATGTTGTAGCGTTCTTGTTTATGGCTGAATACCATTCCTTTGTATGGACCACAGTTTGGTTAACCACTCAGCAGTTGATGGATGTTTGGGTTCTGGCTCAGGGTACAGTTCTGGTTCCATCTCTTACCATCATTTCCTCAGCCCCTCTCCAGTTACAAAGAACTTCCTAACCATCGCTGGATGTCTCGTGCTCCATTAAATCATATGTTTTGCTTGTTTTGGTCCCTCTGCTAAGAAGGTCCCTCCCTTGCCTCCTATGCCCAGCTGACCTCCTCCGAAGCTTTACTCCCACCTCCTCTAGGTTCGCACCTCCCATTGTGTATTCACGGGGTCCGGGACTTTGTAGAAGCCACTTGACATCCTTGACATCCTTACTTGCTGCCTCTCTTCCCCCAACATCTGACTTCCCTTTCTTTCCCCAGTGGAATGACCAGCCCCACCTCCCAATTCTCCTGGAGCTTAAGGATTCAGCTTAGTGCTCAGGCTATTCCCTAACTCTGACTGATTCCCCAGTGTGCTTTGTCTCTCAGTCAACAAAGGGAACAGCCCCTCTGTGGCCTTGGCACATCAAGAACCTGTGCCTCCTCAGGCCTTGGCTGTTGGAAGGAAGCTGCATTGGGAGTTGTGATGACCCTGCAGCATGAAAGGAAGAACTTTCCAGAACAACTAACCTGGAAAAGGGTAGTTGGAAAAGTGTATCATTTTACTAGGGTAAGAATCCCCAGGAAAAGTCAGCAGTGGGTGGAACAAACAGTTCCCTCTTCTTTCCTGTCCCTTCCAGAGACTTCAGGATACTCTAGGGAAGGCCCCTCATAGTAGTTTAGTGGCCAGGATGGACAGAAGGTTGGATGTGAGTGGTGGCTCCCTAGAGGTTTCTGGCAGGATGCCAGAGAGGTGTATCCTCTACTCTGCCCTGTCCAGTGGGCATAAAGATCTAGAATGCATACCTCCCATATTTGCAAATTATCTGAACCTGAGAGAGACAGTGAGCTTTTAAGCAGCAAAACCAAGATCACCCAGAAAGTTCTAGTCAGGCCAGAATGATGGGCTCGGTCTAACAAATGAACTCTTTTAGCCTGGAGAGGGGTGGCCTTGCTGTGTATGACCCCAGGGATATCACCGGAACCAGAAGGGCTTTCTGAGTCAGCTTTAAAAAAGAAGAAGGCTTGGCTTTTTCAGGAAGAACTGAGCTCCCTGTTCCAGGAAGTATTCAAGTACAACCTCTTTGGGGACACTGTAGGTAGGGTTGAAATACTTTTTCTTTTCATCCAGCAAATATATTTTAAGTACAAAGCACTCGGCCAGCCCAGGTGCTGGGGACAGAAAGAAAGGACTGGTCCTGGCCCTCAAGCTGCTCACCATCTAGTCCAGTGACAGGTGAGTAAACTGTGCAGAGATAGCCGGTGGGGGGTGGGGGGGTGTAGGTTTGCCAGCATAGACGGGGAGCTCCTCACCCAGGGCCTGGATGAGGGCCAGTGAGAGGGCCCTCATGCTGAGTGTTAATGGGCCATGAAGATAAATTACTATTCTTAATTTTTTAGGTAAGAGAATGTATTGTAGCTATTAAAAAAACTTTTCGGTCTTTTAAAGACACACACAGGGGTGCTTCGGTGGCTCAGTTGTTTGAGCGTCCGACTTCGGCTCAGGTCATGACCTCGCAGTCCGTGGGTTCGAGCCCCACGTCAGGCTCCATGCTGACAGCTCAGAGCCTGGAGCCTGCTTCAAATTCTGTGTCTCCCTCTCCCCCACTCATGCTCTGTCTCTCTCAAAAATAAATATTTTTTAAAAATTAAAAAACATTTAAAGGGACACATGGAAACATTTATGAATGAAACAATATACCTGGGATTTGCTTCAGAATCATCTGAGGATGGGAGAAACGTGGGCGGGCGGGCATAGAGATAAAGCAAGATTAGCCAGATGTCGGTAACTGTGGAAGGTGGGCAAAGGGTACCCTGAGGCCCATTATGCTGCTCTGTCTAGTTTATATACCATTGAACTTCCCCATAATAAGAAGTTAAAAATAAGATGGCGGAGAAGGCAAGGAGGAGGCAGAGAAGAAGAACGAAAAGGGCGAGGCAGGCGAAGGAGGGCAGTGGCCGTTCTGGGGGCAGGAAGCACAGAGAGACCAGAGCGGCACACTTGACTATGACCCTGGTGCAGGCGCAGAGGAGGAGGGAGGCAGGGGCAGGCACGGGCCAGATCATGAAGGGCCTTGCATGCCAAGTTAAGAAGTCTGGACTTCCTCCTGAAAGCCTGGGAGCCACCGATCAGGTTTCTGTTTTAGAGACATCTCTCTGACTACAGCGTGCAGATGTCTTGACGAGAGAAGGAAGATACGAGGCAGGGAGACTAGAGAGGATGGTGGCCAGGCACAGCAGTGGAGGAGGGGTGGGGAGAGGCTCGCCTGAGATTTACTGGGAAGGTGGGATGAAGGGAGCAGGAAGAATCAAGGCCGGAGTCACAGCGTCTGGGGAGTTGGGGCTGCCTTTCCCGAGCACGGTGAAAGCAGGAAGGCAGGGATCCGCTCTACCCCTGACATCCTCTGCTTCTGTTTCTTTACGAGGCCCGGGACTGGCTACAGAATTCTCAGGACCTGGTGCAAAATCAAAACACGGAGCTCCTTGTTTAATAACGACTAAGACTGGGGCGCCTGGGTGACTCAGTCGGTTAAGCGGCTGACTCCTGATTTTGGCTCAGGCCACGATCTCACGGTTCGTGAGTTCGAGCACCATGTCCGGCTCTGTGCTGACAGCATGGAGCCTGCTTGGGATCCTCTCTCTCCCTCTCTCTGCCCTTCCCTACACTCTCTCTCTCAAAATAAACAAAATACACGTTAAAATTTTTTAAAAAATAATAATAATTACTAAGACTTTCAGGACGGTGACAGTAGAGCGTTAAACCAGGCACATGGCCCTTTTGAGCACCGGGCCCTGTGCAGCTGCAGAGGCCACATGCTCATGAAACCAGTCCTGATGAGGCCACTGTATGTAGCCTCCTCTGTTTAGAACAGGCCAGAGGGTGGCTGTGTGAGAGCCAGGCCTCCTGCTCTTGGCCCCAGGCGGCAAGAGGACAGCATGTTCCTCCTGCTACCCCCTGGGACCTAAGTGGGTCCCAGCACTCTGGGACAAACAGCTTACATTTAAGCAGCTCTTTACAATGTTTTCCAGCCTTGCTTGGGTTTTTGTCTGGGCTGGGATGAAGTGAAGAAGCAGAGAGCAGGCATTTCAGAGCGCGGAGCGCTAAAGGGACTTGTTTGTTTCCACAAAGAGATTTCCCAGCTTCTCCAAAAATGGGGTTTGCTACAAGCTTCCCAGTATGAGTCACCAGACCAGTTGGCAAAACACTTAGGTCTGCAGAGAGCACTGGAGCTGATCCTTCATCACAGAGAAGATCCACAACAAGACTCTTCAGCCCCTGGAGATGCGTTCTTTATGTCTTCCAAACAGAAACCCAAACGGTGCTGCCTGGGAAGGTCTGGCCAGCACAAGCCATAAAGCGACGCCCTCACCTTGAACCCTGCTCCCCACCCGCCTTCCCATTTTTCCCCCTGGCAGTAAAATGCCCACACCTTTGGCGGGAGGAGTAAGGGTCTTGGGGAAAAGCAGACACTTTCCACCCTCCCTTGCTTGCTGGTGCCTCTTGGTGGCTCTTCTTGGGCTCCTTGGAGGGGAGCAAGAACCACAGAGCCACTCCTCACTGTCCCAACTTCTCCTCTTTTTTTTTTTTTAATTTTTTAGTGTTTATTTATTCTTGAGAGAGAGAGAGAGAGAGAGAGACAGAGTGCAAGCGGGAGAGGGGCACACAGAGAAGGAGACCCAGAATCCGAAGCAGGCTCCAGGCTCTGAGCTGTCAGCACAGAGCCCAACGTGGGGCTGGAACTCATGAACCATGAGTTCATGACCTGAGCCGAAGTCGGGCGCGTAACTGACTGAGCCACCCAGGTGCCCCCCATCTTCTCCTCTTTAATATCCTTTTCACAAGAAAACTTCACCCTTAAAGACTTAGAGCAGACAAGAATCACCATAGTCTCTGGCAGAATTCGGTGAAACATTCAGTGCAAAAGCCCAACCACCCAAGTTTGCACATCCCTATTTTTTCCAGAATATTCCTTCCTTCCCATTCGCTTATAAAGGCAATGCAGAAACTGCAGTGGGTGGCATTTGCTCCCCATGTGAAGCCTTGGTCTTGAGCTGGACTGCATCAGAAGATGTCATTTCCTGGGTTCACAAACACAGTATCCTTTTCTTAGCCACCACTCCACCCCAGTGGAGATCATCCTGGGAGGTAAAAATGAACTGTGGAGTTTATGTTTACACTGGAGTTGGAGGCGGTGCCTGAGACTCTTCTGGCCCTTCTGCTTGGCACTAATATTTATCACCGGGCTGACTTCGAAACCATTGGAACAGAACCAGGCAAGGGTCAGGCTCCATGGCAGGTCCTGGCACAGCCTTGCTGGGCTGCATGGTGGGGTATCACCCCCCACCTTTCTGTCCCCTCCCGTCTCTTCCATCCCTTCTCCCTGCTGCTGGCCTGAGGGGTCATGGTTTTTCTTTTTTTGCTATGAAACAGAATTATTTAAAGACAATTATTTGTTTTTTTATAAAACAACTTTTCATTTTTCTGATCATAAAAGTAATCCAGATATTAGATATCTGGGTTTTTTTATTTATTATTTTGAGAGAAAGAGAGCACGAGTGGGGAGGGCAGAGAGAGAAGGAGAGAGAGAATCCCAAGTACGCCCCGCACTGCCAGAGCAGAGCCCGATGCGGAGCTCGAACTCATGTACCGTGAGATCATGACCTGAGCCGAAATCAAGAGTTGGTCACTTAACCAACTGAGCCACCCAAGCGCCCCTAGATATCTGTTTCAAAAGCAGATTACTATTCACTTCAGACTCCAAAATATAATCCAGTTGAATTAAAGATCTAAGCTAAAACAT
This sequence comes from Leopardus geoffroyi, assembly GCF_018350155.1. Classification (NCBI taxonomy): domain Eukaryota; kingdom Metazoa; phylum Chordata; class Mammalia; order Carnivora; family Felidae; genus Leopardus; species Leopardus geoffroyi. The sequence continues at coordinate 28,849,958 of NC_059338.1, forward strand.
CTTTAGGTTAAGGATTAGGGTAAGAATTTACCAGAAAAATGAGGGAGGACGAGCCTTCCAAGTGGCGAGAACATCACTCCAAAGACTCCCTACAAGAACCGAGAGAATCGAGCAGGGCTGAGCGGCAGTGTAGGACGCAACGCTGAGAGAGGGCAGTCAGCAGCCAGGTGGGAACGGACCATGGGAGTCTAGACTTTATCCCAGGGGTGCTGGAGAACCATGGAAGGTTTCAGGCAAAGAAGTGAATCGACAGATCTGTGCTTCAGCAGAGTCGCTGTGGTTGCGGTGTAAAGACTATCCTAGAGGAGGTCAGCAAGGCCAGGGTGAAGGTTGCTGCAGTAGCCCCAGTGACAGGTGACAGCCGCCTGGATGAAAGTAGCATCAGTGAGGATGAGAGGAGGGACTGATGGGAGTGGTGGTGAGGAGGTTGCATCATCTGTGTGTAGGAGATAAGGGGATAGATAAAACCATCTTTTATAAAATCGGTTGATTTCACAGCCTCTCCCCAAATCCCTTGGGATGGCGTGAGTGCAGAGGGGTTCACATCGCCTCTCCCCACATACTCCTCCCATCCTCTTGCCTTCAGGACTTCTGACTTGAGCCACCAGGTGTTTGGAAGAGCCATTCACCAAGACAGGGAGTGGAGCAGGAAAGGGCATGGCGGTCGGAAGCCAGGGGGATCTCAGTTTTTAAGATACGTGGGGACAGACATGCCAGGAGGTATAATAGACAGTTGGATACGAGGGTCTGAACCTCTGCAGTGGTGCCCAGCCCAGGAATACAGCTTCAAGAGACATCAGAACACAGAACACAACTCATGCCAACAGAATAAATCAGGTCACCCAGGGAGAGGGCCTAAAAGTGAAAACAAAGGAGGCTCAAAATTAGACCTTGAAAACACCCACATTTAAGAGGCATGCAATTCCCAAGCAATTAAACAAGATAAAGAATACAAATGTAAACCTGCTTCAGCAATAAGGGGGTCAGTAATGATCTGGATGAAACTAATTTCTACGGAATCTCGGGGCTGAGGTGAGACTGTGTTGGATCCAGGAATGAGTAGGGACTTTACAAGAACATTTTGGGGAAGTTTGGGTATAAAAGGCTATTGGTACGGGGCAGCACCCCGTGGGACTGGGGGGTCGAGGCACAGATCTGACTGACCTGGGATGTGAAGGCCATGGGAGAGAGTGTGGGAGCCAGAGCCCATGGCACGGTGAGCCTGGAACAGGAGGACAGGTGCTTCGTCCTTCCCAGGACTGGGGAAAGGATGGCAGTGAGTTGGTAGGAGAGAGATGGTGGGAAGTTGGAGAATTCCCACAGGCTGGTTTCTGTTGATTCCTGGGAAGTGAGTAGGGGAGATGATCTGCTGAGAATGGGGCGGAGTGGGATGAGAAACGGAGGACAAGGAATCTGAGAGCTTCGAACAGGTGCAGGTGGGAGAACCAGGAGAGAGCTGTAAATCTGGGAAACCAGATCATGACAGCTAACTTTTACTGCCAGCTTCCAGTGCCTTCGGCTCTGCTGCAAAGGCCTCGCACGGAACACTTCACTGAAGGCTCAGAACCCTGTGAAGGGTTACGATCCCCACATTGGCATAAGGGCAAACACTAGAACCCTGGCATTCTAACTCTAGTGCTAGGGCTCGGCATTGATGTCACCCAGGAGGCAAGGCTGCGGGGCGTGGAGGGCAGTAGCCCCACTGTAGGGGTGGGTTGCTTGCCCTGCCTGGCCCAGCAACCTGGGGGTGGGGGGGGGGGCGGTGCGGCTCAAGCATGGAGCGGTGAGGTTCAGGGAGGGGGCTCTGACCAGTGGGCATGGCCCCGGCGGAGGATATTTGCAAGAATGTGGTTAACATGTTGGATAGGATCAGAGGCGAAGCAGTCAGGTGGGTGGTACAGAGAAGTCAGAATTTGGATCACGTTCCAGCGACGCCACTTCCGGGTGGAGACCCAAAAGAACAGAAAGTCAGGACCGGAACAGATGTTCACACACCCACGTTCATAGCAGCATTATGAACAATAGCGAAAAAGGCGGAAACAGTGCAAGAGCCCCTCCATGGATGAATAGATAAACAAAATGTGGCATATAGATATAATGGAATCTTACTCAGCCTTAAAAAGGAAAAAAAAAAAATCTGAATTTAAACTTTTTGTGGTGTCCCCACTTCGCAGGCAACATTTAGCAGCTGTCAAGTCTCACGCCGGCTCAGCAGCAAGAGGGTCAGCGGTGGCCTGGAGAAATAACAACCGAGTTGTTCAGGGGACTCTAGCCTTGTCCTGAAAGATCATGTTTCCAGTAGTGGCCCAGAGAGGTCACTCAGGGAACTAGCTAATGGATGACAGCTCTGAGAGCTAGCTTCTTAGAAATCTCTGGTTTGGTAAAACAAACTTGACCTCTCCCCAGCTGTTCCATCCTTTGGGATAAAGTGGTGAAGATATTGAATAGAATGGCTGTCACTGCCTCCACTCCCACCCCTAGCCTCCCACCTCTGGCCCCATGGGGCTGGGCTTCTCCTTGTTTACTGCATTCCTTTAAGGAATGTCACTGGTGGGCAGGCTCTGGGAGCTGGCCTGGCTTGTCTAGCTGCCTCTCAGCTCCTACCTCCTTCCCCTCCGGCTCTGGACATCCTCAAGGCTGCAGGCCAAGGCAGGCAGCCACAGACCCAGCAGGCCTTCTGGGTGTGGACCCTGGGGTGTGTAACATACACAGGGGTGCACCCTACGGTCAAACCTGGTTTGGGGCTGGCGATCTGGACCCAGTGCCAGGAGGAAAGGGATGGGGAGCCAGGAGAGCCACCAGCAGAGGCCGCAACTGTGCAGAGGGCACCTGTAGCTGTCTCAGGCCTGGCTTCCTCGGGAGAGGGTGTGAGTAGTCTAGAAATGCTCTACACCTGGCCCTACTGAATGGCAGAGCCCTGGAGTGTCTTTCCAGAAGTGAGGTGGAATCACACGCATTCATTCTCCCAGTAACCCTGGCCCCTTGTCTGACTCCGGCTCGGCCTGCCCTGGGCTATGGAACATGTGCCCTGCCCAAGGAGCCCCCGCAGGAACTGGGCTGAAGGGCTGGGGATATGTAACACACCTGGACCAGGCCAAGAAGGCTGACATCCAGGGCTCTCCAACCTGTGGCCAGACCGGACGCTGAGCCCACTGGCATTTCGGCCTTGGAATTTGTCTCTGCCAGTGGTGAGTGGAGGGAGTGCACCCTTTTCACCTCCAACACCAACGTCAAATAATGTTGGTGCTTATTTGAGCACTTGTTTGTGCTCAGCTCCTTATTCTACAAGCTTTCTTGATCTTCATTATTCCAAACTAATATTTGGCTGCATCTGGTGGCCATCATTCACTCACTCAGTCATTCATTCACTCATTCATTCATTCAATAGTTATCAAGCAAGCACCTACAATGTGCCTGGCACTCTCTGCCGGGGATCCAGTGAATGATAAAGCATCCTTCCTGGCCATGGGCCCATAAGGGGAGATGGACAAAGGGACAGAGTGATAGGGGCCAAGACTGGGAGTTGTGGGGGAGGGGCCCAGGGCAGGGGCTGGGGGATCCGGGGCGACTTCCTAAAGCAGGCGACGCCCAATGCTTCGTTGGTGCTGGGCGATGGGTAGAGAGAGGTTAACCCGCTGAACACGGGGTGCAGAAGTGCCTGTAAAGGAACAGAGTTGTAGGATGGGGCTTGGGAACGAGGGCAGAGAAGGTGAGGCTGCAGAGGAAAGCCTCGTGCTCAACACGCAGGGCTCCTTCCCTGCTTCCCAAACTCCTCCTCCTCCTTCGGGGTCAGCTCCTGTGTCTCCCCACTTATGGAACCTTCCTCAGTGGAACTTTCTGGCTCTGTGCTCTGTGAGGGCTTTCTCAGACCTAGTGTTCACCTCTGTCAGAAAACCCGCATGGATCTTTCTCCTGTTCAGCCAGGCCTCCTCCGTGTCCCCCACAAGCCCGGCTCCTTCCCCAGGCTTCTGGTGGTCTCCACCTTCCACGTACCCCTTGGGTTCCCTCTTCCAGGCCTGACTGGAGACAGCCATGGTTTCCCCACCTTGGCACCTTGATTTTTATTCTCTTGAGGCTACCTTCCCCTTAACCCTGCAAGAGCCATGGGCCCTTCCCTCCCAGATGGCCCCTCCTCCCAGCCTGAACACAAAATCCAAGGGGACGCCAGGTGCCTCTCCCGGCTCTGCGGAGACTCATGGCCATCCATTTCTGTCTCCCCGGAGCTGAGCCCAGCATCTGGCAGAGCTGTCACCCCTCAAGCGTACGACCGAGTGATCAGATGCCCAGGTGGCAAGCGTCGGGTCCGTGTTGTGTGCTTTGCCAGGAGTGCCTGGCAGAACCCAGCATTCCTTCCTTAGGGTCTGACGGTGGGGAGTGAGCGTAGCATGGTAGACAGGAGCACGATCTTTAGAACCCAAGAGATCTGAGCTTGAAATCCAGTCCTTGCCCTTACTACTGATGTGACTTGTTTAAGAATGACACCATCTGCAGGATGCCGAAAATGTTTCCACTGACCCCCCGATGCCATGACTGCCCCTGAGCACATTGTCCAGAATTCTGACTTTTCTGTGGCTTATTTCTAAGATGCCATCATAATGTGATGGTCGTTAAGACCATGATACAAGCTTATAGGGAACAGTGGGAAAAGAAGACTGTGAGACACAAGCGAAGGTCACCCTGGCCCCTACCAGCCAGCAGCACGAGGTCCCCCACCCCTGCCAGCCCTCTTCCAAGCTTCCTCCCAGGGAGGTTGGAACCTCTCCATGCTGGGCCCTCCTCTGGTGGCAGCACAGAGGAGTGAATGAGATGGGTGGCTTGCGTGAGGCACTTAGCACGGCATTTCCCACCTTGCAAACACTAAAACATTCTTCTTTCAGGGTTGGGCGGCCAGGGGGTGGAGAGCCTATCTCTGTACCAGGCATTTAAGTCAAAGACCGGCTTGGCATGCGGCCCACTCACGCAAGACAGTGTAATAAAGAGGTAAACAGTTCGGACTCTAGAACCTGAGTCCTTGCTTCCTCACGTAATAGCTGCATGATCTGGGCTTCCGTTTCTTCTTCTGTGACACAGGGATGATGGCAGTAACCACCCTGCAGAGCCAGCACGGGGCTGCAGGAGTTGCTAACTCCACGCGAAGCACAGCCAACGGCACCTCGATGAACCCTCATTGATTTGGCAATTGTTTTGCTGCAGAGGAAACGTAGTAGAAAGCTGTTGTGGACTGAGGATTTGGGGAAGAAGATTGAACTTGACTTCTCCAGTGGGCTGGCAGCCAGGGCTGGGGATCGTGCCCTTTAGAAACATGGGGCTCAAAACCATGAAAGGAGCTCCTCCAGCATTCCCATGTAGTTTCTTCACTGGGTAAAGGGTCAGCCTGAGTTGGCCTTGCCCTTCCCGAGAAAGATTGGTGCCATTCCCAGACCTTAGGCCCAACGAACTACGAACATCCCACCACGGGGCTGGAGCCTGCCCACCACCCCAAGAGTTGACTCACATGCTCACAGCAGGCTGGTCCTGGAGAGCACAGGAAGGCCAGAGAGACCAAACAGAGAGGGGACAGGGCAGCAAGGGGCGTCTGGGATGCTTGCAGGGACACAGCTTTTCTTAGCTCTGTGACTGCATGAGCCTTGGCTTCTCCGCTCAGAGCTTACCAGGTGCACACATTCCCCCAGGGGGTGCCCTAGATGACCCCTCTGGAGCCCTGGTCAGTTTGGAGGCTTTCTTTGGCCCACGTTCTCTTGGGGGACAAGGGGACACAAGCCTCCAACATTGCTTGTCATATTTATTAGGTGTGGATAGGCTCTCACACTGTCAACCCACAGGACTTCCGGCTGGGAGCAGAAGGCTGGGACAGCTGCTGGTCCCTGGTTTCAAGGGACCCTACCAGGGCTACCTGGGGTGGGAGGGGGGTCTCTCCAGGCCTGACACCTGCCCATTTCTGAGGTTACCCATGCAAACTATTTGGGGCTGGTGTACTTTGTCGGCATGCCCAACAAGCATTTACAGAGGCACCTGCGACGTGCAGGCCCCCGTGCCGGGCCTCCTCATCCTCCCTCCCACCTCGCTCACAGGCTGGGGGCTCCAGGTACGCAGTCCTCACAGTCTCAGGAGGTATGGTGAGGAGGCACTTTTGCAGTCTGCACACCAGATGATACAGCCCCCACCCCAAAATTAGGAATCTCATTTTAATCCCTGTTTCTTAGGGGATCAACTATACGCCAGTCAAGGATAGGAGCTGAGTGTACCCATGGGTCTCTGTGTGTAAGCCCTTGAATGCCCCATAAAGTATGTTCCCAGAAATGTGAACCCAAGGGGGCGAGATTAAAGCCCTTTTCTGCCCCATTCCCCATTGCCTTCCTCCTTCTTGAGCCCATCCTTTGTGATCTCAGTTTCCCCATAAGTCCCTCCATAGCTACAAGGGATGAGAAGGGGGCTGCTCAGGACCCTGCAAGGGTCCGTGGAGACAACATTTCCCCACACCGGGGGTCGGGGGGGGCAGGGGGTGGGCTGTGAAACAGCGGAAGCCGACCCAGGATGATCTGAAAATGGGCAGGGCTGGGATAACCAAAAAGGAGGGGGGGTTTCTGGGAGATACCAAGGCCTCGTCCCTGAGCCAAGGAGTCAAGGAACTTCAGTGTGGGAAATGGTTGAGAGACGGGCTGCCAGGCCTTTTCAGGAGGCCGCAGTGATTCTCTGGCCGGCATGAAGGGACACTGTCAGATGAAACAGTAACTCTCAGGCAGCGGGGCCACTGCCTCAGCACCGTCTGCCACGTACCTTGATGTCAACTTGTCCCCCTGCCTGCCATGCCCCCAAAGCTGTGAGGGCGGGCCTGCCTTATGCAGCACTATGTCCCCAGGATGGGGTTGATATACACCTCCCGATGAATGAAGCCACAGTGGATGAATGAGTAGGGTCACAGGAGGATTTGGGGGGGGGGGAGGGTGCTGGCCCTAGAGAACAGGCATCTCTTTGTACCCCCAGGCCTGCACAGACCCCACCATTCATAGAACCCTAGCACTGTTGGGGGGTGGGTGATAGCTGCTCCTGTCGCACTCCACCCCTGCCTCTGTCACCATGGGACTGGGGGGAGAGGGTGACGGAGAATTCCCAAAGCAACCTGGTCCCTTCCCGGCTTCTAGCTCCCCAGGCAGCTTTCCAGGGTTTGGGACGTGGTCGTGTCATTGTTCACGGGGAAATACAAACTGCAGTTGCATCGACCGCAGGGCGAGCGCTGGATTTCACACTTCCAAATAATACTGCGATACTAAGCCAGGGGGCGGGGAACTCAGGTGGGAGCGGGGCAAACCCTCCTGCCCGCCACTGGCCTCAGCACTTTTCTGAAGGGAGAGCTCAGCTTCGTGGCAGCTTATCTCCTGTTCAAGCCCTTCTTGGTGTCAGGACTTTGGTGTAAGTCTCCTTACAACCACTTGCAACCTAACGACGAGCTCCAGGTTGGTCGGTTCCATTCTGCATATGAGACGACAGGTTCAGAGGAGGTGTGCAGCCTGCCCAAGATCACACAGCTAGTCGAGGGCAGAACTGGGATTGGCACGAGGGCCAGCTGCCTGCAGAGCCAATGAATCCCCATGCCACCCGAGGGAGAACATTTCCAGAAAAATCCCCGTTTTCCTGACAGCTCTGGAGGGAACCTATAGCTTTCTAGGGATGGTATCAGGTGTTTCAACATCTGAAGCTCTACTGTATAATGTATAGAATTGTCAAATCACTATGTGTATATCTGAAACTAATGTAACATCGTATGTCAACTATTCTTCAATTACAAAAAAAAAAAAAAAAGATCAGGGGCACCTGGCTGTCTTAGTCCATAGAGCATGCAACTCTTGACCTTGGAGTCACATGTTCAAGTCCCATGTTGGGCACAGAGCCTACTTAAAAAAAGAAAAAAAAAATCTTAAGCTCCGTGTAACAAGCTGGGCTAAGTCTCAGTGGAGGACTCCTGCCCCACAGACCACCAAGGGAAGTTGGCCTTGCTGGCCCTCCCCACGAACGCCAGTTCTGGGAATCTACTTTCCCCAAAAGGCAGTTGGTCCTCCTGAAACTTCTTTTTTTTTTTTTTAATGTTTATTTTTGAGAGAGAGAGAGAGAGACAGTGTGTGAACAGGGGAGGAGCAGGGAGATAGGGAGACACAGAATCAGAAGCAGACTCCAGGCTCCAAGCTGTCAGCACAGAGCCCAAAGCAGGGCTCGAACTCACAAACTGCAAGATCATGACCTGAGCTGAAGTCGGATGCTTAACTGACTGAGCCACCTGGGCGCCCCGGTCCTCCTGAAACTCCTGATCAGGAGAATCTAGAATCTTTTCCTTCTTGGTGGAAAAAAGAGTTGGCATTCCATGTAGAATGAGGCATGAGGTTGTAGGGAGTGAATTTCCTTGGTCCTCACAAGCCCAGGGCCCTGCTAGCAGCCCTGACCTTCACACCAGCTGTGTAAGGGTGCTGTTCCCCTGGGGGACCTTGGGCAAGCCTTCCAGCCTCCGGCTGGCTCCTCCCTGCCCTCCCTTGCAGACAGAAGACCCTGGCAGCTGTGGTGTCTGACATCGGGTCTCCAGGTGGCTGGAGAGAGTAGGGCCAGGGCTCCAGCCTTCTGCTGGGCCAGCTTCCATGGGAGAAGCAGGGGAACATGATCGTGGGCTCTGAGACATGCTGGGGGCTGGCAGAGAGCATTGGTGCAGGACCAGGAAGGAGACATGGTGAGGGGTTGGAGCACTGGGAGGACTGGGGGATGCCACAGAGTTCCCCGATGTTTTCCTACTAAATATAACCTGATCCACAAGAAACAAGAAGCAGGCTGTAGTCCAGAGCCAAGCTAAAAATGCTGGCTTCTAATGAGCTTGGACCCTGAGGCTGTCAGTGCCTTCAGGACTTCAGCTAAGGCTTGGGAGACAGTCCACTGAAAGCAGAGTTGCAGAGCCTGGAGTCCCTGCCCCTAGCCTGGAGCTTGAGCTGGTGCATGTGGAGGTCTCTAGACAAAGTCTAATGGCTGTCTGTCTCACCAGGCAGCCCCGGGGGAACCTAGCAAAAGACCGGTCTTGAACCATCTGAGTTGACATCACCTCGGACTTGCTTTGGGGATGGAACAAATGTACCCGAATCCATGACGGTGGCACAGTCACTGCCAGTCACCCCTGCCCTCCTTGGCTCTGCCCCCTCCTAGGCAAGTGGCTGGAGTGAGCTTGACAGACCCACATCCTCCATGTCCTGTTACAAAAATTTTCCCCAGGTTGCATCTCATCTTGGTGCTGCCTCTGGGGAGGTCTGCAGACTCTGTGCCTTGCATAGGCCTCTGGCGGGATTACTCTGCAGGTGACGGGTCATAGGAAGGAGAGGACCTTGGTGGTGGTCTACGTGAGGTATTAGGCAACTGTGGGCTGAGGGCTGAGGGCAGCACATACAGGGGGTTTGGCCTTCCCTCAGCAAGTTCTCATTTTCTAGGAACTTTTGGAGAGACAATCCTTCTCCTCTCCCTCTTGGGCAATGAAAAGTGGTAAAATGTTCTCTTCTCTGTTCAATCAGACAAGACTTCTAGAAGTAGTATCCAAAGGCCCACGGTAAGGGAAAAGATGCTGCCATCTGGGCATCCCACGGTAAGGGAAAAGTTCTGCCATCTGAACCTATCAAAGGCATTTGGCTTCTTGGATCCTAACCCAAGTGACAGAGCAACGCCATGAGGCCATAGGTCTGGAGCAGATGGGGGAAAGGACCTGCTTCTTCCCTCTGAGCCTGATTGCTATGTCCCTGCATCGTTTCACAGGTTGTTAGAGGTTTTCAGAGGTCATCTCCTCCATTCCTCTGCCTCTGTGATGAATTCCCAAACCACCCCTGTGGGCTTCCCCTAACCCTAAAGCTTTTCCTAAAGGGAAGAACAGCTTTTGCTGCTTAGGTCTCTCATCTAGAAGCCTGTGGACCTTTGCTTTATAGAAGTTCTTTGTTATAGCTAACCTAAACCCCTCTTGCTACAAGGGATGAATAGTGGAGTGAGGTCTAGAGACAGGAGGACAAGCAAAAATAACCTCCAGAGGTCACCAGGATGTGCCACCAGTTCTCGAAGCAAAAGAAGTTGGCTTGGACTCCCTTTCAGATAAGCAAGAAGGAGGCAGCTCTGTTATGTGCTGAGGAGTTCGCTCAACAGAAATCCCAGCCCTGGGAGGACGCTGGGCTCCTTCTCCTTTTAAGGCAACGTCTGAGCTCTCAGGGCTACGAGCAGCAACAAGCCCCAGCCCCACTCATTCCTGGCTATTTGGAGGAAACCCATGATTAATCAGCTCCCCTCCCCCGCCCTGCCTGGCTTTCGTTAGGTTCTTTTTAAAGGGCTGGAACACCTCCTCAAGAACAGACACTCGGCAGCTCCAAGCCAACCGGGGCCCCAGTGTAGGGAGAGTACCCTAGGAGGGAGTGGGGAGCAGTCCTGGATGAAGACCAAGGGGAGAGGTCAAGGGCTGGGGTGTCAGGGCAGGGAGAGGGTTAAAAGTTGGGAAAGGAGTCCTGATGGGAAAGCAGGGGAAGGTTCCGAATGGGAGCCCTGGTCTGAGTGTGGGACGGGTTTGATCGGGAGAACAGACAGCTGTGGAGCAGGTTCTGGGGGCAGCAGGGGTGGCCAGGCACCTGGAGCGCTGCCGGGCAGGTGGAGGGAAATGCCTTTGCCCCTAATGGACAAGGTCAGAAAAGGTTACACTGACTTGGCTGCTGCTGGTGACAGTCAGATCCGGAACCCAGTTTTTCCTGAACTTGCTGGTTAAGTTGCCATCCCTCTCCTCTGGCTCCCCAGTTTCCCTCTAAGTGAGGCCTGTGATCGGTGTGGGAACTATGCAGAGGGCAGCTGGGCAGCGCACCGTGGGTACTGAGAAATCCCGAAGGGTGCACATTTTGGAAGGGGAGGGCAGGATTCCCCGCCTTGGGGGCCTGACCTCTGGAGCCTGGGCTGGACTCTGCTGGAGAGGCTGTGGCACCCAGCTCTCACCTCCACGCTCAGGATGGAATTTGTGACGAAACCACTCTGAGCTGGGATGGGCTGGAACTTCCTGGCTGAGCTGTGGGCAGATGTTAGGAGTGTCCTAAAGGGGCTGATCCACTGGATTTCCTCATTTACATCCGATTTGCATACTCCCGAGAGCTTCCTCCTCCTTTGAAGTCAAGGTACAGTAAAGTCACCATCACTTCTGCTCCCCGCCCTGAAAGGGTAATCCAGGATAATCCGAAGGGTCAGATCCAGTTCAGTGGGGGCCAGAGGAAGTGTGAGAGAGCCCGCTGCGGACCCTGCTCCACCATGAAAGCACCAGTGAGTCCCCCAGTGCTGCTGCCCCCTAGGGCAGGAGGAGGGAAGGGGCACATTCCTCAGCCCTGCCTCACCAGGCCTCGTGCCCCTTGGCTGCCTGTTGTGATTCTAGCAGAGGAGCCAAGGACTTTTGCTGCTAAATAAACCCCGGGGCTGGTCCCTGCTGGCATGTGTTTGTGGTGCAGGTACAAACTGTTTCCATAGGACCAACCAGTTCTCCATTCCGTCCTGTCAGGGCAGGGTGGGGGGTGGGAGTGAGGAAGGGCTGGGTGGGAGGGAGGGAGGGAGGGCCAGTGCCATCCAGGGTTGCTTTTCCTTCCTCCTCCTCCTCTTCCAACATGCCAATCAGGCACTCTTGAAAAACAGAAAACCTTTTTAATAATCAGGCCATAGTCTCTTCTTAAAAAAAAACCTTTGGGGAGGTGGTGGACACCTGGGTGGCTCGGTCGGTTGTCCTTTAAGCGGCCAACTCTTGATTTCAGCTCAGGTCTTAATTTCAGTTTGTGGGATCGAGCCCCACGTCGGGTTTGTGTGCTGACAGCCTGCTGGGATTCTCTCTCCTTCTCTCCCTGCCCAACAACCCCCCCATCCCGCCATAAATAAATAAACAAACAAACAAAAAAGTCCTTTAGGGAAGGACATTCCTTGAGGTCCCAGTCGCTCTGGGGTCTCTATCACAGTTGGGCAGGTAAATCTAATATCTAATCTTAGGCAATCCTGATGCTCCTGTGGCTCTTCTGATGGGGGTAGGAAGCAAGTATTTCAAAATAAGGCTCACACTTCATGGAACTTTGTGGAGGAAGAAACAGGGCCTCATGGAAGTACAGGGTGGTCCACGTTGCATGTAAAATTCAAGCCTTTAGCACATCTCAGCCGACTCCCTTCCAAGGCCTCCCTGAACAACTTCTCAGTGTCTGTGTGGTCAAAGTGGAGTCACAGAATCCTAGATCTTGAATCTGGCAGAGTCCTCCTGAGGTCAGCTCACTCAGTGGACTCTAGGGCTCCTCCCAGAGAGGTGCTGACCCTTAGCAAAGTTTCTACTAAAAAATGAGAACAATATTGTGGGCTTTTCAAAAAGCTACACATATTTGATGTAAAGGTGTGTCCTTTATTCTATTATATCTACCTTACTTCTTTTTTTTTTTTTTATTAAAAATTTTTTTTCAACGTTTATTCATTTATTTTTGGGACAGAGAGAGACAGAGCATGAACGGGGGAGGGGCAGAGAGAGAGGGAGACACAGAATCGGAAACAGGCTCCAGGCTCTGAGCTGTCAGCCCAGAGCCCGACGCGGGGCTCGAACTCACGGACCGCGAGATCATGACCTGAGCCGAAGTCGGACGCTTAACCGACTGTGCCACCCAGGCGCCCCTGTTTATTTATTTTGAAAGACAGAGAGAGAGAGAATGAGCCGGGGAGGGGTAGAGAGAGAGGGAGAGAGAGAATCCCAAGCAGGCTCCGAGCTGTCAGCCCAGAGCCCGACGCGGGGCTCGAACTCACGGACCGCGAGATCATGACCTGAGCCGAAGTCGGACGCTTAACCGACTGTGCCACCCAGGTGCCCCTGTTTATTTATTTTGAAAGACAGAGAGAGAGAGAATGAGCCGGGGAGGGGTAGAGAGAGAGGGAGAGAGAGAATCCCAAGCAGGCTCCGAGCTGTAAGCACAGAGACTGATGCGGGGCTCGATCTCACAAACTGTGAGATCATGACCTGAGCCAAAATCAGGTCAGCCACTCAAGTGACTGAGCCACCCAGGCGCCCCAACCTTACTTCTTTACTGTGAGCTCCTTCCTATTTCAATGAGACGATGATAGTAGATACAATTTATAGATATCCTGTTTTGAGAGAGAGAGAGCAGAGAAGAGGGGCAAAGGGAGAGAGAGAGAGAGAGAGAGAGAGAATCCCAAGCAGGCTCCACACTCGGCACAGAGCCCAACACAGGGCTCAATCCCATGACCCTGGGATCATGACCTGAGATGAAATCAAGAGTCAGATGCTCAACTGACAGAGCCACCTAGGCCCCTGCCCCATAAATATCTTTAATTGGTAAAATAAAATGTTAGCAGCCCTATGTTGGTCCCTCTGACTTTTTTTTTGTTCCTTTAGAAAGGTATTAGCTGTAAAATCCCAGTGTCTGAAGACCACTGACCTACTACCCTTTAGAAGCAGGGCGAGCACTAGGGTGAGGTGTGCAAGGCACTTGCCTAGAACACAGTGCAAGGGGCACCAAAAAGCTCGGTCATCAAGATAACCGATATTTTTAAAAATCAAATTTAATGCCAAAAATACCTATGACAACCAAAAATGCACAGCTTGAAATAAAGACAGGACCAGTATTAGTGATTTTTCCTTTTACCTTGGGTTCCAACATGGCTCAGCAAGGCATTCCTTCTTTTTTTTTTTTTTTTTTTTGTTCAATTTTTGTTGAGAGACAGAGTGTGTGCGCGCACAAGTTGTGGAGGGGCAGGGGGAGGGGGAAGGAGAGAATCTTAAGCAGGCTCAACACCCAGGCAAAGCCCAACGCGGGGCTCTATCTCACCTCACCTCACCTCACCACCATGAGATCATGACCTTGAGATCATGACCTGACCCGAAATCAAGAGTCGGTCGTTTAACCAATTGAGCCATCCAGGCACCCCTGGAAGCATTCCTTCTAAATCACCCGTGACAGCTTGAATCACCGCGACAGCTTATGGTGTTCTCAGTGGACATAGTCCTTTGGAGGCTCCAGGGCAGTTATATAAATGCTCCCCGTGCTTGTCTCCATACTCATTCCTCTCCCTCTGTAGCCAGCTCTTCATGTTTATTTTTCTTTTCTGAATTTTTAGGAAAACAAGCAAGTGGAGCCCAAGACAGATGCCAAGAATGGAGAGGAAAGGGGCAGAGATGCCAGCAAAAAAACCCTGGGCCCCAGACAGGACTCAGACCTGGGGAAGGAGCCAAAGAGGGGTGGTTTAAAGAAAAGCTTCTCAAGAGACAAAGATGAAGCCGATGGCAAAAGTGGAGAGAAGCTCAAGGAGGAGAAGCTTATCAGGGGTATTGACAAGGGTCGGGTCAGGGCTGCGGTGGACAGAAAGGAGGCAGGGAAGGAGGGGAGGGGAGAGGAGAGGGCAGCAGCCCCAAGGAGGGAAGAAGAGAAGAAAGGCAGTGACAGGAGCACGGGGCCAAGCAGAGACAAAGACAAGAAGAAAGAGGAGAAGGAGATGAGTAAGAGAGAGGATGACGGGAAGGGAAAAGGGGACAGGAGGACCGTGGACGCCAGGAAGGAGGATGAGAAGGTGAAAAGAGGAAGCGGGAACACGGATGCAAAAAGGGAGAATGAAAAAGTGAAAAAAGAGGAGTCCGTAAATAAAAAGGAGCCCAAAGAAGAGAACAAGACCCAAGCCCTGGAGAAACAGGCCCCCGCTAGCCCCACCAAGCCCTCGGAAGGGCCTGCCAAGGCGGAGGAGGAAGCGGCCCCCAGCATATTTGATGAGCCTCTGGAGAGAGTGAAGAACAATGACCCAGAGATGACCGAGGTGAACGTCAACAACTCAGACTGTATCACGAATGAGATCTTGGTCCGGTTCACCGAGGCTCTGGAGTTCAACACTGTGGTCAAGGTGTTTGCCCTGGCCAACACGCGCGCCGATGACCACGTGGCCTTCGCCATCGCCATCATGCTCAAGGCCAACAAGACCATCACCAGTCTGAACCTGGACTCTAACCACATCACGGGCAAAGGCATCCTGGCCATCTTCCGGGCCCTCCTCCAGAACAACACGCTGACCGAGCTCCGCTTCCACAACCAGAGGCACATCTGCGGCGGCAAGACGGAGATGGAGATCGCCAAGCTGCTCAAGGAGAACACCACCCTGCTCAAGCTGGGCTACCATTTCGAGCTGGCTGGGCCCCGCATGACGGTCACCAACCTGCTCAGCCGCAACATGGACAAACAGCGACAAAAGCGGCTCCAGGAGCAACGGCAGGCGCAGGAGGCCAGCGGGGAGAAGAAGGATCTGCTGGAGGTGCCCAAGTCAGGGGCGCTGGCCAAGGGCTCCCCCAAGCCCTCCCCCCAGCCATCTCCAAAGGCCTCGCCCAAGAACTCGCCCAAGAAAGGGGGCGCTCCAGCCGCTCCACCTCCGCCTCCACCTCCCTTGGCCCCACCCCTCATCATGGAGAACCTGAAGAACTCCTTGTCACCAGCTACTCAGAGGAAGATGGGAGACAAAGTCCTCCCCGCCCAGGAGAAGAACTCCCGCGACCAGCTACTGGCTGCTATTCGCTCCAGCAACCTCAAGCAGCTCAAGAAGTTAAGTAGTTGTGGGCAGGGGCCAGCAGGGCTGGAAGAGAGGGGGCCAGCAGGGCTGGAAGGGGGGGGGCAGCAGGGTTGGAGGAGAGAGGGAAGCCAGCAGGGCTGGAGGAGAGGGGGTGGGTGGGGGGGGCAGCAGGGCTGGAGGAAAGGGGGCAGGGCAGTAGGGCTGGAGGAGAGGGGGCACAGGGGCGGGCAGCGGGGCTGGAGGAGAGGGTGAACCGGCAAGGGGGGGCTGTGGGAGGAGCCATGTATACAGACTGCTTGTCCGTAGGGCGCTTCTGGCCATGCCATCCATCCCCCTGCCTCTGGGCAGGCCACACCTGATCCCCACAGGGGGAGAGGACTCTGTCCTTCCTCTAAGGAGCTTCCTTGAGCCTCTCACTCCGTGCCTCAACTTCTCCACCCTGCAGCTAAACCAGTTTCTCCCAGAAATAGAGAAAGAGCCTCTACATCGTAGTTCCATCTCTGGCCGGACCATGTCTTCTCTCCCCCATTCCTAAAGCAAAAACCATCTCCCTTTTACTAATTCCCTCTCAGGACCAGCCTAGTCCTACAGATCTGTTTATCCCAAAGGTCTTTGGGAGATTCAGCCCTCAGGGGGATCTCCCGGTGACTAATCAGTGCCACAGACACATGAGCCATCCCTAGAGACCCCTCTTCTCAAACTTCTACCTCCCCCTCCCTTTGGTGACAGAGTCCATGGTCACCTGCCCGTCTCACTGGATGGTGGTGGCAGCTAACCCTACCCCCACAACATCATTTGGGGCTAGGCACCATGACATAAAAGACAAGCTCCGGCGTAATTCTCGTGGTCATTTGATGACATCCAGCTTTTAAAGAAAAGGAAAAATGCTTCCTCTGTGTCAATACCTCATTTACTCATTTCACAAACATACATTGAGGTGTACGAACAGGAGGCATGTTGAATTGCAGAGACCCCTTTGCTGAACTCCTTTCTCTAAACTGTCTCTGTTTTGCCCTAACAGGTGGAGGTGCCCAAACTGCTTCAGTAGGACCAGACTGCCGGGGGGCACTGTCTGCCAATGCCATGACTGCCCAGGCCTTGCCTCCCAGGCCCGCACAGACCCCGCCCACCCCGCCCTGGCTGACCTGCTGTGGATGTCCCCACTCTGCCGTGGGAGAGCAAGAGGCCTGGCCACGTTCAAGGAAGGATGCCTGATCTCTTCCCACTTTCCTTTTCTTGTCTCTGAGGCTCTCCAAAAATTTCTTTTATACCTCGAACTGAGGTTTCTGGACAAGAAGAGTCCTTTAAGCGTGTCATTGAGAAGATGGCATGCCTGGGGCCCAAGTAGCTGTCAAGTTGCAAAAGGCCTGTGATTCAGGAAAGATGTCCCACCAGGACCACGTAACCAGCCCAGCCCCACTGCCCTCCAGGGCCAGGATTCAGGCCTCTGAGGAGCCCTTGGGGCAAAGCTGCTGGGCCCGTGGCCCTCTGTGTGGGGCAATGGCAGAAGATTGAGAGGGCATGAGGGCCCAAGGGGAGAAGGAGGAGGGGCTAAGGACACCCTGAAACCCCTCCTGGGCTAATCAGAGGACATGGCAGGGACAGCTGGCCTGGATGGAAAGTGCCTGGTGGGGAGTGGGCTCCAGCTGGGAGGAGAGGGACAGACGGCAGCTGGTCCTGAAGGTTTGATGCCAAAGCAGACGTTTCCCTCACACCCACCTGCTGTTGTATAAATAGCTGTGTATCTGTTTTTCCATAAGATTTTGATAATATATACAAGCCTTTAGTTGTGAATGACTGTGCCCCACCTCTGTACCGTACTGAGGGTGCTGATGCTCACTCTGGCCTCGTGGAGGACTCTAGACACTCAGGTTCCCTGCCATGCCATCTTGGGTCGGCCACATAACAAGTTCATATCTGCAGAAAGTCCAGTGCAAGGGAAAACCTTGGCCCTGAGTAGAGGGCTCCCCACTCACCTGGTGGACCAGGCCAAGGAAACTAGACCTTAGCCAGGGTCTGCTCCTGACCATTCTTGCTGCCTGGAGTCATTAGCCAGAGCCGCTTTTGGGGGTGATGGGGCAGAGTGGAGCACAGGGCCCTGGGATGGCTATATTAGGCATGTTCAGGGGATGCTCATTCCATGACTATTCCTAACTGTGGGCTTGGGGCCAGCTCCCCACAGCAGTCACAAGCCCAGGAAGGCAGCCATCCCTGAGCAGAGAAGTGAATGACCATTTGGGGAGCAGCACCCCTACCAGTGTGCCCAGTCACCACCCCCCTGCTCTAGCTGCAGGCTCTCTCCTGACCTAACGGTGCCCCCATGCCCTCCATCAGGTGTGCATCAAAAGCATCCTTCTGATTTGAGTGGCTTAACCGTACCAGCACCCCTTGGCACCGTGGGACTGCCACCTTGGGTCTAGGTCACTGGTAGTTTTTGTCTCCAGGTTTTGCCTCAAGAGCAGGGAGCACAGCAGTTTCACCATCTTCGGGGGGAAGGAAGGGGTGTCCCTGCTAGGAAGGAGGATTGCCGTGCTAGGTCTGACCAAAAACAGAGGCAGGCAAGTCCTGGGAGCAAAAAGCTTGGATCCCAGGTTTCTCTGTGGCCCTTTCCCTCCACCCACTCGCCTGTCTGCCCCAACAACCAAAACAAGGGCTGGGCCCAGGAGAGGGGAGACAGAACCCTGCTTGATGCCTCCTGGCCCACAAAGGGTGTTACCTGGAGCTAAGTGCAGCCAGGGCTTCCATTTACCCTGTGTCTGTGGTTGCTAGGCTTTAGCAAGATGCTTCAGGTGCTCTTTCAATTCTGTGAGGTGGATGCCAATATTATCTCCATTTTGCAGATAAGTTCAGCCCAGAGAGGTTAACTTACGGGTCCATGATCACACAGCTAATAAACACAGAGCTCAGGTCGAGTTCCCGCTCCTAGAGCTACATCTGATAACAGGTCCCCCTCATCCCCTTACTGAAATGAGACTGGTCGTGGCGCCTCAGGAAAGCACTGAAAGCCTAACCAAACCAGAACGACGGATCTCCAAATCTTAAGGTTCCAACAGAAACTGTCACCTTAGGAAGACCTTTCTACCAAGCAAGATTTAGCCAGACTAAGCGCGCGCGCGCGCGCGCGCGCACACACACACACACACACACACACACACACACACACACACACTTTCTGTCCACACACAACAAGGGATTAGCGCCGCTCTCTGCCCTCTTCCTCTCTTCCGGAGGGGTGGGTAGAGCCGGGGCTGGTGAGGTCATTCGTCCTCTGATGCCTTAGAACCTGATGCGGGAGCGTAGTGCCACCTGCCGGCAGGCCGCGTCCCGGTTCTCCCGCGGCGCCAGGGGCGCGCCGGAGCTGCGCTGGAAGGCAGGGAAGGTGGGTAGACTGGACGCAGCGCCAGGTCAGTGGCCTGGGTCGCACCTTCCGGCCGCCTGGGAGGGACGGGAGGAGCGCCTGGCAGCGAGCGGCCATGTGTGCTCATGGATGGGCTGAATGTGAGAAACCGGCCTCTCTGGGGGCCGCGTTTCTGCCGAGTCGCACACCCATCGCCGCCCACTTGCCCCATTCGCCTCCGCTGGCGCCCGTCTGCTAGGATTTCCCTTCATGAAACCCAGGATGCAAGAGCCGGACAGGATCTATCCTCGTCCCTCGCCCGCCTTTTACAGGGAAGATAATGAGAGTCAAAGGCAGCAAATGACTTGAACAGGTTGACGCATCCGTATTCAAACCCACGTCTCTCGTCGCCGGGTTCGTCCTACCCACCTGAGCCGAGGGGCTTCCCTCCGCCATTTCCTCCGCGCGGCCTCACCCTACCGGCCCCATCGGTTCCCGGAGCCACATCCCGTGTCTCCCGCCAGGCAACGGAGGGCGTCTTCGCATCGGGCTTTCCGCCCCCTGGGCCCGCCCACACCCACTGTCGCACCTTCTTCCCACCTTCCGGCCCCGCCCCCGCAGGCCTCGGACCCGGGCCCTGGCGCCGGCCGCTGGCCGTGGGCGGGATGGCGGGGGCTGGGGCCGCTGAGATACCCCACTCTCTGTCGCAGGAGCTCCACAGGCGTGTGAGCGAGGGGCTCCAGTCCCAGGCGCTGTGAGTTGGGCGCATGGCCACTCATGCAGCCTTCTTGAAGAAGCATTAGATTTGGACACGGGTCACCCACCTAGTGGAGCTTCTGGATCACCATGCTCGCCAAGCCTGGAGTGTCATGTGTTGCCTACCCCACCGCGCCCACCTGCAGCTCCCCACTCCTCCACGGACTGGCCTCAAGGCCTGAGGCCCAGCTAGGGCTTGCGCCATCTGTGGTGAGGGGGGCAGGCTGCTGGCCTGGAGTCCAGGCCTGGTGAGTCCCCCCCCCCCGCCACGCCCCCACACACATCCAGCCCCCTTCCTCGTCCCCGCCCTGTGCATCCTCCTCTTCCTTTATCACACCTACCCTTCCTCACTCCTTGCCTGAGGTGTCCGTTTTCCAGCTGCCCCCATTCTATACCTCTCCCCCTGCAGTGCTCTCCTTTCTTGCTAACCTTTCCTTCCTCAGGCCCCCATTGTATTCCCATTCCCCCCTGCCCTAGCTCTCTCCCTGCATCTGAACCGCTGCCTTCCCCCTTTGAGTGCAGCCACCCCTCTCCCCTGCCTGAACAGGTGGCCAAGAGGTGCCCTTGCTTGTGTGTAGAGCACTCCTCCATCTGTGCCTCCCAGACCTCCCCCCTTAGGGTCCTCAGTGTGCCCTCACAGCCCTGCAGGACCCCATTTACACCGTTGGAGACCCCAATCATGGAGGGTCACTGCTCCTCCTGCCCTGTATCTTGCTCCCCGTGTAGGGTGCCTGCCTGGTTTCCAGGGGTGCTGGCTGCTGAACAAGGTGATAGGAGGGACAGCTACAGCTCTGTGCTCCTGCTGGCCCCATGTCCCTGGGAATGAGCAGATGAGATGGGGTCATACATGTAGAGCTTGGGGAGAGATTCCAGAGGGTTCCCTATTCACAGAACTAGAGAATGTGAGAGGGGCCTCCTCTCTGCTCGGGGCATGTGAAAGCCCCATTCTGCCATAGTTTCCCCCTTTTCCTTAGAATTCTCAGTGCTTTGCAGTTAATTGACTGGAATTGTTGGGGAGGGGAGATTCTACCCTTCTGGGAGGCAGCTATGACTGGGATAAAACTGCCTTCCATCCCAGACGACAAAGCAAGTTTTAATTGGCCCCAGATTGTGGACTTAAGGATAATTAATTCTGACTGGCATGGCTGTGCATTCATTTACACCTCTTTTCTTAGGGAAACTCAGAAACCTTGTCCTGCCAATCTCCTCCACCTCTCAGCTTCAGGAGGAAGGGGGGGGGGGAGGGGGAGAGAGGGAGAGAGGGAAAGGAGATTGGGTTCTAAACCTTGATGACCCTCTCTCCTAAAGTGTGAATGAAGGCAGAATTTGCAGACTGGAAGCCAGGATACTCTGTAACCCCAGCTCCCACCTTTTTTCCCCATCCTCAGAGAGAGGGTAGATTTGCAGCTGTAGCCCCAGCTCTGTCCCCACCAGCATTAGCTTTCTCTTTCTGTCTCAGTCAGTTCCTGGGGCAGACTCTTGGACCCCCTGAATTTTCACCAGGAAGGGAGGAGACTGTAAATCCACAGACAGACCTCTCTCCATAGTTGTTTCTGATGCTGACCCAGGAGCTCCCCACCTCCAGCCTGGGTGACAAGAGCCTTCCTGAGGGCACCAGAGGGCATGGTTAGCACAATGGCCATATGCAGGACCTAGCTGGAAGACAAGGCTGCAGGGCTGGAGGACGTTGGAGGGTGAGGGAAGGAGGCGTTGAGCATATGGGTGTTGGGGAAAGGAGATGCTTGGTTGGTGGTGCTGTTGCCAAGCTGAGCTGGCACTTTTCCCACTTGAATTAAAAACTATAAAATTTCCTTTCCTGGATCTGTCACAAGTCCTGCGATCACAAGGACCGGGTCCTCAGGGAACAAGGCAAGGGATAGGGTCTAGCTAGATCCACACGCATCTCCAAGGGTGGGGGCAGCTGCCTGGCTCAGTGGGGGACGTGATGTCTTAGGGTCCCCTGATGATCCAAGGCAGTTGATAGAAGCACCTTGCACCAGACTCTTGGGTGGCCCAGCCTCTCCACTTGGCTTCTAGCGCTAGAACCTCTCTGTTGAGGAAGGACAGAGGTCACAGTTTCATGTACATATTTTACCCTCATGACAGCCCTGAGGCATTATCCCCATCGTATCACTGAGAAAACTGGGACTTGGAGACCTTCAGAGACACACCCAAGGTCAGCCAGTGGCAGGACCCACGTGTGAAGCTAAGTGTGCTGGAAAAGGGGGAGCTGCCTTTGTACAATTTGCAGTGCCCTATGTCACAGGCTCCTGACCCCTAGTGGGGAATCTCTGTAATGCAAATGGGCACCCTCTTGCCCGTTGTGGCAAGATCCATCTCACTGGCTTGGGAACCAGCTCAAGGAGCCCTTAGCCTGGGGTGGTTCTGCTTGTGCAAGGGGGGTAAGGGTGGTGCTGGGCTCCAGCCCTGGCACCTGCCCTTCCTGCTCGAAGGATGTGGTACCGGCAGCACTCAGGGCCCAGCTGAAGGCAGAGCTCCTGGAAGGTGTGCAGGGACCCAATGAGGCAACCGACATGAGTTACAGCTTTACAGCTTTAATCCAGCATGTTGGAGTCCGGGCCAGTGGGGCAGCCAGGGGCAGGGCTTCTGCCCACTGCTGATGGAGCCCACTCCCCACCCTGCCCCAGCCCACAGTGAGCAAACAGGACGGGTCCCAGCCTTCCTGGCTGGGATCTTGAGAGTAGAAGGACTCTGAGAAAGCAGGGGCTTTGACCCAGGCTTTCATGTCCTTCTCTTGCCCCAGGTAAAAAGAGTCCCCCGATTCTAAGCCCTCCCCACCCACCCCTCGTTCATGGCCAAGTTCCAGCTCAGCTCCTGGTCTACTTCCCTGGGGCTCCATCACCAGTAGGACCCAGGGTTTGGCTTTTTCTGGGGCCTGGTGAATAGAGGACCCCTGCCCGCCCCCAGGGCCAG
This sequence comes from Leopardus geoffroyi, assembly GCF_018350155.1. Lineage (NCBI taxonomy): Eukaryota > Metazoa > Chordata > Mammalia > Carnivora > Felidae > Leopardus > Leopardus geoffroyi. The sequence continues at coordinate 28,872,540 of NC_059338.1, forward strand.
ATGCAGATACAGGAGAGGGGCATCACTGAAGGGGCAGCAGAGACACAGCTGGTTCCTCAGGCTCCTGGGTAGGAGGGCTGTGGTGGCATATAGGGGGGAGGAGCTGAAAGCCAAGGAGACAGGGTGAGGGTCAGGGGTGGCACAGGAGGATGTGAAGTGACCCCCAATCCCAGAGGCATGAAGAATCCATGCAGAAGAGGTAGCCTGGATGTTTCCAGCTGAGGTAGAAGTCTGGAAGAGGGACTCAGGGGGAGACAGGGGCAGGGGAGGCCCCAGCACAGGGGCAGGGGGCAGGCAGGAGCAAGTGGCTCCAGACTGCTCACTTACCTGCAGGGTTGTAGATAGGGGGCCCAGCCGGGTAGAGTGGATACTGGGGAGGACCGCTAGGAGGGTACATGTAGCCAGGCTGTGGGGGTGCAGGGCCAGCTTTGGGGTCCTGGGGGTATGGGTACACTGGCTGCACTGGGATGCCTGTCATTGGAATCTCCTGGCCTAGGTGGGGGACAAGGATCAGCATTCAGAGCTCCACCTGCACGGGAGGAAGCCTCCTTCTCCTGCCCAAGAAACCGAGGTAGGCACCACTGGGCCCCTGCTCTCTGTGCTGGCAGGTTCCGGGCTGGCCACCTGCTGCCTTTGCCTCCCAGACCTTGCTTGACAGAGTTGAACAGGGAGCCGTGCACGTGGTCCCAGCGGGTCAGTGTGTGTTTAGCAGGTCTGCACCCCTCGGCAGGTTCAGAGGCCTCACAAGCCAGAGAACACAGCCCGGGGAATGTCCCACTTAGGCAAGGAGGGGGACAGCTCCCGGGGCTGGTATCTTGTAATCTAGCAGAGCTGCCACCAAGTGGGGGGGGGGGGGGGGGAGCCCCTCCCCCCCACACTGATTCCCCCATGCAGGGTCACGTGTCCCGTGTCCATCCGGTTTGGGCGGATCCGCAGTCATGTGCTGGCACTCAGGCACACATTCCATTGTACACTGGAGCACACCCAGTTAGTGCTCACCACCATAGACCCCACCTCCTGCGCTTTCCGAGAGTCATGTGCATGCAGGTGCCCACTGCACACACACCACTGCCGGCAGACGGCATGCCGTGCACATCTCAACATTCACACGCATGCAGGTACGTGTACACGGAGTCCGATATTCGCATACACGGCCCTGGAACGTTATTTCCGGGGTTACATGCTGGCCGGTATGTGTCTGCAGAAGCACGCCCTACTGTGCAATTCACACATCCTTGAACTCTCCGGGGCCCGTCGTGGGGTTCGGCTCAGCTCGGCCTATCCCAGGTTCGTCGCGCCCAACCCTGCACGTACCTTCAAATGGGCTCTGCAGATGCTGGCGCCGGCGGTACAGGTAGCAGCAGGAACAGAGGAAGCAGCAGATGGTGGTGGCAACCACAGCCACAAAGAGGATCACGGCGGAGGCGATGCCTGCTATGGTCTTGGGACTTTAGACAAAGAACAGGTCCCCTCACCTTCCAACACTCATAGGAGGGAGTCCTCATTATGGTGCCATAAAACTGTGCTCCAACTCCTGGCCAGCAGGGGGCCACAGCAAGCTGAGATTTGGGGTTCCTTGAGGGGCTCTGCCCAGTCCCTGTGGAGGAGATCTTAGGGGACCTCCATTTCCCAGAAGGCCATGCTGCCTGGCTGGCTAGTGTGAGGCATGCCGGGAGTTGTAGTGCGCACCCCACTTCCTCACCCCTGCATCTACAACTCAATTGGTTAGGCTTGGAACATGTTACCATTGAAAGGCACCTTAGAAATAATCTAGAGCCCTTTTTTTTTTAACCCCCCCCCCTCCCCATCACAGTCTCCTTATGCCTTTTGTATATTAGCAGTCCCCTTCAAAAAGAAGTTTGAAAACCACTAATTTTGACAACCCCCTCATTTTATGAAGAGGAAATAATGACCCATGAGAGGATGAGTCTTCCCCAAGAGCACACGCCTGAGAACTGGACCTGGGAATCAAACCCAAGACTCCTGCCTTCTTGCCAGGGCTTCTTCCACAAAGCCGCACCCCAGTTTGGGTTTTGACCCTGCACACACTCTCCACCAAGCCTGAGAGGGTTGCTAATGCGCCTTTCCTGGACCTCCCAGGCCCCAGCACTAACATCCAGCTTTGTCCCCAAGCCGAGTCCTGGGCTTGGGCTGAGGCTGTGGAGGTGGACATGGAGAGGGGCAGGAGGCGGTCGGGGGGAGCAGGGGAGGCCCAGGCCGGCCTCCTGAGAGGAGGATGGAGGGGACGCGAGCCCACCTGAAGGCCAGGCAGTGCTTCTGCTGCCTCTCGGTGATGAGCAAGGTCAGGTCTCTGCAGCAGTACCGATGGTAGCAGGTCCCGCAGCAGAAGGTGGACTCGCAGTTAAAGCCTGGATGCCAGGAGCCATTCCGGTCCAGGTACCACAGGCAGTCCTCGCCGGCCAGCGCTGCGGGCAGGTCGGGGGTAGGGGGGACATGGCCACCAGGCCAGCTTTCCGTCCGCCCTTACCCCGCTCCCCGAGGCTCCCAGCCCGCCGGCTCCCGGGACGCGGGGGCTGCCCCTGGTCGCCACCCTGAGGCGCTCCGCCCCTGAGCCCCGGCGGCCTCTCTACGGAGCTGACCCCGCGCTCCGGGTCAGCGGCCCGTGGCCCAGCCTCCCGGCCGTGTCTCCTCCCGCTCCCTGCGCACCGGCAGCACCCAGGGAGCCCCGCGCCCACCCCGCGGCGCACCCCCTTACCCAGGGGCGCCCCCAGCACCAGGAGGGCGGCCGCGGCCAGCGGCGCGGCCCCGCAGAGCCCCGGGGGCCGCATGGCGGGGGTTGGGCGCGGCCGGGCCCGGCCGCCGGGAGCAGGGAGCGCAGGACGAAGCCGGCCGGCGGGAGCTGCTGCGGGGCCCAACCCGCCGCCAGGCTCGGTTTCCTCTCCCGCCTCCTGCGAGGGCGGGACTAAGGCCCGGGCCGCGGTAACCCTGCCCCCCCCACCGCCCCCCCCACGCTCCGCGCCCGGCCCAGGGGGCCACCCACCGGCGACGCCCACCCGGCCCGGGCACAGGAGCGGGGCGCCCCTCACCCAGCCCGGTACTGCCCTGCGCCCCGCCCCCGGCTCCAAGGTGGCTCCTCCCGCCAGAGCCACCGTGGCCACAGCGGGCCGCTGGACACTGCGGCCAGGGAGGCCTCTCCGTGCCCTGGGCCCGCCCCTCTACTGGGCCCAATCAGTATCCCGGACCCCAGAAGCCCCGATCCTGGTGCCATCTCCGAGTACCCAGGCACATGGGCCAACCCTAGAGGGGCAGGACCTCCTCTGCCCCAGTGTCCAGCCCAGGACGTCCTGCGGGGAAGGGGGTGGGGGGCGGGAGAAGAGGGAAAAGAGGCTGAGAGCACCCCGCCCCCATTCCCAGAACACAGGCACCCATTGAGAGGCAGCTCAGAGCCGCTTTGTCCCCGCGGTGCCCACAGACCTGGACTCTGCCAGCTGCACTGGCTCCCTGAGACGGACCCTTCCCCCTCTGAGTGGACAGCGCTGGCATGCACCAGCCCATGGCCTCATCAGTCGGGATGACAGGCCGCTGGGGCCACCTGGAGCCCATCCAGCTAGACACCCTTCACAGTGAAAACCCCTTTCTTCACAAAGCAATCCTGCAGAAACACTGCATTGGCTAGGAGAGCATAGGGAGAACAAGAGTTAATTACTGTGGGGACAGTGTTTTGGGGGGAGGGGAGCCAATCAATCCCCTTACAAATTTATATTGAGTGTCAGTGACTGTGCCCCCTGCTACCTGGGTTATACTGACCAGGAACTGCCTATCACTCCAGGGGGAAAATCAAAAGCCTACCTCAACCCCTGGCCATGGGACAGTTCTTTACAAAGCATTTTGACATTTAACCTCATTTGAGGCGCTCCACAGTTTCTGCGAGGTCGACAAAGTTGACAGGTGTTATCATCGATCCCATTTTACAGATTGAGAAACTAGGACTCACGGGAGTTGAAGGACTTGCCTGCCGGTATACGGCTGAGGCAACGTCAGAACCCAAGTCTTCTAAATCCAGGTGGAGCCTCCTCTCCAATAGCAGAGGGTGTTCGGAGGTGAGAGAGAGAATGGATGGCCCAGCAGAATCTAAACAAGTTAGGGGAGGGCTGCCAGAAGCAGAGCTGCTCTGCCCCGGGCCCCTGTGGGTACTGGCACACCCAACCCAAGAGCTGGAGTAAGGAGACCGTGGGCTCCTGCCCCAGCAAATTGCTGGGAGTCTGCAGGGGTGGGGTGTGGGAGGGGAGTAAGCGAATATATGCACCCATGCAGGACACAGTCATAAACCCAGGGGCAGAGGGACAAAAAGAGATGTCTCTCACTTTGCCACCCCCTAGACAGTGTCTCCATTCCCATCCATGTCTTCTTTCCTAGTGCACGAGCTCCAGGAGTGCTGGACCATGTGGCCATCGTGTTCACTGCTGTCACCCAGTCCGGGCCCTAGGTGATCATTGTTGGTTGAGTGACTCTCAGAGGAAGGGTTGTCTCTCTTCCTGTCCAAGGCTAACCCTTCCATGTGTACTCTAGACCCCATCTGATCCCTCTCCCAGCATTATCTCTTCTCTTCTGCATCCTTAGTTTCTCCTTTCTTATCAGCTTCTTTCCCCAGAGCAAAAAAAAAAAAAAAAAAAAAAAAAAAAAAAATCTCAAGTCTCTCCGTGTAAAACAAAACAAAACGAAACAAAACCAAGCAAAGCAAAACCACATTTCCCCAAATTCATCCTTTTCTGGCTACTTTCCTGCTTTTCTCCTTTATTCCTCCAACTAGTCCTCCTCGAGTCTCAACCTGGTTGATGCTTCCAGCTGGCCACGACACCTAACTCTCACAACACCATCAGTGATTTTCTAACTGGAAAATGCTAGGAAAACTTGTCAGTCCACACGGTAGGAGCGTTAGACTGGGACAGAGGGTGGGGGAGGGTCTGTGGGCAGGGGCGGGGGTGGGGGGAGAACTGGCAGCAGTTGAGAGAGCCTGGAGATGGAGGGCTGAGGCTAGCTGTGTTGCCATGTGGACCTGAGTCTTGCCAGAGGCCATGGAACTGGGAGGGGGTGGGAAGAGGCTGGGTGGGAGCGCTAGGGAGGGACTGGGGGCCCTGAGAAGGGGATTGTCCAAATCTCCAGGCCTTGAAGGGGCTTCATTGTACCTCCTCTACTCAGGGCACACAGGAGCCTGTTCCCCTCACGAAGCCACTCTCCCAGGCCCCAGTGAGGGGCAGAGGCACTTTCCTGGAAAAGGAGAGGCAGACAGTAATTAATGTGCAATGAGACAAAATATGGACTTTTCCAGTAGCAGGCTTTCCCCAGGGGGCCTGGAATATGATAATAATAATACTAGCAGCTAACACTGCAAATGAGTTTCCCATTGTACAGAGGCTGGAGGTGAATTTTCCCAGCTTACACAGCTGGGATTTGAAGGTTGGCTTGTGTGACTTCAAAGTCCAGGCCCTTCCACCCCACCGCCTGCCTCTCCTGTAACATGTCTAAAATGCTCGGTGCTATGCTTGGCATACAGAGCGTGCGTACTTGGGGAAACCATGATATCCAGCCCTTATTCCTCGCAGGAGTCTGTGTGGGAAGATAGCGGGATATTTAGAGTGGGGAGGGGCGGTGGAAGCTGGGTAGAGAGGAGGGGCTAGACCATGCCTGTGACCCAGTTTGGGCTTCGCCTGGGACTGTGGTACCCGTGTGCTGCTGAGTCATCTCACTGCTGGGCTGAATGACCAGCCCAGGGCTCCGCCCAACCCCCTTCTTGCTCTTCTTCAAATCATAGCTGAGTGAGTAGGCCCGGGCTCCCAAGGCCTTCCTGCCTTCCCAGGACCAGAGTCCTGGAGCCTCCGTTCCAGAGGTTCCTGCCACACCCAGCTCTCTGGCCCAGGGGGATGTTGAGCCTTTGTGAGATGAGGGGAGCTCCCTTCCTCTCCTCTACTTGCCTCTGGCTGGTCTAGTGCTTTCCTCAAGAGGCTGTGCTTTCTCCAGTCTTTCTCCTCCCAGCTATCTTCTGGCATAGTCACCTCCGGCAGAGAGGTAATTACACGTTTCCTTCTACCCAAGGACCCTGAGCCCTTTCCTCCTTCTGATTTAATCTCTTTACACCCTCCTCCAGGGTGTTGAAGACACTCTGATTCTTCCCTGCAACCCAGAGCTGGGGGAGGGCGGGGGAGCAAGGCCCAGGAGAGAGCCAGAAACTTGGCCCAGGTCTCATGGCTTAGCTGGGGACTGAAGGAACCAGATCTCCTGGCTCCCGCTGTCCCCAAATAAACAAACATCTCTCCTGCAACATAAGGTCTTCCCTGGTGTCCAGCTTTAATCTTTCTCACTGCAAATGAAAGACTGTGACTTTGTCCTCTTGGTGGGAGGGGTCTGGGAGTGGGTGAAGGATGGTGGGGATCAGCCTCGCTGCTGGCCCAGCTGCTGGTAGGAAGGAACGCTCTTCCCTAGAGGGGTTTTTAGCAACGCCTTTGCAGGATTACCTTCCCCAGAAGGCCAGGCTTCTGCTCCTTTGCAGAGGCCCAGGTCAGCCTGGGCAGAACTTCCACAGCCCTGGGCCTCGGGAAAGGAGTGGTTAGCTGGGCTGGCTTGGGTGGTATCCATGAGCAGCCTGCCCTGGGGGGCTGTGGGAGCATTAGTAGTCCCAGGCAGCCGGTGCCCAGCCTCAGGAGCCCAGCCCAGCCAGTGGGGCAGACGGGGAGGGCCAGGTTATCTTTAAATGGCACCTTACTCAGACTGCACCTCTGCCAGCTGGGCAGGGTGGGGGCAGACAAATGTTATTTTGGGATCTGAGGATCTGAGGGTAAGGAAGGAAGAAGTTTCTGTTTACAGCTCTTTTGTTTATCTTCGCTCAGTCTCCTGGGAAGGGTTTGGGGACAGGGGCCGCAGCCCTCCAGCTGGTCCTTTCCACCCTGGGGTCTCCGTTTTCAGCCTAGCCCTGTTCATCATCTGCACAGGTGGGAACTTTTGGACAGACAGAGGTAGAGGGCCTTTGTTGGTGTGACAGCCTCTGCAAGGTCAAGTTTGGATATTGAGAGTTGCTTTAGGCTTGGAATTAGACTGATGGCAGAAATTACTACTTACTATGAGGCAGCACTATTATGTTGACTTTAATCCTCGAAATGACTTCATGAAGCAGATAACTAATATTATACCTATTATGTGGATGAGAAAGCGGAGGCACAGATAATTTAAGTAGTTTGCCCAAAGTCACCCATCTGGTAGATGGCAGAGCCAGGATTCAAACCCAAGCAGTCTGGCTCCAGAATTCACGCTCTGACCCCTAATCAGAGCATGAGTCCTGCCTTGCCACTTCCTGGCTCTCCAAGTTTGGAGAAACCACTTAACTCCTCTGGGCTTGGTTTCCTCATTTGTAAATGGACTATGGTTCAGTCAAACCCAGTAGAATCCCCAAGTCAGCTCGCAGAGGCACTCTGGCCCATTCTCTCTCTCTCCCTGTTCAATGGGAAAAGAGTTTATTTAGGGTCACATGATATAGTTCACTAGCAGAGCTTGGGCAGGAACCCAACCCTCTTGCCTCCACATATATTTCTCTGTTCTTGCTGGTGAACCTCTGTGAGTCAGGAACGAGGCAAGAGAGCCAAGCCAGTGAGGGACGTGAGATCAGGTGTGAATTTGTAATCCCAAAACCTGGTGTAAAAGAAGTGCCACATTTATTCTTTTAGTTCAGTTAGATCAGATGGAGTCTCTATCCTCACAGCTGGTGGGGGAATTCTCTGTCGTCATTATGGTTTGCTCCCCCCACCAGGATCACGAAAAGGTCCTGGGATCTCCCACAAGGCAAAGTACTGGGGGTGGACCCTGCAGGCCTTGTCTTCTGCCAGCCAGGGGCCTGCAAGTGCAACAGTCCTGGCCTATGTGCCGCAGGCCCAGGAACTGTTCCAGGGAGCCCTGGTGCCAAGTATGCAGCCTCCCCAGGGATTCCAGGCAGCCTTTCCCTTAGGAAGTTCTTCTGTCCCCAAGTGCTATGCCAGGATCAGGTAAAGGTCCTCACCACTCAGGCCCCATGGACTCCTGTTCCTTCTCACTTTCTGGCACCCCTCTCCTTTTCTCTCTCTCCTTTCCTTCTTCCTCCACGGCCCTGGGCCTTATCTCAGTTCACTCAAGCTTTTACCCTAGGATCCAGAAGCATGGCGATCCTCAAGCAGCTCTGCTTCCCACTCTGCAAAAGCAACTAAGGCAAGAAAATGTAAAGAATTTGGCTATGTTCTTAGAACACGTGGTGGGGGGGGGGGGCGGCGGGAAATCTAGTGAAAGCAAACCAATACATTGGTCATGTAGATATTACAGAAAAAGTCCGCAGCAGGTGGAAGGCAGGGCTGCAGCCAGCACCGGTTTCGATCCTGTTCCTGGGCAGGATGGCGGTGCTGCAGCACTTCACGCGGAGCTGTCCTCCCAAAGGCTCACTGAGACCCTAATTTAGCAGCAGCATCTGTGGAACTGAATTGAGTCATTCTAATCCAGTGAGTCAGGGAGACTGAGCCAAACATAGCTCCCAGCTACCGGAGGGCGGGGGAGACACAGAGGAAAGAGGCACTCTCTTCCATCTGAAGTGCTTCAATTAAGACATCTTGAATTCTAACTACAACTCTGAGGTGGGTATTAGTTCTCCATTTTACAAATATGGGAACCACGGATCGCAGGGGATGTCACCCCAGCTCCCTCCTTACCTTCTAGCTATGTAATCATGCCACATCAGAGTAACTCAAGACTTGAAGGGACTTCCTAGGCCTTCTAGTCAGGTCAGGCCAGCACATCTGCTACAAAATCACGTGTACCATATAAGTCTAACAGACCCAGTGTAATTGGCAATTTTAGGAGAATGGTTAATGCCACCCTATTTTCACCTACTCAAAACAAGCCCCTCCCAAAACAAAACAAACAATGTGAGGGTCCTTGTTAGAAGGCTAATGTTGAACTTGTACTAATCCATCAGAGAAAGGTAAATATTTACAAATGTGGAATTTGATTAGCAATTACTTTTCGCTGCTTTGCTACTCAAGTCCTGACAAAGTGTGGTGAAGGTCTAGTCTAAGCCCCAGCCAGCTGTCATTTTTGGGAAGACCTTTCCCTATCCACCATCAGGCCCTCTAGACCCACCTTTGTCAACTTTTCACAGTCTGACCTCTTCCACTCCAACCCCCTCTCTGGTTACCGCCGAGTCCAGGCTCTTGGTTCCCTCACCTGCACTTTGCCTCCAGCCTCCCCTTTTAGTCCTGTCGGGACAGACATCAGTATGCTTTCTAAAATGCAAACCTGGAGGCACCTGGGTGGCTCAGTAGGTTGAGCGTCCAACTTAGGCTCAGGTCATGGGCTCAAGGTTCACAAGTTGAAGCCCTGCATTGAGTTCTGTGCTGACAGCTCAGAGCCTGGAGCCTGCCTCAGATTCTGTCTTCCTCTCTCTCTCTGCCCCTCCCCAGCTCACTTGCACTCTCTCAAAAAGAAACATAAAAAAAAATAAAAAATAAACAAAATGCAAACCTGATTGTGTAACTTCTCTAAAATTCTTGAGTGGTCTCCCATTCCCTGAAGGGGGGGGAAGGCCTATAGGATCCTCCACCATCTGGCTCTCACTTTTCCTTCCTGCTTATTTCTGGCCAAGAGTCCTGTGAACTATAAATTCCAATCTTTTAACCTGCATATAAGCTGTGAAAATGCAATCCTATTCCATGATGGGTCTCTTCTTAATGATCTTTTCTCTAGAGTGTCCTACCCCACCCTCGTCTGCCTGGCAAACGCATAGGGGAGGCAAGACAGAGTACTGGCAAAAAGTGCAATCCACTTGGATCAGAATCACACACTTTGCTATGTGACTTTCGGCAGGTAGCATTTAATATCTCTGTGCCTTGGTTTCATCAGTCTGTAGATGGGATAAACAAAATTATGCACTTTGTAAAGTTATTAGATGGTCTACACGAGATAATCCAACACTTTGGAACAGTCACTGGCATTTAGTGAGTGGTCCTGAAATCTCAGCAGTTGTTAGCCACCTTGCAGGTCAAGGGTCACCTTCTCCATGCAACTCTGACTTCTCCCACTTACCATTAACCATCCCCTTTTTTTGGGTATCGGGGATTGACCCCAGTATTTCTTCCTCTCATGGTACTCCCCACATTCGTTGCGCTATTTCTGACCCCCTACTAGACTAGCTTCTTGAGGGAAGGGGCCAAGCCTCTCCAGCATCTACCATTGGCCTTGCATGTAATAGAAATTTAGTATTTACTGAACAGAACAAACATAATAGTAGCCAGAATTTGGCTTTGAGTTTATGATCTACTCATTGGCCATAGGTCTGCCAGGCTGGGGTGAGAAGTAGATCTTTCACTGGACAACCCTTTCATTTTCCAAAGCAGTGTCCTGTTTTCCCTGAGTCTTCTCAGCTCCTTCGTTTCTTCCCCCTTGACACAGCTTAGGTCCTCCAGTTCTTGGTTTTTGTCTTGCAGATGGGCTCGCCTTCTGTCAGGGAGCCTCCTGCTGGAGCACCATAATGGAACAGAGCACTCTAGGATTGCTGACAGGCACAGAAGACTGAAATGATCTTACACAATGTGTGTCTACTAACCCAGCCAGAACTACACTAGAGTTTAGTGAAGACACGCCAACAGTTCAACATAATAAACACTTGTTACTGGCACGCAGAATCGTTAACAAGAGTACAGTACTCTGTAATCCTTAACTTTCTTCATACTCATTAATCTGAGTTTTGAAACAACCTTACCTTTCAATTCTGCCCATTTTTTACAGGTTATGGACATATTTGTTTGAATCCTAAATTGTCATCCTTCCCAGGGGTTTCCTGTTATCTAAAAATCTGATCAGCATCTCTCTCCTATCTAGTAGGGTTTCTTTTGGGCCTCAGATCCTCTTTTGGAACGGGTAAGGCATAAAAAAACTCCCTCATCTGTCATTAGTATCAATGGAGGGGCCAAGGACAGAGCCCTGGGGCACAGCATAAGCCATTCCACGACACGCCAATTTGCAGTCTGAGAGTTGGTGGCCAGTTACCAACTGGTCTATCTCCCTAATGCTTTGATTTTACCATGTCCAGATTTTATCTAATCTGTTAACAAAATCAGACTATGGGGCTAGTTTTGCATCACTTGTTCTGAATTCACAACTAATATTAAGCCCTATATTAAGCACTAATTACAACATTCCTGTTTATTGGCATGAGTCATCTAATAGTCCCTGATCAATATCACACTTCCGATGGGCACTTGTGAAAACCAGTTTCCTTCAGTTCTTGGACTTTCACCTTCTGTCTTCTGGTATTTCTTCCATTTTCCTTTCAGTTCTTTCCACTGAGAGCTCAACACAGTCTCGGGAAAGCCCTTGGTGTCCTAGCGGTTACTCATCAGGGTCAGGAGACCTGGAGAATTTGAGAGCAGCTCAGCACTCTTATCGTTCCCTTGTTTATCTTATCTTGAACTTCAATTCTTTCTAACCAGTTGGCCCTGACCTTTTCAGACTGAAGCCGGTTCTTTGGCCAAAAACACAGGAGACCAAAAGGAGCTAGAGTTCAACTTTTTGTCAATACTCCTGGACTCAAGCAGATTTTTTCTTCTCGCGGACCCTGGATGTAGTTTCTGAACTCTTTTCCTCACTGACAGAATGGGAATATTATCTACTGTGTACCTGCTATAAAGGCTAAATGGGATAGTTGAAATGCTGTGGGAGCAGGAAGTGCCTGCACACCAAAGGGTCCAAGACCCTCTGCTCTTAACTGACAACAGTATGTCTGTTGGTTGGGGGTGGCCCCTCAGGTGATCCTACGACCCTTTCCCTTCAGAACTCAAGTTTTCCAGTCCTCCCCTAAAACTAGCGAGAGAGCAGGAAGAGAGGACCCTTGTCAAGAGACCATTTTTGGCACGAGATAAGCTCTTTTTGTCATTAGTGAGCCCAGGAGGGGTCTATATCTTTCTCAGTCTATGTGTGAAAGCCCCAAGCCTTCCCAAACTCAGCAGTCCAATGCCACTGGCATGAGACCATTCTTTTGTGCCACAATCAGGGGTTGATTTGGCCCTGTGGAACCTTCAGCACTGAAACTAACTGGCACTGCCTTGAGATCAATAACCACGGAGTGAGTTTCTAAGGCTCAGAATGGTTTTCCTGAGCACCAATTAGCCAGACTTCCATCATTTCCCCAATATGAGCAACTTCCCCAACTCAAGGGAGAGAAATCACAGGGGCAGTTATTAGTCTCAGAACCTGGCTGGCAGACCAGGCTGTGCACAGGCCCTCAGACTTTTCAAAGACAGTGACGCTAACAGACACTTTTCCCGACTCTGTCAGATGTGGGAGTTGTACACCAGGGACACCTAGTGGTGTGAAATCACTATTGGCTACAAAATCCTTAGGCTTCCAATTACAGTCCTGTACAGTAAATGCCCCAAGTGGGGACCTTTCCTTGAGAACACAGACTTGATCATCAGTCTAAAGAAACCTTCTGTAGTGGCTGAAACTGGGGCAGTAGGTGTCGGCATTATAAAAAAAAAAGGGAATGCTGGGCTCTACCTTCCTCCGCTTCACTGGTTATCATTCAGTTTTTGAACCCACAATGACTGCATTTCCCAATTAAGGGACCTCCCTTAAAAATATTTGACTGGATGATACCAGTTCTCTAAGAATCATCTTGGGCTAGGTTAGCTAGAACACACTCAGGTGTCTGCATGGCTCCACCTAATCTTTTCCCCCTTATTTTTATTTTCCTTCTAAAAGGAACAGAAGGCAGAGGTGCCGGGACACCTTATACCATGTGGACTGAATTCATTTGTAAAGATTACTTTACTCTCCTAGAAAAATACACATTGCAAATTTGAGGGCTACAACTTAACCACTTTAGAGGATTCCTGAGGGAGAGGGGGTAACCTTTGAATATCAGAGTGTGTGGTGATGTGTTGGGGAGGAATATTAAATACAGTTGGGTCAGGTGGACTTTAAAAAAAAATGTTTTTCCCATTTTTTTTTTTTTTTTCTAAAAAAAGGAAAAACAAATTGCCATCTCTCTGGCTGATGTTGTGTGTGCATGTATACATAGGAATAGCTCGGGGGAGGGACTGTGTCATGCAATGAGGCAAAAACAAGAGGACTTCCTGTGACAGGGGAGCCTTAGTGTTGTAGGAGGGAGACAAGAAGAGGTCACTGGAGAGGGGTCAGAATGTAGCTGCTGCCTCTCATTCCTATGGAAAACCCAGAGCATCTGTGGTAGAGAGCAGAAAGCATTATCATCTCTCAAGGGTATTCCTATCTGAACATAGCAGATGTCCTATGAAAGTAAACAGGTCTGTTTTAGAATGTACATGGTCATGACTCCCTGTGCTCCTGAGGTGGGGCAAAATAATCCATGAACACGTAATCCTTCTGGGCACTATGTTTCTGGAGTGGCCGGCAGAGGACTCTAGGGACAGAGGTGGGGGCACGGTCGGGGAGAAAAAGGTTCTAGAGATGGAGTATCTTCAGGGGGACTTTGAGAAATGTCCTTTGTTCCAGTATTCCTAAGTGACAGCACTGGTGACCTTGGTCTGAATTGTCAGTGTCACTCTGCAAAGGCCAAGGGCCAAGAGTCAGGAGGCCACTCTAGGTTGAAAAGAAAGTACATCTCAAGGCCAGTTAAGGGCTGCAAATGGTTTGTGGCTGGGCCAGGAGGAGCAGAGTTGGAAAGTCTCCCTTTCTTAGATGCCAATGGTCTGCAGAACCCGCCTCTCGTTGTCATTAAGGTGGCCTGAGAACATGACGTAGCAGGGCTGCTGAGCGAACTGGCAGAGGAAGTCCGTGAGATAGGCCTGGAGAGAAGAAAAAAGAGTGGCCTTACTGCAGGTTCTCAGGCTTACCATCTGTAAGAGGCGAGAACTATCGGCGGTATACGAAGCACTGGCTGTCAGACAACTGCCAGCACCCTGAGGGATGGCTTTCTACATTCCTGGATCTAGTTCAGGCTCAACCCAGAGACTAAAGTCCATAGAGAAACAAAATTTTCCCAATAGATCTCATATTTCCACCCGAGGTCCTTCACAACATAGCTGGGTTTTAAGAAGCTGGACTGCAACACTGGTAGGTATAAAATACTAAGGTGCAAAGTCCCAGACCACCCGGAGCCTCTGACTACTCGGCAAGACAGGAACTTTCTGCCCTGAGGCTGGGAACTATGAATGGGTTGGAGCCCATATTCCTGTTTCTGGCTTGAGACCGTGTCACTTGCAAGACATCTATCTTCTCTGGACATTCTCACCTGCAGATCAATCTGATAGAGAGGATCCTTAAGGGCATCAGGGTCATCTTCCTCATCATCCTCGTAGTAATCCTCCTCTGTTAGACACAGCCAACACAGAGAGGGGTCAGGGCAGAGGCCGACTGGGCCCCAAGCGGGGAGGCATCACCACACGGCTGAGGTAGAAGGGCTAAAAAAGCCCACGGACCATCCCTTGTGGGCCCACCTCTCCCCTTTCTTTGGTATCCCATTCTTGGTCCCGGTGCACAGAAAAGGTATTTAGCATGGCTGTCCTCTCCTCAGACTGCTTACCATATTTACTTGTAGCGAGAATGTCAGATAAGAGTTGGCCAGCTAAACCATCCTCTTCCTCCTCTTCATCCTCCTCCTGGTCCTCCCACATATCATTGGAGTCATCTACTTGGAGATGAAAAGCAGCTGGAGCATATACTCACATATTTTCCCTTCCCAAATGTAAACAGGCCAGAATAGGAGGGTCCCGAGGGTTTCTGCAACATGGCCTGTGGCCAAGCCCTCCCAATGAGCTTGAGTGGAAGAAACGAGGGTGTTCTGGTGGGTACATAAAAGGATGAAAAGCTCTTGAGAAAAACCAAACAGGAAGGGCTACGCGGCTTGCCTCCTGGCTGCCTCCCACCCCAGCCTCTGAAGAGACTTCACAAGGTAGACCCGAAGAGCAGCTCTTTACGTGCACAGCAATGCTAGCCACGTGGCAGGCATGCTTAAATAAACATTAAAAAACCCCTCAGTGCCTCAATAAGCCAAATTGATAATCTAAATATCATGACTTGATCTGGCAGGCTTAAAAGTTTGCTTGGAATAAGGGCCTGGTGCACCTTGACCCCACTCTGCAGGGGTGGCCTGGCGTGCGGCGTTGGCCTCCATGACGTTGGAAAGCTCATTGATGATCAGCTTCAAGATCTTGACCAGTAAAGGAATGTTTGTCCAGCGCTCAGGGTCTGGAAAGGAAAGGGAAGGCTTCTAGGCAGGCTGTCAGTGGGCTCACTTCTGGCAGTGCCTCCTGTCCTGCAGTGCTCCTCACCAGACACAGTTCACCATCCCTCAGCCTTTCCACCATCCCAGACTATATCCAGCCATCACAGAATGATTTAAAGTTAAATAACTTCATTCTGCTTGGTGTCATAAGAGTTGAGAAGTTAGGACAGCTAAGAGAGTTCAAGAATTAAAGGAGATACGTTTTTGCTGGTGATAAAGCTTGGACACTAAGTGACTGTACAGAGCACAGTACTCTAGTCCCCATGACTCGCAGTTTGAGAAACAGCACGGGTGATTATAAAGCTACAGTTGAAGAGGGCAGCTTTGCATTCACTGCCTACACATCAGTGAAAGCAACCCAATAACAAAGACATGCTGAAAATGGGTATTAGAGCCCCCAAATGAAGCTGGGGAGCCTTGGTACCCGAGATGGCTTTTGGCAGTTTTCAGCCATAGGAAGGAAGCGTATGTTCCGATCCTTTGTGTACCTGCAGTTTTCTGTTTCTTTTTTATCAAACCCATCACTAACGACTGTGTTTCAAAAATCTAGATGATAGTACCTCCATGCCTTCCACCCCACACATCCTTAGCCCCCAGGGAGGGTACTGGAGGACAGCAGCGTCACCCACTTTTGGCTGACTTAGAGCGGGTGCGGATGCCCTCATCCATGCTGTAGATCTCCTCTCCCTTCACGCGGATATCCTGTAGCCGTTTGTCATCTGCATTGATGCCATGCTGGAGCAGTTTACACAGTGCCACAGAGCTGGCAAGAAGAGCCAAAAAGGGTCGATCAGCCACCCATCTAGAGTTTACTCCAAGGAGATAAGCAATTATGCCGTAAGACTCTCTCTTTGATGGTGAGCATTCTGTTCACCACGAATCAGGAGAGATAAGACAGCTCAGCTGAAAGGGGGATTTAGTGCTCATGAGGATGGCCTCGTGAGAGTTTCTGAACTTCTTGGAACAAAGCTGGGGCGGGCACAGATCACAAGGGCTGGCCACACTGAAAGGTGCAATGGGGTGATGAGAACCACTGGGAGGTGAGTCTAGGATAGGAAGTTAGCAAGCCAAGATTAGAAGGCTTAGGTTTATAAAGGAGAATAAGCCACTAGCAGTATTTGGCTGGGTGAAGTCTGTGGCAGAGGAGGATCTCTGGCCGGCAATGAGGAGGAAAAAAAAAAAACGTGCTATGTGTGTTGACTGTGTTTTGGGAGTTTCAAGATGGCAGCTATTCAAAGACCTGGATTAGCAATAAAGAAATAGAGGAAAAAAGGAATACAAGGGGCAGCTTGCTCTACTGAACAAAAATCATCGGAACAAGTCAGGGAAAGAAGAAATACAAGGAGAGGAAGAATGCCCAGAGAAGAAAGAGGGGCCCTACCTGACTTTGCCCTCATACTGTCCATAGAATAGATGCTGTCGACTCGTCCACTCAGCCATCACAAACTCCAGGGCAGGTTTGCCAGTAGGTCCTGGGAGGCTGCACAGGAACTCCAAGAGGGGTTCCAGCTGAGTGTGCACCAGATGAGCGAACACCATGATCAGAGACTAGGAAGTAACAAGAAGGACATCTGCTTCAAGGAAAACAATTTCAGAGATTTAGGAGATGAGAAGGAGTGGGCCGGCCAGTTGAGAAATAGAGAACATGGAGATTTCCTTGTCGGGATTTCTTGGGCCAGAATAGATTTTACTTAACTGTTCTACAAAGACAGTAAGACAGAGTAAAATAACTCAGGACCGGGGCACCTGGGTGGCTCAGTCATTAAGCATCCGACTTTGGCTCAGGTCATGATCTTCTGGTTCGTGACTTCAAGCCCCGCATCAGGCTCTGTGCTGACAGCTGGGGACCTGGAGCCAGCCTCAGCTTCTGTGTCTACCTCTCTCTCTGCCCCTCCCCGCCTCATGCCCTGTCTTTCTCTCCCTCTCTCTCTCTCACTCAAACAAACAAAACCTCAGGACCTGTATACTGATCTCCACCTCGACCGCCTGGGGTTGGGGAAAGCCCAGCTCCCCGTATCATCTTACCTGCATGACACTGAGCGTCTCTGCCTGCTGCATCTTACTGAGGATGGCACGAAGAATCTGATCCAGATTCTCCCCCAGCTCCCGCCCTGCCTTGGAGATGAGGGTGGAGACGAGGCGACCCACAAAGGCGGCAGTGAACTCTGAGGTGCGGGGGTCCAGGAGCTGGCTCACCACTTGCATCACGTACCACAGCCCGTTGTGGCCCTGCTCGTCATGCCACTGGGCCACCTGCTCCAGTGTCACTGACACATAAGCCCGCAAGCACTCTCCACCATTCTGGGGAGACAAAGACGGCAAACAACATTAGCAACTGGGAACAGATGCCAGGAGGCCGACAGTCTGCATGGGCAGATGTTACTTAGGGGCCTATGCCACATAAGAGTGACGAGCCCACAGGGTTTGTGGTGGGCACATACCACTGGAGTCGGGACTTTACTGTTACAGACATAGCCATGCACTATATGGTCCTCGCTTCACCTCATCAGCTCCCTCGAAAAAGCACACTTCTGATCACAAGGGATAATGACCAAACAAACCAAGTTTTAACCACAAAGGTCTACCTCTGGTACTGGAAAAACATGTCTAAGATGCAGCAGTGATTAGGGGTACTACAGATATTTATGGGAACAAAGACAGACCTATATGAACCACTGTTTACCTAGATATTTTCAAAGGGCTATTTGCTCACTTTAATTCTGAAAAGACTTTTGTATGGCTCCAGGTCTATATGTCTGTAATCTTGTCCACTGTAGCAATACCCAGATATAGATGGGTAGAATGTCTGGCATCCATACTTTTAAGATTACAATACATCCCAAAGCAGAGCGTGTTTGGCTTCCACAGTCTGGACCCTTCCTGGGTGCCCTTGTTAAATATGGATTTGAGAGACCTAGATCTCAAAAGCGTGAGACCGTGTCAGCTTTCTCAGCCTGCTATAAGCCCAAGGCTGGGAGCTATCTTTCCTCTTCTAGTCACCAAGGCTCAGATACCTGCATGGTGGCGTTGTCATCTGTGTGAAGGGTGCACTGTGCCACAGCAGGGAAAGCTTGGCAGATGAGTAGCTGGGAAAGGGGAGGCTTTGTATTCCGTACTACCGTGGTCAGGATATCAATGGCAGTCTGAAGAATGGAAGAGAAAAAAGAATTAGAACTGCCTCTAGGGTGGGGCTCGGCAGTGCCCTACAACTAAGATCTTTATTGCATGGATACAACACAGCAACCCAAAGAAAGCTCATTAATTTTCATTAATGAAAGTTTCTGAAAGAAAGGAATAATTAGATAGTAGATAGTGCTCTCAGCTTCCTCCTGATAGCTCATAACTTGCTTAGATATGGGGGTGGGCAGTATACGGCAGCAGAATGGATAGCCCAGCGACGTACTTAGTGGTGCTGTGTAATAATGGCACTCCGTTCAATTCACTGAGGACAAGTAAAGAACAAGAAGGGACATTTTCTTAAAGCCTCAAGAACCACCCGTTGTCCTTGTGGGCAAAGTAGCCCAGGAAGATCACCCTATGAATCTCTTATGCAATTGGTTTGCCGTCAGCGAGGTGGGATCTACAGGTGGTATTTGTACAGCATGTGCACATTCTTCTTCTTCTACCTCCACCCACACCAGTACTGGCCTTGGAACCACTTACCGCACACAGCCCTGCAGGGATCTTGTCTGCTGGGGCCTGCATTATGCTCACTAGAGTAGGAATCAGCCTCATCTGCATTGGGCCCTGACAGGCTTCAATCTGAGACAGCTCCTTGAAGATATCCTGAGCCAGCGAGGCGACGACAGGATCTGAAGTGGATAAGGCAACACAGAATCCCCCCCACCCAATGGTCTGCATGTGCTTCTGGCTTAATGATACCTATTATTTGGCTCTAACCTAAGTTAACAACTTCTGCTTTGCTTACATATTACATAGCCGGGACCTAGTGAGGCCATATGAATAACCTGAAAGGACAGGAGAGATGCTAAGTCTCTAAGAGCTAGAATATGCATGATTTCATTAAGTCAGGGACTAGTCAGTAACAGCTACTCCTAAAACAAAATTTGGCTTTTTTTCTGGGCCAACTCTTTTTTTTTTTTAAAGTTCCAAGTTTTTATTTAAATTCTAGTTAGTTAACCTGTAGTGTGATATTGGTTTCGAAGTAGAATTTAGTGATTCATCACTTCCATTCAGCACTCAGTGCTCATCACAACAAGTGCCCTCTTTAATATCCATCACCCATCTAGCCCATCCCCCACCCACCTCCCTCTATCAACCCTCAGTTTGTTCTCTATCATTATCAGTCTGTTATGGTTTGCTTCCCTCACTCTCTGTCTCTCTTTTTTTCCTCTTCCCATATGTTCATCTGTTTTGGTTCCTAAATTCCAATTCTGGGGCAAATCTTTAATGTCTTTATTCTTGCCTGGATTGATTATGAAACCGAATGCTTAAGGAAAAGAGAAACCCTCCGATTATTTTGTTAAGAAGACACGAAAGTTTCAAAAACTGCCAAAACACTGATTGTCAGGTTCTCACATGTTGAAGGGGAACCATATGCATCTCTTAGGGGGGTAGTCATGATAGAAAAAAGAACTCCCAAAGCATTTCCAAGGCCAAAGGTAAAACCCTCAGAAAGCAGAGCCTTGTGAAGAAACAAAACTTTAGCGTGATCTCTTTCACCTATGTAAGAAAAATCTCCTGTATCCAGCATGAAAAAATAGAAAAGTGTGCAGTGCACTAAGATATGTGTTAAAAGATCACTGCAGCATTGTTTTAGGAAAAAGTTGGGAACAACTTAGATGTCTATTAACAGAATGGGCACATAAATACGATACAGCCATTTATGGAATATTATGTGATGGTTGAAAAGAATGAGATATATCTAAGAGTGCAACGTAAAAACCTCTCCGGGACACATTTTAGGCGAAAGGGCGAATCAAATAAAATATTTAGTATGATATCATATTATATAACCTCTATCCCTATATCCTCTGTTTCACTATTGGTGCTACCTCTACAAAAACAAATATAGTCAATATTTTTTTGACAATAAAACATTATACAGGTAAAGTGTGTGTTAATACACACTCACTACAGAAAAACTTAAAATGCACTAAAGTATTCAAGGAAAGAAAACACTTGGAATTTCCCCCACCTAGAGAGAACTACTGTTAACATTTTGATGTAGTTTTTTCTGGTATTTTTTCTATATACATAGCTACAAATTAATCCTTGTCTAAAACAAACCCCAAACTTGGGATTATAGTCTATGCAGTTTGGAAAACCATCTGTTCTTTTATCATACTGTGAGCACTTTCCCATGGCTGAGAAGTATGATTTTTAGAGGCTGTACAGTATTCTACTTTATGGATATAATAAAGGTAATTAGTCTTTATTACTTCTAGATTTTTGCTACTATAAAAGCCTTGTGATGAACATTGCTGTTCATAAACCTGTGTATCTACTTCTTCAGTATCTCACTTTGTACATTATAGTTCTAGACCTCTTAGGAAGATTTTGATTTAGTTGCTCAATTTCCTACTTGTTAAAGTTCTGAGTTATATCACTTGCTATTTAACCCTTTACTCATCATCTTTTATCCCCAGTTCTTATTGCAGTTAAGAGTTAAAAGAATAGGTATCCTACCTTTTAAACACGTTTATTTATTTTTGTGAGACAGACTAAGTGAGGGAGGGAGGGAGAGAGGAAGGGAGAGAGGGAGAGTGGGAGAGGGGGAAGAAGAGAGGAGGGAGAGAGAGAGACAGACAGAAAGAGAGAAAATCCTAAGCAGTCTCCACGTTGTCAGCGTAGAGCCTGATGTGGGGCTCGAACCCACCAACTGCGAGATTATGACTGTAGCCGAAATCGAGAGTTGGATGCTTAACCGACTGAGCCACCCAGGCACCCCAGCATTCTACTTTTTAGTGCTCCTGTAGCTACAGCACAGCTCTCCTCTTTGCTAAGTGAAAGCCAGTCTTTATTTAGATGCCTAAGACCATCAGACCCAGGGAAAATTTGCACTTAAATTCACCAGCCACCACCACTGGTGTCCCTTATAACACATGGTCTTGGTGGCATACCGTTACTGTACTTTAGGAAAATGGCGATGGTGAACGGACAGATTTTGCTTTCCATGCTTGCTGTGAATTCTGGGTCTACTGTACAAACGATGCATAGGGTCTCCATCACCAGGTTGAGGACCTCTGAGCTGAACTGGGCTGCTAGGTGAATTAAGCCATCCAGGATACTGGGGAGGAAGGGTTGAAGCACGTGGGTACTCTCCGAGACTTTCAGTTGATCACAATAACTAGAGAGGGAGAAAGAGAGAGAGAGACAGAGAGAGAGAGAGAGAAAAGCAAGAATTACTCACAAGTGGATCCCTCAATTCCTGGTTTTTCCAATTGTTATCACACGTTACACCATTTTTACGTGTAGCTTTATGAAGCTACTTGTAGAATTAGTTTTTACATCTTTCTGTGGCATAGTTTGTAAATATCAGCACCACCATCTCTATGCTAATTTATTTCTGCTTTGGTTTTTGCTATTTCTTTTAAACTTTCATCCCTCTCTCACTGTCATGTATGTTATTATATCCAAATTATTAAGATGTTAATGCCTTGTAATTCCTTAGATTACTGCTTTAATCACATCCTTCAGATTCTGATATATAGTCCTGGTATTTTTCTTACACACACACATATATATACACACACACACATTCATATATATATATATATATATATATATATATATATATATATGCACACACATACATATGTACATATAAATAAAACTTACATATATATATAAGTTTTATTTATTTTTGAGAAAGAGGAAAAGAGAGAGAGAATGAGTGGAGGAGGGGCAGAGAGAGAGGGGGACAGGATCTGAAGCAGGCTCTGTGCTGACAGCTGATAGCCTGATGTGGGGCTCAAAGTCACAAACCATGAGATCATGACCTGAGCTGAAGTCAGGCGCTCAACTGACTGAGCTATCCAGGTGCCCCTATTCCTGCTATTTTTCGAATAGTGTTTTTTTAACATCTTTTCCAACACATTTGTTATTTAGTACACTAACTTTCATGTTGTAACAATTTTGTATTTTTTGGAGTAGTTTTGAGATCAATTTGTATAGATCTTCTATGCAATAAATTTGAATACTATCTGTGCATGATAGGAAAATTGTGTACTAAAGTTTGTATACTATTTGTAGGGTTTAAAGTTTTTATTCACCTCTATTCAATTAATATTTACTGGATGCTGCTTACCATGTCCAATGTAATAGAATTAAAGACATATTGTCCGAGTCTTTTGTTTATCTTCAAAATGGCAATAAAAGTCAACAGACACTTTCTCTATGTTAAAAGAAACCAGTACAGAAACAAGGCCTTCCGCAGGTACTCAATAAATGTTTTTTCCCCATTTGTTTAAGTGGTTTTACAACCATATTACTTGTGTCAGATGAGGGGTTCGGAGGTCCATAATGAACAGTACAAGCGTGGGCTTTGATCGCAGATTTGTCCATAGACTTTTTGTGTTTTTAGTCCATAACACCTTGATTTTCAATTCCACCTTGCTCTGATCTAACTTTTTCTTTTCTTAAGAGCTGATCTGTCATCTGGCCTTGGTCAGCTCTCAACTCTTTACACTAGGTTTTGCATTCATCTCTCCACCAAGTACTCAGTTGTACTCTACCTCCTCCCTCCCCCCCTCTGCTTCTTCACTCCAATAATTCATAGTTACTGTCCCCTTCTAAAGAACTTGAACCTATACACTCTGGTAGATCAAAAAGATTGTACCATCTACTCAGATCATATGGGAAGCAGGGAAGTTAGACTTTATGCTAAGGGAAGTTAGACTTTATTTTGGAAGCTAGTGTATCTCCAAGTCTTTTACAGATTATTCCTAATACCTTCTTTGCCCTCCCTTAAAGTCTTCAAGAGAAACTGACACCCCAAGAAGATGCTATAGATTTATCCTGTGGCTTCATGTATCACATGGCATACTATGACTTTCTTCTGGGGTACCTGTATCTCAATTTGAAGAGCACAACTGAAGCCATGAGAATTTTATTGTAGGAGCAAAAATAATTAGGCTTTTGCTTTATAAAGAGCAGTTAGACAGCTAAAATAATACAAATTACAGCAGTGGGGGCTGGAGGCAGAGACATCAGTTAGGAACCTACTGCAGCACTTCAGGCACAAGAAGTTGAGAATACAAGCTAGGGTAGTAGCAGTAGGAGAAGAAATGAAAAGCTAAGGAACCAAGATCTAAAAGGCAGAGATCTGGGATCTCCACTTTTACTAAAACAGGAAATACAAGATCTCCTTAAGATTTAAAGGTATTGATTCTTTTTTAAAAAAAAATTTTTTTTTCCAACGTTTATTTATTTTTGGGACAGAGAGAGACAGAGCATGAACGGGGGAGGGGCAGAGAGAGAGGGAGACACAGAATCGGAAACAGGCTCCAGGCTCTGAGCCATCAGCCCAGAGCCCGACGCAGGGCTCGAACTCACGGACCGCGAGATCGTGACCTGGCTGAAGTCGGACGCTTAACCGACTGCGCCACCCAGGCGCCCCTTAAAGGTATTGATTCTTAAAAAAAAAAAAAAAAGTACCAATTTCTTTTACTAAAACAGAGAATACATGTAGGGCAGGCTTGGAGGCGGTCAGTAGTAACCTCAGGAGTGGATGTGTTAATTTTAAGATACTTATATAAGATATCTACCATGGTATTAATTAAGTAGAGGATATGTTACTTTAGAGCTCTGGAGAAAGGCTGGCATTAGCTATGATATGAGAAATGTGACACAAGTAGAAGTATTTATTGATCAATACCTTGTTTCAGAAATGATTTCAGGCAGTTTGCAATGATTACATAGGTTAAGACACGGAAGAATAAATTAAAACCAGGGCAAAAGAAGAAAAGCAAAGGTGGTACGATGACCATTAAAAGGTTGCTAGTGAATTAGAAAGAACAGTTTCAGTGATGTCATAAGGACATAAGCCAGATTGTAACTGGTTGGGAAGCTGAATAGGGAAATGACCAACTGGAGAATCTTGGCTGTGAAGGTAAGAATAGCCAAGATCCCTTCATAAGACAATTTTTAACCTGTGATCCAGAGATGGCGTCAAGAGATCCAGCCTTTGATAGATCATATAAAATTTTATAAACATGTATGAGTGTCCATTTTTCTGGTGTTCAAAACTTTTGTCACCTTTCCAGAGAGCTCTGCTTTACCTTTCAAGCAAATTGCTGCCCATGTAGTTAGAGACTTGAACATTATTTTTTTGAAAGTTTTCTTCACATAATTTTCTTTAAAAAAAAAAAAAAAAATTTTTTTTTAAACTTTATTTATTATTGAGAGACAGAGAGAGACAGAGCGTGAGCAGGGGAGGGTCAGAGAGAGAGGGAGACAAAGAATCTGAAGCAGGCTCCAGGTTCTGAGCTGTCAGCACAGAGCCCGACGTGGGGCTCAAACTCACAGACCGTGAGATATGACCTGAGCAGAAGTCGGAGGCTCAACTGACTGAGCCACCCAGGCGCCCCTCTTCACATAATTTTCTGACTATAAAAGTAATATAAACAAATTTTTTAACTTAATTTTTTTCAGTTTTATTGAGGTACAATTGCCATGTAACATTATAAGTTATTTAAAGGGTACACTGTGGTGATCTAATATATACATACACTGGGAAAGGTTTCCCCTCATCTAGTTTAACACATCCAACACCTCATATATCTTTTTTTTTTTTTTTGGTGAGATAATTTAGTTTTTATTCTCTTGGCAAATTTCAATTATACAACACAGTGTTATCGACTATAATCACATTTTATTTTAGATCCTCGGATCTTGTTCACCTTATAGAGTGTACCCTTTTATCAACCTCTTCCTATTTCCCCCACCTCCCAGCAACCACTTTCTACTATTTTCTAATTTTTAGGTTCCGCATATAAGTGATACCATGCAGTATTTGTCTTTCTCTATTTCACTTCGCATGATGCCTTCAAGGTCCATTATTGTTGTTGCAAATGGCAGAATTTCTTTCTTTCTCAGAGCTGAGTAATATTCCGTTGCATATGTATACCACATCTTTATCCCTTCATCCGCTGACACAGACTTAGGCTGTTCCCATAATGTTGGCTAGTATAAATAATGAGCAGTGAACAAGGGAAGTGCCAGCTCTTCCAGATGCTTTCATTTAAGAAAAAGTTTTTTAAAAAATGTTTATTTTTGAGAGACAGAGAGAGAGAGAGAGACAGAGAGAGAGAGAGAGAGAGAACGAGTGGGGGAGGGGCAGAGAGAGAGGGAGACACAGTATCCAAAGCAGACTCCAGGTTCTGAGTTGTCAGCATAGAGCCTGACACGGGGCTCAAACTCCTGAACTGTGAGATCATGACCTGAGCTGAAGTCGTACGCTTAACCGACTGAGACACCCAGGCGCCCCTCCTGCTTTCATTTTCTTCGGATATATACCCCAAAGTGGGACTGTCAGATGATATGGGAGTTCTATTTAAATTTTTTGAGGAACCGCCACGTTTTTCATATACTGCTTTACCAATCAATATACATTCCCACCAACAGTACACAAGGGTTCCCTATTCACATCCTCATCAACACCAGTTATCTTGTCCCTTTTGGATGACAGCCATTCTAACACGTGTGAGGTGTTATCTCATTGTGGTTTTGATTTGCGTTTCCCTGATAATTAGTGATGTTGAGCACCTTTTCATTTACCTATCGGCCATTTATGTCTTCTTTGGAAAAGTGTGTATTCAGTCTCTCCACCATTTTTTAACTGGATTGTTTTACTTGCTATTGAGTTCCTTACATATTTTTAATATTAATCTCTATCAGATATATACGATTTACAAACATTTTCTCCCATTTTATAGGGTGCCTTTTCACTTTGTTGATGGTTTCCTTTGCTGTGCAAAAGCTTTTTTAGTTTGATGTAGTCCCACTTATTTATTTTTGCTTTTGCTGCCTTTGTTCTCGGTGTCAGATTCAAAAAACCACTGACAAAACCAATCCAAGGATCTTAACTTCCATGTTTTCTTCTAGGAGGTTCATGGCTTTAGGTCTTACATTCAAATTTTTAACCTGAATTTACTTTGTTGTACTGTATAAGGGTCCAGTTTCTTTCTTTTGCATGTGGCTGTCCAGTTTCCCCAACACCATTTATTGAAGAGACTATATTTTTCCCTATTGTGTATTTTTGGCTCCTTTGTTGTAAATTAATTGACTATATATGTGTGGGTTTATTTCTCCACTCTCCATTCTGTTCCACTGATCTATGTATCTGTTTTATGGCAATACCATACTGTTTTGACTACTACAATTTTGTAATTTAGTTTGAAATCAGGGAGTGTGATGCCTCTAGTTTTGTTGTTCGTCCTCAATATTGCTTTGACCATTCAGGGTCTTTTGTGATTCCATACAAAGTTTAGGATTATTTGTTTTATCTCTGTGAAAAATGTCCCTGGGATTTTGATTGCACTGAATCTGTAGATTGTTTTTGGGAGTGTGAACTTTATTTTTTGAGAGAGTGTGCGTGTGCAGGGTGGGGGGCAGAAGGCGAGGAAGAATCTTAAGTGGGCTTCGCGCTCATTGTGGAACTCGATGCAGGGCTTGATCTCATGAACCATGAGATCATGACCTGTGTTGAAGTCAAGAGTCAGATGCTTAACTAACTGAGCCCCTCAGGCACCCGAGGAGTGTGAACATTTTAACAGTAATTCTTCCAATGCATTAGCATGGAATTACCTTTCCATTTATTTGTGCTTTCTTCAGTTTCCTTCTTCAATGTCTATAGTTTTCTTTTTTAAAAAAAGATTTTATTCTTAAGTAATCTCTACGCCATACATGGGGCTCAAACTTATAACCCTGAGATCAAGAGTTACATGCTCAACCAGCTGAGCCAGCCAGGTGCCCCAACTCAATGTGATATAGTTTTCAGGGTATAAATCTTTCACCTACTTGGTTAAATTTATTCTTTGATGTTTTATTGTTTTTGATGCAATTATAAATAGCATTGTTTTAAAAAATGTTTTTCATTATTAGAAATGCAACCAAGTTTTGCATATTTTGTCCTATAATTTTCCTGAATTCATTTGTCAGTTCTAACAGTTTTTTTGGTGGAGTCTTTACTGTTTTCTATTTATAATATCATGACAACTGCAAAGAGAGACAATTTTATATCTTCCTTTTCAATTTGGATCCCTTTTCTTTCCTAACTGCTCTAGGTAAAACTTTCAGTACTATGTTGAATAGGAATGGTAAGAGCAGATATCCTTGTCTTATTCTTGATCTTAGAGGAAAAGATTCCAGAGTTTCATTGTTGAGTATGATGTTAGCTGTGAATGTGTCACAGTGGCCTGTATTGTGTTAAGGTATGGTCCTACTATACCCACTGTTGAAAGATTTTATCATGAATAGATATTGAATTTAATCAAATGCTTTTCCTACATCTATTGAGATAATCATATGATTCTTAGCTTTCATTCTATTAAGTGGTATATCACATTTATTGGTTTATATATGTCGAACCATCCTTGCATCTCAGGGATGAATCCCACTTGATCATAGTGTGTGATCCTTTAAATGTACTGTTGAATTTGGTTTCCTAGTATTTTGCTGAGGACTTTTGCATCTATATTCATCAGGGACATTGGCCTGTAGTTTTCTTGTTCTGTCCTTGTCTAGTTTTGGTATCAGAATAATGCTGGCTTCATAAAATGAGTTTGGAAGTGCTCCCTCCTTTTAAGTTTTTTGGAAAAGTCTGAGCAAGGATTGGTATCAATTCTTTAAATGTCTGGTAGAATTCATTTGGTCCTGGTTTTTCTTTTATGGGAAGTTTCTGATTACTGATCCAATAACTTACTTGTTAATGGTCTGTTCAGATTATTTAGTTTTTCATGATTCAGTCTTGGTTAGCTATAGGTTTCTAGGAATTTCTCCATTTCTTCCAGATGTCCAGTTTGTTGGCATGTAATTGTTTATAGTAGCCTTTTATGATCCGTTTCATTTCTGTGGTATTCAGTTGTAATGTCTCCTCTTTCATTTCTGATTTTATAGCTGTTCTCCTCTCATTTCTTTTTAGTCTAGCTAGAGTAGGTCAGTTTTGTCTTTTTAGAAAACACAGCGCTCAGTTTAGTTGGTCTTTTCTATTATTTCCCTGGTCTCTATTTTTGCTCTGATCTTCCTATGGTTAACTTTGAGCTTAGTTTGTTCTTTTTCTAGTTCCTGAGATGTAAAGTTTGGTTGAGATTTTTTTTTGTTTGTTTGTTTATTCTTAATGTAGGTTTACTTCTATAAACTTCCCTCTTAAAACTGATTTTGCTGCATCCCATAAGTTTTGGTATGTTATATTTCCATTTTTGTTTATTTCAAGACAGTTTTCTATTTTTCTATTTCTTCTTTCCATGGATTAAGAGTGTGTGGTTATTTTTCATGTATTTGTGAATTTTCCAGTTTTCCTCCTGTAACTGATTTCTAGTGTCATTTCACTGTGATTGGAAAAGATAGTTTTCCTAGGACTTGTTTTGTGACCTAACACATGACTTTTCCTGGAGAATGTTCCATGCATGCTTGAGAAGAACGTGTATTCTGCTGCTGTTGGACAGAGCACTCTGTATATATCTATTAGGTGCCTGTAGTCAAAAGTATAAAGGCCAATATCTCCTTACTGATTTGTTTGGATGATTTATCCATTGTTGAAAGTGGGGTACTGAAGTCCCCTACGATTACTATATTATTGTCTGTTCCTCCCCACCCGCCCCCCTCTTTTTTAAAATTTTATGAGAAAGAGCAAGAGAGAGAGCACATACACATGCTAGCAGGGAAGAGGGGCAGAGGGAGAGGGAGAGGCAGGAAGAGGGAGAAGGAGAGAAGAAGAGAGGGAGAGAGGGAGAGATGGAGAAAGGGAGAGAGGGAGAAAGGGAGAGAGGGAGAGGGAGAGGGAGAGAGAGAGGGAGAGAGAGAGGGAGAGAGGGAG
Organism: Leopardus geoffroyi; assembly: GCF_018350155.1. Taxonomy (NCBI): domain Eukaryota; kingdom Metazoa; phylum Chordata; class Mammalia; order Carnivora; family Felidae; genus Leopardus; species Leopardus geoffroyi. Next base: position 28,901,771 of record NC_059338.1, read on the forward strand.
ATAGAGAGAGAAACACCCCAAGCAGGCTCCGTGCTGTCAGTGTGGAGCCTGACACAGGGTTCAATGTGGGGCTTGATCCCATGACTCTGAGATCATGACCTGAGCTGACTGAGGCACCCAGGTGTCCCAATTTCTCCTTTCAGACGTTAGTATTTGCTTAATATATTTAGGTGCTCCAATGTCAAATGTATATATATTTGTTATATCTTGATGAATTGACTCATTTATCATTACCTAACAATATTTTTTGGTCTCTTGTTCAGCTTTTGAGCTAAAGTCTATTTTATCTGATAAAAATACAGCTACCCTTGCTTTCTTTTGGTTTCTATTTGCATGGAATAGTTTTTCCATCCCCTCACTTTGAGCATATGTGTCTTGAAGGGAGTCTCTTGTAGGTAGTATATAAATTGGGTCTTTTTAAAAATCCATTCAGCTACTCTGGACTTTTGATTAGAGATTTAAATCCATTTACATTGAAAGTAATTTTTGATAAGTAAAGACTTACTAATGCCACTTTATTATTTCCTCTTCTGTAGATTCCTTGTTCCTTTCTTCCTCTCTTGCTGTCTTCCTTTGTGAATTTATGATTTCCCATAGTGGAATGTTTTGATTCTGTTGTCTATTGTAGATTTTTGCTTTGTGGTTATTCTAAGGCTTACATAAAACATTTATAGATATAACCATTTATTTCACAATGGTAACTCTGATTGTATACAAAAGTTCTACCCTTTATTCCCTCTCATGTTTTTGACGTCACAATTTCACTTTTTATAGTGTATATTCACTAACAAGTTACTTAGCTATTTATTTTGTCCTTTAACTTTTAGAGTTAAGTGTTTAACACACCACCAGGTTACAGTATTAGAGCATTCTGAATTTGATTATATATGTATCTTTACCAATGTGTAGTATATTTCATATTACTAATTTCATTTCAGCTTAAAGAATTCCTTTCAGCACTTCTTGTAAGGCAGGTCTAGTGGTGAAGAATTTCTTCAGCTTTGTTTGAGACACTTTATCTTGTCTTTGTTCCCGAAGAACATCTTTGCCGCATATTCTTGGTTGGCAGTTTTTATTTTCAGTACTTTGAATATATCATCCCATTCTCTTCTGGCCTGTGAGGTTTCTACTGCAAAATCAGCCGATAATCTTACAGGGATTCCCTTGTATGAGAGAACATTTTTTTCTCTTTCTACTTTAAAATCCACTTGATTTTAGACAGTTTTATTATAATGTATATTGGAGATCACTTTAAACTGAAATTTGGGGGTGAAATATTAGCTTCATGAACTTGGATGTATACTTTCTCCTCAGATTTGGAAAGTTCTCAGACACTTTTTCTTTCTTTCTTTTTTTTTAATGTTTATTTATTTATTTGGAGAAAGACAGAAAGAGAAGAAGAGAGAGAATCCCAAGCAGGCTCCATTCTCAGTGCAGAGCCCAATGTGGGTCTTGATCTCACAACCATGAAATCATGACCTAAGCTGAAATCAAGAGTTTGACGTTTAACCTGTTGAGTGACCCCAGGTGTCCCTCAGACATTATTTCTGTAAGTAAGCTTTCTGCCCCCTTCTACCTCTCCTTCTGGGGCTCCAATTTATTCACAGATTGTTTCTCCTAATGGTATCCCAAAGTTCACATAGGTTTTCTTCATTCTTTTTCATTCTTTATTCTTTGCCCTCCTTGAGTGGGTAATTTCAAGGTCTTGTCTTCTACCTTACAGGTTCTTTCTTTCCTCTGCTTGAGTTGTTCTGCTGTTGATGGTCTCTGTTGCATTTTTTCTTTCATTCATCGTATTCTTCACCTCCAGAATTTCTGCTTGGTTCTTTTTCATGATTTCTTTGTTGAACTTCTCATTTTGTTTATGTATTGTTTTTCTGATTTCATCAATTTGTTTTTCTGTTTTCTTATAGCTCACTGAGCTCCTTAAAATAGCTCTTTTGGATTCTTTATCAGGTATATCATAGATTTCTATCTTTGGGGTCAGTTACCAGAAAATTATTGTGTTCCTTTTGTGGTGTCATGTTTCTTTGATTTTTTCATGTTCCTTGAAGTCTTTCTTGTATTGCTGTCTTCACAAGTGAAGTAACAGTTACTTCCTCCAGTCTTTATTGACTGACCCCTTCAAAGTGTCCAATCTTGGACTCTTCTGCCCCAGTGGTATGCTGGAATTCCTCTGTTGGACTCCTGAACTTCCACAGAGGTTCCCTCATCCATGAGTGGATTGTCTAAATCTGTGTTCTCCAGGACCACAGCTGAAAGGGAGTGGAGCCAGTTCATGGGCTACTTCAGGGTCCACATCTGGGATTGAGGTCTGTATTCCTATTATGCAACACACAATTGGGTAAAATTCTCCTGGGTACTTAGTGTGTGATGCTGGTGATAGAATCCAAGCCAAATGGGGCTGTAGCCATGCCCTCAAGGACATGGAGCTGTGTCTCAGGCTACAGCCAGGGCTAGGGTTGGTGTATCGGCTGCTGGGGTGTGGGCCCATCCTCTCAAAATGGCTCTCCTTGTTTTTGGATGGCACTGGGGTTTCACAGTCTCCTCTCTGGGTCTCACAGCTCCCACAAAGACATGTTGTCCACCATGAGATGCCAAGTTATTGTTGAGGGAGAGACACTAGTGAAGGGCGTCTTATTCAGTTATCTGGCTTACATCATTTCCCTTCAATGCTTTCTAAAGACATATATAATGCACAGCATCTCAATCTCTGCTTCAAAAGGTAAGAAGACAGTGCAGATAGGTAGAAGATGAATTTTGTACTTTTAGGATTTTAGGTAGTTTTTAGGATTCAACTGAGACTTTTAAGTTTGGACTTTAATATGTTTGTTAAAGCAACAATGCTCCATCTGATCTTGGTAGGAATATAAATAAATGACTAGCTGAGCAACTAGTATACTGGCTGTGAAAAAGAGGTAAAATTGGGAAAAAAGAAGCAGTGTTTCTAGACTACATTATCCCAAACTTAACTTCAAATACAGAGAAATCAATCAACAAAATGACCTGGCTCTAATCCTACTTCTATAATTCTTTAATGTGCAATCCTATGCATGTTATTTATCTCTTGATGCCACGTTCCTGATATGGTTTCTTTCCCTCTCCACTCACCATTTTGTAGGAGATCTTCATCAGAAATTTCTAAGCAACATAATCTACTGGTCAAATGCTGTTTGGGACTTCTACTTTGAGTAATTTTCTCTTAAGTAGCGCGTAACACCCTAAGGTGGTGTACTCACCCCCAGATGGCTCTCACAGCAGATATTCGAACGGATGGGGGTTGTGTCTCATGAAGACCACTAACTGTTGCCTGTAGAAACTGCTGGATCAATTCAGGAGACATAGCAACAGTGAACCGACTGGCAGCCCAAAGTGCCCGGCCCAAGAGAAAAGGAGACACTGGGAGGAAGAGAGACCAATTAGGGGTTGAACAATAAAAAGGTTCTGTTACTTGCCCTTTCTCACTTACTTAAGGAAAAAGCATGACCTTATAAGATAAAAGCAAATATATGACCTTTGGTACAGAATCATTTTCCCAGTTTCACTTTGCACTGTTTGCAAAGTAGATATTGAATATTCTTAGGCTAAAAAGACTTACCTCCCTCATTCCCATCCCTAGCTCTCATTATCCTTTACCTGCACTACTAGTTAGTCCTCTAAATGTCTTCTCCATTGCCAGTTGTTCCTACTCTTGGACCATCGTTGGAACATTGTAAATCATAGTTCTGTCATTATTTAGTATCTATCAATAAATTCCATAGTCTACCAAATAAAGACCATTTTAGTTAAGCCTTATATTCAACACCCCCTGAGGTCAATGACTAGCATTACCTGTGATTTCCCTTTATGACTTCTAAACTCAACCATACACCCCTCCCAGCAACTCACATCTTACTTTGCCATTTCTGTGCCTTGTATATAGGCCAACACATTCACTGCTACTTGCATAACCGAACTGACTTCTTGGGCTAAAGTAATCCTAACTATCTCTGTGCTGCTGTAATCCTATGTCTTTAGCTTTCTTACATGTAGCATATTTTGTTGGATATTCCAGCCACCAGTGTAAGGACTACTGCCTCCCCACCCCCACCCCTGCCCCCGCTTACTATAACCTGCCTGATGACAGAGACTATACTTACTCAGCTCGTCACAGGGCTTAACTTACTTACTTGTAAACATGTAGTTGATGAGAATTATTGAGCAGAACCTAACAACCTGTGCCATTCATATAATTTAAAATACATACTAATTTATGTAATACAGAGTAGCAGCTCTCAAAGTATGGTCTAGGGACTCTTGGGAGTCCCAAAAGTTAAAACTTTCATAGTGATATCAAGACATTATCCATCTTTTTCACTCTCACTCCTTCTCAAGTGTACAGTGGAGTTTTCCAGAAGTCATCTGATGTGCTGACACCACAGCTCTGACAGCTAATGAAATGTATGCTTGCAATTCCTGTGTTCTAGAAACTTCTCAGTTTTAATTTTTAATATGTTAAATATTGACACAGAAAATTCACACAAAAATCTCTTTCGGACCACTGATAATTTTTAAGAGAGCAAAGAGGTCCTGACACCAGAAAGCTTGAGAATGGCTGGTGCAGAAAAGTTTTTAACTGTAGGCAGGACAACTGTCTCAATTGTAAATATTCTCAAGTCTCCACGAATTTCTGAAGGTTCTTTACCAGGGTAAATTCTATAAAAAATATGTTGATGGATGTGAGAACTCTGAACACTTTCATTCAACACATAATTATGAAATGTCTATTATATGCAAAGCATTGAGGGATACAAACATGTATTAGACATGATTTCTATTTTCAGACACCTTATATTCTAGTATGAAAAAAGAAACCATATTCACCAGCGTAAGTTAAGTATAGAATGAAAAAGGATATTCCCAATGGGTCTGAGCTCTGGATGTTCAACCACTTTAATTCTGTGATTCAGAGAATGGAGGTGATGGCACACATATCTTATAATAGATTACCTATTTAGAGTCAGAGTAGAATGCTTTCAAATGGCTTCAGCTACTCAAACGGCTAGCCTACGAGTGAGAGGCAAGTGAACGGATTGAGAATAGAGCAAACAATGCCACATGTCCCGTGATTTACGTATTTGGACAAAGCAAAGATGACCTTTTGTAATGGGGGAAGTCTCTAAGGATCAGAATAAGACATGGCATAGGCAGAAACAATGTAGCTGAAGATGGCAAAGAGAGAAATGATGATTCTTAATCACTGCTCTATATTGCTGGAGAAATAAATCTAATATAGTAGAGCCTACTTTTTTTTTTTTTTAAGGCAAGTAGCTAACATGAACATAAGAAGGGAACATTCTAATTATCTGGATATTGGCCAAGAATAAAGTTTTAGAAAAAAGACAGGAAACAAACAGGAAGAATGACACTGACATAAACTGTCTAAAGGTAGTTTGGACTTAATAATGACAGAACTCAAGCCAAAGTTCTCAAGGTACAGCAACCAAATCTGCATCCTATTCCAAAGCCAAAACCATCCATAAATGTGAGCACAGATTTGGAAGGGAAGTAAACAGGAGTGGAAAAGTTATGAATGTGGCACTATTAGTATCTTTGGTGGTAAAGCTTGAGCCACGGTCTCTAGGCTGTGTTAGAAGTTTAGATGAGTTCAAGCTCTAGGGTGGAAAGAATTTTCCACCCTAAGGACACATGAATATCTGGCCTACCTATCTAAATGAACAATATAACTGAGTTGATGACAGGCGTGAATCCTGGCATTGTACTAAAATGTACCTGAGAGGTTGAGGTCTGCAAGGATGACATTGGTCAGGAACCCATGCATGTCAAAATGGATCCTGCCATTCTTCACACTGTCAGTGATGATGGACTTCACCGAGCCAAGGGCAAGCATGCATGCCTCATGTATCTTCCACCTGCAAAAGTGATACCATAGCCTGGTAAAACAAACTACACTGCCAAAAAGACATCTGAAGGAAGTAGAAGCATGAATGGGTAGTCCAGCACAATCTGACCCAAAAGGGACATTTATCTGCCCTTCTAATCTAAACCTACAGCTGAAAACAGGGAAATTTAATAACAGATTTTTCTAATTAAAAACAAAGTAAAGGTCCTTCCCTTCAAGGCTTTCGGAATCAAGGGGTACAATAAAAGCATCTTAACCAATTATTTTAAGGTTGGGAGGATGGCTTTAAAACACATGATTCAAAGCAAGGATCTGCCTCAGATCTGATGCCCAGAACATGTCCCTAAGTCAAGTATCAGTTGCTCACTCTTACCAGTGTTCGGTGCCGCTGTTTTTGGTTTGCTCAGCCTCTTGTAAGTGCCGGGTGGCTGCAGCAGCCAGGGCCGCTGCACTCTCATTCTGGAAATCAGTGGCCACAGCCTAGGGAGAGAGGGGAGGGCTAATAAACCTATCTGTGCAATTAAACCCATCTTAATTGCAAACTGCAAATTTAATTGCAAACTCAATGGTTCACGCTCATTCACACATACATGCCAAGTCCCAATTAGGCATATTAAAAATATAACCCTTATTAGTTCAGGGTCTTTAATGGAATTAAAGTAGTATTTCTACAGTGCCTAGGCTTGGAAAGCTAACAAAATGTAAAGCTCTCTGGCTATACTGAGCAGAGTATAAGTGAGCAATGATTAATTCAGCTTTGAATGAAGCTTATTTATTTATTCTGGGAGCTTGACTGTAGAAATAAAAGGCTAATCTACGAAACGAAACTTAGTTGTGATCTTTCATAGGTGCCTTAGAAATACTAAAGGTTAGGGGCGCCTGGGTGGCACAGTCGGTTAAGCGTCCGACTTCAGCCAGGTCACGATCTCGCGGTCCGTGAGTTCGAGCCCCGCATCAGGCTCTGGGCTGATGGCTCAGAGCCTGGAGCCTGTTTCCGATTCTGTGTCTCCCTCTCTCTCTGCCCCTCCCCCGTTCATGCTGTCTCTCTCTGTCCCAAAAATGAATAAACGTTGAAAAAAATTAAAAAAAAAAAAAAAAAAAAGAAATACTAAAGGTTAATGAGAAGTGAGTTCGCTAATAATGAGAACCTCTCACCCAACAGAACACAAGAGGCAGTTTCTTCACACAACTTCGACCCAGAGACAATTCTATGCTCTAGTGAGAGCCAAAGAAAACAGCAGATGTTTGTTTGGATGTTCATCTCTCAGTAATCTAATTTTTTAAAAATGTTTGCCAACATCTAGTTTATGCTACAGATTCTGGCTTAAGAGTGAATTAAACTGAATGTTCCTGATTCAATTACCCTTATTAGAACACTTTATCCTTTGCACAATTTTTACATCTAATATTTACTTGTAAACCAAAACCAGCAGGAATGACTTTGGAATTCCCGAGTCTCAAACTTCATTTGAGAAGCTCTTTTATTATCCTCAAAGAAGTCTAAGATAAAGTCACTCAATAACACTGCTCAACTTGGGTTAGTTGTCTACAAAGAAGAGGGAACGTTCAAGTGATTGGTTAGGATATTCTGGTTCAAGTATCAAGGGAACCCACTTACAAGCAATAGGTCTTGAGCTGCAATCCTAACAGTGTAGGAGAAAGTATCATCATCTTCATCTTCAACAAACTGTTGGGGGTTGGCTGTCCATACTTTAATCTGAAAGGATGATGCAGTTAGGTCTTTGTGAGGTTGCCAATCTGGTTCATATGTTCCCTTTTTTCATCCACACACCCAGAAGATTTCAACCTTTTGTTTTCATTTATTATTATTTTTTAAAGATTTTATTTTTAAGCAATCTCTACATACGACGTAGGGCTTGAACTCACAACCGCGAGACCAAGTGTCACATGCTCCACTGACTGAGCCAGCCAGGCACCCTCTTTTGTTTTTATCTTGAACGGAACTCTAGCCTCAGTCTTTTCTCTTTGATGTAGAGAAGTAAATCCTTTACCAAGGCAAGTAACAAAAGTTACTGCTCTCTAGTAGACACTGAGCTGATTACTAGTTCTCTGCTACTTTTAACCAGCTTTCACTTTCTGATAGATCAACTTTGAATATATTTGACTATATTAGGTCTGATGGAATATTTAATGTGAAAATTATGTCGATTCTTGTGCTATTTATATAAGAGAGGCATTATCTTATTTTTTGAATGCTCCTTTCTAGTCTACTGACCCAACAACCAGGCTAATGATCTCTATATGTCAGTATTTATAGAGAAGGAATAGATTCTTCCAGAAACCAGGGTCTTTGGTTAGTGGTAGTATGGAAGCAAAAGTAAAAGTATTCTCAAAGTCCAATTATCTAATATAGGAGTTAATAAAACCACAGAACCCAGAGATTTCCTAGAGGGGCACCTGGGTGGCTCAGTCAGTTGAGCATCTGACTTCGGCTCAGATCATGATCTTACGGTTTGTGAGTTTGAGGCCCACATTGGGCTCTGTGCTGGCAGTGCAGAGCCTGCTTGGGATTCTTTCTCTCTCTGCCCCTCCCCTGCTTGCATGTGCACCTGCGTGCACTCTCTCTCTCTCTCTTGCAGAAATAAACAAATATTTAAAAAAAAAAAAAAAAAAAAAGCTTTCCTAGAACTTCACATGAAGTTATTCTTCTAGTGTTTATTTTTAGAAATAAAACTGTTCACTTGACCTAGATCTCACATTCAAGTTGCACTTTCTAAAAAGAAGCTGGTAACTGTCTCCCAAATATCATTTACCTGTTCCTCAGTGATTTGCATGTACAGGATTATATAGTAAATCAACTCAGGCAAGGCTTTCTTAACAGTGCTTTTGAATTTGCTATTTTCTAGGAGAGCATGGACAAACTCAAAAATGCTAAAGACGAGATTTTCAAAGCCCAGGACTTCACCTACAGGAAATACACAAGAGAAGATTTTAATGACAAGCAAACAAAAGGACAGCATGTATGCTGGAAATGAACTACATTATCTTGGTAAATTAATGAATATTTACAGTCCTTGCTAATTTTTATTCCCAAGGGAACAAAGAGGGACGCTAAGGAGTCAAAGAAAGGAACTTTGAGAATATCAAAGATTCTTTGGTTTCTTAAGCAAAAGAATCAGAAACACTGAATATATCTTCCAGCATGTCTATTTTTGATTTGAAACACTTAAAACATATTAAAACAGAAATGAAAATATCATCTGCCACAAAGAAGTAGGCTGGATTAGATGGCCTTTAAGGTATCTCTTCTAAATCAGAAATTCTACTTTGAGATTTATGCAAATGCCTTTGAGGAACAGATTAAAGATTTTCAATGTCTCATTTCCCCATATCTAATACACTGAAAGGAAACTCAACTAGAAAACTTAACTTACGAGAGTGAAGCCTCTACGTTACCGCTATTATCTGTCTCTGGCTTTTTTCCTTTCCTAGAGTCCTTTCCTCACCGAGTGGTGTATCTGTTAAGATCAGATAAACTACATACCATCAGAATCCACAGGATCTTCTACTTCTTCTGTGTAATTTACTTCTGTCCTCACATAAGTATGATGAAGAGTAAAGAAATAGAATTTGGAGTCTGCTTTACATATATTCTACAAGAGAATGTTACACATTCCAACACTAAGAGCAGATACTTTAAAAAAGTCATTTAAAAAAGTGGAGTCATATGAATGCAAGACCCAGTGCTAGATTCCCGACTACAGGTGGTAGCAGGTCCCTCAAGCTTTCTGAAAAGGATATAAAGCTGCACTCTCAGTTAGGGTGTTCCAGACAATAGGCAGAATCTGTTGCATGGAGGACACCATGTGCTTTGGGAAGTTTTTCACCAGGGCTGTCACTGCCTGAGAAATTACAGAGAAAAAACACCTGAGAGTTTCAAGTGATGGAGGAGAAAAACCAATGATTTCAGACCATCCTCTAAAACTCCAAGTATCTCAACGGTAGTAAATATTTACCTTTAGGACTTCCATCTTAAACCCACTGTCAGATGTGGGGCCATCTGGTATCTGGAGGGCCTGAACAAAGGCCTCTGTGAACTGCTGCACCACAGGAAAGATCAGAACTTTGGCTGCACCCTGGTAACAAATCAGTCAATATTGAACATACTTATAAATCAATGGCTCCAATGCACATATCAAACACCAAGATCTGAGGCATCGGAAGATTTCTCTGGGCTCAGGTTCCAATCAGAAAAGTACAGCTATCAAGTCACTGGAAATGCTACCCAAGATTTCATATTTCCTTCTCTAACACCTGCAGTTCCTCACCATGGCCTTCTTAAAAGTTATTGTACAAGACCAACTTTTCAAAACTACTTTGGAATGACAGGGATTGGTGTTTTTCAGCTAGCTTTGTCTCGTGTGAGACCAAAAAAAAGGCTATAAAAGAGTAGTCAAGTTGTGGGTGATGATTAATATGAAAAGATGCAGGATAAGGTGTCAGAAGAAATAAGGCTCAAATGAAAGGAAACTAAATTATATACAAATGTAATCAAAATGTTAAACGCAACCACAATTAGCATGCATTCTGGTACTCTTGAAATGAAATCAGTCACTGCTGTGCCTCTAACAGAAGGCATAAAGATTTTTAAGCATGAAGTCTGTTAGTGACCAAAAGGCTTCCTTACCTTTTCCAATTCCTCCATGTTACAGATCATATGGGCACAAGTGGTAAAAATCTCCACAGCTCGGGAACGGGTTCGAATACCATATACCTGGGAAAAGTTACAGCAGAGCCCTGAGATAGGTATGTCTGTGTCTATGTTTGCATATCTGGGGTCAGACAAAAAACTAGGACTTCTCAATTTGACATGGGACTGGATTCCTAGAGAGATCGGAAACACCATCCACTCATATCCAGCAGATACGGATATTCTCTGTAATTCAGAGAATAAAAGCCAGCAGAACGTTAGAATTCACTGGAATTAGCCTATATATGTAGGCCTCTGTGGTCTGATTTTATTAAAAATATTAGGCTTGGCACTGCTTGAAATCTCAACACAGTCAACGTATTTCTTTCAAAAGATAGACCCTTGACTGGGGGCAGAGTGAAGTAGGGAGGTTAAAACATTACCCACTGGGCATTCATAGTTTATTGTGAATGAGTCACCATTTGTATATACGGTAATCAAACACATATACAGTATATTATAAACCTATTATGGGCAATGCAGTGATAAACTGCTTCCACACAGTTGACTGAGGTGCCGTAACGAGGCAGGATGCTGTAACAAGAGGATAGAGGGAGCACAAAGCACTAGGTGCTCAGGGGACGCAGGGTGCCAGGAGCTAGGAGATCATAATGTGAAGAAACAATGCAGCTCTCTCACTCCCTTATCAAAGGCTGGCCCCTGCAGTTATATGTGAAGGTTCTAAGGTTAACCCAGATTCAGATCTCTGTCCGTTCTGGTCTTTAGGTGTGGGGATCGCCGCAAATATAACAGTCTCCCACACGAGATGTGGAGGCTGACCAGAACCTAAGCAGCTCTTACTTGCTGTGATCCTGGAGCTGAGATTGCATACCTCGGCCATAGTGAAGATCTTATACATCTCTGGGAGGATGACAGGAGCAACAAGTGGCATCTGTGTGTCTGTTACTTCTCGAGTGAATTCTACAAAGAAAAATGGAGTACTATAAAAAATACTGCTTTATAAATATGGAAGTGGGAAAATTTTCACACTGCTTCTAAGTGGCAGTTCCCAAGCAGATAGCGTACAGGTAAAGACACAGGCCTGGTGGTCTTATTCTGGGGAAGGAACAGTAGCAAGAGTTATTATTTGTTAGAAAGGGAAAGAGAACAGCACAAAGATACAGGAAAATACATAAGATTGAGAAAAAAACCTTTATGTAAACACTGAAAGAAAATCTCTAAGAGCTGCATAAAAGTCCTTGTAAGGTCACCTTAGGAAAATCCTGTATTAGTCTAATTTATGCCTGATCGTCAACATCCAGATGCACTTTAAGGTGTCTTACATTTGAGTCCATTTAAAAAAAAATTTTTTTTAAACATTTATTCATTTTGGAGAGTGAGAGAGACAGAGCACGAGTGGAGGAGGGGCAGAGAGAGAGGGAGACACAGAATCTGAAGCAGCTCCAGGCTGTGAGCTGTCAGCCCAGGGCCTGATGCGGGGCTCGAACTCACGGACTGTCAGATCATGACCTGAGCCGAAGTCGGATGCTCAACCGACTGAGCCACCCAGGCGTCCCTTTTTGGTCCCATTTTTAATACTCTCCCTTGGTGAGTTGTTTTGATCCGCATCATAAAACATATGCAGGCTTACTAGGCTTCAACTCCACTCTGTATATGTTATTCTTCCCAGTGAATGACATTTATTGACCTAGAAGCCAGAGATTGCTGCTCATTGGAAGAGAAAGGATTTCCACCATATGAATGTGGCAAAAACCAACCTATATATGAAATGAGACTTGAAGAAGGTGAGAGAAATAGAGGTTGTGTCTTTCTCTTCACTTTCTGCACAAGGCACTGGGAAAGTATGAAGGGGTCTCATGGGGTCCCGTGGGTCTCATGTTACTAAAACTGTGAAATAAATACAAGCCCCGGGGTTCCAGTGTTTGTTCACTTTTTCTGCTGCTTTTCCTGGCAATTCCCCATTATCACTATAGAAATGGAGCTAGTGAACTGGGACATTTTTCAGGAGAATCTGCAACTAGAAATGCATGTCGGCACTTTCTAGGTTAATATACCCCCCAAATTTTGGGCAATATCAATCGCCAGAAGTCATATGAAGATCATGTATTCAAGACTAAGTCTTCTTTACTAGCTTGGTTTCCTCCTAAAGAATAAATTTTGAGCTCTGAATAAAATAAATGTTCTATTTTCTTTAGAAATCCAAAGAAATTAGTCCAAACAAATGTGATGAATAGCAGATTAACAAAAACAAATTTTATGGAAAATGTAGTTTAACTTAATCCTACTAATAAATTGCTTAATCACATTTTTTGCTCTCCTATAAAATCATTCCTAGTAGTCTCAATTAACACTTAAAAATTTTTTTTTAATGTTCATTCATTTTTTGAGAGAGACAGAGACAGAATGCGAGTGGGTTAGAGGCAGAGAGGGAGACACAGAATCTGAACCAGGCTCCAGGCTCTGAGCTGTCAGCACAGAGCCTGACGCGGGGCTCAACCTCACGAACTGTGAGATCATGACCCGAGTCAAATTCTGATGCTTAACCGACTGAGCCACCCAGGTGCTCCCCAAATATGTTTTCTGAGGTCACTCAGCAAGTTAGAAAAGGGATAAGACACCGGGAAGATCTCAATCTCCAAACTTCTTTGAGATTGAAGAAAAAGCTGTAGCTGTGGTCAAATATATTTAAAAACATTTTTTTTAATTGTTTATTTATTATTGAGAGACAGAGAAAGAGCATGAGCATGGGGAGGGGCATAGAGAGAAGACACAGAATCTGAAGCAGGATCCAGGCTCTGAGCTGTTAGCACAGAGCCTGACGTGGGGCTCAAACTCACTGCGAGATCATGACCTGAGCCGAAGTCGGATGCTTAACCGACTGAGCCACCCAGGTGCCCCGGTGGTCAAATATTTCAATCCTTAGCTGCTATGTTTGCATTTCCTTTACACCATTAGTGTTAGTTACTTTTCATTTAAAAATAGATAAGCTTAATGGAAAGCTTATTAAAGGGAGACTGGTATAGTACCTTTTTTTTTTTTAATGTTTTTTAAATTTTATTTTTGAAAGACAGAGACAGAGAACATGCGCACACGCGTGTGAGCGAGCAGGGGAGGGGTAAAGAGAGAAGGAGACAGAGGATCCGAAGCGGGCTCTGTGCTGACAGCAGACAGCCCAACATGGGGCTCAAAATCCTGAACTGCGAGATCATGATCTGAGCTGAAGTTGGATGTTTAACCAACTGAGGCACCCAGGTGTCCTGAGACTGGTATAGTATCTTAAAAAACACTGAAGAGAATCAGTCCCATTTTCCTACGGTCTCCTGTTCACACACCAATGTCCTGCTGTCTTCACGCATGCCTGAGTTGCTGTTGTTGGAACACAGTCTATTCTTGTTTGAAAATACGTGAAGCAGCTATTTGGGAATGGAGGTTGGCAGCTATCCATCTCATGTCTGCTGACTCCGATAGAAAACAATACACATTTCCCGCATAGTTCTTTCCCTGTGGCTGACAGAAAAGTGATCTCACTGAACAGTGATTTCCTTAGTCAAGCACAATGATGGTTCTACAGTATCCCAAGTATGATAAATGTACAACCACCTCTCTCCTCTAGATTTTTTAGAAAGCTGAACTATGTGTTGGAAGACTGGAGGGGAACATGCCTTTTTCTCTTAGTAGAAAACATAGCTGTTAACTGATATTCTGGCACCATGAAGTTTTAAAGAATCCTAGAAGGTTAATTCCATGGAAAGGAGTATATATGAAGTCACCTGAATAATGAGTCATACAAGAGAAGCAAGGGAAATAATAAGCAGGGAAGTGAAAATCTGAGCGAGGAATGTTTTGAATATAGTGGGCAGTTGAAAAAGGGAGCGAAGACATGGGAAGAGGAGGTCTGAAACAAAAGGGGATGAGGAATTTGCTTTTGGACAGAGAATTGCTATTATTTACCATGAACAGAACATGAACTAGTAAAACTGGGACTAGATGCCACATTCAACAAACTGAGAGTCAAGAAAAGTAGAAATGGTATTCATAACTAGGTAAGAATACAGTTCCAGTAAGTTAGCAGGTCACAGAGAAAGAGAGAAGATATGGGCAGACATTTCACAAGCCTGTCTGAGCAGAGGGGAAATATGATTTCCAAAAGACCAACAGAAGGTTGCTAATGTCCAGGAAAGGATTCCTTGAAGGCAAAATAGAGTAGTGACTTCCTCTAGGGGGATAGGAACCAGAGAAGAACTCGCAAAGCTGGGAAACTCAGACCATACCTATATGGCAACAGGTTCTATGAGGGATTAATAGATTAATCAAGCTTAGACAAGATATCCACCAAAACTGCTTGGATTAAAGTATTTTTCTTCAAGTATTTTTATCACCTTCTTAGAACAGAAAGAAAGAAAAGATACCAAACACTTGGTCTAAGCTGACCAAGTGAAAGTCAGAATCATATATTGTTTTTATCTTCTTTGTTATATTCCTATAAAGAATGCTATTTGACTATTCCTAACTTTGCATTGGTTGAACTAAGTAGAAAATGAGTATAATAATGATAATGATCATAATGGCTAAAATTTACTGAGTGCTTACTACTTCCAAGTCAGTTATTAAATTTTTTTTTAATGTTTTTATTTATTTTTGAGACAGAGCATGAGCAGGGGAGGGGCAGAGAGAGAGGGAGACACAGAATCCGAAGCAGGCTTCAGGCTCTGAGCTGTCAGCACAGAGCCTGACACGGGGCTTGAACTCACGGATTGTGAGATCATGACCTGAGCTGAAGTCGGATGCTTAACCGACTGAGCCACCCAGGTGCCCCCCAAGTCAGTTATTACACGAAACACTTTATGTGGATTTATTAGCTCATTTAAACTTACCAAAAGACCGTGTGAGGTAAACACTGCTATTATCTTCATTTTATATACAAGAAAACTGACTCTCAGGAGACTAAGTAACTTGGGTCAAGGTAAAACCAGAATATGAACTGAAATCTGAATCCTCAACTACTATGCTATTACTCTATCCTCAAGGGCTAAGGTTTCATAGTAGTAGAAATAGTAAACCCATGTGATTCCCTGGAAAGAGTCAAGGGAGCAGGAGGATAGACAGACATGGGGACAAAAACTAGGAGGGAGGAGGAGCATCAAGTAGAGCTATAAATTTCAGTTCTTACTGGTCAGAGCCATTCTGTCACGTAACCTCTTGTAAGTGTTCTTGGGATCCAAGTACCAATACCAGGGAATAGCTTCTAATACCTGTCAGCACTCGCATGGCTCCATGGACTGCATTTAAATCTCCGCTCACCAACATCTCCATGAGCAGGTTGAAGAGCTGGGGCCAGGCTTCGGGCCAGTCCCAGTGGGCAATGGCTGACACCGCATAGGCCACACTGGAGCGCACCTTACTTATTGATTCTCTCAACCCATTGGGCAATAGCTCCCGGATAACAATTTTTGCCTGCAGAGGAGAAAAGCCCACCTGTCATTAGACCAGGTTATAAGTGACTGGTAGAGTCCCATCCAGTTTATGTGTTGAAAAAGCAATGCACACGAGGTATCGCATATCTATCAAAAATTCCAATACACAAACTTGACAAATCGTTCATTTGGAGAGTTCATCTATTATCTCTAAACTTATGCGGTCTATTACGTTAGCCACCAGCTACATGTGGCCCTTTAAATTTAAACGAAAATGAAATGCAATAAAAAAATTCACTTCCTGAGTTGCAGCAGTCACATTTTAAGTGCTCAACACCCTACGTAGCCAGTAGCTACTGTACTAGACAACACAGATACAGAATATCTTCATAGCTACAGAGTTTCAATGGGCAGTGCTGCCCTAGACCTTGTACCTCAGAGTTTCTTGGGGGCCCAGAATGGTTGCATAGTGCTGTACTAAGTAGAACCATTGGTTCATTTAATCCTCAAACAACTCTTTGAAGTTGGATTTCTAATTCTAATTTTAGATATTTAGGAAATTGAAGCTTAGAGGTTAAAATAATATTCTCATGGCTAGTAAAAGGCAGAACTGCAATGTGAACACAGGTCAGCCTGATACTCAGGTCTCTTACCTACAGCATGTTGCCGATAATGCCAGCTACCAATCAATCTCCTTTTCTGCCTTTTGATTGCCCCATGTTGTCAAAGATTGGTGACAGCTCAATCTCTTAAGATGGCCCTCTCACTCTTTACAGGTGGACTAATCAAGTAACTCTCCTTACCCTTTCTGTAGTTTCAGGAGGCCTAAACTTCTCTGACTGGGCACACCAGTGAGTTTCCACATATTGCTTTAAAATGACTGATGCCAGCTGCGAAGAGAATAAGCCAAGTAGTACAACAAGAAAAAGACTTTCTTCATATATACAAATCATATACATACAGACGGCCTAATACATTCATTTGAAATATATCTAAATCTGGTACAAAATCCTAGGTTATTTGTAAATTGGCCTTATTCTTTCTCTTTCCAATAAGAAAGTTTTATTACCAAGTAAAAGGGAAATTACTTATAAATTGGGTCAATCAGTCTGGACTTACCTGACGGATTGCCAGTGCTCCCTGGGGATCTACGGTCAGCTCTGCCAGGTGAACACCAAATTCTGAAAGAGAAAATTTTATTTTGAGTCTAAAAACACCCAGGAAAGCCATAGCAACTTACTGAGCTTTAACTCTGATGCCAACAAGAAAGATTTCAGAAAGGGGACTGATTCATTGCTTCTAAAAGTGGTGATAACTGCTAAGATTGATTCTTCTAAGTAGGAGAAACAAATAGGCTAGGCTGTAGGACATGACTGCCTACAACGAATAGTTCCAGCCCTCTCGCTTCTTCCAATCTCTGCATAGCATCTTCCAAGATGGCAACATCTTCCTCTTAGACCAATGAATATAGTATCTAATTGAAAACCAGGACTATCTAACCCCAAAGAAAAATTAAAAAGTGAGATTTCAAGAGTTGTTCAGATATCCGCTACTAGATAAGAGATGATTAAGTATAAGAAAATCTGGCTTTAACAGGTTTAGTCCTAAAAATATAACTGTTTTAAGTGAACAGTTTCCAATAAGCAATGTAAGCAGTAAACCTGAAATGCATATTGAGAGATGTGTATCTCCATGTATGCCACATTTTACCTTAAAAGAGCTACTAAAAATAAAAAATAAAATAAAGAAATGCATATTGAGAGACTAAAAACAATACTTACTCCCACATTAAAATTCAGATCCTTCAATGCTTCAATGGAATCCACATTAAAATCTCAGTGATGGTTTTTCCAGAAACAGAAATCCTAGAATTCATACAGAATCTCAAGGGACTACCTCAAGTAGCCAAGACAATCTTGACCAAAAAAAGAAAAAGAGACCAAACCCAGAGGACTCACACTTTCTGATTTCAAAACTTACTACAAATCTACAGTAATCAAAATAATGTGGTACTGGCATAAAGTCAGATAATAAATAGCAATGAAAAGAATAGAGAGCCCAGAAGTAAACCCTCACATACATGGTCAAATGATTTTTGACAAAGATGCCACAGTCATTCAGTGGGAAAAAGGCAGCTTTCAACAAATGTTGGGAAAATTGAATATCCATATGCAAGTAAATTAAGCTGGACCCTTATCAAATACTATACACAAAAATTAACTCAAAATGAATCAGGGGAATAATATAAGACTTAAAACACTTAAAATCTCAGAAGCAAACACTGGACAAAAGCTTCATGACCTTAGATTTGGCAATGATTTCCTGGATATGATACCAAAGGCACAGAAAGAAGAAAAAATACATAAATCAGACTTCATAAAAAGTCAAAAATTTTGTGCATCAAAAAATACTTCCATACAGTGAAAAGGCAACCCACAGGACGGAAAAAACTATTTGTAAATCATTTGTCTAAAAAGTGGGGGCGGGGGGAGGACCTGACTGGTTCAGTCAGTAGAGCATGCAACTCCTGATCTTGGGGTCGTGAGTTCAAGCACCACAATGGGGTAAAGTTTACTTAACAAGAAAAAAATTTTCCAAAAAAAATCATTTATCTGATAAGGGATTAATATCCCAAACACAGAGAACTGAAATTCAACAACAACAAAACAAACAACCCAATTCAAAAATGAGCACAAGACTCAAATGGGTATTTCTCCAAAGAAGATATATAATGGTCAACAGACACCTGAAAAGACACTCAACATCATTAATCACTAGGGAAATGCAAATCAAAACTTCGAGATGCCGACACACACTCATTAGGATAGCTACTACCAAAACAACAGAAAACAAGTACTGGGGAGGGTGTGGAGAAATTGGAATGCTTACACATGACTGGTGGGAATGTAAAATGGCATAGCTGCTGTGCAGAATAATACAGTGGCTCCTCAAAAAGTCAGAAACAGAATCACCATAAGATCTAGCAAATTCCATCTCTGGGTATATAACCAAAAGAACTGAAAGCAGGGTCTTGAAGAGATATTTGCATATCCATGTTCATAGTACCATTGTTCACAATAGCTAAAAGATAGAAGCAACCCAGTGTCTATCCAGAGATGAGCAAATAAAACACAGTATATATATGTACAAGGGAATATTATTCAGCTTTCAAAAGGAAGGAAATTCTGCAATATGATACAACTGCTAAAATAGGTGAATCTTGAGGACATTATGCTAAATAAAATACATTAGTCACAAAAAGACAAATACTATATGATTCCATTTTGATACGAGCTACTTAGAGTGGTCAAAATCATAAAGACAGAAAGTTTAACAGAAGTTGCCAGGGGCTGGGGGAGGGGAAAATGAGGAGTTACTTAATGGGTTTACAGACTGTCAGTTTTACAAGATGAATAGAATTGGTGGTGACAGTTGTGCAACAACGTGCGTATATTAAATACCATTGGACTGTGTACACTTAAAGATGTTAAAATGGTAAATATTAGGTGTATTTTACTACAAATTTTTTTTAAAAAAAATTAGATCTAATTTATACTTGCAAGGGAGTCAACTGTCAAATGAGGAAGAAGAATGTAAGACCAAGAGGGCACCATAATTTTCACATCTCACAGTCTAGGGCTGTGCTATCCAACATGATAGCCATCACTTACAAGTGACTACTGAATACCTGAGATGTGGCTAGTGAGAATTGACATGTGCCGCGAGTGTAATATCACACTGCAAACTTAGTATGAAAACAAAATAATGTAAAACATTTTAGTAATGCTTATACGGATTACAAATTGAAATACTTTGCACACCTTAGGTTAAATGAATAGTTTTAAAACTTAACTTTACCTTTTTCTTTTTACCTTCCCAATATAACTTTTAGAAAATTTAAAAGTTCACCTGTGACTCCCATTATATTCCTACTGGACAGCACTGTTCTAGAGACTGAATGGTAATTTTTCAGAGGTGTTCAGTTGTGGTAGGTGCACCAGTTATGACAGGTGCATCATTCCTATTTGCAGGGAGCTGAAGAGGCTAAGAGCACAGGTTAGGCAAGTTTAGGCTCAAGTCCTGAAGCCACTGTGTCTAAGCTTAGAAAAGTTACTTATCTTTTCTAAACCCCAGTTTCCCCATCTGCAAAATAAAGATAATGGTATCAAGTTACCAAGCAATCCTGTGAGAACAACACATGGCCCATAGTAAAAACTTTAAAAATCAGTTATTGTGGCAATCGCTATAAAAATTCCAATGGCGTTTTTCACAGAAATAGAACAATCCTAAAATTTGTGTGGAACCATGAGAAACCCCAAAGAGCCAAAGCAATCTTGAGCACGAACAAAGCTGGAAGCATCATGGCTCCCTGATTTAAAATTAATTTACAAAGCTATAGTAATCAAAACTATGGTACTGGCATAAAGGCACCTAGATCAGTGGAACAGAACAGAGCCCAGAAATAAACCTATGGTTAATTAATTTAGGACAAAGGAGGCAAGACTATCCAAGGGAAAAGGACAGTCTCTTCAATAAATGATGCTGGGGGGAGCCTGGGTGGCTCAGTTGGTTAAGCACTGGACTTCAGCTCAGGTCATGATCTCATGGTTCGTGGGTTCTAGCCCCGCGTCGGGCTCTGTGCTGACAGCTCAGAGCCTGGAGCCTGCTTCAGATTATGTGTCTCCCTCTCTCTCTGTCCCTGCTCAGCTCATGCTCTGTCTCTGTCTCTCTCTCAAAAATAAATAAGCTTAAAAAAAATAATAAAAAAAAGAATAAATGATACTGGGAAAACTGGACAGCCACATGCAAAAGAATGAAACTGGACCACTCTCTTACACCATACACAAAAAGTAATTCAAAATTAATTAATTTACTATTTGATTAATTCAAAGTTAATTAATTAAAGACTTGAATGTAAGACCAGAAACCATAAAACTTCTAGAAGAAAACATAGGTGTTAAGTTTCCTGACATCAGTTTTAGCGATGACCTTCTGTATTTGACACCAAGAGCAAAGGCAACAAAAGCAAAAATAAATTAAGTGGGACTACAGGCATACCTTGTTTATTGCACCTTGCAGATACTGAGTTTTTTTTTAATGAATCGAAGGTCTGGGGCAACCCTGTGTAGAGCAAGTTTATCAACATTTTTTTCAACAGTATTTGCTCACTTTGTGTCTCTATGTCACATTTTGGTATTCTCTCAATATTTTAAACTTTTCCATTATATATATGTATATGTATATATATATACATATACATATATATATATAAATTTTTTTGTTTTATTTTATATTTGAGAGAGAGAGAGAAAGAGAGAGAGAACGATCAGGGGAGGGGCAGACAGGTGGAGACAGAATCTGAAGCAGGCTCCAGGCTCCGAGCTGTCAGCACAGAGCCCAACGCAGGGCTCGAACACACAAGCAGTGAGATTATGACCTGAGCAGGAGTCAGATGCTCAACCGACTGAACCACCCAGGTGTCCCTCCATTATTATATTTGTTATGGTGATCAGTGATCTTTGACGTTACTACCATAATTGTTTTGAGGCAACACAAAGTGTCCATATAAGATGGTGAACTTAATTGAAAAATGCTGTGTTATGATGGCCCTACTAACTGGCCATTTCCCCTTCTCTCTCCCTCTCTTTGGGCCTCCCTATTCCACCAGACACAACAATATTAAAATTAGACCAAATTAAACCATGTAATAACCTCTAAGGGTTCAAGTGAAAGGAAGAGGTGCATGTCTCACACTTTAGAAAAAGCTTGGTGAGGAAGGCATGTCAAAAGCCGAGAGGCTGAAAGCTAGCCCTCTTGTGTCAGCTAAGCTGTGAATACAAAGAAAAAGTATTTGAATGAAAGCAAAAGTGCTACTCCAGTGAACACTCAAATGGTAAGAAAGTGAAACAATCTTATTACAGATATGGAGAAAGTTTTAGTGGTCTGGACAGATCAAACCAGCCACAACATTCTCTTAAGCCAAAGACTAATCCAGAGCAAGGCCCTAACTCTCTTAAATTTTATCAAGGCTAAGAGAGATGAAGAAGCTGCAGAAGAAAAAGTACTGATCTGTAGGGCACCTGGGTGGCTCAGTCTGTTGGGCGTCCGACTTCGGCTCAGGTCATGATCTCGCAGTTTGTGGGTTTGAGCCCCGCGACGGGCTCTGTGCTAACAGCTCAGAGCCTGGAGCCTACTTAAGATTCTGTGTCTTCCTCTCTTTCTGCCCCTCCCCTGCTCATGCTCATGCTCTGTCTCTCTCTCTGTCTCAAAAAGGAATATTAAAAAAAAAAAAAAAAAAAAAAAAAAAAAGTTGGGAAGTAACGTACAGCATGTCAGCTATGGCTAATAATACTGTATTATATATTTTAAAGTTGCTAAGGTAAGAGAATAGATCTTAGAAGTTCTTTTAATAAAAAAAACAAAAATTCTATAATTAAAATAATAAATTGTGCTGGTATTGCTTTTATTGCTCATAGTGAGTACACTGTTTGGCTTTCCTATCTCTGTAACTAAAGTTACTTTCCATGGTGAATTCTAACTATCACAATTGGGTTTCACTGAAATAGCCATCCAAAGGATATTTATGCAAAAGAAAAGCTTAATACCAAGAAAAAGTCACCCATGCAGTGTTTCATGTTCAAGGCTTATCCAAGTACACAGGTTAAAAGCTACTGAAAATGATCTATGTATTTTTTAAATGTTTTGTTTTGAAATCATTTTTAGACTTAAAGAAAAGCTGACAAACAGTACATAGAGTTCATGGATACCCTTTACTCACGTTCCTCTGATATTAACAACCTACACAACTGTGGTTCAATGATCAAAACCAAAAACTAACATGGGTATAATACTATTAACTGAACTACAGACTTGACTGGAATTTCACCAGTTTTTTTCCCTTATTGTCCTTTTTCTGTTTCATGATCCAATCCAAGATCCCATGTTGTATTTGGCTGTCAGGTCTCTTCAGTTTCCTCTAATGCATGACATTCTCTTATTGTCTTTTATGACCAGAACACTTCCAATGAGTAATGATCAGTTACTTTGTAGAATGTGTTTCAATGTGTGATTGACCCAAGTTTCCTCATGATTAGACTGAGGTTATTCATTTTAGACAAAAATATCAGAGAAGTGATGCTGTGTCCTCAGAATATCCTATCAGGGAATACATAATGTTGAAAAGTTACTGGAAATGTTAACCATGATCACTTACTTGACAATGTGCAGTCTACTGGGTTTCTCTACTGTAAAGGTACTGTTTTTCCCTTTTAATGATAAAAATCTCGGGACAGATACTTTGAGATTATGATAATATCTTGTTTCTTCTCACACTTTCACACATTGATTTTAATATCCATCTGCAGATCCTGTTGGCAAACATTATCACCGTGTTGTTTGCCTAATGGTGCTTTCGTATTTATTTTCTTTACTCTTATTAACTGTAATTCTTTTCTAAAAAAATTTTTTTTTCAACGTTTATTTATTTTTGGGACAGAGAGAGAGCATGAACGGGGGAGGGTCAGAGAGAGAGGGAGACACAGAATCGGAAACAGGCTCCAGGCTCTGAGCCATCAGCCCAGAGCCCGACGCGGGGCTCGAACTCAAGGACCGCGAGATCGTGACCTGGCTGAAGTCGGACGCTTAACCGACTGCGCCACCCAGGCGCCCCAACTGTAATTCTTTTCTAATGAGGAACTGTCCCTTCTCCTTTCTTTATCCAATTATTTCTTTGCACCAGTGTGGACTCATGTTATTTATTTTATTCTATAGTTTTAAGCCAGTACTATCATTATTTTGCTGCCCAGATCATTCTACTTAGGCCACTGGCACTCCTTTCATTTGGGTCCTGTATACTTCTCTACACTCCCATCCTTTTTACAGCACTGCCTTTTGTTCTGATATCACAAGATATTCTAGGCTTATCTTGTATTTTCCCTGCGTAAGCCCTGGTGCTTATTTTAGTGGGGAATGCTATTTAGAAACCAAGATCTGGATGCTAGGTGTGCTCAATGCTACTGGGGTGTCACTGCTCCTAGGCCTTCTCAGAGAACACCACGAGGAAATCTATGTATGTATACTAACGTATACCTACACATCCACCCATCCATCCATCTGCCATCCATCCATCCATCCATCCCCCCATCCATCTACTGACACCTCAGATCCAATGCCATGTCAATACAAAGGTTCATTCTACTTTTCCTCTTTTCCTGATGTAATTTTTTCTCTGGCTCTCATTTTCTAAAATAAGTTTACCTACTCATTTCAATCTTAGTATACACATAAACTAATTACAACTATTAACTCATACTCTTGTGAAAAACAGATGTATTAACTGGAGTACAGTTTTTGTGAATAGTTCTTTTTGACTTTAATCTTACAACATGCAGTCGAACCACACACTATTTTCCAAAGTTACTTGGATTCTTTTCTCTCCCAACACCCAATGATATTTACATTATTCATTTGTAATATGGTCAGGTTCATTTGTTACTACTTCCATTTTGGGCCCCCCCTACCGTTTGATTTTAATTATTTATTTGAGGGATACTTCTACAATTCTCAATCAAAGCTACACAAAAAGGAGTATTATAAGAAGTGTCGCTCCATCCACATCCCTATTAACTTCTTTCCACCTTTCCTCAACCCACTCCATGTAGGTAACCAATCAGCTTCTGGTTTATCTGTCCTGTATTTCTTTTGCATTAATGAGTAGATACAGGTGTATTTTTTTACGTCCTCTTATTTACACGAACAGTTGTTTATTATATTCTTTTATACTTTTTCTTTAAAAAAATATTTTTAATATTTATTTTTGAGAAAGAACGAGTAGGGGAGGGACAGAGAGAGGGAGACACAGAATCTGAAGCAGGCTCCAGGCTCTGAACTGTCAGCACAGAGCCCAACACGGGGCTCGAACCCAAGAACTGTGAAATCATGACCTGAGCCGAAGTCAGACGCTCAACCTACTGAGCCACCCAGGCGCCCCTGTACTTTTTTTTTTCCAATTAACATTATATTCTGGAAATCATTCCACATCAGTTCAGAGATTCCTCATTCTTTTTATTTATAGCTGCATAACATACCATTGAATACATGTACTTTATTCAACCTATTGAATCAACCACTGTCCTATTCATGAGTGTACATAATGTATCAATGTATATAACAGGCAGTTACATTGCTTCCAATATTCTGCTTTTATAAACTATGTTGCAGTAAACAATATGCATTTTTATATTGTTGAAGGTGTACCTTCAACCCCAGAAGTGGGTCTGCTGGATCAAAAGGTAAGTGCATATATAGTGTGGTTAGGTATGGCCAAATTTTCCTCCAAAAGGACTGTACCAATTTGCATTCCCACTAGTAATGTTAAGAGTGTTTCTTTACAGCCTCACCAACAGAATGTGTTACTATTTTGCCAGTCTGACAGATAAGAAATGGCTGTTTAATTTCTCTAACCACTATAAACCTTATTTGTATGTTTGAGTCCTTTTTTTTGGGGGGGGGGGGCTGGTGATCTGTCTGTCCATATCCCCCTCCCATTTTTCTACTGGGTTTTTGGTCCTTTGTTACTTAAAAAAAAATTTTTTTTTACACTTTAATCTTGTTTTATCTTCATAACAAGACTGTGAGGTAGGTAGGCAGGTATTAAATCATTGGGGAGATTAAGTAGGGAGCTATGGCTCAGAAAATTTAACAGATTTTGTCAACATCTAAAAACTAGTCTGAGTCTCTGGTTTCAGGTCTGATTGTAAAGGCTATTATGGACCAACGCAGTTGAAGACAGACCTTGAAGCTTACTCTGCTATTCTCCATGTTGTCCCTGATCCTTCCATTCCAGGTCAGTCTTCAGGGGCTATCTTCCACAGGCAAGACTCAATGCAGAGGCACCCAAGATAGTACCATTCTCTGTTCTGGGGCTGTCCACGGAGATATGAGGAGGAAAACAAGACTTTTACAAACTGCCCACTGAGGAATGAAGGTTAGTTCCAGCCTTCTGCAGTTACCTCACCCAGAAGACCAACTCTTTGAATGTATGATTCAGAAAAGATGGTTGGATCCAGCCAGTTCACAACAGTGACAGACTCATAGAGATACACATATCATTCTGCTTAAATATACATCTGCAAAACACTAGGCCCCAGAAGATCTCCACGCCAAATACTCTCCATGGACTCATAATGAGTAAGTTAGTTCACGCTGTCTAGGCCCGGGATTTCTGGCAACCAGCAAGGGGCCCAGGGGCTGCCGTACCTTGGAGCCTCTCAGGGAACCAGGGTTCCTCTGCCAGGCTGCCCAGAGGAGAAAGATCCAGCCCTCTCTTCAGAGAGAAGGGTGAGCATCAGCAGCTTTTCCTGTCGGTACCCCAAAGCAGCAAAATAGGGCAAAGGGTGAGGAAGAAGACTTCAATGCACACCCCTCCATGCGGGGTCACATCCCTGCACCAGGAGTTCTCAGCATACACAAAGGTTTTTGCTTGTTGCTTCTTAACCACAAGTGATGGCATAAAGGTCTTCTGGAGGGGCTGGCATTGAGGTCTTTTAGGAACATACTTTGACTCAATCCTAGGGGTGGGCCATCAGGAGGGGCAGGGGACTCAAAATGTCTCAGACTCCTCCAATGGATCCTGTTTAGCAGGACCCTGACCTCGTTCCAGTGGGAGAGATCCTGCTTGTGTTCCTGGGAGGATGAAAAGATGTGAGCTAGTTCTGCTGGGGCCTCTAACAGCCTGGGAGAATTGGTACTAGGCACCCCTACCTTTAGGGGTAAAGCTGTCTCCTGTGTGTGGCTGAACAGCCCGTGTACCTCACTTGCCTGGGGCAGGAGAGGTGGAGGTGAAGGGGCCCGGCCTGGCTCCTTCTCCTCCTGCGCTTCAGGATTCCCTGGGGGCCTCTGTGCCTGCAAGTACAGCTGCTGGAGTCTTGCCATCTGCTCCAGCTCTAGGCATAGGTGTTCCAGGTAGTAGAAACAGGCCCAGGCTTTAGGGCCCAGGTCCCCCACCACCTCTGCTTCTTCCAGGTCTGCCTTTAGGTCAGTTTCTGCCACAGTGGCCTCCTGCTCCCTTACTCCAAAAAGGGGCATTTCGCATTCAGGCTTACTTGGTGACTTTAGGGAGTGATGGTGTGACATGCTGGCAGGGGAAGTCGAGGGTTGGTGGCACAGCTTCAGCACCTGCTCCAGCCTTCAGCCAGCTTTCACCCGGCCTAGGTGGGCAGAACATTCCTTGGCAGCAAGGGTCAGGGGCTCACGGTTCCCTATGTGCTCCAAGTCCAGAGAAGGTAACTGACTGAGAAAGGCCCAGTGAGGTGGCCTGGGGGCTATCTCCAACCACCATCTCCACTCCTGAGTCCCAGGAGGCCTGCCTCCTGAGACCTCTCTACTCACCTTTCCCCTCCCAAGGGTCTAGTGAGCAAGCTGGGCAGCAGCCGGGATCCATCTGTAGGTGCTGCTGACTCCTGGCACTAAACAGCTGCATGGCAGGTTCTTGACAACCCCATCTACCATCTCTTCACACCTTGATTTTCAGGCCAAACCCTTTCCTGCTACCCATAGGTCCTCTGGGTTGCTCCCTCCTAACCCCATCCTTCTAGATAGCACCCTCATCCCATTCTTCTTTCCCAGATACAGACAGGGAAACAGAGTCCCTAGTTTTTAAGAGTTCTTTACACTGGGGTGCCTGGGTGGCTCAGTCGGTTGAGAGTCAGACTCCTGACTTTGGCTTAGGTCATGATCCCAGGATTCTGGGACTGAGCCTTACGTTGGGTTCATGCTGAGCATGCAGCCTGCTTGGGATTCTCTCTTCCTCTGCCTCTCTACGCTGCTAGTGATCTCTCTCTCTAAAACAACAATAACAGAAACCCTAAAACTATTTTTAAGAATTTGTTTATTTTTGAGACAGACATAGAATGTGAGCAGGGGAGGGGCAGAGAGAGAGGGAGACACAGAATCGGAAGCTGAGCTGTCAGCACAGAGCCTGACGCGGAGCTAGAACGAGGAGCTAGAACTCACAAACTGTGAGATCATGACCTGAGACGAAGTTGGACGATTGACTGAGCCACCCAGGTGTCCCCAAACCTCGAAACCATTAAAAAAAAGAAAGAAAGAAAAAGTTCTTTATATATTAATGATATTATCCTTTTGTCTGTGTATATGTTATGAAAAATTTCTCCCAGTTTTTCAGCTGTCTTTTGACTTTTTTTTAATGTTTATTACTTTTTTGGGTGGGGGGAGAGAGCGAGAGAGAAAGAGAGAGAATGAGTGGGGGAGGGGCAGAGAAGAGGGAGAGAGAGAATCCGAAGCAGGCTCCAGGCTCTGAGCTGTCAGCACAGAGCCCGATATGGGGCTCGAACTCACGAACCAACCATGAGATCATGACCTGAGCCAAAGTGAGCCCCCAGGCGTCTTTTGACTTTTTATATGGTGGTTTTTGTCATGCAAATTAAAAACATTATTTTATGAGTCAGACTTATCAATCTTTTATTGTCTCTGAATTTTGAGTTACAGTTAGCCTTTCCTTATGCCAGCATTAAAGAAAAATTCACCTGTATCTTCTAGAATTTGTACGGTTTCATTTAAAAAAGAATTTTTTTTTTTACATTTATTCATTTTTGAGAGACATAGCACAAGTGGGGGAGGGGCAGAGAGAGAGGGAGAGATAGAATCTGAAGCAGGCTTCAGGCTTTGAGCTGTCTGTCAGCATGGAGCCTGAGGCGGGGCTCGAACCCACAAACCGCGAGATTGTGACCTGAGCTGAAGTTGGACACTTAACCGACTGAGCCACCCAGGTGGCTCCTGTACAGTTTCATGTTTTAAATTTTTAGGTTTCTAATCTATTTGGAACTTGTTTTTTTGTATGGTATGAGATACTGATCTGATTCCAGATACCTACCCAGTTGTCCTAGTACCCTTTATTAAAATGTCCACCTTTACCCCAATGACTTGAGTGAGATGTCACTTCTATCTACATTACATTTCCATAGGTACTTGTGCCTATTTCTGGACTTTTTATTCTATCCCACAGTTCTATTTGTGTATTCACATACTAGTGCCACTCTGTTTATTTTAATTATAGAGACTTTATAAGATGTTTTAATATCTGGTAGAATTAGTCCCTCGTCAGAGCTTTTTCCTGTTCAGTATTTTTGGAGCTACTCTTCCATGTTTGTTTTTCTACACACTTTAGAATCAACTTGTGTACTCATCTATAATGTTGAGTTGTCCTATCCAAGGATAGCATATGTCTTTCCATTTGTTCAAGTCTACTTTTTCCCCCCATTTCTCTGTAAATGCTTTAATATATATCTCTGAAAGATATATATGTTTTAAAGTTTATTTATTTTGAAAGAGAAAGAGAGCATTCAAGTGGGTGAAGGGCAGGGAGAGAGAGAGAGAATCCCAAGTAGGCTCTGTGCTGTCAGTGTAGGGCCCGAGGCATGGCTTGAACTCATGAGATCATGACCTGAGCCAAACTGGATGCTTAACCGACTGAGTCACCCAGGTGCCCTGGAAGATATTTTTTAAATTGAGGTAGAATTCATAACCATTTTAAGATGAAAAACTCAGTGGCACTTAGTACATTCACCTCTACCTAATTCCAAAACATTTCCATCATCCTAAAATAAAACCCATACTCATTAAGCAGTTATGTTCAAGTCTACTTTTTAAGTCTTTCAGGAATGTTTAAACAGTTTCACCCAATAGGTTCCTTTACAATTCCTATTAATTTTATTCCTAAGTATTTAATCTTCTTTGTTGCTATTGTAAATGGGTTTTTAAAAACCACTTTACATCCTCTAACCTTTTATTGTTCGTGGATATGAAGGCTACTGATTTTTCCATTTTATGTCTTGCCTCTTTACTGAGGCATCGATTCTTCACTCATTACGCGCTTAAGCTGCAGGGTTTCTTTGTAATTTTTTTTAAGTGAATTTACTTATTCTGAGAGAGAGTGCACACACAATACAGAAACTCATGCACGGGGGAGGGGCAGAGAGAGAGAGGAAGAAAGAATCCCAAGCGGGCTCTGCTCTGTCAGCACAGAGCAGGATGCGAGGCCCCAACACATGAACGGTGAGACCATGACCTGAGCCGAAATCAAGAGTCCGACACTTAACCGACTGAGCCACCCAATGCCCCTAAGCTGAAGTTTTTGACACAATCTTATGGCACCTATCTTTTCACTCAGGAAAGAGTAATTTTTGCAAGAACACCATGAAAGAAGCCACATTCTCTCTAAAGCATTTAGTCAAGTGATTAAATCACAAGTAAACACTTCAAACCTGCAGAATTACCTCTAAAAATACTGAAGTCCATCCTAATTCTTAGGATTAGTTTAGATAGTTCAGACTCTGGTACATATGAAACTTATTTATAATGGGAAAAATAGTAGGTGTCTACAACCTAAAGATACGGGAGTCAACTTTCAGAATGGACTAAAACACATGAATCAGATACAATTCTGGAAGACCTCGTGGATACCAACCAAAGTTCAAGTTTAATGGTAAAAAAGCTCTCTAAAATGCATGTGTGAAATCCAATTAAAGAAGGAGAAGGGAGAAAAGAGCACTTGTAAAGGGACCCCCACTTCCTTTGACTTCAGATACTTAGTGTGATGATGGATGTTAACTTTATAACCCCTAGTCTGTTTAGAAGTTACTGTCCACCCAGGTTTAGCATCCCTGGAAATAATCAGTTCTGTGACAATTATGTGACATCTTTAAGGATGATCTATATATATTCATAAATTATATGGCCCGTACAGTATTTTCTTGTAAAGCACATATTTCAACTTTTGCATGGACCATTATGATATGGGTTTTAATATTCCTGGCAAGAGCACAATTTTTGGATCGTTACTATAGAGACAAACTAAAATGGGATCAAGATGAACAAAATCTTTACTCATACAATGTGGAAAAGATACTGGGGTATAAAAATGAGAGTTTTTGAAAGGGTTTGAAACTTGAGGTGGGACTTTAAAATTTAAACAAATCTGAATAATTACTTTTTCAATGAAAGCACAGATACTGTTACAGTTATAGGGTCAACACTAAGGCTCACAGAACGGACAAGGAACCATGCATTTTCCACCAGTCAACACTGGTACCAATTAGAAGAATCATTATAGCATGAAGACCAGGCAAACTCTACACCTAAGTCTTGCCACTATTTGGGGGTCCTTTCTCATGAACCTGAGAATATCAAGTCTATTCCTTTGGAAGAAAAGTGTAGTGTGAATACATTTCTTCCATACCAGTGCCAGGAGAAGGTAGGCAGTACTTTGGTAACGATCCCAATAGCTGGGAGCTATCCACTCTAATACAAGATCTAGTATCAAGATCATCAAAGATCACACCCCAATTTCCACTAATCACTTCGCTTCATCCATCACTGAGATTGCAAGGGATGGTGAGAGTAAGAGATCATCAGAAGATTAAGATCCATGAGGGGCACAGAAACCTAAGTCGACCAGGGGATCTGTACTTACAACAAACATTATAAGATAAATTTCTCTGAAAGCTTATTTCCTCCACACAGGAAAGAAGAAGCTTGAAAGTTCAAGTATATAACTCTCTGCTGAAAAGCATTAATGAGAAAGAAAATCTTCAAAGACTATAATCACCATTAACTAAAGACTGGATAAACAGAACAGATTTTCTTTTCTACAGGCTCCCACAGTTTCAAAAACAGTGGTCACATGATCAGCTCTAGTTTGGAAATCCCAAAATTTCAAAGACCAAGAACTCACTTGCATTAGGTTATAGGGGGATGTAAGAGTGAAATTCAATTATTATTTATTTAATAGTGTTTCCTGTTTAATGTATTTCCTATTCTGCCTAGACTATATGCCCATTAGAAATACAGAGATATCAGTCACCATAGAAGATTTTCATACCATAAAACTTTAGTTTACTTAAAAGCTGTAAGAATTATTTACAAGGAGTGATAGCGGTGGTGTGGTGAACTCTGCTTTAAAACTAACGCACATAAGGAAAAGCCAGAAAAAAAACCCTCAAGTTCTCTGACATGTTTTAAACCATCAATATGGTTGCTCCTGTCCACTGATTTCTGTTAGGTAGTAAAAATTCTACTTACAGATACTCACTTAACAGAGACCACATATTTTTTGAAGAAATACAACTAAGTATGTCTATAAAGAAAAGGTACTTTTACTTATATTAGTGTGTATTGGGGGATTTCCAGTTTTGCTGATTGGTGTCTTTAACATAAACTAGAAAGAGCCGCTGAATAACTTGCTTTGGGATGGTTAAGGCAGGAAAAGTACAAGAAACACCGACATACACAGCTGTTTTATTTTGTCTTGCTTTGAAAACAACAATTCAGATTAAACTAAGATTCAATCTACAATCAATTAAGCCGAAAGGGGACATTCATATGGGTTGTAAGAAGTTAGCTTTCTAATGCCATTTTTGTCTGGTTTCTTTTCCCAAGATGAAGTAAGATAAACCCATTCTGTCAACCTGGGTTTTCACCCTGACTACAGGTTCCTGAGTATACTCTTATCCAGCACAAAATGGTATCCTCTGACTTCCTTTCCAAGAAAGCCTTTGCCCTCCTTCCCTAGCTCATTCTCTGGGGTTTTAGTCTTTTGCTCCCCTCTATCATTATCCTTGCTCCTCTTTCTCTCCTCTCACCTCACTAGGCAAAAACATTATCTAAAACTTGGCTTCGAAGGGAAGATCCAAAGGAGAGCACGGAGGATAAAGGGGAAGTTAAGAAACATATGCTACTGGACTTAAGGGTCACTAGAGAGACATGAGACTTGGCAGTGCTTTGACAGTCAGGGAAGCTACTACTAAGAAGAACTGTGAATAGGGTTTGGTTGGGAAAGGACGTAGTTCTGAGTATAGCTCTGGAAAAGCCCCCCTTTTCTTATGGAGGTTGGTGAGCACCACAAAACCACAGCTGAAAGGAAAAAGAAAACTCCACCACTGGCCTTTTTCCGAGCGTGGCCGCCTTCCGCTCGGCTCAGTGCCCGCCACATGCCCAGGAGTGCGTCTGGATCCTTGAGGGGCTCCCTTCGCAGGTGACAGTGCTTACGCTATACTGTAAGAGAGCCAGAAAAGTGCCCATGAGAACCAGAAAGCAAACTTCCAGCCAGCAGGAACATCTCTCCAGGCATCTAAGATGGGGGAATCAACACTGATATATGGGCAGCATCTGAATGCCAGGAAAGGTGAGGGAGAGATAATTACCCCCTCCCCAGTTCAATATAATGGTGATGGAAGGGAAAAAATGTATTTTATGTGAGGCATCTGTTGGGAGCAAGACAGAAAAGACTAAGTCAAAGACAAATGGCAGGGAAAAATGCCTTCACTTCTAATAGACAAAAAGAAATAACTAAGAGAAGAAAATGACCTAGGGTCTAAATTTGGTTATGCAAGAAAGTCTGCTATGCTGGCCTGGAGAATTAGAGCTTATGAATGAAAGCAACTCATTCTACCACTTGGGTGATGCTGCTCTTAGAGGAAAATGGAGAAAGAAGGAAAAGAAGGAAAAACTTCATTCTAAGATATAAAAAAGTAAAGCATAAATACACCAAAAATAAAGAGGTGACATTCTCAAAAGTCATGATCTTCTCATAAGTCAGACAAAAAAGAAAAGCTCAGTAGAGAACATTAGACTCTGATGTAAGAGATCTTCAGCAGTTCACAAACTTCCCAATCTTTTTAATTACGATGTTTATAAAATGCTTTATATGACTCCGTGTGTTAAATAAAACAAGAATTAGATGAATGTTCTAACAGATCAAAAGACTTATTCTTACTCTGTTGAAGCAAAACTAAATTCCTGCAAACTCTGTTCATCAAACTCAAAATCTCAGTCTTCCTAAGAGAAAAGAAAGGGTAACAATTATCTGTTGGAATACTGTAATAATAGAGGAACTTCCAAACTTGCACTATGCTTCTCAAATCAGGAGCAGAATGTGCTTTGGGCTCCAGCAACTTCAATCCTATTTTCTGGGATAAATGTTTCTTAAAACTTCATCTACCCAAGAATCTGGTCAGAGCATGTCAACCTCTCTTGTCTCTCCATTTAACAGAGGGTTAACAAATGACCTGTGCCCTTTCCCTCAAAGTTAGAGATTCTTCCACTTAAGCTCCAAGACTAGGGGTCATCACCTGGCAACCAAGGAAGGTGGTACACCTATTTGTCAAAGGGAGTAGACTGGTTAATCTTAAAGATCAACTGGGGCCAGTCTCCTGTGTGAGGCAACAATAAATGGCTCACAAAGACAGTTATTTGAGGGGACAGAGGGACTAGAAACAACCAGATTTGGCTGTCACCTGATGTTGGCCCCATAGAACCAAAAAGATCAAAAGATTACCAGAATACAAATAATAGTGGATACCAACTCTCAGATTTCTCATTAACTTCAAATTTTAAGGAAGTGTACTTCAGAGGACCAGAAAGCAAGGTTTCTTCCACTAGGATAAAACTAAAATGTGAAGCAACTCCAAAGGAGTGGAAAATGATCTTGTTCACTCATTTGCAAGAATGCTCCTGCCCTGGCCTGCAGGATGTTCTAATATAATAGCAGGAGCAACATCTTACCAGTTTCATCAGGACAGATGGTTGGCTAAATTCTGGCTAGGAAGCCAGGTGCTATATTTTCATATAAAGGAAGGCAATGGCTAGTGGAAAAGAAACTAGTGACCATGTTAAGGAAACATTTGAGATTCAGACAGAATACAAGACAGGAGGTACTCTGGACCCAATGGCAAAAAATAACTTGTTAAAGGCGGTAAGGAGGAAGGGAGAGAAGCAAGGTACTATATCTGAAGAATGGCTCACCACTCTCCACCTAAAAGTAGGTTACTGAAAGGGGTGTATTTTTATAGTTTTTAAGTAAATATAAGGAATTGGACTTATTTAAAAAACAAAAAGAGCCTCCAAAGGGTCCAAAGCACCTCAATCAACTCCAGAGACTTGGTCCAACTCTGTACATCACATCCTAACCCTGAGCGTCATATGCCTTAGTACTAGACCACTGATATCAGGTCACTGTATTATAGCCGTTTCATGTTGCACAGCATGCCTGATAGCACATTACCAGTAAGTTAAGGTGTGTGTGTTTCAGTCTATTCCCATCAGTGGCCTAAATCAAATGCAAAACTCTGCAATTCTGTTTTAGATTTCAAGACCCCAAAAGATGAAGAAAGTGAGACTAGAATTTCAAAACGCTCTCAAGAAATTTACACAGTCCTAGACTTTGCCTAGATGAGACCATGGCATTGGCTAGAGAAGGGATCAGAGCCCAAGTGGAGCTGTTATTGGGCAGTTAAAACATGCACTCAGGTTCACCTTTTGTAGGAAGGTGCCAGACATACATTTGGGACACCAGGATCACCGGCTAGCATTCAGGGAAGGCATCAGACCGTCAATTTTATTTAAGTAGTAACTTGAATGTGATGAGGTTCCTTTGCTTTGTCACTCTTCCTCCTTCACATCCAAGGGAGGCAGAGACAATGTGAATACAAAAATTCTACCGAGACTAGAATAACTCCAATCAATCTATGCATGGTTCTCAAAGAGCTTTCTCCTAACCAGCAACTGCTCCTATTGTAGGGTCTGACATTTTATAGAACAATGACAATTACAATTAGACCTTCAAAATGGTCCTTAACCTGTTATATCCCAAATCTCAACGTATTTCCAATAGGAGGAAATTCATTTTCAATAGCTCTCTCATGCGGTGAGGGAAAATTAAAGGGAGATTTGTCTGAAGTTCTTTTCAATAAAATCCTAATCCCAGTAGAAGAGCGAACTCAAGGTTTTGAGTGTGATTTGTCAGACCATGGACAATCTCCCATATCTCGGAAGAGGTCTTTAAGAGGTGGTTGAGCTGGGAGACAGATTTGCAGTTCTTCCAGCGAAGCCTTTAACAGACCAGATATATTTCTTACATAAAGACCAAGAGGATTTTTCCCTTCTCCTGTTTTAGGATCAAATTGTTCTTAGTAAAGTGGTTACACGCGGCCTGGTGAAAGGCCCACTCAGCAGGAAATTGACAATCTCAAACCAATAGTTTATTTTTTTTCTCCATCACTTTAAAGCATATAATAGGAGTACAGGGACAAAGAGTCAAAGACAAAGGATGATCGGTTCCTCCAAATAGAAATGCACACAGGGGTATTTAATAAGTGTAAATTATTTTGAAAATTAAAGGGGACTATGGCCAGGAAGGTGAATCAGCTGCACATGCACTGAATTTGATTTCTGGGAAAACATTAAGAGGTAAACCGACCAGCTAGGTTTATAACTCGGAAGCAGAAACTTGTTTGATATCTACTAAGCTCTGATAGCCGCGTTCTCAAGGCTCTGCCCTCTCACCACTTCTAACAACTCCCTTTACTCCTATTCCAGCACAACCGAGCTGGCGAAGAGGACAGCAAAAGACCCTGGTTCTGAACTCAAAAATATTTCCCAGACCGCGCGACTTCCTCCAAAGCAGCAAGTCTAGCTCCATCTCGGTCCTCTGCAGATCTAGGCTCCATCTAGCTTTTCAAGTCTCCACCCTCCCTCTCCCCTCCGAGGCTCCACCTCTCCCGACCCTCTCCTCCAGGCGCGCCTCCCCTCTCCGGGACTTTCACAGCCACCGGGGACATCATCCTCTCTCTTCCTGCCCCACTCCTGCCTGCTGGGCCTCGGCGCCCAGATCTCCACTGGCTCAGGCTCCCCTTGTCCCCAGCCGG
Source organism: Leopardus geoffroyi (assembly GCF_018350155.1). NCBI lineage: Eukaryota > Metazoa > Chordata > Mammalia > Carnivora > Felidae > Leopardus > Leopardus geoffroyi. The sequence continues at coordinate 28,938,479 of NC_059338.1, forward strand.
TCCGGAGCTGCGGTCAGCGGACAGTACGGCCGGCCCAGGTCCGACACATCCTCGTGATGGTCCCGCCTCACTCACCCTCTGTCACCTCGAGCACCTTAATTTGTTCCTCGGCAGCCGCTCGCACCTCCTGCACTGGGGATAGGATCCCGGTGAGCGTATCCACCAACGCCTCCTTCAGTCCTTGTGCCACTGGACCCGGCAGCCCGGAGGCCGCACCAGCCGCCGCCGCTGCCGCCATCTTTCTTCCCTTCAGCCCGCCAGCCCCACGGCCGGGACCCGCCACTGAATGACGGCTCCCGCGCGCGGCCAATCCGCGAAGCCGCGCCTGCGCACCAGAGTCGGGCGGGAGCTAGAAGGGGGCGGGGAATGGATCTAAACCTCCAGAGACAGCGCCTCCTGCCGTACGGACGAAAACTGCACCTTTTCCCGCGAGACTCGCTTCGCATTTTTGTGAAAACTGAGCTCCAGAGAGGTTAGGGGGCTTTCCTGAGTGGAACAGAAAGTTAGTAAACTCACTTGGAACAAAGCCTATGATAGAGGACTTTAGATTCATGGATCTTTCAGGTATAAGCTACAGTGTTAGGAGAGAGGAGTTGAGATGGGAATGGGTGTAGAGGGCTTTGAGGAGAGACTTCTGGGTCAGAAATAGCTATTTTAAACCAGCCTTTTTCGCCCCCTCAAACACTGAAAAACAACAACAACAACAACAACAACAACAACAACAACAACAGTGGCTCAAGCGAGCCTCTTCATCTCAGGCTCAAGAATTCAAAGGTAGGGGAAAAAGAAACCGAAGTGGATGGAGCAGCGGGGAGTGGTCACCTGCCATAGACCCAACCCCCTGGTTTTCCAGCCTAGTTGAGCCCAACTTCAAAATTGGAATGTTTGGCCAGGAGAGGGCACCTGCGTGGGAAATGGTATTTCTTTCCTCCGGAGAAAGTACTTGAATGTCTATTTGAGAATGAATCCTATTCGTTGAGAATGCATAATTTTTTTGTTTTCTCCCCCAGAGAAATTGTGCTGGACGTTTAAGGAATGAAGGAACAAGAGTAGTTTAATATGGATAACCCACGGCTGGTCACAGGAAATGGCTGAAAGAATAGAGATAATTCTAAATACTGGAGCGAGTGGAGAGGATTATCGAGAGGAGTTAAGAATGCAGGGCAGAATTAACAAAAAGATTAAAATGCAAATTAAAAAAGAATCCGGGCAGGTTGGTGAGCATGTAGTGCCAGATGGATGGAATGGTATGTTATTGGGAGTGGGAAGCGCTAGACCAAAGAGAAACAGGTAATTTTTAGTAGCTGTTCAGGTTGAGTGCCTTAAAATGGTTTCTAGGAACTCTGACTCTCCCAAGTGGCAGAGGAAACCAGATGGCAATTCCTCACCTAGTTCTAGGCCTGTGGCTGCTAAATTGATGGTGATCTGGGGTTGTCGGTTCATCTGAGTATCTTCCTAAAGATTGACTCCTCGATTTGAGGATAGCTCTAAACATATTTTGTCACCTCCCATGTTAGAGGACAGGTGGGTTGTGTTACTACAATTTCGTAGGGAAAAAAAAAAAGATTGCTTCTCAGACCTCGAAATTCCATAGTAGGGAATTGTAGGACTTCTTTTCCTTCTTTCCTTGTTCCATTAGAACAGCTTCTTTTCTCATCGGTTAATTTGCCTTCACCCCTGGAAGAAAACTTAGGAAAGTCCAGAGGGTGGTCGATTTTCAAACATTGTGGCAGTGGATGGAGGACTCAAGAACCCTGAATTTTGGGCTGGGGAAGGAGGCTATGTCCACAGCATGCAAGTAGGAACCACATCCACCCCTTTCCCAACCAAAGGGGTCCAGAACTCCTGCTTAGGATTTGAGGATCAAACATTTCCAGGCAGGTGAGGTTTACCTCTTGGTTAGGCAAATGACCACCAGTAGTCTCACCTTGCAGATCAGGAATGGGCCACAAGATAAATGGAGACAGAAACCAGACAGAGAGGGAACTAGATAGAACCAGTGGACAATACAGGAGATAGCTTTATTGAAACGCAAATGGCATGGAACAGATGAATCTTGTTGGGAGGAGACAAGTCTGATGGACAGAGGAACCTCATGAGAGGGGCCTCTGGCAGTGATGGAAAAAGGCCTCTTCAGCTGGCCTGGCATGGATTTGATTTTCAATCAATTTGTTTCTTAAAACAAATTACTGAGCAGACAGCCCAGCTCTCTTCATGATTGTTACCGCAACTATATACAACGGTTTGCTTTCCAGATTCAAATTTGCTTTCTCTACACTGGATTATAAAAGGGGGTAGATTTAAAAAGAGGCGAGGGTCAAATGAGAAAAAACACAAACACACAGAGACACACATATCCTGGTCTGGGGCTTTATGTCCAATAAATTAAAAAAAAAAAAACAAAAACAAAAAACCAAAAACCAAGAAAACCAAAAAAAACCTCTTGCAAAAATTCCTGCCCACTTTCCACCTGAGGGTCGGCATGCATTTGAGAAACACAGACTCCATCACGTAAACAGCGCTGCCTAAAACAGGATGGGGGTGAGGTGGGGGGAGGGAAGGAATCTAGCAGGGGTTGGAATTCATCAAAAAAAAAAAAAAAAAAAAAGATTGTTCTGTTAAAAAAGAAAAACAAACAAAAAACAACGGTAACAAAAAACATTAGGAAGTGGGAGGCTACTGCACAGCAGTAGCCAGATACTGGCTGGGATATGGGAGCTCTTGGCTTATTATCCAACACCTTCCGTCTCCAAGGAATGGCAGGAAAGCAGAAAGACCCCACAGGAGATGACCAAAGGCCCATCATCAGCCTTTTGGGGACTGAGGGGGTGATGTTAGTGCAATAGTTTTACACTCGCCTTCTTCCAGCCTTAGTTCCTCCTCCAGACCCTTGGTTCTAAATTTCAAGGGGCCTAGTACTAGCACATTTCTTTGTCCTTTATCCATAAGCTCCCTCGCAGGGAAAACTGACAAACTTGAGACAAAACCAGTTGTAAACAGCCCCATCTACCCTATGGTCCCATCAGCTACCCCGTGAATCTGGAAAGGTAAGAAGCTCCTTTCAGGGTTGTTTGTTTGTTTTTTAAGATTTTATTCCATCACTGTGTCTGAGTAGGTCTGCACCCAAGTCCTGGTGTGAGGAAGGAAAGGATGGGCCCAGGGACTTAGTTACCCCTGTCCCACATCTTCATTGTGTTTCAGTCTCTCCTGTGAGCCGAGCAGAGCATGGAGAAGGGATCTTCCTGGGGTCCTCAAGCCCTCCAGCTGCCTTGGGGAAGGAGGTTCTGGCCAGGTTCTCAGACCCAGAAGTGACTTTAGAACTCAGCGAAAGGAGAGGGCTTGTTGCTAAGAGAACAAGTTGCCATGGAAATACAAATGAGATTTTCTGCCTTTTCTTATCCTATTATATAATCAGAAAAAGGCTCACTGTAGACACAAATAATCCAGCAGAAGAGCAATCTGGAAGAGACCTCCGACTGCTTTTTTTTTTCTGTGACAGCCCATTAGTTTCCCAGGTAAAAATTTCAGAGCCATACTTTTCTCTGAAGATTGTGTTCAGCTAGAAGAGAGGCCAGCATCCCCCCTAATGTCTACCCAAAGGCACACGTACCTTTTCTGTGTTAAATTAGAGGAAAAACAGAAACATAAAGAAGCACAAGAAAGGTGAGTTTGAAATTAATATTAGAGTCTGAATTATAACCTGCGACCTTCTAATTTTCAGTCCTAAAGCCCCTCAGCGTGGGGATTCTGCTACTTGGCTTTCCCTTTTAAAAAGTGAATTTTAAACCGTAGCATGCATCAGAATTACCAACAGGGTTTGTTAAAACAAATTGCTGGGCCCTCTCCCTCGTTTCTGATGCCGTAGGTCTGAAATGGGGCCTGTGAATTTCATTTTTAACAAGTTCCCAGTGCTTGCTGCTGCTGGTCTGGAAACACAGGTTGAAAACCACTAAAAAGTTGAATCAAGGAAGCAAGAGTTCACTTACTTCCCTGGCCACTCTTGTCACAGAAAATTCTCCATGGCATAATCATTCAGAAAAATAGCCAAGGGGCACCTGAGTGGCTCAGTCGGTTAAGCGCCAGACTTTGGCTTGGGTCACAATCTCATGGTTCTTGAGTTTGAGCCCACCACGGGCTTGCTGCTGTCAGCACAGAGCCCGCTTTGGATCCTCTGTTTCCCTCTCTCTGCACCCCCCTCCCCCCCACCGCTCATGCTCTCACTCTCTCTCAAAAATAAATAAACATTAAAAAAAGAAGAAGAAAAATAGCCAAAACATCAAACTGGGAGGATCCAGTATACATAGGTTTAATTTTCAGCTGTAATGGTCTCTGTGCAGCTTCCATTGGTGTCCTCATCTTCCAGTTTATTCTGTTTGCCAGGGTCCATGGCTGGCAGTGCTTGCTTCCAGGGCTAGGCTGAGCACACACGCACACGTGGATCATCAGCAGCGGAGAGAGCTAAGTTGGTGGCCCCATATGTCCCTGATCAGGTTGGCTGAGGACTCATGAATATATAAAGCTGATTCAAGTATAAAGGGCAGTATCTTCAGGCATTGGCCTTTTGGGAACACAGTGTCCCTAAGACCATTTTATTACTTATGGCCTCTTTAGTGGAGTCATGAATCACTAGCAGCCAGAACTCGCTAGTAGTTACTAGTCATCGAAAGAGTGTACCAGGATTAAATCAGTATATCCATCAGTAAACCCTCTGGAAAAACACATTTCACCCCATTTGTGGGGTTGACTTATGATAGTCTACTTATTAGCTTCAGCTCAGCTAAGGCCCAGGAATAAGAAAAAAAGGTTATGGTGAGGAGTTACATTTGGTGATCTGGATTACTTTAGCACTTGAACCCCATGATAAATGTGTGATTAGGACAAGAACAGCTTCCTTTCCCAAACACCCTGCAATAAAGAGACCACAGAGCCTCCTGTAGGTCTCTTGATGCTGGCTTATAGGACCAAGTCTCACTCAGTATGGCAAATTTTACCTATAAGCAGAATTTCTGTATATGCGTTGTCAGGCGATGACGTGAGGCGTTTGTGAGGAAGAGCAGGCTGTTCTCTTCCTACTCTTTTGTAACACTACAGAAACTAGTTACATCCGAGACTAAAAGGGGGCGTCCCTCTGTATAGTGTGACCCTGGTCTCAGGGAGCCAGAAATGAAGACATGGGGAGATTAGGTCCATCGGGAATCTTGCAAACCAGGAAAACCAAAAAGCCAGAAGTGAAATGAAAAAAAAAAAAAAAAAAAAAAAAAAAAAAAAGTCACTATTTTGTCTGAAACCCTTACAGGCTGTGAGTAGATTAGTTAGAAGGCTGGTAATTTAAAACCAAATGTAGCATGGCAATCAATAAGGACTTCACTGTAGGGTCTGTCCGTGGACAGCAAATCTTTCTTCCTTGCTAGCCTCTAGCTTCCCAATGGTTAGACTACACGAAAAAGACATTGGTATAAGGATTCACACAAAGACAGAGATAAGCACCGTAGAGCTGCCACAAAGCATAGATTTTTAAAAAAATATTCTGAAGCCTCAGAAGATAGGAACCAGCAACAGCAAACTGCTCTTGTGAAAGAGAGAGAGAGAGAGAGAGACACACACACACACAGACATCAGGTCCCATATTAGCCTCCAATTACCTAGTATTTTATTTTTAATGCCTAGGCAGGGATTGAGAAACACATACACTGGACAAAATGTGTTGGTTGTCTTCATCCAGAAATGAGAGGGACTCTGCTGAGGAACCTCTCCTGCAGTTGTGGCTCTCCTCAGAAGTTGATTTTGGGTATTGACCCATGTCCTCTGCTAGCCCACTTTGGTGAGGAATGGAGATGAGGGTCTGGAGAGGAAGGGGAGAGCACACATCCCAGTCCTAGACAGGCTGGGTTCTTCTGAAGGTGCCTGGGGGCTGAGAATTTAGCTGGGGGACCCAGTTTTCATTTTTGGAGGGATCCCAGTAGCCTCAACTAAGAAGCACGTGCGTAGGTAGGAGAGAATGCTGTGGATTTGCTCTTGCCATCAATTCCAGGGCAGTAAGGGGGAGCTCAGCTTTTCTGCTTCAGAGAAGTCTGGATGAGCACCCCAAGGGGTTATAGCACCATGAGGAGGCTCAACCTTCTGCAGTTGCCACATAACCATGATTCCTTGGTGAGATGATAGATCCCCACAATGAGGGGCCCAAGTGCGCAACTGTAAACAGGGTCCCAGGCTCCAGAGGGAAAGCTGAGGCTGCAGTGCTACCTCATTAGACGGGAACACGCTTTTTGGAGGAAAGCAACTAGAGACCTGGGCTAAATGCAGCAGTCAACTCAGAGTAGAGGGTGGTGGGTCCCAAGAATAGAGATTAAAATTCATACCAGGAGAGGCCTCCAGAATCAACCTGTTGAGGATCCAAGGAAAATTCCCGGTGGTATCCATGGTTACCAGGGAGACAAGAATCCCGTTGGGGGTCTGAGGCAGTTGGAATGGAGGAAGGGGCTCTCCCCTTTCTTTTTCTCAAGTAGCCAGTAACATCCATGCTAGAAGGCACTGGCTGGGCAGCACCAGAAAGTAGAGAATTAAAGGCTCAACCACCTTATCAAGGTGGCATTACAAGTCTGAGCCTTGCCATGGGACTGGAGCTAAGGACAGGGTTCAGAAGAGGCCTCGGTCCAAAGAAGGCCCATCCGGTCTTCCCTTCCTTCCAAGTTAGAACACCCAGCTCTGGGGTGTCCTCATTCTGCACAGCAGAGACCTTAAGGCAGTGATTTCAGCACCATCCTTGAACAAACATCCTCTTCCCACCACAGAATTGCATATTTTACAGCTGAGTTGGTTGGGGATCTTCACAGCTCACGGACTTAGCAGCAAAAGCAGTAATAGTCTCCATCATAGAGGACCCTGTCATCCCTGGGAGCTACCAGGTGAATGCAGAAGCTTTCGTGGGGAGCAACCCGAACCATCTTTTGGACCTAAATGGAAATATCCTGATGTGAAGAGTCCGATGCATGTATTCCTTGGTTGGGGAGGACAGAATGGTCCAGGTTCGTACGCCTAGAAGTTCTGATAAGGTCTTGTGCTACTTAGGAATCTGAACAACAAGTGCTTGGACCCAGGCTGATCACATATCTTTGATCTGCAGAACCCTGAGACTTCATCTTCACCAGGCGGTTCAACCTGGATCTGGTCCCACGGGGTCTTCCAGAAACGGCGGGAAGAGAACTTGCCCACTTGAGATAAAGCAAGATTCCGTAGTCCTTCAGGGTCCATCTTGACTGATCCCCAGACCTTCTACCCCCCGTGTATTGGACATCTAATCAAAGGCTTCTTTCTAGCTGGCAACTTGGGTTTTGGCTACATTTCTTAGATGATCCTGAGGGTCTAGATAAGAAGATGTGCATTTAATGGAGGTTAAGATTTCCTACTAGGTTGTGAATATAAGGGCTCAAGTCTCGTCATTTTTTTTTTTTTTTTTTTAAACCTAGTGACTGACAGACAGTGAGTACTCCGTAAGTGTTTGTTGAATGAAGGCATACAGACTGCCAGACCTTTGGGGCAACTTCTGCTACAGGTGGATCCCTTTGGAAGGCAGATCTTTGCCACCAAATCAAATTCCTTGAGCCTTATATTCTGATTGGGAGTATTTCACACGGATGTCCAGTCTCTTATAGGTGAATATTTACTTGTCAAAAACAAATAGTAAAGGCCAGCTAGGGATTTTGGATTCAGTCGAGCAGAGTGGGTGCCATCAGAATAGGGCAGTGAGGGGCCAAACAGGCCACAAGACAAAGGAATAGTTCTAGTTTCCTGGTTTTCCTCCCAGTCCAGTGTGAAGCTCAGAGTAGATCTTCTATCAACACGGGGTGGTACCCTTTTAAGTCAGAGACTGACAGCTCAGCGTCCAGGCAAAACGTGTGCTTTCTCAAAAGGGAAGTCAAGGTTCTTCTACTATTTCTGTCTGAGCCAATGCTTCATGTCTCATATAAGTCCCAAGGACGCCAGAGATACTGGGGTGGCAGGTATCTAGCTAGGGCCAGTTAGATGGCATCAGATTCTCCAGAGAAAACCCACTTGGCAAAGCCAAACTAGGCCCAGGAAAAGCAATCCAAGCATTTTGTGGGCATGAGAGGAGATGGGGGGGGACAAAAGAAAGAAAGGAAGGAAGAAAGAAAGGAAAAAAGAAAGAAAGAAAGAAAGAAAGAAAGAAAGAAAGAAAGAAAAAGAAAAAAGAAAGAAAAGGAAAATCAATAGGCACATGGGAGGGGAAAAAAAAGAAACGAAACAAAAAGCGAAAATAAAAAATAAAAAAAGTAGGGTTTATTGACTGTCATGCATGTTAAATTAAAGGGTGTAAGACAGGGCTAGCAGTCTTTCTCTGAAGGCTGGAATGTTATTTTTGTGGTGTGGTGACTTCTGAGATAGGCAGCCATCTTGTCATCATCCCTTATGTCATCCAGGGATGGGCAGCGCTCTCTCTACCTTGGCAACTGTTTCCTCTCTCTCCAGCTTCATCTTTCCTTTTTTTTTTTTTTTTTAAATACCTTTTACAGATTGATTTAAACATTTTTTAAACCACATGCTTCTTTTTCTTGGCTCCAGCCAGATCTCTGGGGGAAGAAGAGTGATTGGCAGTGGTGACAGAACTCGGAAGGGTCTGTGAGAAATTCTGGGGAGCTTCCACCTCCCTCAGATTTCCCCACACAGGGCTGTCTCTCTCAGAGCTGTTCATGAGAATCATTTAGGAACTGCTGCAGGTTTTGCTGATGTCTTCTGAGCCCCTCCCCAGAAAGCCTAGGAGTTTCTAATTGAGACAAGAAATCAAGGAAAAAGACCCAGAATCATCTTTTCCCCAAAGTCATGAGAGGAGGCCAATAAATGGATCTAGGGGACACAAGTTTCCAAACTCCACCCCACCAGTCCTTCCTAGGAAGTTCTCGAAGGTGCAGCACCAAGAACCTGCCCTCTTCCTTCACCTCCTCCTCCCCCTCCTGTTCTCCTCTTGGGCCGGAGAGCCAGTGCTCTGGAAGAAGAGAGGGGAGAGGAGGAGAGAACGTCGCTCCTGCCGGCATTCTGCTGTCCGGGGTGACAGGGACTGTTGGGCCCTCAAAGTGTGGCCTGGAGGTTGGGGTCCAGGATGGTTTCTCGGTCTGGAGACTCAATGTAATTGGCAGCTTCTTGAAGCTTCAGCAGCATGGCCATCTAAAAAGGGCAAAAGGATGGATTAATGAGAGTTGGGACTCAGGGTCCCGCCCCCAGAAGGGAAACCTAATACAATCTAGATCCTGGGTCTGATTCTTGTTTCATAAGTGATTTAGAGCCCAGAGAGTTTACAAGTGGCTCATGAAAAAGCAGCAGTGAAGGGGCACCTGGGTGGCTTAGTCAGTTGAGCGTCCGACTCTTGGTTTCGGCTCAGGTCATGATCTGGTTCGTGAGATTGAGCCCTGCATCGGGCCCTGCACTGAAGGCGTGGAGCCTGCTTGGGTTTCTCTGTCTCCCTCTCTCTCTGCCCCTGCCCTGCACCTACTCTCTCTCTCAAAATAAATAAAAGAAAGAGAAAGAAAGAAAGAAAGAAAGAAAGAAAGAAAGAAAGAAAGAAAAAGCAGCAATGATTACTTAAACCCTGTCTGTAAGCATGTGTGTGTGATGTTCAGGAGTGTGGCTGAGACATAAGGTGCCCTGCCGTGAGCTGATGCCCAAACAGTGGAGACCCCCTCTGCTTCTAGGGCGCTCACACTCTAGAAAAGGACGGAAGGCGTGTACACACTGACTAATATTGGGAGGGATGTGCAAAGTGGCCCTAAGAACATCTGTGTCTGTCAACTTCTTCCAATAGATGATAACCAGTGTTATGAACCAGATTCCCCTGGCTCACGTACCCTAGTGCTCTGTGTCAAGTCTAAACTCTTCAGTGTAATTCACCACCTTCCTTCTTCCCTCTTTACCTCTCACTCTCCCCTGGTTCTTTAAGACTATGACCCTCCATTTTAGCTAAGTACGCCTGGTTGGTTCTTTATCGAATCTTCTCTCTACCCTTTTATTTACATGATCACTAACAGTCTTCCAACTTAATGGCTTTTTTTTTTACACAGATAACTACATTTTTAACAAAGTCAAAATTGAAATAAAAGTGTATTATGTGGAAGAATTTCTTGCAAGGTAAAACAGCAAGGTCACAGAAGTTGTGCACATTGAAATTTTAATATAAGCTGCCAAGTTATCTTCGAAAATGACTTTGCTAATGAACACTCCCACCAGCAGAGTAGGAAGCCTGTGCTTCCAAACACACTATTTTTGCAGTGTGAAATGGTTATCTCCTTATTTGGATGTGCGTTCCCGCAATTACTAGAGAGGTTACGGATCTTTTTATATTTTTATTGGCCGTTTGCACTTCCTCTACTCAAATGCCTATGCGTATCTTTTGTCCATTCTTCTATTTGGAAATTTTGTGGCAAGTTTTATATATTCTATTTTTTTTTAATGTTTATTTTTGAGAGAGAGAGAGAGACAGAGTGCAAGCCGGGGAGGGGCAGAGAGAGAGAGGGAGACACAGAATCCGAAGCAGGCTCCAGGCTCCCAGGTGTGAGCACAGAGCCTGACGCGGGGCTCGAACCCACGACTGGACCCATGACCTGAGCTGAAGTCGGACACTTAACTGACTGAGCCACCCAGGTGCCCCGGGAAGTTTTATATATTCTAGATACCAATCCTCTTTTGGTTACAAGCCTTGCAAATATTTGCCCCTAGGTGGTCACTTGTCTCAGACTGCTTCTTACAGGGGCTCATGAAATCCACTGAGCTGGGGCAGTCCTCAGGATAGCACCAGAGCATAGAGGGAGAGGTAGTGACCATGCATCTTACCTGGGATCTGCCTGAGACTTGGGTCTTTACTAGAGTATATCTTGCCAGCATGCATTATTATTTAGCTTAAGCTAGGTTGCAGGCATATGATCTTTATAACCCAGGATTCTGAGAGTTGAGCTCCTCACTGACCTCCTCCTAGTCCTGGGCTTGCTGATACCCTTCAGTCTCCATCAGGGTATGCACGAAGAGTTCAATTCCATAATACTCTTACTTTTGCCTTAGAATGGCTTCTACTCACCAGAGGGTCCGAGTCCAGAGAACTTGGGGTGCTATCTTTGACTGTCCTATCCTCGGGAGGTGAGGCAATGCTATGAGGGCCCACGGTAGGTGGAGGCAAGTGGTACAGCTTCGACTGGTCTTGTTGGGCTGATGGCCAGGGAAGAGTGTCCCGGACCCACTCCACTGGGTCCTCCCAAGCAGCTTTCTGTCCATGGACCTGGATAGAAGGGGAAATGTGAGTACTGGCAGAGGAATCCACAGGTAGAAGCTTGCTCATGCAGTCTCCTGATGGTCACACGGACTTCCTAAATGGAAAGCCTTGAGGCTCTGATCCCCCATGGAATTTTCTGAGTCTCCCAACAAAAGAAGTAAGTTGGTGTCAGCTGGTAAAACTACTTTGGAGGATAATTTGGTAGACTGTGTTAAATACTTAACATGTACCCATCTTATGATCCCATAATTTTACTTTTTGAGTAAGAAATTCTCCCACTTTGGTAATCATATCTTCTTCTAAAATGTTTAAAAATTTTTAAGTCAAAAAAGTTTTTTAATGTGTATTTATTTTTGAGAGAGAGAGAGAAAGCGAGCGCATGAGTGGGGAGGGGCAGAGAGGGAGACACAGAATCTGAAGCAGGCTCCAGGCTCTGAGCTGTCAGCACAGAGCCCAATGTGGGGCTTGAACTCACGAACCAGAAGATCATGACCTGAGCTAAAATTTAACCGACTGAGCCACCCAGGCGGCCCTAAATTTTTTTTAATGTTTATTTATTTTTGAGAGAGAGAGAGATGGAGTGTGATTGGGGGAGGGGGAGAGAGAGAGGGAGACACAGAATCTGAAGCAGGCTCCAGGCTCTGAGCTGGCAGCACAGAGCCCAACGCTGGACTCGAATTGTGAAATCATGACCTGAGCCGAAGTCAGATGCTCAGCTGACTGAGCCACCCAGGTACCCTTAGTAATCATATCTTACAAAAAAAATTCTGACTTTGGAGCACCTGGGTGGCTCAGTTGGGTTAAGCGTCTGACTTTGGCTCAGGTCATGATCTCGAGGTTCATGAGTTCAGGCTCCGTGTTGGGCTCTGTGCTGACAGCTCAGAGCCTGGAACCTGCTTAATGCAAAATTAAGTGAAATAATGTTTTCTGGCATCAGTTTCATAGATAGTGTCTCTAGAAATTTACCATGTCCTTAGGGGATATCTATTACAATAACAGATTACTATTTATGTTTTATTTTTTATTCTTTTTTGTATTTTTTTTTTTTAGGATCCAAAGCAGGCTGTATACCCTGACAGCAGAGAGCCTGATGTGGGGCTTGAACCCAGGCCATAAGATCATGACGTGAGTGGAAATCAGATGCTTAACCAACTGAGCCACTCAGGTACACCAATAACAAATTACTTTCATGGAAAATATATGGCCAATAGGGGTCCAGACATTGCATTATAGTTCACTAGGGCTGGAATAGACTATAGTGATCATTATGTCCTACTTCACGAGCAAAAAAACTGGGGATGTTTTAATAAAATGACCTCTTCCTTTTGCATTCTTATTTTCATCCTTCTTATTCTAACTTCTAAAAATCTTTTCACATATTTCACATCTTCAAAACAACCTAGTCATTTAGGCAGAGCAGAATTTATTATCTCCTTTCTTCTATAGAAGGATGTTTAAAAAGGTTATGGAACTGGGCCAAAGTAACATTTTTATTAGTAGTTAATAGTAGGGTTTTACTTAATTCTTAGCTTGGTGATTTCTCTATTTGATCCTCTTTTTTAAAAATATTTATTCATTTTTGAGAGAGTATGAGTGGGGGACGGGACAGAGAGGGGGGCGACAGAGGATCTGAAGCAGGCTCTGCACTGACAGCCCTGAGCCCAATGTGGGGATCTCACAAACTGTGAGATCATGACGTGAGCCGAAGTCAGATGCTCAAAAGACTGAGCCACCCAGGTGCCCCTGCTCTGATCCTTAAGAGAGAGGTCTGAGTTGGGCATGGAGCCAGAAGGCCCAGGACTGGACAGGCCACAGAGACAGTGCTCCCATAGCCATTTGCTAAATGGTGACTGGAGACACGGCCTTACTCTACCTAAGAGTAGGAAGAGAACCTAACTAATCATAGTAGCCTCATGTCTAACCTTGAAGAGATATTCTGCTTTGTTTGGTGGGACAGCCTGACCTTGGGGATTGAGTAGAGTTAGAGGGTAGGGCTCACCTTGATCCCATCCTTCGCTCCTTCCTGTAGGTAGGGAATGATAGAATTGTTCCACAGGTCAATGAACCAGGTCCGGAAGTCTTCAATGCCAATGGGACAGGACAGAAAGAAGCAAGGGCCTAGGGAAAAGGATGAGGCCACTGAGATGGCTGAGAACTCAGCTCTCCCCAGTCATCTCTCTCTTTTACTTCTTAATACCAGGCAGAGGGATCTGATAACTAAAGGAGTGAAAGAAATGTATTTTTTTTTAAGTTTATTTATTTAAAGAGAGAGCAGGAGTGAGTGGGGGAGGGGCAGAGAGAGGGTGAGAGAGAATCCCAAGCAGGCCCCTGCTGTCAGCACAGAGCCTGGTGCGGGGCTTGATCCCACGAACCATGCGGTCATGACCTGAGCTGAAACCAAGCCGGACACTCAACTGACTCAGCCATCCAGGCGCCGGGGAATAAAAGAAATCTAGAGTCAGGCTGTCCTGAGATTGTTGTCAAGACTAGTGGGAGCGGCTGCCTGGCTGGCAGTCTCATAAACATGCTTCCTCACAAGGTAGAAGCAAGGTGAGGGAGTGACGGGAACCTCTTCCATTCCCTCCTAAACACTTTCCTTCCTTTTCCCTGTTAAGTGTGGGAAAAATGAGGGAGCGGGGTTAGCTTTCTGCTGGTTGAAGTGATTTGCCCCCATCATGGGGCTAACTGCAGGGGGAACACTTCTTAAGTCATTAAGTGGACCTGGGTCTGAAGCCCTGAGGCTTGCCACTCCTTTACATGCTGAGGACTCCAGAAAGAAAGGGGAACATCCCACCGGGTGGCAAAGTTGGAGAGGAAAGCCACCTTCTGACCCCAAGGTGGAAGCTGAACCCCAGTACCGATAAGGAAGTCTGAGGTGCTGTGCTTCTCAAGGAAGGTGTGGAGATGGTACCACAGCTTGGGCACCCAGTCGAGCACCCGAAGCAGCTCTTCCTTGTTGGCATTGATGTCGCTGTCCGACTCTACTAGCTTCCTCCTCAGGTAACGAACCAGGAAGCCATTGGCTGGCTCCACATTGTTGGAGAAGGTCAGCATCCTGCAGCCAGGAATGGGGAGAATGGGGTCGGGGTGGCAATGCGGACACTGTCGGTACTCATCCCCTGCCAGTCCGTCCCTCCTCCTGCCTGCCTCCCACTGATGCCCGCTGGATTTCTTTTCAAGTAATAGCGGGCTCGGCAGAACTCAGAGCAGTAGCACTGGGCAGGCAGAGCTGACCCTCAAATCAGTGACCCTCTTCAGATAACCCTCTGACCCCAATGACCCAGAAGGGGAGGTGGTGTGTGGGCAGAGAACCCAAATTACAGCGTCCTAGCTTCAGCCCCTAGTTTTGCAGTTTCTTCCTCTTCTCGAGGGGTCTCCTCCACCCCATCACTGACATGGCAAATATACCTAATCTCTCTTCCCAGCCCAGAGGCCCCGCCTAATTCGCTTTCCTTCTGGTACTGCCCCTCTAGTTGGATCCTGGGATTTAACTAGTTTATAGAATCTTAGGTAGTGTTGGAAGGTTCATCCAGGGCACAGTTCTTACCTGAAGCTCAAGTGCAAGCCATGATTGGGTGTCATTTTTACCGGCTGATTGGTGGTACCTATAATATAAGGACTGCGGGAGAAGGAGGAAAAAGGTTTACTTAGACTCGTTTTAACACTTGCTTTCTGCTATTTAGACCCAATGGAAAGCTCACAGGTTGGACCGACCAGGCTCTCTTCCCACTGTGGTGACTTTGGTCCTGAGTCCCGCTTACCATTTGTGGTACTTGCAGGTGAGAGCCCCATTGACCAGCTCACTGATGGAGCCTGCTTCACTCAGGTCATCCAACAGGATCACCAGGGGGACATCCCCAATTCCTGTCTCCCGGTCTATCTGGTTGGCCAGGTTGGAGAGATACAGTTGCAGATCCTGAGATAAGAGAAGGAAGTGGGTCAGCACTCAGGAGTCGAGAGCACTTGGATCAACCTTGGGAGGAAGGCTTCCGGAGAAGCTATGCTAGTTCTGGATTTCCCTGGAGCCTTTGGTTCCTGTCTGATGCATTTTAACATGCGACTATAGAAGCACGCTACTATGGACTGATAAACCATGGTCCCAAAGGCTCTAAGGCAACCCATCTTAAGCAGTGCCTCTTAAGTCCCCGAAGGGTGGGGATCATATTGTCTATCCTACACGGCTTTTCACTGGGTTGGCACCATGAACCACTCCAATGGACGTGCCTCCCCGTGCTGGGAAGAGCCAAAATTTGAAGCGACTTCAGAGTGTTCAAGAGATATCCGGATTTGGCAGGGAACCGCATAATGTATAACATTTAATTCTGAGTGCTTCTCCCCAGAAAGTTCAAAGCCAAGGTAAAATGGAAAAGAAATACTGAAAAGAAAGGTAGAGGGAAGAAAATAAAAGAAGAGACGGGATTTTCAGGGTTGGCAGAAACTGAGGTGGAAATAAGGGTGTCGTTTAGTTCAGGATCAGCAAAAGGGAAAGGAGTGTAACAGAGGCCACGGGAAGAATGGAGAAAGAAGGGAAGGGAAAAGTGTGGAAAGAAACTGGGAGCAGAGGAGGGACTAGGAAAGGGGAT
Source organism: Leopardus geoffroyi (assembly GCF_018350155.1). NCBI lineage: Eukaryota > Metazoa > Chordata > Mammalia > Carnivora > Felidae > Leopardus > Leopardus geoffroyi. Next base: position 28,954,334 of record NC_059338.1, read on the forward strand.
GCAGTGGGATGGGAAAGAAAAGAACTCTGAAGGGAGAAGATTCGGGCAAAGGGGAGGAAAGGGAAAAGAGGGTGGGTCAGGAGGCAGCTACCTTGCAAGACTGTTGGTGCATGTTGAAAGTGCTGACGATGCCCTCCGTGACCTCGCGGCCGGAACGCTCCACCAAGTATTCAGCCAGCCGGTTGGTCAGGTAGGTCTTCCCTGTGCCGCTGGGGCCCGAGAGGACGAGGCGCCGGTGCTTGAGCAGGAGGCTGATGTAATGCTGCATCATGGGCTTGGGGACCAGCGTCTCAAACACCAGGCTGTCGACGCACTTCTCCTTCAGCCCTGACCCACCCCCCCGCCCCAGAGAGCATGAGCCACGACCAGGGCCCTGAGGACGGCAAGGGCGCCTGATGGCATTTCTTTCTTCAGAGCCCACTGAAAGAACTCAGAACCACCTGCCCTGTGGTTCCACGAGAATCCCCAAACCCCTAGTTTTGAAAATGCAGATCTTATGTTTTCGGGACATGTTCTGAGCTATGGGTGTGTGGGTGGAGTGAGAAACCCAGGCTTCCTAGAAATTTCTCTGGGAATGAAAAAGGCCCTGGGAATAAAAGTTAGGATTGGATCTTACTCATCTTTTTATTTTTTATTGTTATTTTTTAATGTTTACTTATTTTTGAGAAAGAGAGCAACAGAGGGTGAGCGGGGGAGGGGCAGAGAGAGCGGGAGACACAGAATCCGAAGCAGGCTCCAGGCTCCGAGCTGTCAGCACAGAGCCCGACGTGGGGCTCGAACCCAGGAGTCGTGAGATCATGACCTGAGATGAAGTGGGATGCTTAACTGACTGAACCACCCAGGCGCCCCTTCCTGATCTTTTTGTATCTCTCGTCAGTTAAGTACAGCGACCAGCACAGTATAGCTTCTCAGTAAATCCTTGTTGAACGAATGTGTGACGGATGGTCTGATGTTCCTCTCCCTCCTTCACCCCGTATCGCTGCACCCAAAGAGACAAAGACTGACCTTTGAGGGAGACCGATATGTTGTTGACGCCCCGGCGGCAGGGAGGCATCTCTGGGGGCTCTGCATCCAATACTCGCTTCACATGGCTGATGCTATAGCCATGGATGGACTCGGTGCTCAGTCCAAGGGTGGAGGCTGGGTCCATCTTAGAAATATAGTCCTAACCGACAAGAAAAGGAGAAAAAAAGGAATAGAGAGGAACACCAAGATGATACAAACACAGATGTACAAGCCACAAATTTTAGAGGGAACACAAGTAGACAGAGTAAGGGAGGAACATGTTTTTCCTAGTTAGCATTTCTCCACGAAGCATCAAAGGTCCCCAAGATCCCAATGCCCGGATGGCTGAATTTCCCATAAGATGAACCGCCTTTGTGAGTACATGTATCCCTTTACCTTGAACACTTGGAAAACGGCTTCATCCAGCATCTTCCAGTCAACTTTTCCACTGACCTTGCTACATCCCAGGAAGAATTCCTGTTGCTTCAAGTCCTATACAGCCAAGGCAGAAGGATGTGAGCCTCAGTGCAGATCACTCCAAGAAAGGGAGGGATCATGAAAGGCATTAGCATTGGGGTACTCTGGTTTGGGGGGTATTCAGAGACCCGATTTTCTTGGATAAAAACAATAGTGTGACCAGGCTTTCTTGAAGTTCCTTACCCCTTTGATGATGTGCTGGGGGGGCATCCTCACCACCACCCGAAGGGTCACTTCCTCCTTTGGACCACAAGTACTGATGCCATCCATGGGTGACAGGTCTGTAGACGGTGAAAAGAACTATTGGCTTTAGGGGGCACCCATAGGCTTTCCTAAACCTTCCAGTCATCATCCTTTCCAAATAAGTATTTCTTACAAAAACTGAAGCCCAAATGAAGGTTCAAGGACCAGGGTCACCTGGGTGGCTCAGTGGGTTAAGCATCTGACTTTGGCTCAGGTCATGATCTCATGGTTCGTAAGTTCGAACCCCACATGGGGCTCTGTGCTGACAGCTCAGAGCCTGCTTCGGGTCTGTCTCCCTCTCTCTCTGCCCACCCCCAACCCCACTCATGCTCTCTCTCTCTCTCTCTCTCTCTCAAAAATAAATAAACCTTAAAAAAATTTTTCTTAAAAAAAGGTTGAAGGACCCTAACAACTCTTCGTGTCTCACGACACTGGCATCTGCTTGGTTTAGGCATCGTTCCCTCCGTGACCTAAGAAAGATGCCACCAGTACAAGTGGAATGGTGTCACAGCGAATCCCTTTTCTTCTTTCCACCCTTAAAAAATTCTCCTCCCAAACAGGTACCTGTGTCTGTGAGACTTGGGCTGAAGGAATGTGTGAGGGCAAGGCCCAGAGAGCGGCGAGGGGATGATAAAGCAGATGATCCAGGGACCTGCCCTGGCGTGGAGCCCGATGAGGGGCCGGGGGCTACCTTCAGCCGGTCATTCTCCGCTTTCAGCAGGTCCACCTCCAACTGTGGCGAGAACAGACAGGGTGGGGTTGCAGGGTTGGACAGATCTCGAGCCGCGGTCTTCCCTCTCCTCAGCTCTCTGCCCAGACACCGACCTGCATGTTGTGCATCGTCTCCCGAAGTTGGTCCAGTTGATGGGCAGAGTTGAGGGCTTCCAAGCGGATGTCTGTGAGCTTCATCTCCTTCTCCCACAGCTCGGAGCGCAGTTCTGATACTTCCTTCTTCTCCGGCTCCTCCTCCTCGTTGCCATGGAACAGCCTAGTGTGGGGAACCGGGTGGGCGGGGCCCCTGTAAGAAAGTGAGAGTGAAGCCAGGTCATGTGGGGAAGCTCTAGAGTGACTAGGGGACACTGAGACCCTTGGCTGCTAGTCTCGGTTCCTCCTGCCCTGAGATAATCAGTAGTAGTGGGAGGGAAGGTCCATCGCTGGCCTCACATGCTCCAGGAGACATCTACGGTGCAGGGGCAATCGATGGGCATAGCTGCCAGCTCTGGCCAGCAGCTTACATAGTACTGGGCAGGGTGGTGGGCAGAAAGCACTTACTCGGTGACATCAATGCCCACAGAGGAGGAGTTGGAGGACTTGATGGAGGGCGAAGCAGTCTCTGTGGAGCCGTGCTGTAGTTTGGGGGATGAGGGGGCAGAGGAGTCGGGTGTGGCAATCTCCTCAATATCAGAGTATGAGGAAGCTGACTTGGGTCCCTTTTTTATGCTGAAGGCTTTGTTGAAGGAACTTCGAAGCTAGAAAAAAGCAGATCCAGGCAGAGAGACGTCAGGGCTCCACTCCGGAGACTGGGTGAGGACTGGTCTGGGATTTCTGAGACAGAGAGCTGTACAGACAGGGTATTTGTTTGCTGTAATTAAGCCTCCCTCTTAAGGCTTCATTGGCTTCATGGAATATGGACAGAAGAGTTGCCTAGAAATTAGGGCTGAGAGAAAGTGGAATGTTCTGGTTCACCGTTGTAGGCTATGGGAACTTCTTGGGTCTGCTCTCTCCCACGGGGGAACTATGCCCCTGAGAAGGGCAGAGAGAAGCCCCTGGAGGTCATATGGTGGCCAATCTCTCAATGACCCAATCCCACCTTCTCCAGCAGACCAATTACTGCTTGCTTAGTCTAGAGCCTTGCTCACTTTGGGTCTCAGGATCCACCTTGACCAGGGCTCATCAGATCAGAATCCATTTACCTATTAACCAGAAACTGGCAATATGATTCTGTGGAAAGCATCAGAAGGGAGTGGCATCACGTTTCTTTTAGTTCTCTTGTGCTCAGCACATCCCAGAATGATAGAAACAGACACAAGTGCTTTCTACTATTTCCACTCAAATGTCCTAGAGTAAGGAATATTTCCCAGCATTTCCTCAGAATACTTGGGATACTACAATTGGACCATGGTTTTTTTGTTTTTTGTTTTTGACCTTAGGTGTGTTGATGAGCTTGGGTGTTAGGGCTGTGAGCTAGAGATGCAAACCAGGGCTCTGTCCCACCCATTCACATGCATCCATATAGCATGCACACACGCACAGGGACACAGATATGGGATGGCATCAAGAGACAGAGAGTAAAGGAGGGGTCGAAGGCTGTAGGGGACAAAAGCAAACCAGATCTTTGGGACAGTGAGAGAAAAGAAAGGAAAATTTGAGGCTACTCTTTCACAGTGTCTCTTCTGGAACACAGGAAGACTGTCAGGTGATGCGTGGAACTGATGGCAGTGTGTGCTGTTGTCTCCCAGGTAGGGCATAAAGGACCAATCTGGCTGTGATGGGGATATGAGAGAGAGAGTATGTGTGCAGTTAGCTAGAGTATGCGTGCAGGGGATATATCATCACTGAGGAGTCAAGATTCTCCCATAATGCTCAATTCTCCACAGAGATGAGGAACCGAGGCTGAAAAGTGACTTGTTTGAGATTGCAGGATTGAAGGAAAGCCTGGCACTGGAACTCAGCCTTCCTAATTTTCAACCCAATAGTCTCCTCTACATCGCTGTAGCTATGGGAAGCTATGTATAAATGAGAGAGAGTGAGAGAGAGACAGAGAGACAGAGTGTGTGTATGTAAGTGTGTGTGTGTGTGTGTGTGTGTGTGTGTGTATGTATGTGTGTGTGCAGAAAGAGATCCTGTGACCACAATCTGCCTGGAGCACATGCCCTGTAAGATCACTAAGATCCTGAGAGAGAGAGAGAGAGAGAGAGAGAGTGTAGTGTTCTCTGTGTCGCTCAGGGCCCCCAAAGCCCAACTGTTGGCAGATGTTGATTGGTGTCAGATGGTGAACAATTCCCTGAGTTCGGGAAACAATGGATCAATCAAGCAAAACAAAACAGACTCTTTTTTTTTTTTTTAAGTAGCCTTCGACCAGCGCAGAGCCCAACGCAGGGCTTGAACTCACGATCCTGCAATCAAGGGTTGGACGCTTAACCAACTGAGCCACCCAGGCACCCCAAAACAGACCCTTTACTGAGGGACTTCTCAGTTCTTCCTACGTGGATGTGCACTATAGAAATGCAGGGCTTCTCAAATTCGATGATGGCATCACTGTTTTAAGGGGCATCTCCATGGACTAGAGCACAATACATTCTGGGAAATGCTAACCTAAAGAATCAAGTTTAAATAATTAGCCTAGCATTTCAGGCCCTTCATATCTGTGCCTCACTGTACTCAGTGCTCTAGCTACACTGATTTTAATCCCTGCCCCACTGTCCCCCTTGTGATTAGTGTCTGTGTAGAAAGCCTCGCGGCACACTCTCCTGTCAAAGTCACATCTCAGTTTAACTTCTACCTCCTTTGTGGGGTTTCCCCTGCCTTCTGTAATTAGTTTCATCTATGAGCTCCTTTAGCACCCCCTGGCTGAATTAAGCGTTTCGGCACCGTTGGACTGTTATCAATATTATATGTACAATTTTGGTTTTTGTCTCCTCAGCAATTCTGCAGGCTCCTTGATGGTTCAGATTACAGGCTCCACTTTTCACATCCTTCGTAACACTTGGCCCAATGTTAGGATAGGGTTAGTGGACCTCAGATGTCTGGTTTGTAATGGAAATTCTGGGTTCACCTTCTGCTCGTCTGAGAAACTATACTGTAACCCCTGAAATGTCTTTGGAAACTCCATGGATGCTCAGAGGGCTTCAGGTCTGCGAGTGGTTTGAGGGCGCCCTGGACTGAATCATAACCCCTCCTATCTCTGGTTCATCTCCCTATAGAGCGAAATGTCCAGGCGAGACCCAAACTGAACTGGCCTCTGGAAATTGTGGTCAAGATAATGTTCATCCAGTGATTCTCTTCCATTTTGGGCTTCTAGGGTTTAAGGAACAACAACAACAACAAAAATCAGAAAGCTCATTTTCTGGATAGGGGAACTCAAATTGACTGCTTTTATAACAGTCTGATTTTGTAAAAAGGGGAAGACAGGAGGGAATAGATCAGGATTTTGTTAACTCTCCCATTTGGCCCCCAACCAGACCACTCCTCTGTCCTCATGTGGGGCAGCCGTGGATGGACCATGCAGTGGAGTGAGTTAGGAACTCTGGGGTGGTTGTTACGGTTAGTTTTATGAGTGGCCGCTCTTTCTTTAAGGGAGGGAGTTGCTCTGGAAATGGGGAAGGTATGGCAAAAGGAAAGAGAAAACAAGGAGAGAGGAACTGGGTCTCTTACCTCATAGACCTGGAAAAAAATAGGGATTTGAAGTCAGCATTTTGAAGGGAAAAAAAAAGAAGCAACACTTAATCACTCATTTCACACAGCTGGGACCCATCTGTGCTACACAAAGCTTTGGGGGCCAGTGCTATTGAACAGGGGACAGAGGAGCAAGACATCTCCATTAGGGGATCCTCTCCTTCCCATAGGCAGCAGAGGAGCTAAAAGTGTTTTAGATCTGCCTATAGAATTGCAGAAAGGTCATCCGAAGTCAGTTTAGGGCTATCAGGAGCCAGCTGGGGGAGTCGGTGGGGGGAACTATGTCTGGACTAGTCAACAATAATATAAAGATTCCTTTTGAAGTATTATGGAAAGTTCCATAAATACTTCTCCAAAAAAAGTGAAGAAATGACTTCCAGGAGCATCGGGTATGAATGGTTTTGTTCAGAAAATCTTCTCTCCGTAGTAGAGAAGGAAATGGGCGAGGGGATTGATAGGACGTTCCCTGCTAGAGATTTCTTTCCGTTGCCAAATTACATTGGATCTAATCGAAGGCATGGAGAACCCAAGGAAAGTGGGTGTGCATAAGGGCTAGAGGGATGGCCTTGGTACACGTGGGGTATGACTGGGATCAAAGGAGAGTTTAGCAGACTTTGCTCTGAGCAGATACCTGGGGCTTTGTGTTAACCCCAAGGGACCATATCTTGGTTGGTTCTGGAAGGAGCCAATCCCTACGCTGAGGTGGAGGTGGCCCACCATGGCTCCTCACAGTGCTCGCCCCCAACCTATACCTACCCAGCTCTTTTTCTTCTTCTTTTTTGCATCAGCGTCCTTGCCACTGCCAATGCTGGAATGGCTGGTGATGCTGTTGAGGCTCGAGATGCTATCTGAGGAGTTCTGCCTCTTGATCCGGAGTTCTAGGGGCCACGAACAAATGGGAAGCACACACAGGGTAGATTTAAAGAAGACATGAGACTTAAGGCAAGTCTAGCTGCCAAACGTAGACGAGAAGGGTACCAACCAACTCCTACAGCCACATTTTTCATTTTCTGGATAATTTCTGTCAACGAGCATTTATGGAGTGCCAATCATGTTTCAAAGTTAAAAACATGCTAAAGGTGTGCTCGCTTCGGCAGCACATATACTAAAAAAAAAACAAAAAAAAAAAACATGCTGAAGGTAAAAAAAAAAGTAAGAATGTAAGTTAAGAAATGCTTCTTCTCCTCAAGACGCTTCCAGTCTAGTAGGATAAAAAGCAGTACACAGACCAATGAACTCAGCCTGATTAGGTCTGAGAAGGGCTAATGAAAGCTTGCTCTCAATACTTTGATGGAGACATCAACCTACTGCTTTTTTTTTAAGGAAACCCTACCCCCAATGTGGGGCTCGAACTCATCACCCCAAGATCAAGAGCCGCATGCTCCACAGACTGAGCCAGCGAGGCACCCCTCAACGTACCATTTTTCATGATTTCTCCCTGTAATACTTGCCTGCCTGGTGCTCCAAGGCCAAGCATAACTAGCCACTGTCCTGCATTTAACCTAAATGAGCTTTCGTTTTCTTATCTGATGGGTAGAAAATCCTTTTAGCTCCCTGAGAAGGTTTGGAATGGCATAAAACATGACCCACATTTCCACCACAGGGAAGGAAAAAGTTAACCAAGGAGGAAATGTTTGAGTCTTGAAAGAACAGAACTTTTTCAGACAGGAACACTGGGAAAACTACTTAGGGCCAAAGAAAAAGTACATGCAGAGGCCCTGTGCAGGGCTCTGGCTTTGTTTTGTGGAACCTCAGGCAGACTGGAATGGGAAGCAGCACAGGGAGCACAGCAAGAGGTGGGGGTGGAGGTCAGGTTCAGGCCAGGTCAGGGAGAGCCCTGAATGCCTTTTTAAGGATATCTGCCTTTGTGCCGTAGGTAATTAGCAAGAACAGCAGAGATTTTGAAGCAAGGGCAAAATATAATCAGATTTTTAAAAATTATTATGCATTTCTGGTCATGGAGAGAGTGAGAAAATAAACCAGAAACTACCCACATCTTCACTGAACAGCTCTTGTTTCTAGAAGGACAGCTGCAAACATCTACTCAACTAGCTCCCTATCTCCGATCTAACCCTCCACTTCCTCTTTCAACAGGGTATCATAGTACGTGCTACGAAAAAAAAAATCTGCTGGCATCGTTCTACAGTAGGCAAGATGTTAACATTGGAGGAGACTGGCTGTCCATTTCTTTGTAATTACAGGTGAGTGTGTGATTATGTCAAAATAAAAACGTTTTAAAAATCTGATTATATTTATATTTTGAAGGTAATGAAAAAAAGGATTATAAGCAGAGAGGAAGGAGTGAATGGAGAATAAGAGGTCAAAGATGTAGAAAAGTATGTGTATGTGTTCTGGGGATATCAATGCTAGGGGAGCATCCCCAAGCATTAGATAGGGGATCCCTCTTGGCCAGAAGGGCAGCCCCTTCTAATGAAATGGGAGAAAAATAAGTAAGGATTCGATGAATATAAATTGATGGAGTGGGGGAAGAGTCCATGGAGTTCTTACTTGAAAATGTTTTATTTTCTTGATTAAGGAGGAGGCAGAGTCTATGTTCAGAGTGAGGCAGGTCAGTGGTGGAATAAGGGGCTGGAGAACACTGATAGAAGTTGGGGATCACTGGGATGCCTGGGTGTCTCAGTCCGTTGAGTGTCTTACTCTTCATTTCAGTTCAGGTCATGATCTCAGATTTGTGAGATCAAGCCCCACATCGGGCTCTGTGCTGACAGCATGGAGCCTGCTTGGGATTCTCTCTCTCCCTCTCTCTCACTCATGTTCTTTCTGTCTCTCTCAAAATAAAAATAAATAAACATTAAAAAAAAGAAGTTGGGGACCACTGATAGTGGAATAAAAAGGAAAACAGGCTGCAGGCAAGTTAGAGGACCATCCAAGTACCCTGGAAGCCCTTCTGGAGTCAGAGATTGCAGGATTTGGGGGCATCAGACCACTACTCATCTTGACTTTCTCTAGCAAACTTGACTGGTTGTTAGATGCCAAGGCTAACTTGTCATTTGAGCCCCATGTAACCCGTGTGATCTTTGTCTCATTTGAAGAGTAGACCGCATCACCCTTGGCGAACAGAAAGGAGGATCAAATAAGAATATATATGTGTGTGTATATAAAAAGGTAAAGTGCTAACTTTTTAAAATTTATTTTTTAAAATTTACATCCAAGTTAGTTAGCATATAGTACAACAATGGTTTCAGTAGATTCCAGTGATTCATCCCCTACATATAACACCCAGTGCTCATCCCGACAAGTGTCCTCCTTAATGCCCCTTGCCCATTCAGCCCACACCCCCCAACCCAAACCCCTCCAGTAACCCTCAGTTTGTTCTCTATATTTTAAGAGTCTCTTATGTTTTGTCCCCCTCCTTGCTTTTATATTATTGTTGCTTCCCTTCCCTTATTAAAGTGCTAATTTTGGGGGCTTCATTTTGTAGAGCAGTTTTAGGTTCACAGCAAAATTGAAAGGAAGGGGCAGGGCTTTTCCATATCACCCCATCCCCCACACATGCGTAGCCTCCCCCACTCTCAGCCTCCCCCACCAGACGGATGCATTTGTTACAACTGATGAGTCTGCACGGACACATCATTATCAGCAGAGTCCACAGCTGACATGAGGGTTCACTCTTGAGGTTATACGTTCTACGGGTTTGAACAAATACATTCACAGGTAGTCACCGTTATAGTATCATCCAGAGTACTTTTGCTGCCCTAAAAATCCTCTGTGCTCCGCTTATTCACCCCTGCCTGCCCCCTGAGCAATCACTGATCTTTTCACAGTCTCCATAGCCTTGTCTTTTCCAGAATGTCACAGAGTTGGAGTCATACAGCACGCAGCCTTTTCTCATCGGCTTTTTCCACTTAGTAACGTGCGTTTGACACTGCTCCGTATCTTTTCATAGCTTGATAGCTCATTTCTTTTTAATGCTGAGTAATGTTTCATTGACTGGTTACAGCACAGTTCATTCATCCGTTCACCTACTGAAGGACATCTCAGTTGCTTCCGAGTCTTGGCAATTATGAATAAAGCTGCTATAAACATTCAGGCTTTTGTGAAGACATAAAATTTCAGCTCCTCTGGGTAAATACCAAGGAGTGTGACTGCTGGATCATATGGTAAGATTACTTTTAGTTTCTTTTCTGTTTTTTTTTTTAAATGTTTTATTTATTTTTGAGAGAGCACAAGCAAGGGAGAGGGAGGGAGACAGGGAGAGGGAGGATCCAGAGTGGGCTCTGTGCTGACAGCAACAAGCCCGATGTGGAGCTTGAACTCACGAACTGTGAGATCATGACCTGAGCCCAAGTCAGACGCTCAACTGACTGAGCCACCCAGGTGCCCCTGGATTTACCTTTGGTTTCTTAAGAATAAAGTGCTCTTTTAATGATTGTCTTTGAAGGCTCTTGGGCTCTGTCCTAAAGGTTCGGGGGAAGACCCATGAGGATTGCAGGTCTGCTCAACTCTCCCTCATCCCCAGCGATGGTAGGATCATGCCCCTGGCTCTGACCAGTCCAGAGCATCACACTGAAAGTCATCAAAGGGCCCGCACCTTCTAAAAACTTGATATGGGACCCAGCATATTATAGGCATAGGTAAAAATTTCCAATAACCCCATTCCTGTTCTCTTTCAACCTGAGGCTGGATGTCCTACCTTTGGGTGTGGTTTCTGAGGCATTGAGGGCTCCCTGAATGACTGCCTGTGCTTCAGAGTTCTTTTTCTTCAGAAAGTCGATGGTTTCTCGTAAATCCAGCAGCTCGGTGTCCTAGGAGAGATATGACAATAGTGTCATTCGTTGGGATTAGGAGCGCCTACTGTGCGCCAGGCAACAGGCGAGGCACTGGAATTCCACCAGACTTGATAGAGAAGGCAGGGGACGGGGGCAGTTGTGCTGAGGGGCACAGTGAGAACTCAGGGTGATGGGAAGGGAGGGAGAACCTGGTGCTCAGGAGAGAGGGGGTGAGGTTAGCCTTAGCCTGTATGCCAGGAGAACTCCCAGCTCCCTTACCTTCTCCTCTGCTGTCTCTGCCAGGTGTCGGAGACGGGATGTCATATTCACTAGGCTCTGCTCGAAAGCTGCCACTAGATTAGCCTGAAATAAACATGTCAGGAGGTTCCTACGTTGCCTGAGGCTTGGGAAAAGAAAAGCCTATTATGGGAAGTAGTTTAAGCTGATATTCTGTGTCTCAGCACTGACCATTGCTGACAAACCTTTTGGTGATTTTTAAACATCGATTTCCCTGAGCAGACAAGGTGGAATTCAAACACCTTTCTGGCCTGAAGAGATTTCCTGGTGGGGACCAGCTTCTTGAATGATGACGTGGCACAGAGAGCATTAGGGTAGGGCAGGTTTTTGGAGGCTCTAGGAGACTTGGGTCCTGGTACCTATCATCACCAGAGGTGGGACTGTCCCTCGCTCTTCAGAAGGGCCATAACCTCTGGGTCATTCCTATTATCTTGGTTTAAGTCTTCCGTTGTCTGGCGGACTGGCCCCCATGGGTCGAAATCAGCTCCCAGCATAAACGGGTGCTTCTTTCCACCTCTGCTCTCAAGTGCCCTCTGTTCTTAACTCCATCCTGCCTCTCCTAGTTCCTGGTTTCTTCGGGCTGTCTTTGCAGGGCTGGAGAGGAGGAGCTCAGGAAACTTCAGGGGTATTCCACAGTTTGGCCACTAGATGTCAGGTGGATTTCATGAGGAGGAGGCTGGCTGGGGAGGGTGGAGTTAAGGCCACTAGGAGCAGGAGCTAGCCCTCCAGCCTTTGAGCAAGGTGCAGGAAATGAAGCAGGGGGCTAGGAATGGAGGAACAGCCATCACTGGAGGGTATCTGACCAAGTCAGTGACCCTAGGCAGAAGTGGCAGGCATATTTTGGGCAAGTCCTTCATCCAAAGCTCTAGGATGTATGTCTGTGACGCCTGTCACTACCTGTGAGCCAATGATTCTCTCCCCCTGTTGGGCCAACTCTAGTTCATACCTATTGCCCTTGAAACATGCCTGGAGGCTACTTTCATTTGACAGTGGCTGGAGGCAATCCCTTTGGGCCTGTGTGACCTGCCTCTTTCACACGCATGTACTCTGAATCTATCTAGGCCTGGGCTCCGTGGCAGACCTATGTCACGACCCTGAACCGTTGACTTTCACCTACTGTACCAAACAGCGGTGCCTCCTGTTTTCGTGGCCCCAGGTTGCCTCTTGCTCACTTCTCCACATCCCTGTGAACAGACTGCTTGGAGTCCCCAGACATCTACTCGTGGGAAACCCCAGGAACTGTCAGCTTCCTGTGTGCTGTCTTGGTGCATTGGGCCCTTTGCTCTGGATGGGCTTTCCTCTCGTCTCCTATACAACTTCTCCCTCCTCTGGACCTTCCCTAACCCTCAACCTCACCAGGGTGCCTATAAGACCTGAAGGGTAAGCAGTGGTGCCAGAGAGAGGCGGGCACTTGGGAGAAGTAGAAATGCCTTGCAGCCCTTCCCTGTCTAGGGTGTGTCCTCAGCGTGGGCCGCTGGGAAGTTACATGGAACACAACAAAAGCTCGATCAGGAATCAAGGGATCCTGCAGAGTCCTGGCATCACTGTCTCCTGCTTGAGGACGGGATTCCGACCCTCAACAGAAATCTGCCTCTCAAATTCAGAACCCGTCACGTCTGGCTATTTGTTCTCTCTTAGCCAAAGGGAACTTCCTGTTTGAAGAAAAATCACCTCCTAAATTCATTTTCTTGGCTTTCACCCAGCCTTGACAGCGTGATGGCTGACAGATTCAGTGTAAATGAATCAGACACACTAATGTTCTCTGCCTCCCTGGCGCCTCTTCCCCCAGCATCTCCCAGATGTGAATTTCCTGGGGTGTGCAGGACGTGACCCAGGCCACTGGCCATGGTGGGTGGGGCATATGGGAAGGAAGCGATGGTTCTTGCTTGAATTGTAATTCTTATGGGTCCCCAAGAGTGGAAAACGGTGCTTGATATGGGCTTCAAACAAACTAGCGAGGGTACAACTTATTAGCTGAAGGTTTGGGAAAAGAGGATAAAGAGAATAATGAGCGTGGTGAGGGAACGGCTGCTGAAATGGAATGGAAACATGCAAAATCTTGGTAGAGAGTCTTCTACCTGATCCCAAGGAAGACCTCAGGCCTGACAGCTGGGTTCCCCAGAGAGGAAGGGACAAGAAAAAACCCCAGAAACTACTGCGGAAATTGCAGACATGGTTACTTTTGTGTGAACACTTGGAAGGCTCCTACAAATCCGGCTCAGCTGTTGTTTACAGCTTTGGGGGAAAATGGCTCTTATGTTCTCTGTTTGCAACTTGGTCACAGGGGAGAAACTACCACAGCCTAGGGAGAGGAGGTGGCTTCATTTCCCCCCATCTCACAGGGTAGAAAAACCAAGGCCTAAAGAAAGAAAGAAACTCATTCTTCTTGGATGGACTGAGGGCACGCTGAGGGCAGAGACAAAGAATCCTGGCTCCCAACCTAGAGCTCAGGTCATTTGTGCCACCTGCCCAAGGAGACTGCTAAGAAAAGGCAGTTGCGAGTGCAGCGGCTGGACTAGAACGAGAACTGTGTTTCTAAGTGGTGCCATGCTCACCAGACAGAATGCTAACAGCCAGTTCTGTGCCCGCCCGGTTATGCGGTGTGAACAAAAACACGAACATACCCCAGGGCAGCAGCAAAAGAGTACCAAGGGTTCTATAATACATAACTATTTCTGTCCATGGCCAATGGCAAGGTTGTTCCCACCTCCATGCAGAACCACTGATAATCCTTTCTCTCTCTAGGGAGTTCAAAGACCACTGGGCACGAACATATCCATACCTATTAATTACAGTGGGGGCAAAAATAGTTCTTTATAAAAACTGAGACTCTGAGAAAGGGAAGGCCAGTCACCAAATCCTCTGTTGTACAGCTATGAACGGGACCCACTCCCTTGGGATCTAAGCCCAGGGGATACCTTATGAGAGAATTCCCCTCCTTTGGCTGAACTTATCTGACTTACAGCCAAAATAACTGCCTGGGTCTTCCCCTACTTTATGGCACTCACATTGGCAGAGAGTTGAGACGTCAGGGTGGCCACTTTTTCCTGGGACGATTCCAGTTCCCTACGAAGCTTCCGGATTTGCTGTGAAAGGGAGAGAAATACAAACTTATGGTGGCAGAAGAAGTCGGAGATCTGGAAGCAAAATGGGGTGCAGAGGTGTTAACAAGCCGAGACAAAGGCTTTGCACCCTACCTCAGATTGCATCCTTTCTTCAGCCTGAAGAAGGAGCACAGAAGGAGAGAAAGAGAGAAGGAGGTGGTTACTATGGAGGTGAAGAAGCCAGGCCCCAGTGGCAGGGCAGAGAACTTGAAGAAGCGTGACTCAGAGGTACGAAGAGGCTGAAACTCCGTTTCTTGGCCCTGGCCCCTCACGAGGTGAGCTGAGACCCTATACTTGGGTTCACATAAAAGATTTCTCTGGAGCTCGTCTCTAGCCAACTTTGTCATTGCCAAGAAGGCTAGGAAATGAAACTCAGGTTGATCTGAAGGCTAATCCATACTGCCACTAACTTGAAGGAGTGAAGAATTAGGGGCAAAATAAATGTAAGGCCCGAGTTACACCTCACAGCAAAATGCGGTGTGCCCAATCCCCCACAGTAAACATCTGGTAAATTCTGTATGCTGTGAGGATCCTGGAGTCCTATAAAACCTCCCCCTCCCACCTTGCCACGGATGCTTCCCACTTAACCCTGGCACAGAATGGGCTCTATCATAAGGGGACTATCGATTTTTCAAAGGAGGGGAACAAAAGGCACCAGAGTTGCTCAGGAATTGGTGGTGAGGCCATAGAGACCATTGAGGAACCGATGCACAACCAAGCGCTCCGAGCTCCAGGCGCCTCCCCCGACCCACCCCAGATCCATAAGGCATAATGAATAGGTAGCAGTGCCCTGCCCCCCCCCCGCCCCCCGCCTCGACTAGTTACCCACCCAACACAGGTCCTAGGGAGCAGAGCAATGGTAGGAGACAGGGGATGAGGGAGGAAGAGAAGTAACGCTCTTACTGAGGAGTAAGTGGAGGAGGCACTGGAGGCCAGGGACAGCACTGAGCCGTGAACTGAAAGAGAAGCAGAACACAGAGTTAACAGAGGGCTCCAGGGATAAGGGGTTTCAGGGCAGAGCCCTAAGGCAGGAGTTTGGATTCTGACTCTGGAGGGCATCTGGAGCAAACAGGTTGGTTATGACAACAGCCCAGAGCAAGCAGGTGTCTGCTGAGGAGGCGAGGTCCCGAGCAGAGCTAGCCTCCTCCCTCGGGCTCCATTTTTCTGGCAGCCTGGGGATGGAGGGCCCTTGCTCAACCTGCTCCGAGGGGCACGAGGGTTCAGGGAGAGGGAAAGGAGATATTCGTGGATAGGCGTCATCTTCTCTTCTCAGCTCTGGGGACCGGACCGTTCAGATGATAAACCGTACTGAAGTGTAAAATACTCGTTCTGATGATTCAATAGCCCTACTGACACAACTACAGCAGCTTCTGCAAGGATGCCTCCAGGCTGAGCGTCCTGCAAATAACAACCGGAAGTCTGCTCTCTGGTAAAGCCCCATCTTCCAGGCTCTGACCATGCACACCCAGATCATCACAAACAACCACAGGGCCCTCCTTGAAGCTAAACTTTGGAACTTTTTTTTTTTTTTTAAGTAGACTTCATGCCCGCCCAGCGCAGAGCCCAACGCGGGGCTTGAACTCACGACCCTGAGATCAAGACCTGAGCTGAGATGAAGAGTCGGACGCTCAACCGACTGAGCCACCCAGGCGCCCCGTGGAACATTCTTGAAAGAGGAATGAGATGCCGAGTTCTTCCTCGGGATTTAAGAGCTACCATTATGCCCCTTGATCTTGTCACATACTCTGAGAGACTGTGGGGGAGGAAAGACCACTGGGGGAACGAGGAGGGTAGGAGCTGCAGTTTTCCGAGCGCTCCGAGGGGTACCATGTAACCCTTCCACGCTCCATTTCCCGCCCCCAGCCCCAATGGCAAATGCTCCATCCCAAAGCCCCAGCGCCAGACGGTGCCACCCAAGGTTTCCGGGCCCCCAGACCCTTCAAAGGGATGGGAAGAAAGAACTGAAATGGCCCGAACTCGATGTTCTGTGAATCATGTACGTGTGTGTGGTGGTGGTAGTGGAGGTGGTGGCAGGTGAGGGGGCCCAGCAGAGCTGGAATGAGCGTGAACCGCGCTGGCATGAAGTCTCACCGTCGTCCGTGGGGTCTCGGAAGGATCCTGACCGAATCATCCCCTTGGGTCTCTCGGCCAGGGACAGGGTGCTCCCCATTTGGGAGCCGCTGTACAGCTCGAAGGCCGCCTCGTGGGTGGGGATGCTGTTGGAGCGGGTGATTCTTGGCGTGGTGGCCGCAGTGGGACTCACTGGAAGGACAGAGGGGAGGGGGACAGGGGAGGGAGAGGGGAGGGCAGGAGAAGAGGCAGGGTCATCAGCTCTCTGGGTCCCTTGGGAAATGGAGCACCAGGAGCATGGGAGGCAAATGGTGAGAGGGCAGGAGAGGAAGGGCGAGGTGGGGCAGTGGGAGTGTGCAGGCAGCTGGGGGTTAGGGGTGGGGTCTCTCCTGGGGAGATCGAGCCCTAACGGAGAAGGACCCTGCTGTCGGGAATAAAGGGAGAACAGCGTTTCCTATTTTAAAGACCTTCCCTCAGCCCTGCCCGGGAACTGTCGCTTTTCTGAAACCTTCACATCACTTGAAAGTGCCGATGAAAATGGGATGTCGTGGTTCCGTAAAATACACCTGGCAGCTTGGGAGGACTAAGAATTCGGGCCAAGACTCAGATCTGAATGATGACAAAGAGGCAGCTAGAGAAGGGGGCCAGGCCATGGGCTCCGATGGGCTCGGCATTATGGGAGGGAGAGAGACTCTCCCCACAAGCCGCGTCGTCCCAGGCCACTGGTCGGTTCTGACGCAGCGAGAAACACAGCCCTCTCTGCCCAGCATCCGGCTGGAAGGTCAGATGGACGGAGCTCAGGTAAGTCTCCTAGAATCTGCTTTGAAGCTGGGCTCCGCTGAATCCCTGCCGATTGCAGGACCTGCTCCCCTCTGTCCCTCCCATGTTGGGCTTACAGCCTCCCAGGGTTCACTCCCACATGCACCTCCCCTTGGCTACTCTTTTGCCTCCACACAGGCAGGTGGATGTCTAGTCTCTCCATAAAGACCTGTGCGGAAGATTTCGCACCTCTCTCGGCCCTCTCGAATACGTAAGGCGATCACGGTTTAGCCCAGCCCCTTCATCCTGCAGCACTAACGCATTTCCTCTTCTTTGGTCCTCAGTGGAGATGGAGAACAAGCTGGCCCCGTCCTCCATTTAATGGCCCTTCGGTAACCAGATGACCCTGCCTTAGGAATCATTCCCTCCTGTAGGCAAAATGATCTTAATTCCTAGTTTTTCCTCAAATTGCCCGCAGCCATCCCACAGGCATGTTCCAGGTCCTCATTTTCCCTTACTGCTTTCCTTCACTCAGCTGAGACAGGAGGTGGATTTAGAAAGACACAGCAAACGACAAGCCTGTCCTGGGCTCGTTCTAAAGGGGTTCCCACTGAGCCAATCACGGCATGCTGCTTCCCAGAGCCAGGGCTGGTGAGCTCCTGTGCCGTGGCCAGGCCTCCACCTGAAGCTTCTTTGCCTCCCTGCCTCTGAATCAGCAGTCTCTTCCTTCTTTCCTAGCTTTCCTTTCTCCTTAGGCTTTAGAAAGGGTGTAGCCAGGACGTGTCTCCACCAGCTCTGCCTTCAGGGCTAGGATGGTCCTGGATCAGCCGCAGCAGCCGGGGAGCCTGCACTTTTCTGAGTTTGGAGGCAGATTCCATCGTTTGCAATCAACAACTGTCCCTTCCTTCTTCTCCACCAGCCCAGCATTTTAGTATCGCAGCCCCGAGTGTGGCAGCTCCTTTCTGGCAACGACTGCCTGCTTCTTGCACTAGTTTGATCTCCGGGCCTCGGTCTGTGGCTTTTCCACGCCATCATTCAGACTCTCTGATGCTACAAGGACCCTTACAGCTTGTGCCCAGGGGCAACTTTTCAGTTTAAGGATCTTGGAGCACTTTGCCTTCGATCTGATTTTGGACGGATAAACTGAGGCACCACGAAGCCACCCAGTGCGGTGGGAGTTAAATACGAGACGAACCCTAAAGTCCAGCTGCCTTGCCTCACACTGCAGGGTGACCCCTGCTTCATCCCATGCCACAGTGAGTGACCGGAAACACTGACCTATGTTGGTAAGCTGACCCTTTGCACTCAAGGACATGGAGAGTGCAGGGGGGGAAGGCAGCTCTGACTGGTCGTCGGCTTCGGGCAGCCCACCGATGGTATGGGAGTGTCGCCTCTCCTTGGTGTCCTCCTGGGACTGAAGCTGGTACCTGTAGGACGGAGCAGAAGAACTCAGCCCAGGCAACCACAAAGTGGTATCAGAGGTTTGGCTGGTGTGGAGGTTCTGGACGCAGGACAAGGGAAAGGGGGAGCAGACAGAACTGCGTAAGGAGTGAGGGAGCAACAGACGAGGTGACATCCTGAGGTGGGGACTGAAATGACGGAGGGGGCGTGACGGCCTCTTCCCGGGAGCTCAGGACAGAGCTTTACGACTCCATACGTGGGCTTCCACAGAGCAGGAGTCACCTAGCTGAAGAACTCAGGGCTGCAGAATTGGTGGAGGACCGGGGTGTCCTGCTCTTCCCCATCTCAGTGACCCCAGAGGCGGCCTGTCCTCCCACTGGTTTACTTTGAGGGAGGAAAATTACAGAGAGGAAGTTTAGCCAGGACTGGGGACAGCACAGGCCGGGACAGGTAAGGGTAGGTAGGATTCCCATGTGCCAACCTGCTTCCTCTCTGTCACCAAAAAAGAACTCTGGCTATAAAGTTGACTCACACATGATACTAAGCTTGGGTAGGGCGCGAGGAGGCATTCGCACAGGCACCGCATACAAAGAACTCGGCTAAAAGGGGCACTACATTCATGACCGGGACTTAGGACGGGTCAAGTTACAGTTTTTCCCAAAGACCAGGATCCGCAGATAGAGGGAAGGAAAAACACATTTAAGGGTTACCTGAGCCCTTTCTTGGGAAGAGTGTTCCGATCCCGCTGATTGCTGTGCAGAAAAAAGAGAGAGAGAGAGGCATGTGGGTCCATCTTAGAAACTAGAATTTGGGACCACAGGTTTACAGGATGCAACACCTAACACAGGACATCAAACTGCAGACCCCTTTATCTCTATAAACAAAATAAGACAGTTGCAGTCTTCCTCTGTGCTTACAACTTGAGAAATTCACTTGAAATACGAAGTGTTTTTGTCTGCTCAGGAATCAGGATGTGGTTGGCTACCTAAAAGGTCACATTAAGGTGTGATATAATAGACATCAGTCTGGCCTAAAAAGCAAAAGCTTTGGATGACAGGTTAAACTACTTGTGAAATCTTGGAAAAGCCACTTAATGTCTGTGCACTAGTGTCCCCAGTGTACAATTATCATAGTGATAATAATAACAATTTATCAGCACAGTAATTTGAAACTCCCACGTATCTCCTGGAGGTGTTGTGAAGCACATGAAATTACTTACTGTATGTGAAAAAATTTTCAAAGTCACAGCCCGGCAAATACAGGACGGTGTTACTAATGGCGAAATGAGCCAGAGCCATAGGGACAGACCCAGGTTCAGTTGTGTCTCTCTATCCACCTACCTGTCCAATTGCCCAGTTCTGGGGCTTCCACTCCAGGTCAGCTCTTCCGTCTCTTCCTCTGGGGGTGCAGCAGGGGGGGCCGGGGGGGTGGGAACAGGGGTACTGCTGGGGAAGGCACTGGGCAGGCTCATTGGCATCTGGAGGGACTCCATGCTCCTGTGCAGGCCTGAGAGTTTGGGGTACATGCGGGTCTCTTTGGGGACACTGAAACCACTCATTAGCTCCAGGCCCTGGGAGAAGCTGGCTGAGTTAATATTGAGAATGGGTGCTGGACTAGGGGTGAAGCAAGAAGGGAGAGGGCTCCCGGTTGCTGAGCTTGTAGGATGCAGATCTGGGACCTTTGAAGCGTGGGCCTCACTCGACGATGGCAGATCCAGACTGTTGGAGTTGACCTTGTCTAGGTTGGCTAGGGAGGGTGGCTTGACAAAGCTCTTAGCTGTGGCCCTGAGGGAAGCGAAAATTAAATAAAGTTTTCAGAACGACAGAGTGACAGAAGCAAGAGGCAGTCTTCATGAGGGGGACAGCACATGCACGTGGGAGACACAGGTGGATTTACACACAGATGGATTTACATACAAAGATACGTGTAAGTAAACCCAGAAAACCCACTCGTCCGAGTGCTGAAGACAGGTTAAGGGTTGGTCAGGGAATAGGATAAACGAGGTGAGTTTTGAAAGAGGGAGAAGGAACTTGGCATACAGGGGAGTGGAGGGGAAAGAGCCAGGCAAAGGTCCAGAGGCGACAGTGGGTAGGTAGGCCAGGCCTCACTTGGTCTAAGGAGTACAGGCGTGTGTCAAAGAAAGAGCAGAGGGACGAGGAAGAAGCTGCCCAGTTCGGGTACCTGAGAGGGGTTGGTGGCAGTTCTGCCAACTTGGTGGCTGGGGGGTGGCTGGCTTGGTTCTTCGGAGTACTCTCTGGGGAGCCAATGCTCTTCAGGGAGATGTTGTCTGAGTCCAAGGCCACCGCCTTGGCTTTGGCTTTCTCCTTTTCCCTATCGGTCTGATTGACAGGGGCTGGAGTGGTCCGCCCACTGGCCACCTTGGAAGGCTCCTTCAGTCTGGAGGGTGTAAGGCCCCCCTGCTTGGTGCTAAGAAGGCTGGGGTCAATGCTGCTGCTAACAGGGCGAGGTCCGCCCCGCCCACCGGTCACACTCATAGAACTGGACTTGGCTGGCCGGGGCAGGCTTCGGTACTGGATGTTGGAACGGGCGCCAGGAGCCAGGAATCCGGGCTCTGCGCTGTTGGACACATCTAGGCTGGTCTTGCGTCCATTCACGGGCTTGACAGGGATGCCTGAGGACTTCTGGATTTTGCTGAGAGTGGCCGAACCCCCAGTCTGCATGACAGTGGCTGTGCCTGTGGCAGGAGGAGGCTTCTTGTAGCCAAAAGATCCCGAAGTGGAGGGGCGAGCAATGCCCGAGGGAGGCTTCTTAGCATCACTCAGGCGATCCCGGCCGGCGTCAGAGGAGGAGCGCTGTAGCCCGGTGTTCTTCACTGCAAGTTTACCCTTGTCCGTAGCTTTGCCTTCCGGTTTGCCTGTAAGAGGGCGGGAAATGAGGTAAGAGTGGCTGAAACTGGCCCATAGCTTGGCAATGTCCCGGCAAATCCCTTTCTTGCCCTCCATGGGAAAAGGACACATTGCCAAGGTACTATAGAATTTTAGAGACTGGTAAGCAGATACCATGTAGGCTGATGAAATTTCTCGCCAGAAGAAGGAGACTGGGTAGGAGCGGCCTCAGGGTTTTTTTTTATTTGTTTGTTTTGCTTTTTGTTATTTTCTGCTTCTAGAAAATACAGCAGGGGCGCCTGGGTGGCTCGATCAATTAAGCGTGTGACTCTTGATTTGGGCTCAGGTCGTGATCTCCCAGTTCATGGGATCAAGCCCCGTGTTGGGCTCTGTGCTGACAGCGTGGAGACTGCTTGGTTTTCTCTTTCTCCCTTTCTCTCTACCCCTCCCCAGCTTGCTCACACGAGTGCATGCGTGCTCTCTCTCTCAAAATAAATAAAACTTAAAAAAAAAAAAACCAAACGACCCACTCCCATTACAGTAGGACATTCCACTTTGGTGAAAATGGCAGAGGCAACCACAAAGGTTAAGAAAGAAGTGCATCTAACAACTGGCCAAGGAAGGACAAAAAGGAGGGGCTACAAACAGCCGAGATTATGGCCACACCTCCTGGTAAGTAGAGACTGGAAGGAAATGTCAATTAAGGCGAAAAGTTACCCAAGGGGCCAACTTTGGGAGCAATGCAATTCTGATGTTTTGTTTTCTTGGGACCTCACGGGGAGGCCAAGCAAGTACCTTGTGAAGAAGTAAGCCAGCCAGATGTCTTGGGAGAGGAAAGAAAGACAACCAATGGGAAGTTTCTAAAGGCAGGTCAAACTAGTCTCTGAACATAACATACTCCTGCCTCTCCCTCTTATTAGCTGTATGATTTTGGCTCTGCCACTTAACCCCTTTTTGTTTTTATTTCTATATTCATAAAATGGAAACAGTAATACCCATCTTCCCTACCTCACAGGACTGTTGTTAAAGCACTCTGTAGACGTTTGCTACCATCCTGTGGGTTAATGACCTTAAGAAGAGGAGCAGCCAAAGAAAGAGGACTTTGCCCTCGTCCCTTCCTTTATTCCAGGCTCACCTGCGACTTTGAGGGCACTCTGGGCTGTGTGAGTGATGGGGGAAGTGACAGCCACCGGTGGGGTCTTGCCCTTCTTCAGGGAACCAGGGTGTCCCAGGCTGACAGGCTTTTTCAGTTCTCCAACCTTGGATGAATCGTCACAGCTTTCGGGCCGCTCTCTCCGCCACTTAGAAGTCCCAGGTTCCATCTTCAGGCTACCACTGTCGTACTCCAGTTTTTTGGGGGCCTTCTCCTCTGATTCACTAAACCAGCTCAGCCCGCTTTCTGCCAGTGAGCGCTTCTCTGAGTCTGTGCGGAGCTGAAGAGGAGAACAGAAAAAGCAGAGTGAGACAGGAGGGTCTTGGGGATGGAAACAAGGAGGCTGAGGGGATTTATTTTGGTTGCTGGGTGGCCCTGCTCGTTCCACGGTGTTGTCAACCCAGGGTTTCGACCTATACCTCTCGTGTGCCAGAGAAAAGACATCCTGTGTGTTTCAGGGCTTCTTTTTCTTCTCTGGTTGGAACAGAGATGTATCACTCCAAGTAGGCGTGGCCACTAATACAGGTGTTACTAGGACCACAGCTAAGACTGCTTGGTAGCCTCAGGTTTCCTTTGGCCAGCTCTAAAAGGACTTGGCCAAAGGCACACGGGAAGAGATCCCACGGGGTGGGTGAGTGTATGTGCAAACGTGTACCCAGGCATTGCCGTCTGCCCTGTGGTTCATCTCGACATAGTGGCCCAGGTGTTTGTAAGCTCACGTACCACTATTGTAGAGTTCCTGCGAGAAGCAGTGGGAGTAGTTGGGAGGGAGTTGAGGGAGGAGCTGGCATTGAACTCTTCTGAGCTGAGGTTGTCCGAGGCATCACTGAGCCCACTGCTGATGGAGCTGCTCTCATCCCAGCTGCGGGACAGGAGATAAAGGTTAGCAGTTAAAACAGAAGCCAAGGCAAGAAATAAACTTTTCATATTGATGGGAGAAATGGCTCTATTCCAGTATATAGACTGGCCAAGAGGAGAAAGCTTGAAGGTTAGTCCTGGGTTTGCCAGTAACTTGAAGTATACTTTGGCGATGTTCTTTTATAAAAGGAAAGCACTCTGTCTTTATCTGGCAAAAGAAGACGTTACATCTCCTTAACAGAAAGGTATACTGTGAAGACAAGGTAATTCTTAGATCAATCTAATTATACAAACCAATTTCCTCTCCCTGTCGACGTCTTCCAATCTTATAACAACCATATCTTTGTTCATTTCTGGACGTATTCTCCAAGTATTTTCCCTCTCTTCTCTAAATGTTTCCATACCTGGTAACAAGGGCCAGAAAAAGATTTATCTTTTTCAGGACCCCTTAGACCTATCGTTTCTCACTGCTCCTCTGCTTATATGGTTTCCGGATCCTGGGATCAGGTTTTGCTTCTAAGCAGCATGTACCTCTCTGCTGATAAATGAGCTGCACTTAAGGTGCTGTGGCCAAGCAGAAGCATCAAATTTGTGCCAAACGGTTTCATCTTTCTGGCAATTGCTCAGAACATCAGATTTGTGGCAGCTGGGAGAGACCGTGGTTGAACATCTGCATATCTGCCATGTCTTTCCATAAAGAACCCTAGTCCATACACTAAGTGAAACTAATACAGGCTTCTTCGTCTCTTTGGAACTTGGATTCTACAACATTCCCTTAGCTGTTCATGTCTGCGTTTAACAACTTTTGCAGTTAGAAAGTTAATTCTTACCCTGTAAACTAAATAGGGTCCTCTACCATTGTTACCAACTTCCTTTTGTTCTCTCCTTATTTGCTATTCCCAAGCTTTTTTTTTTTTTTTTTTTTAGTTTAGTTTATTTATTTATTTCGAGAGAGACAGAGACAGCGTGAGCAGGGGAAGGGCAGAGAGAGAAGGAGAGAGAGAATCCCAGGCAGGCTCCGCGCTGCCAGCACAGAACCCCATGCAAGACTCAAACTCACAAAACTGTGAGATCGTGACCTGAGCTGAAACCAAGAGTCGGGAGCTCAATCGACTGACCCAGCCAGGGAGCCCCCTCCACGCCCTGCAAGCTTCTTCTTGATCACACATTATTTTCCGAGTTCAAAATCTGTCTCCTACAACCTTTCTTCAAAGGTCCTGTTTTCTAAGCCTTTCACCACTTCCTTCTGGATCCTAAAAAGTCCCTCTGATTTCACTCAAGTTTTAGAGCCCAAAGCTGAACATGGACTTCAGGAAGACTGCAGTAGGAAAGCATCTGTTTGTGCCTGTAGGGATCATTCTCCAAATCGTTGCATCTGTGTTCACAGGTTTGTTTATCAGTTTTGCGTGTGTGAAGGACTAAGAGGCTGGTATCTGGAAAATTTTTCCTTTTTGCTTTAGTTTGAGTTTCAGATCATGGAACAAAAGTCAGACGTACAAGTCAGCTAAGCTCTTGGCCCAGATTTCAGCTGGCCTCCCTCTAATTTATTTGCTGGGAATAGGAAAGTGGGTGGTTTGGACATTTGGCTTGGTTGCTCTGTACTGATTAATACAAATACATTGAGAAAGAGCAAAGAACGAATGGGGATTAGAACACACTACAGAGTGATTTCGATTTTCTTGCTACGAAATATAGCCATTATTAAAACAAGCAACCTCTTTTTTTCTCCACTCGTGACATATATTAATCCCACGTTTGTCTTGGGCTAAGATATCACAGCCCCCATTTTGTAGAGAAAGAATACTGGGGAGGAAAGATCAGTTCTGGCTTTCTGATCCTATCAGCTCTTCTGGGTCAAGATAAGATCTCTGGCAAGCAAACAAACAAACTATTCACTGCCTGTTCTCCTGGGTCAAAGACAGAGGAAGCTTGGAGTGCTGAACCTTCCGTCTGAAATTAATTATTGGTAATGAAGGTCTTGGAGTGGAGAAAATTCTTACGGAAGGGCTCTTGCAAAAAGACTAGGGCTGCTGTGGTCCACCAGTCTAAAAGAAACCCTTCCTTTGCCCTACATTTATGGAAAGCCTTAATACTAAAAATAAAGACGGGGAGTGTATCTTCTCAGAGAGGGTTTAAGTCCTCCTTGCCCATTCCTCCCAATTCACAGACCTTTCCTTTAGCTTTATTTACTTATTTTGAGGGGAGGGGCAGAGAGAGAGGGAGAATCCCAAGCAGGCTCCGTGATGTCAGCACAGAGCTGGACGCAGGGCTTAAATCTCAAGCCGTGAGATTATGACCTGAGTCGAAATCAAGTTGGATGCTTAACCAACTGCCATCCAGGTAGCTCTCACTTTTACTTTTTTTTTTTTTTAAAGATTTTTTTTTTTTTCAACGTTTATTTATTTTTGGGACAGAGAGAGACAGAGCATGAACGGGGGAGGGGCAGAGAGAGAGGGAGACACAGAATCGGAAACAGGCTCCAGGCTCTGAGCCATCAGCCCAGAGCCCGACGCGGGGCTCGAACTCACGGACCGCGAGATCGTGACCTGGCTGAAGTCGGACGCTTAACCGACTGCGCCACCCAGGGGCCCCTCACTTTTACTTTTAAAGTAACCACTGTTAACAGTCTCTTGTGCTTCCTTCAAGAATATCCCTATGCGGGGGCACCTGGGTGGCTCAGTCGGCTGAGCATCCGACTTCGGCTCGGGTCATGATCTTGCAGTTTGTGAGTTTGAGTTCCGCGTTGGACTCTGTGCTGACAGCTCAGAGCCTGGAGCCTGCTTCAGATTCTGTGTCTCTCCATCTCTCGGCCCCTCCCCTGTTCATGCTCTGTGTCTCTTTCAATAATAAATAAATGTTAAAAAAAAATTTAAAGAATATCCCTATACGGGGCACTTGGGTGGCTCCGTGGGTTAAGTGTCCAACTTTGGCTCAGGTCACGATCTCAGAGTTTGTGGGATAGAGCCCCACATCGGGCTCTGCGCTAATGGTGTGGAGCCTGCTTGGGATTCTCTCTCTCTCTCTCTCTCTCTCTCTCTCTCTCTCTCTGCCCCTCTCCTGCTCATGGTCTCTCTCTCCCTCCCTCTCAAAATAAATAAACATTAAAAAAAAAAAAAAAAAAGAATATCCCTATGCTTCTGTCTTCTAGCTGCTTGCTTTCTGGATCTGCTGAATAGCTGACATTATGGGACCGCAATTCATCATCCTGGTTCTCTTTACCAGGCTCTTTTACAAAAAATTTTTTATTGCTTTTTTTAAATGTTTATCTTTGAGAGAGAGAGACCAAGCACAAATGGGGGAAGGGCAGAGAGAGAAGGAGACACAGAATCCAAAGTAAGCTCCAAGCTCTGAGCTATCAGCATAGAGCCTGACACGGGGCTTGAACTCAAGAACCTGGAGATTATGACCTGAGCCGAAGTAGGTGGCTTAGCTGACTGAGCCGCGCAAGTGCTCTCTTTACCAGGCTCTTAAGCTAGAACGTCAGTCTTTCTCTAGTTGGTTTACTTTCTTGTTTTAACGAAATATCTCTTCTAGTAGGTTTCAATAGATGCTTGGGAAGCAAACTTGGTAAGATCTGACACAGTATAAAGTATCTTTATTCTATTTTTACATGTGAAATTTTGGCTAGCCATAGAATTCTAAACTGAAAGTAATCTCTAAGGATTTAAAGGCACTGCTCCATTGTCTGGCCTCTATTGTTGCCATTCTGATTCCTTGTCCTTAATATGTGACCTATTTCTTTCTAGAAAGCTTAGCATCTTCCCCGGTGTTCTAAAATATCATTAATGACATGCCTTGGTGTGGGCTGATTTTTATCCATTGAGTTAGATACCTTACTGGGCCCTTATAATCCAGAAATTTTCATGAATTATTTCTTAAATTTTTTTTAATGTTTCTATTTATTTTTGAGAGACAGAGAGAGACATGGGAGGGGCAGAGAGAGAGAGAGAGAAAGACACAGAATCTGAAGAGGCTCCAGGCTCTGAGCTGTCAGCACAGAGCCCTATGCGGGGCTCAAACTCACAAGCCGTGAGATCATGACCTGAGCCGAAGTTGGACCCTTAACCGACTGAGCCACCCAGGCGCCCCGTGTGCATTATTTCTTTGATGACTTTCTCCTCTCCATTTTTTTAGTTCTCTCTTCTACAATGTCTATTACTCAGATGATACGTTTTGAGGCTGATACTCTTTGATTTTCTTTCTTATTTTCCAGCACTATATATATTTATTTTTTAACTCTACTTTTGGGGCAGCGGCCTCAATTTTATGTTCAGTTTCCTCCATTAAAATGTTCCTTTCTGCTATCATATTTAAAATTTTAAGAGTACTTTAAAAATAGTACATCTTTCTTTCAAGGATGCAATCTCTTCTCTTAACTCTCAAAGATACTCATTCACCAATTTATTCAGAGGGGCAGATTTATAATCTCTTTGTATAGTGTCTGGTTCCAAGTAGCTTCTTTCTGTCTGTAGCGGTGAGACTTTCAGGTTACAGAACCTTCTTAGTTGTCTGATGATCCTTGGGTGTTTGCTCATGGGTAAGAATGGAACACTCATTAATAATTTGGTGGGGGGGGGGGGCACCTGGGTGACTCAGTCAGTTAAGTGTCTGACTCTTGATTTTGGCTCAGGTCATGATCTCATGGTTCGTGGGATTGAACCCTCCCCCTCCCGCCCCCCCCAAATGGCCTTCACGCTGACAGCACGGGAGCCTGCTTGGGATTCTCTCTCTGCCCCTTCCCCGCTCACACGCACGTACATGTGCTCTCTTTCAAAATAAATAGTTTTTTTTAATTAAAAAAATTGGGGCGACTGGGTGGTACAGTCAGTTAAGCCTCCGACTCTCGATCCCTGCTCAGGTCATGATTTCACAGTTCCGGAGTTTGAGCCTCACATCAGGTTCTGTGCTGATGGCGTGAAGCCTGCTTGGGATTCTCTCTTTCTCTCTGCTCCTCCCCGCTTGTGCTCTCTCATTCTCAAAATAAATAAATAAACTTAAAAAATTAAAAAAAAAATCAAAACAATTATTTGGAAGCTTTGTGTACATAGATAGGACTTGTCAGTTATGCTTTCTGTACAGGGAGATGTGATTGGACTTGTTCATGTAAGTTTCTTCTCTCAGGCTGGTCAGGTTCCCTAGAGATGAATCTTCCAAACTCCTGCCTGGTGGGGAAGGGCTATTGCCTTTCTGGAAGTAGCAGAGGAGAGGATCTCAGAGTCTAAGTGTTTCTTATATAAGTTTTAAACCAATCCTCCTGTTTTTAGTTTCATTGCTTCCCCCACTAAAGGTACCTGATGTTCACCAACTACCAAGCTTTTTGAGGGTTCTGGGGTGCAAACACAATCGCTGTGCAGCTTTTCCGATCACTGGCTCAGGACTCAGCTTTAAGTCAGATAAATCCATTCACACTTGCCTTTCTCATTTCCAGCTTCCCCAAATTTTGTGGCTATTATCTCTTCTTTTCCCTGTTTATGGTGCTTTTGGTGTTAAGACTTAAGGAGAAAAGAATCCCCCTCGCTGCCCCTCTCTGTCTTCTCTGAACTGGGAGCAGCTCTCCTTCCACAGCCCCTCATCCCCTGAAAACGTTTGCCTGCGCAAAGTTTGCCTCCGCCCCCTTCTTGGGCAGGAGCACCTCTTGGCTGTTGAGTGGATCACTGTCCGCAGTGGTGCTAAAACCACAGGAGACACTGACATAGAGAGCCTCAGCAGCTTGGCAGCCCCACGTCCCCTGACCTCACTTATTCCCAGCCGCAGCTTCTGACCCAGCGCCATTTCAAGGGACATTGACATAGCAGCCAAGTTCATTGGGGCTGGGGCTGCCTTGGTAGGGGTAGCTGGCTCTGAGGCTAGAATTGGGACTGTGTTTGGGAGCCTCATCATTGAACCCCTCCCTGAAGCCGAAGCTCTTCTCTTACGCCATTCTGGGCTTTGCCCTCTGGGAGGCCAAGGGGCTCTTTGGCCTGATGGCGGCCTTTCTCATCCTCTTCGCCATGTGAAGGAGCCATCTCCACTTTCCATAGGTTTTTCTCCCATATCTTATCTGCCCTGTATGTTCCTTTTCTGATATCTCCCCAGGCAGCCTGGGGTTGGCTCAGGGTTTGACAGAGGGAAAACAAATAAATGATGTATTAGCAAGAAAAGGAAAAAAAAAGAAACCCCAAACCCTGTATTATTTTACTCTTGTGGTAGTTGTGAAATATGCTACCAGCAGCAAAACACCCCTAAATGACACTTAACAGAGTTTGCTCTCTTGAATTACATGTTCTGATGGGTAGACTTTAAGTACAGTGGGGAGAGGAGAGTTCCATCACCAAATCAGGAAAAGCCGGAAGGAACCATCTAGATGATTTTTTTGAAGAATCAGGACCCTGGGAGAAAAGAGGCTGGATGGACGCTGTCCACCCTGAAACACGACTGCCTAAGGTCTGAGAACAGAAAGTCTTTAGAAGAGTTTGCAGACTCTATCAGCTAACGAGCCAGATTTACCACAGAGTAACTGCCTGGTCACTGGTGATAACATGGAGAAACAATAATGGCACCAAAACAATAAATAAAGAGGAGGGCAGGGCTTAGAGCTCGGGAGGGCTATTGCATCTGTTGTCTGGCACAAATAATTTCTCTTTGCTCTGTCGAAGCTGGCTTTTGCTATCTCCTTTCTATTTCTCTTTAAATGTTTCTCACATAGATCTCAGGTGGGGAAAAGAGGTCTAGGTCTAACCACACTAGAAACGCAGCAATGCAGCGAAGTTAATATCTGTTTATGATCCAATCTACTTATAAATCCAAACAACCATCACCAACAGGCAACTGATATAAGAGAAATGTCTTCTACATTTACACCATTTACTTTACATGGTATACAAGTTTTCATTCTGGGGAGGTTATTAGAGGAATAATAACACCTTATTTACCATTTTCATCTACCCTCAGAACAAAAGAGGAAGTAAGTCAGAATAAACATATGAGAGATTAAGTCAAATATAAACAAGATGATGAAAATGACTCTTGTCAAGGGATATTTCTAAAGTACTGGAACAGGTTATAGCAGTAAATGAAAGATTTTTCTCAGCAGGATATTCATTTTCTCATTTACAGATCACCTCATATCCTTTAATCCTCCCTTCCCTCCAAATCTCAAACTTCTCATTTCCTGTTTCCCTGAAAAGTATCAGGTTTTTTTTTTTTTTTCTGTCACCTTATCAAAAGCTTCAATATGGCCACAACTCCTTTTTCTTCACTTCCCTCCTCAAGAAGTCCCACTGACCATGTGACCACTTGCCTCTTAAACCTATCTTCTTCTCCTTTACCTTCTCCTACTTTTGCTATGGTTTAGAGCTAATGTCGCGCTCGCTCAAACCACTGTGAAAGCCTCCTTACTGACCCCATTGTCTCTAAATTCTCCTTCCTTCCAGACACACTGAATAGAATCAGAAGCCTAATCACCCAAAAGCGTAGCACTTACCAAACCTTCATTAGCTCCTTGTTGCTGATTTAATAAAATCAAAATTCTACGGCCCACTGTTCAAGATTATCCATGAGACATCAATAACAGAGTATAGCGTTTAAGAGCACAGATGTTGTAGCCAGGGTACCTGAATTCAAATCCTAGAAGCTCTGCCTAGGGTTAAATTAAATTTCAATTTGGCAAACATCCATTGACGTCCCGGTATTTATAAGATAGCTTCAGTTGCATGGGCATTTAAAATGAGTGACTATCAGAATGAGCTCAACAACCCAAGGGTGGAGGAAGATGTATACATGAAATGAATACCATATCTGAAGTGCAGACAAACATACATAAGAGGATTCAGAGAAAGGAGTGATATAATTTTCCAACAAAATCCAAAAACATGACTTTGCCATGTTAGAACACAGATAAACATAATGCTCATCTCCTTTTCCCTAGTATCTTCCTGCTCCTAATTCTAATGTTTTCTAGGATTCCGAATAGGTGACCAGTTGTGTCACCTGATTTCTTTTCCGAAGTACAGGCCTGCATGGAGAGCCAGTCTTACCATCATTGAGCAATGATCTGTGCCCTGCTGAAGATTCTGGAGTCCTGACGTGATTCCAGGGACTTGAGAACAATGTACATAAACCCTACCCACCTCCCATGGGTTTCTCCCTAGCTCTGCATTTTGAAATCTCACCTTCCTTCAACACCCAGATCAAACACCAAGTTTTCTATGAGGCTTTCCAGGATGCTCCTTGTCAGAAGAAATCTCGTTCTATGTTCGCTAGACTGTATTTCCCCTAGGGATAGGATTGAGTGTCATTCATCTTTGTATGCCTCATACAATATCCTGTACATAGTGGGCTTGTACACACTTGCAGACTTGAATTCCTGGCTTCTGTGAAGGTAGGAATGCATAAACTCAGGGAAGGGGTTATGATTTTGGAACTGCTTCTTACATATTCTCCAAGAATGGTTAGTAGCTTGTTTCCAAGTAATCCTTATTTCAGGGGGAATTTATGAACTTTTTTTTTTTTAGAACTTCCAGTTCTCTGCTTAAATTCTCCATCTATTCATGAATAGAATCCACCTTTTCTACTAGATCCTTAAAAATATTTACAGAGAGCATTTTACAGTGTTGTCTATTAATTCCGACATCTGCACCACCTATAGGTCTGCTTCTATTGACTATTTTTTCTGCCAGTTATATTTTCCTGCTTCTTTATGAATCTTGTAACTTTTTATTATATGTCAAATGTTGTATGTGAACAAAGAATGGCAATACATATACCTAGAAAAGGGCACGTCCCTTCCTCTGTCAGGCTGCTAGGATTGTGAGCTGAGTCAGTTTAATTTGTAGCAGAGCTAGGCCTGAGCTTTGTTGTCTCTTTGGTTAAAGTCAGTTCACCACTGGTTTCAAATGTTTTGAGGATAAGGTCAAGACTATCTCAGTAGGGCTTAGGATCTGATCATAGTGAGACTCCAGATATCTCTGTCTAGGCTGTATCACCCAGCCCGGCTTTTTGAGCTGCTGCGGAGTGCTCTTTACTCTTGGTGGGCCGCTTCTATGCACTCCGTGAAAGGCCATTGTGCTTTAAATGGGTCTTTTTCTATCCTCCTGCCTTGCTCTCAGATTTCTGTGTAGTATGTTACTGCTGGGTACTCCATGAATGCTCTCTGTAACTGAGTAGGGACGGGGTATCTTTCTCATCTTTCTACCGTGCCCTCAGTTGTTAACTTGCTGTCACTGTGTGTACTAAGCAATGTCCTCATGGGAAAGAATTAGGGGTGGGTGGGTACATATTTGCTCTGTGATTTAGTTTCCTTATAGCCAGCCAGCCTGTAGCCTTCAAAAGTTTTGTATGAAGCTGAGCTACTTTGTCCTTCTCTTCACTTAGAGTAGGTCTACTCCTCCTGCTGTTGTGCCTCTAGAATGAAAGCAGCTGTGCATTTCTTTCTTTCCTAGGAAGAGCTCGTTCCTTTCTGGAGTTTAGTTTAATGTAGAATACTTTGTATTCTTAGATATTACAATTTTTGTTTACTAAGCTATATTTGTTATTTATCTAGCTTATTCTTGTTGTTTGGGTGGGACTGACTGTTATCGTGAGACTATACCACTCCTTTCAATAAATCAGCCTGTTGAGTGCTAATCCATTAAACCCTCCATCTAGAGCTGTAAGAATGGCAACAGATTCCTTTTTGTTCCCTTGCCCACTTCCTAGCACTGATACCACAGTCTTAGGGACACTCTGGGGCACCCCATCTCCTCTGGAGATGAAAAGAAGGACTGTGAGGAGGCCAGTTCAACTGAACACTGCTCTGTTTGTGTCAGTGCAGACACATGGCAATGCACAGGGCAGGGAACACTCCTCCCCTCTGGGAAAAGCACCAACACTAACGTAGGTCTTGGCTAGGACTGGCCACCCCTCCCAGGCTTCTCTCACACAGTCTGCTCCCCATATTTTAGGTCCAGCCATTCCACAGAACTTGAATAACCAAGGGAGCCCGCAGGCAGCCAGAGGGCCAAGGGTGTGGGCTAGCTAGTGGGAAGGGTGGACTAGCTTGTGACTACACAGGAAAACATCCTTACTGCTTCTCCAGCGCAGCTCTTCTAGTCCTTAAAAGTCAGATGTGAATACTGAATCGTTTCTCCATTTATCCAGAATATATATGCCTGGTGAGTCAGTAACCAAATTTCTCTGATTATTTACCACTTAATGGATAAGAGCTCTGGACACAGAACCTTACTTTCTCCTCTGAAGGCAGAGAAATAGTTGCAATAGGCTGGTTATAAGAAATGGAATTTAGGGGTGATTATCTTTACTTCCAAGCAGAGTTTTTGGAATTGGAAGCCAATATTATATCCCAAGGAGATACCTAGGACTCTCTGCTTTCCCAACTAGGAAAAGAAGAGCTATGCTTACCATCTAAACTGGACATAGGCTCTAAGTCAGCAGGAAGCTGTTTGACCAGTGTACCCAGCTTCTGTGAGCTAAATCCCCAAACTACTCACAGAAAGAAGCCAGAGTTAGACTTAGGAGGCTTTTCAGTCCCTATCGCTGTACCAACAAGGGTGATTGGATTCTATGAAACAGACAAACATCAAATGGGGTGGAGGGGGAAAGGTCACAAATAGCCACAATTTTTGATATTGTCTCACTTGCTGGGGTTGATGGACACCGGCCTTGGTCAGGCACTTAAATAGGAAACAGTACCTGATGGTAAGACCAAGTGTAGATTAGATTTGAGGTCTGGTGGCAATCTTACAGCCAAGATGGGTGGGGGGCTAGCAAATGTGATAACCCTGGCCCTAGGTTCCCTAAGAGCTACAATGACTATGGATCAAAACAAAAGGAATATTTTGAGAATATAAGTACTTTAGACAATGCTCTCATTGGATGGCTGTGCAGCCAAGGGTACTGCATGACATCTGTTCCTGAAAGTCAAATTACTCTTGGTACTTCAAGGGGACACGGAAAAGAGTCGATAAAGTTTGGTCTAGGATCAGTCCAAGATAGAATTAAATACATAAAGAGACTCAAAATTGATCTGTCCTCCTGGGGAGGCTAACTTTAGGGCTGGCACGGGACCAGGTTGACCTCAAAGCGTATATACTTCTATGGACCAGAATACATTCTTGATATTGCTCTAGTCTTAAAATTTTCCATAACTTCCTTGGAACAAAACCAGCAACTAGCTTAGAGTTTAGATACAGATTTCCTTACTTCCACCCTCAAGAATATTCTTACCTTCTTGGATGAGATGCAATAGGTTAGACCATATGAAATTGTCGATTTTGTAGGTAAAAAATGGTTACGCACGGGTATTTCTATATGGTTCAATGTCAAATATGGTGATGTTCGTGTCTGGCCTATGCTTTAGCCCTTGTTTGCTAGAGAAGTGTGGTAGTGGATTCTATACTCTTAATAGAAGGAAAATTCAATAGGAAGAAACAGAGTCAAATGACAGAAATGACAACTTGTCCCAACCTTGTCTGGTGCATTTGAGCAAGGAATCATGTTTTGACCTCAAGTCAAAGTTCCAAAGATATCCCATTCTTCATGTGTCTTTTATACTTTCTTCAGGCCCATTCCTGGAGGTGAGCCACTCGGCTTTATACAGCCAGCTCAGGCTGCCCTAAAGGTCACTCAGACAGCCATGGAGATGTGGGTTCCTAATGAGAGTATTAGTGATGTTCCATCTCTGGTCCCTGAAGCAAGTGGACTCACTTGCTCTCCTTTGTTAACAAGGTGGTAATCTCAGTCACTAGCCATACATATGTGGCTACTAAGTACTTGAAATGTGGCTAGTCTAAATTGAGATGTATGGTAAGACCACCAAGATTTAATACCAGATTCCAAATACTTAGTATGAAAAAACATCGTATCTTACTATAACTTTATATGGCATACTGAAATAATATTTTAGATATAGTGGGTTAAATAAAATGTTATTGTAATTAATTACACCTGTTTTACTTTTTAAATTGTGTCTACTAGAAAATTTTAAATTACATATGTGACTTACATCATATTTCTATCGGAAAGCGCTGTTCTAAACAGGAAACTTTTGGTCAATGAAATGTCAGCTTTGAAGAGCTGGAGTTCATTAGTTGCTGCAGCGATCACAGTTGGTCTGTGACCTGGGAAAGCTATGGTGTGCAGTTAAACTTCAGCTTATCCTTCCCAAGATGGCACCAAATGTGATAGAATTGTTGGATGCCTGCATCGAATTATCAGCCACAGACCTCAGAAAGCATTCAAGAGATTAAAGAGGATAAGTGATTAAAAAAAAAAAAGATAATGAAAGAGTCAGAATGAAATTGGGCAATTGTGATGTTCAGTTTTGCAAATGAATCAAGGCCATGTAGAAAAACCAACATTCTACTCAAGTACTGCCAAAGTTCTCAAAGTCAGTAAGTAACCTCTCCTGCTCCCCACCCCCATGTGGCCTCAGAGCACTCCAAGAGCAAGGGGGAGTGCAGTGTCTGCTTCATTACATGTCTGTGGTTTGGCAGAAACCACAGCAAGCTAGCCTGATCTGGCCAACAAAGCCAGGCAATGGGAGGAAAGGATGAACTGCACAGAGTGAGAGATTCAGAGGAAGAGGGGGTAGGATGGAGAAGACGCCAATGTAAATTTTTTAAGCTAAGACTTTGCCAAGTCTTAATCAAGAGTAAAGATCACCTAGAAGAAGGGACCCTAAAGGACAAGGTAACCAGAGTCTGATACGATATTGGAGGAGACGTACAATTAGGAAAATTTCTTTGGCCTCCTTGATATTTTGGCAGTAAGCTCACACCAGGATCCCAGCGCATAAGAAAACTAATGGTTTCAGTGACTTGTTGAAGACACTTCCTAAATTTCAGTTTGAATCACAGAACTATCTGGTTAATTTTGTTCGTCTCTCAAATGCTGAGGCTAATTTTGTGAATGGCTATGGGCTGGGGACCCAAAGTGCGAACTGAATTACTATAGATTTGCTTACATGCTATTACTGGCACCACTGAAAAATCAGAGAACATAGTCCAGGCAACTTTGAAGCCTATCACTTTAGGGCATCTGTGGCAACATCTAGGTGATGAATTTTTACTCAGATGCAACTGGGAAGTTTATAATGGTTAATACCACAAATTTTGAAGACATTTCTTAGAGATCTGAAGTAAAAGCCAAGGAAATTAGACCCCAGTGCCCTACTGTACCTTGACCATTCTGTAAAATTCAGAAATCACAGATTTCCCCTGTGGTCTTTTTCTTTTAAGTCACTCGGCTCATAATTTCTACAGTGATCGCCAAAGTTCCCTGTGGCATCTAACGGGGGAACAGCGTAGATAAACACTGGGCCGCCATACCACCGACAATACGAAACATCATCCTAATGTACTCACTGAGCGAAGACTTGTGTTATTTCTGATGATGCCTTATATAACAGAAAAGTGAGAAAACTTCCGCTTGTCCCCAGTTTTAGCTCACCTCAACTCTTGCTCAAGTTGGAGCCACGATCAGCAGGTCCACTTGAGCTCACTCCCCTTTTCTAGAAGGCCTGAGGTTTTTGAGTAGTGGTGATAGGGTCACAGGCCCAGTCCTAGGCAGAACCCCATTCAGTCCAAATAAAGACATGTTTTTCTTTCATACCCTATGCCTGAATCTGTACAGGTGTCATCTAAAAGCAAGTATGCTTTTAGAGAGAGCTAGCCTGCTAGCATGGAGTCCTTCATTGGTCTGGAAAATTGGATGCCCTTGCAGTGGTGTACAAAATTCTGTGCATATGTGCACTTTTCTGGCCTTGGACCATACTTTCAGATTCTCAGGTGTCTATGGCCTAGGAAAAAAAGTTTCTTTAGATTATTGTCTTGCCTCAGAGCACCATGCTTCAAGCATTGCCTTCTTGATTCTGGCATTTAATCTTCGCTCCGAGGTTAAAAGAGTTTCTTAAGCCTAGACAGACCAAATTGTGTCCTCCCTACCTAATCTTTACACTGAAGCCATAATTCCCAATGGTTACATTTGGAGATAGAGCCTTTAGGGAGGTAATTCAGGTTAAATGAAGTCATTAGAGTGGAGACCTAATCTGATAGGGTTGGTATTCTTATAAGCAGAGGAAGAGACACCGGAGAGCTCTTTCTGTGCATGCGCACAGGGAAAGGTTACGCAGAGACACGGAGAGAAGGTCTACAAGCTTGAGAGAGGTCTCACCAGAAACCCAACCTGACGGCATCTCAACCTCGTGATGTTAGCCTTCAGAACTGTGAGAAAATAAGTTTCTGTTGCTTAAGTCTCCGAGCCTTTGGTATTTTGTTGAAGCAGCCTGGGCAGACTAATATTACAATTAAGTGATGAAAACTAGCTTATTCTTTATTGTTACACCAATACCCCCAGCAGGCTGCCTTGGACACTGACCACCTCCATGATCCAGACAAGTTTTCAATTCAGAGATTTACTCATTTAAGTTTTTGATCGTAATACCACAGGCCATTACAGCTGAACTAAAATACCCAAATCCATCAGCTAGGCTCAGTGGAATCTATGGACTGAGAAAATCAAGGAGTCAAGCAAAGTGGAAGGAATTATTGCTTTGACTTGGCAGCAAAATAATCCTGGCGAAACTCCACCTTTTTATGATGAAATCAGGTTCTGTGCGTGCTCCTCTAATGACACGACACACAATTATCCAGCCTCGCAAACAGCTTGTATAGCACTTTGTGGAACAAAATGGATGCAACAGGATTAGAGGTATCAATATGTTTTATTGGGATCTTAATGTGGGAAAGGGTAATTGCAGGGTGGCGGGCGAGAGACAGAAGTGAGAATCGAAGGGGAAGACATGAGAGACTGTTTCCGAGGTGTGGTTTAAAGCCCTGCCATGTCAGCTGGCAGGGCCAGAGCAAAGCAAAAAAAGAGCAGAAGTTGAGCTGTTTAACGGGAGTCTCCTTAATTAGGACCAACTGTGGGTGAGGAATGCTGAGTCGGCCGGCCACAATTTGTTTGAGTTTTCTCTAGTTTCAGAGATTTCCCTTTTTGCCTGCCCCCCACCCCAGCCTTTCCCCTCTACTGTTTTTGCAGGGGTAGGAGTGAAAAAACAAGGTAATTTTCCT
Source organism: Leopardus geoffroyi (assembly GCF_018350155.1). NCBI lineage: Eukaryota > Metazoa > Chordata > Mammalia > Carnivora > Felidae > Leopardus > Leopardus geoffroyi. Next base: position 28,992,719 of record NC_059338.1, read on the forward strand.
CTCTTTCTCGGATGTGTCCAAATGAGGAAATTTAAATCCCCCACCGAGTAAGAGGGGACTCTCTCTCAAGAAAACGGGAAAATTCTCAGGCGTGCCGTCAAGTTCACCTTCAAAGAATAAGCGGCAGCCCTTTGAAGGCAGGCTCTGGAATACTGGATATGCGCCTCTGTCTCCACTGCTCTTTATTACCGGAGGTGAAATCAGTTTGTCTTAGTCTCAGTTTTCCCAAGTATAAACAGGTAATTCAGCACCTACAGAGCAAAACGTTTGGAAAGTTGAACGTTGGGGAGAAGAATTTTGGTTCTGAACTTGGGCAAAAAATATATCTTGACAAAAACTAAAAAGTCACGAAATTAAAAGGAGCCTGGGTGACTCAGTCGATTAAGCATTAGACTTCGGCTCAGGTCATGATGTCAAGGTTTGTGAGTTTCGAGTCCGCAATCAGGCTCTCTGCTGTCAGGGTGGAGCCTGCTTTGGATCTCTGTCCCCTGCTCTCTCTGCCCCTCCCCTGCTCCTCTCTCTCTCTCTCTCTCTCTCTCTCAAAAATAAACATTAAAAAAAATTTTTTTAAATACAAAGATGAAATGAAATGAAGATGCCAATTGATAAAAGCAATCTTAATTTGAGTTTCTGTGTTTTTATCAAAGAAGAGTCGGAAGGAGGCTCTAAGAATAGTCACTAGGGTATTATTTCGAACAAACATTTCCTTTTCTTCCCCAAACTGTCACAGATGTTCCATCTTAGAGATTTTTGGAAAGGGATGAAAATGATATTTGATTTAAAATTTCATAAGATACTTCCCGTTTCCTTCCCACTTCTCACCATATTCTTCCCGGGGCCTTTTTTAGGAGGCTGTCACACAATTCCAAAATCCTTGGCTAACTGAAAGGAAATGATAACAACAAGCGTCTGCATTTCTCCATTTTCTTAGAGCAGTCAGGAATTAAGAGACAACTGACAATATTCTGAAATGTAGGAAAGGTTCAGGTTAAATGCCTAGAGCGGGGCTTGGCAAGTTTTTGTCTGTAAAGGACCAGACAGTAAATAATTTAGGCTTTGGGGGCCATATGGTCTCTGCTGCAACTGCTCAGCTCTGCCATTGTGGCACGGAAGCACTCATTGACTGTGTGTAAACAAATGAATGCAGCTATGTTCCAAATAACTTTATTTATGGACAATGAAATTTGAATCTCACGTAATTTTCATGTGTCACAAAATATGACTCTTCTTTTGATTTTTCCCCCCAATCACTTGAAAACATGAGAACCATTCTTAGCTTTTTGGGCTGGGCAAAAACAGGCAGTGGAGCAGATACAGTCCAGAAGGCCCAAGTTTGCCAACCGCCGGGCTAGACCAAACTAAAAAGGAAAAGGAAAAGAAATAATAATTCCTCGATTGACAGGTCCTGGGCCACAAAGCAGTTTTGGACCAAGAAGGACCCTCACTTTTATTCCCTTTCAGTGCCTTTCTGATCTAACCTGTTCAGTTGACAGTCAAAACCAGATTTTTCAACCAGCAATACCACTGGCTCGGTTTTGACTCAGGGAAAAAAAAAATAGGGGGTGGGGGAGCGGAGGGGGAGTCGCTGGTGAGAGGCGGGGGAAAAGAAAAAGAAAAAGAAAAAGGAAACACACTCGTATTATTTGCACCTCACCCCCAATCCTCCAGCAGAATCAGGCAGTACCACTAAGTAAGATGGGATTCAAACATATTTGCAGCTTTTACAATGATTTATGCAGGACTCACTGGCAGAAGCAAAAGCCTTTTGTAGTTAGAGACACAAAACCTGCTACACAGACCTGTTGGAGGAAGTCCTATAATTTTTTTTTAATGTTTGTTTATTTTTGAGAAAGAGAGAGAGACAGAGCGCAAGCAGGGGAGGAGCAGAGAGAGAGGGAGATACAGAATCTGAAGCAGGCTCCAGGCTCAGAGCTGTCAGCACAGAGCCCGACGCGGGGCTCGAACTCACAAACTGCAAGATCATGACCTGAGCCAAGTCGGATGCTTATCCAGCTGAGCCACACAGGCGCCCCCGGAGGAAGCCCTATAGAGTGCACATGTCCTGTGTACGATTCTGTTATGATTATGGCAACAGAGAGTCAAGTCCTGCCACTCACCTTCCGATCTCAAATCACCCTGTTAGCTCACAGTGAGAATCAAAAGAGATGAAAAAAGACAGGAATCAGGCCCTAAAGTCATACTACTAGGCTAAAGAATCTGGCAGCTCCAAAAGATTCAGGCCAGACTGCTGGTGTGAAATGCTGAGCTGGCAATAAACACCTCTAGCCTGTAAGCTACTCTCTCTTCGTGGAACGAGGCTTCACCACAAACCAAATGGACTGCCAGGCGTTCCCTTTGAACACATCACTGCCCCCCACCCCTTTTTTTACTTCTTTGTATCGCATTCAATCTTCACACTCGATTCCCTGGCCTTCCATTATCACCTTTTTTTTTTCTTTTACTCTATTAAATAATAAGTCCACTTTCTAACCTCTTCTTTAGAGTTCCACAGAAACGGAGATCATCTTTTTTCAATTCACCGAGCCTCAGTTTAAAATCCTGACTCAAAATAGAGGGCTAAAGCGCCACCCAAACTTTCTGCCTGTAATTACCCTAATGCTGTCCACATTTAATCTACAAAAGAAAAACAAAACAAGGAACATTAAAAAGGAAAGCTAGCAAAAGAGAAACAAACACCAAATCCCAAATCCTAAAATCTAGATCTAGAGAGGAAAGTATTAGACCCTAATTCCTCATGTCTACCTGCCTGCATACTATCGTGTTGACCTAGCATGCTGGCTAGAGAGACCCAAGTGTCTCTTTACATCCAGGGGCGTGAGCACCTAGGAGGATATACTCAGGATAAATGCAAAGTATGTGACATTTAGTAATACACTTAAAGGGAACGGTCATCCAAATCCATGGATTCACCATGACTACTCTTGTTTTCCATTTCAAAAGTAATACTAAGAAACCAATCCATAGCAGAATGCAACCACTCCTCCCCTCCGTACCCTCTTGAGATCCCCAGGGGGGAAATTCAGTGAACAACCTTGGATGAAGAGGGTTACTCTACCACAAGTCAAATGCAGGGTCACACAAAACAGTCGTTGTCCCTTCACTAAATATAAAGGAAAATAAACACTCAGGGCTGGTTGGAGAGTGACACATAAGATAAAAGATGAAGCTGTGTCCCAAGTTATAGAAACTTTTTAAGGAAAATGTTTAAGGCTTATTTATTTTTCAGAGATAGAGCATGAATGGGGGAGGGGCAGAGAGAGGGGGAGACACAGAATCTGAAGCAGGCTCCAGGCTCTGAGCTGTCAGCACAGACCCCGACATGCGGCTCGAACTCACGGACTGTGAGATCATGACCTGAGCCGAAGCTGGATGCTCAACCAACTGAGCCACCCAGGCACCCCAGTTATAGAAACTTTTAGTACAGCTAGTTAGATCACTTTCAAGTTTCAACCTCAGTGACTTTGACTAGATTTCTTCATTCCCATAACTTTTGCAACTCTTCTTTATGTCCTGTCCTCATTTAAAGCCCAAACTAAAAGTATTAATCATATATGATGGCACTGGCCATGGGGGTAGGAGTAAAGGGTGGTAAGTTTTCTCCTTTCACCTTCCCACAAAGACTTAGAACTTGAGATCTTGAAGGACTTCGTGTGTTGCCAGGGAGGCTTATCAATTTGTTACAGGGGGAGCTTGTCCGGTCCTTCAACCGGCACCTTGATATCATCGTTTCAAGAGAAATAGTCGTGAGCAGGTGGGACAATTTAAGGGCACTTCATAATCGACCATTTCTTAATCTGTACGGACTCAGCACTAAAGATTTCCCCTGGAGACAGGCAATCCATATAAACGTCTGAGTCTGCTTGGTGAAAAACTGTTCATTTAGTCAGCAGGTAGGCTGGGATCGGACTCAACATCAGCTACTCCTTATGCCCACCCCCCCAAACATAACCAACATAAGCTCTACGTTGCTGGAGAAACGTGTAGCAATGTCCTGTACTTAAACAGAGGAAAGTGTGCAGTTTTACTAAAGACTCACGGCTCTCTGGAAGACAACCTTACCTAATTTAGGAACCTGAGGGGACAACCAAATGATACTAACAAACACTCAGAGTCTTTGCATCATACCTTCCAACTTCAGAAATGCTGAAGCCCAGGGCTTGGTCTCCTTCAGTCTGCGGAGTGAACGCGGCTCTCTAACTCATTTGTTACCTGTCTATAAGCTTGCGTCAAATCACAGCAGTGCCTCCACTTTTCTAGTACTGAATGCAGTGTCAATCCAAGAGGTGTTTTTTAAAAGGCATCTTCAATACGTTGCCTTTTATACTGATCCTTTTATCGAAAGGGCATGTATTTTACATTACTGTCTAGTGGAGATGCCAGATTTTGTGTTGATCCATGCAAACACTCTAATCTTAGTTTTCTTGGCGAACATCACCAGCCATTATTAAGACAATAGTCACCGTGTGCCCAGTATTGAACTATGTATATACCGAACACTTTGCTGGCATTTAGTCTTCATATTAACCCTGAGTTAGATACCACTTCCATTCTACCTCTACGAGAGCTGAAACTTAAGACAGGGGAAGTTATACGCGCAAGGTCCTACAGCAAGTTAAGAACCAGAGCCAGTTTGGCATCAGGATGTAACAATAAAGACCCTGTTTTTTAACCACTACATATACTATAAACAGTCCCTCCACGAGAGACAGAACGGAAGTTAGGGGTAGTCAATAGCAAAACTAAATTAGGCATTTACTCAGATCACTAGGGAACCATTCGGTATTACTTCTGCAGTGGATTATTTGGCAGCTTTCCAAATGGCGTTCCACTGGAGGGCAGTGATCACTTATGCATCTCCTGGGGCTCTTTGCACAAAAAGGTGGTCTCAAGGTCAAATTTAATTTGTGTCTGCTCCATCACTTTTACATCCTATCTCAACAGTTACTGAAGGCTGAGACTGACAATGGTGAAAAAGAAATGGGTTCGTTCCTAGACCTTCAAAGACTGCAAACCAAAACCCAATTTGCCCGGGATGACTCACTCCTGGCCAACTAAAGGGAGGGCTTTAGCAAAAAGAAGCGTGTAGGATAGTCTAACTTGACAGAAACCTTTCATATTTGCTCCAACCGATTCTTACAGACCGCAAAGGCAAACTGTAGCATGAGCACCACCAAATAAAATCTCGACGGCACGAGCACGCAGTAGAATCGGGAAAATTCTACTTGAGGTGGCAGAAGCATAGGAGGAAGAGTAGCTAATAACTGATTTAACCATCTGGTGGGTAGGTTGCTCTTCTTGGACAACCCTATTTGGCCCTCCTTCCCCCCTAGAAAAACCCATCCAGGACTCTACCTGGCCTTTGAATATCAAGTTCATTCTTCTGCATGTTGTTTTGCAAAGGAAGTCTTTTTAACCCATGCGTAAGAGTCTAAACACCATTCCCTCACAGTGAGGAGAGGGGGAAAATGCTGGATGAGCCCCCCAAGTAGGACCGCTATATGCGGTCTTTTAGATTCAACAGAGCGCCTGTGGTCCTAGGGAAAGGGGAGCGCAGGGGCTGCCCTACACATGGCGTGGCCCTGGGCCTTCCACATGGGCCGCGGAATTGGCTGCGTCACCCCTAGAACTCCTCACTACACGCTCGCATCACGGCTAGGCTGACCAAGAGGTACTCGTGGTGCCTCCTTTTCAGACAGCTGTCTTACATTTTAGGCATGGGGCAGTCTTGAGAGTCTAAGTCGTCAGTGCGACGGCCCCTCACAGCTTTGGCTTGGGAATCTACAGCAATTTAGCGGCTCCTGCGGGCTTCCGCCTCACCAGAGGAAGTCCCGCCCACCGGCTTCCTCTCCTCTCTATCAACACCTGGCAACTGCCAATGGCTCTTCTTGGCGCTGCGGTCTGTGCCGCTTGCGCGTCTGTTTTCCTTCAGGTGCTCATCTTAGATGGTGATCTGAAGTCCAGAGGTGTTATTTAGGGAGTGGCCATGTGTGGGAAGACTGGTGTGTGCTAAAAAACTGACAGCAACGGAATAGGGCCCAGGCCAGACTTGAGTATGAGGGCACTTTAGAGACGGCTTCCTCATGCAGAAGAGCTTGGTCACCCAATCGTGGAGAAACCACAGTCCTGCAAGCGCTAGACATCTCCAAATGCAAGAGGAAATGTTCCTCACTCGTGCCTCGCTGGATGAAAATGAATTCAGAATTGTTTCCTAGGCTAATGGCAGGTGTCCTGGGTCAGCTGATTTTAGAGAATGTCATTTGATTACAGCATTGAAGACGGAGTATATGCTGTGAGCCACAGTGTTGTGTAGCCTCTATTCCAAGACACAGGATCAAATATAGAAACTGAAAGAAACCTCTAAAGACTCTTCCCCCATTAGAGATCTTGAGGAGGAGCTGCTTTTTCAGATATTCAATGGAGTGTATGGCACAAAAGTCAAGGCCCAAGGGCAGGTTGTTGAACGGGGAGATAATGGGAATTGCTTTTTTTGCCGATGACATCCTGGTGAGAGAACCAGCAGCATTGCATTGGTCAGTGTAACAGTAGAGCTTTTATGGAAAGCTCACTTTAACATCCTCTTATACCACACCTACCACTATTACTGTAACTATGGAAGGAAACCTTTGGGGGCCAAGAAAGAATCATTAACTGATGAATCACAAAGCGAGCCTGAGTAGAAAAGAAAAAAAGAAAGGAATTGTCCTGTAAGTTCCATGCCTTTTTTAAAAAAAAATCCCTAGAGAAGGATTAAATATTAAAAAAAAAAAAAAAAAAATACCGGATGCGTTGGAAGACAAACCTATTAGTCTGAAAAAAGAATTTTTCTTCAGGATGAAAATGCAGAGAATTTCTACATATTCAGTCAGGTGAATGCAAACTACTGGCTGAAAAGCTACGCAGCAGGAGGTGGGGGTCCTGAGGCATCATGAATGAGAATGTTTTGCAGAGTCAGCTTGTTTGGCAACCGCCCAGGACATCATCAGCCAAGGAGGTCAAATGTTCAGTTAGCAAAGGTAGAGGCCCTTGAGATCCTTCTTGGGCCCTGCGTGGACATCTTGAAGAGAGAGATGAAACAATTCGAAGAGCTGATAAAATGGTTTTGTTTCAGAATAAACAAGAAAGTATGAAGTGTTTGAAGAACTAGGCTTTTTAAGTGCCTGAAAATACGACTGTAGTGCTTTAATCTAGATAAACTCGATGAAAACACATGAAAACGGGAGATTTAAATACTTTCATGTAGGCTCTGCATTGTACTCATATTTGTGCACTTTCCCCTTCATTTCCAGTCTGTTCCTTGGAACATCTTAACTCTCAGAGGCAACGTTTAGCTCCTACCACGGCTACTCTTTCCCAGTGAATCCATTCTGCTTACCCTCTATAATTAAAAACAAACAAACAAACAAAACAAAACAAACAAAAAACCCCAAAGTTCCCTTCTAGGAGACTCTTCCCCATTTCAGGCATCAGGAGTGAGCCCCCTTTAAGGAATTCACCTTCCAGGTACTTCTCCCACATATAGGAACTCAAATGCCTTTATGTAAAAGATTTAATTATTTTTTAGTTTTTTTTAAATGTTTATTTATTTTTGAGACAGAGTGCGAGTGTGGGAGGGGCAGAGAGAGAGGGAGACACAGAATCTGAAGCAGGCTCCAGGCCCTGAGCTGTCAGCACAGAGCCCAATGTAGGGCTCGAACCCATGAACCGTGAGGTCATGACCTGAGCCGAAGTCAGACGCTTAAGCGACTGAGCCACCCAAGTGCCCCTAAAAGGTTTAATTTTTACTTTACTGGGGCAAGAGGGTTTTTTCCTCTGTGTGTATGTCAATTCTTTCTAGTATTGCTGCAGACAACTGAAGTATGTTGTGTGCAAAATGTTAACTGGACAATACTTAGGCAGGTTATTAAGTTACGGTTGTCTTTGCTTTCAATTCTTATCACTGCTGTCTAAAGGCACTAGTTTCTCTAAAATTTTTCTTAAAGTATCTAAAGTTACGCCTCTGTTCCTGACTGCATTGTATTTACGTTATACCTGAAGCTATATTTTCTTTAACATTTTGGTAAAATTACACTGTGTGAAATGTTAGTCATATGGATTGTATTGCTAATTTTATCTTGAGAGCCAATTATACATGTTGAATAAAATGAATTCTTTCCCCAGTTAAAAAACGGGTTAAGTTCCTGATACTGTGTTTTATAATAAGAATTATATATATTTGGTTCTTGTCCCTGTTTCTGGCACAGAGCTCCTGAAATCCTGGGAACTTCCTAAGTGATGACAGTGATACCAGGTGTCTTTAGTTAGGTCAATGTGGTGACTTTTGGACCCCACCTAAGGATGGGGAGTGGTTGCCTGGGGAACCAATCACGCGATTAGAAGGTTGGAACTTTCAGTCCCTCTAAGGTTGAATTCATTGGCAAAGGACAATGATTTAATTAGCCACGCCTACAGAATGAAGCCTCCGTAAAGACCAAAAAGGACAGCGTTTGGAGAGCTTCTGGGGTTGATGAACATGTGTAGCAGCTGAGACAGCCACTCAGGGGACACAGAAGCTCCACACCTCTTCCCACATACCTTGCCCTATGTGTCTCTTCCATCTGGCTGTTCCTGAGTTGTATCCTTTTATAATAAGCTGGTACTCAAGTAAGGAAATGTTCTCCTGAATTCTGTGACCTACTTTAGCACATTAATCCAACCCAGGGAGGGGATGGGGGAACCTCTGATCTACAGCCGGGCGGTCAGAAGCCCAGGTGACAGTCTGGACTTGCAACTGGCGTCTGAAGCGGGTGGGAACAATCTTGTAGAAGTGAGCCCTTCACCTGGGGGATCTGATGCTCTCGCCAGGCAGACAGTGTCAGAATTCAGATGAATTGTGGGATGCCCAGCTGGTGTCAGAGAATCATGCATCCGAATCGGAGATCAATATAACAGGACAAAATAAAATTGTGTCCTGTGGTACAAGTAACGCAACAATTCTAGCATCGATGACAGCGTTGAAAAAGTAAAAGCAGAGCCGGCAGGAGAGGGTTACCTCTGGTTTGATCCTGGTGCCTCCTCGCTCATGAGCCGCATGGGGAGAACCCACATTTGTAGGCTACCATCTGTCCTTTCAAACTGCCCACACTCACCGTCTTCACGTTACCTCACATGTACTCCTCCACCCACTGGAACTTGGACTTCATCCTCACCACTTCACTAAAATCTCTCTGGCCAGGATGACCAAGGCTCTGTATATTGCTAAATCCACTTAGGATTTTTTAGTCGTATTTCTCCAGCCTGTCAGTTGCATCTGTCAGTGTCCGCCACTCCTTGAAATTCTTCCCTTTGCCTCAGTGACAGCATTCTCTTCCTGTGCTCCCCCCCTTCCAGACTCCCTCTTCCTCTGCCAACTCCTTAAATTTTGGTCTTTCATTGTATGTGGCCCTTGACTTAACTGGTATTCTCATTCTACCCATTTTCCTTCGAGTTCTCTCCCTGGCATATAGGACAGCAAAGCATCTTCTTCTACAGGGTAAGAGAGGTTGGATGGAGGGGTCTGGCACAGAGTAGACTCTCAATAAAAACATGCTGAAGGAATGAAGCATGGGATATTAAAATGCCTTTAGGGATATGGTGGAGAATCCTACCAGGGTCTGTGGTGGGAAAGAAGGCCATATGGAAAAACAACTGTTACTAAATGTCTTCTTCAAAGCAATTTTATTCTACTGGGGGTTCCCAGGTCCTAATTTTCCTTCACATTCCCCCTCCTTGGACTTTCATTTGCCATCAAACTGGCAATGTACCTAGATTTGGCAAAGAGTATAATAGCTTCAGCTTGGGCTCCTATAGTTGGGAAGGTTACACCAGGATCTTCTTTGTTCCATCTTTAGTTTAAAAACAATCACCCTGTATAATTACTCATTAGAGGCCAACACTTTACATGGCCCCCAATATGTTTCTGGAAAACAACTCCTCTTCAGAGTTCGCCCAGAACAGCTTAAAAACACAAGACAGAAGCAGAATCTGCTATGAAGTTGTTTATGTGTGAAAATTGCGTGACCTCTCATAATGAAAGCCATCTTGAGAACCCGAAGCCTTGTCATTTCTGTGGAAAACACTTATCCTGACCAATGCAAAATACACAGCATCTGAGTTGAGCACAATCATTTTGAAGGAATAATCGGAGAAGCACTGTAAAACATTACCCCGATCTCTTTAATAAAGGCATTTGAAAGATACATTCTTACACCAATGTTAACCACTCTCCGATCCCAGACAGTAGTCAGATATGAGGTCACCAAGTTTTCCGGTCATACACTGGATGGTAGAATTTAATACAAAAAAAAGAGGTTTTCTCCAATTACCCAAATATGGGCTGAAATTTAAATATAGCACAATTGCTTCTGCTTTTTCCACTTACAAAATATGCTATGTAGCGTCTACAGGGGCTAATCAATTCTCCTCGCATGGACTGCAATAGTTATGCCACAGTGGTGCCCAAATAGACAACCTAAAAAGTATTTACAGTATCTTTTCCCCCAAAATAGCCACTTCTTAGATAAGTGAATGCTCTTCACTTGGGAAGACACTTCTAGGCCGACCAAGAGAATTTTTTTGGCTTAGGGGGATGCGGGTTTCCAATCCATTCTCCGATCCCAAACGGATCTGAGATACTATACAAGGTAACCTTTCATCTGAGCCTCCTCCCCGCCCCGGCCCGAACAACCCATACATTCTTTCCTAATGTAAAGATTTCCAACAACAGCATAAAACTAGCTGTTAATAATAGGTCCCAACATGTAAATTACAGCGGTCTCCAAAAATAAAGCTTCATGGGGGAAAAATTTGCAAGTTACCACTGTGAGGTAGATGCAGTGAAAGAACAGTTTCCTCACACCACGGAAATCTGGATGTCCTCGCTCAACTGGCAGACAAGTATTCCGAAGGCAGTCCTTGGGAGCGATTTTTTGGTGTGTAAACCAAACCATGGCGTTTCCCTACCTCGCCTCTCTGTCTCCTGCTCCTCAACCAACCTTACAATTAAACACCCAAGGCTTGTTCCTAAGTCTCAGTCTTTCCTTATGTTTCTAGAGAGCAGTAAGAGGGCAGGGTGCAGGGGGCAATGCTGTAATCTGTCACCTTCTCAGCACTTTTTCTAAGGTAAGGACCGGGACCACGTGTTACTTGTGAAGTTTTCTTTCTTTCCAACTAGCCCATAAATGCCTATAGCCCCGGGACCCTTAGAATGAGAGCACTTGATAAGGATTCCAAAAGCAGTGCTCCCAAGAGGCCCCCTAGGTTCATGCTTTCTGAATAGCTTCCTCCCCCCAACCCCCTAAGATTCTCCACTCTTCTTTGATCAGTCCTACCAAGGAACACTGGGCAGGTCTGTCCAAAGAAATCCTAGCATTAAAAAAGTCCATTGAATGGAAAGTTTACTTGTCTCTTTAATCTAGGTCTTAAGAAAGGTTGAGTTGTCACTCCCACCATGGGGGGGGGGGGCGAGGGGGGGGACCACTGATCTGGCCTGTTGGGCATTGTCATTTTTACAGCCCTCTTGCCTTCATCTTTATCTCAAAATTAACCGCTTTCTTATCTTAAGTCATTTAGTTCATGGCCTGCTTACTCTTGGTGAAATATCTTTGTGGAGGGCTCTGAAGGTTTTTCACTTCAGAGAACAGGACAGCTGAATACCACATTGTGCGTGGGGGTCAAAGGTCAGCATCACAGAGAAAACCCAGCTAATGCATTGTGAAAGACCTTCATTTTTATGGGTGAGTCTTCCATGCATGTGAAAGTAAGCACATCTCTCACCTATCACAAAGCCTTGAACAAAAGGAATGAAAAGAAAAAGGAATCTTAATTCTTAACCAGTAAGTGGATGAAGTAAAGATCTTATTCCAGAGAAACAAAACGATATGCAGGTGTTCAGGCAAGGTAAAAAGCCACTCATTATATGCCCCAGGCATGACATTCTGCCCGCTTAAGGATGAGGGATGAATGGGGGAAAAAATAACAGGGAACTGAAAAGATTTAAACTTCTCAACCCCTCACCTGCAAAGGTCAGATATACCAAACGTTTCTGTAAGGCAGATGTCCGACCCCGTTTTCACAGAATCAGGTGTTGAAGTATCTGGAGTGCTTTGCAAACGTAAATACCTGGCCGTTTTCCTAACTGGTTATTGCTTTCAACACCCCGTGAGATCGGATCGCCACATTTCTGCAGCAAATCCTCACCGACGCACTTTCCATTGAGACAACATTCCATTCCCTCCAAACCGCCTGTGTGCGGCTCATCTGCCGGTGCCCTTCATTCTCCTTCCAAGAAGGGGAAACTGAGGCTGGGAATTTTGCCCTGGGCTGTGGAACAAGTCAGTGGCAAAGTCAGTATTAGATTTCTGGGTGCTTCATCTCTTTCCTTCGGTACCAAAAATGTACTCCAATGCTGGCTGTATATAAAGCACATACTTAGCCCGGGAACCCTTTTCCCAGCCTCTCTGACTTGTCCTTCACTTATGCTTTCCTCCGACTGCCTCCTGCCTCATCACCTCCCCAGGTCGAGAGGGAGAACAGTTTTTGTTATCTAAAGATACATATCTTAGGAAAAAATAACAATTTGGGGAACACAGGAAATGACTGGCTAGGAAACTGCTTTTCGTATTAACATGCTTTTCTTGGGCAACTGAATTGAAATCTCTGTTCTGAGGCTTTATGATCAGTCTGGGGCTTTGGCGTAATCCTTAAAGAAGTCAAAAGAAGGAAAATTGAAATTAAAAGAGAGAAAGTTAATCAAAATCAAACTGGTTTTGTTTCTGGGAGAGGTGCCTTCAGGCAACAGACAGGAACAAAAACATCCTGTTCTTTCTTCCATTTTGGTCGGATGCTGGGTGGACCCAGAGCCACTTCTCAGCTTAGAAAAGGGGTCCCTGCAGCTCCCTGGCACAGACCCCTGCTATCCAAAAGGGGTCTGTGCCAGGAAGACCCTCTGCCTTTCTCACATCTGGAAGAACGAAGCCCTAACGGGGCTGGAAGGGAGGCAGAAGCTCAGGGTCCACTTGCCCTGCCCTCCCCCCCCAAAAAAACTGTGACCGGTTTCCTCTCCACCATATCCTCCCCCATTACTAAGTATGTGCAAATCATCCGGGCAGATGGGTGTTTTTCTGCATACAAAGGCTTCCGGAGAAGGCCCTTCCACACCTTCCTTAGGGCGCTCATTATGTGTCAAATCCTTGCAGCAGTTAAGTCCTTGTTACAGAAAATTACACAGACAGGCGCCCATGAACTACGCGGTTCAAAGTACGAGAACCAGCCAGGTTTTCCCCGACACACTTCTGCTCTTCCACCTCCACTCTGCACACCTATACCACAATGCACTGTTGTCTCCACTGTCAGTTTCTTTCAGCGGAGCAAGATCGTCATGACCCAGAGCAACCTGAGAGCACAATCCTTCTAGAGTTTTATAAACACCCCCCAGGACCTTCGAAGTCCTACACCTATCTCAATGACGGTTTTCCTGACAATTTGCCTTTTCAAGCTCCCCAAAGCCTCCAAGAATGCAGTTTTCGTAGAAATGATTTTCTTTTTACACTCACATTTCATCCCCTTATGTAATCATCAAATGATACAATTTCAACTGGCATGAAGACACTTGGGAACAAACAGCTCTTGGTAAGTGTTGAGCTAGACTGGTGGGAGCACGTGGGTACAGACACAGCAAAGGGCAGAATTAGTGCTCAGTGTGCGGAGGGCATAAAAAGCAAGTCCGGGGGGAGGGCTCTGCTCTATCTGATGCCTGGAAGCACGGCAGGAAGACAAGGGTGAAATTCATAAGGCTGAAGACATTAGCGTAGCTCCACCTCTGACCTTTCCTCCTCCTCAATATATTCCTCCTTGCTTCCCCTCTGGGTTTCTTTGCTAAACGTGAGAGCAACAGTGGGGCTAAGCAAAGTGAAACTGACAGAAATAAAACTTCAGGTTATTTCTGATTCCTTGGGCTCAAATCACTCAACCAGCATTATTTTACTTGGATGGCATTATTTTACTGGTAGAATCATTCTGGTTTAGACAGCGTCACAGTTCAACTTTATAAAAGAGACAAGGAGTGGCTAAGGGGCTTGCCAGAGCAGACCGTTATGTGAAAACCAGAACCAGACCCAGGAGTTTCGACTTCTTTGGGGGTCTCCTACAGATGGCAGTGCCTCCCTGGCACGGCAAGATTTTTTTTTTTTCCAAGGGCTTTGGACTTGCTGGGGATCAAAGCTGCTTCCACTATGAACAGCTCTGTGCAAATTTCCAGAATTAGTTTCTCAGATAGCAGGAAGGCTCCTGAACCAGGCTGTGCAGGAGTAGGCAATGACTTCCTCCCTCCTGCAGGAGGCATGGTTAGTTTTTCAGACCTAGGACCTGACTGGTCTTTTACCCCCTGAGGTTCAGAGGCTGGGGTGGAGGCTGGTGGAATTTCCCTGCTGAAGGAACTGAAGTGTAGCAGCCCAGATTCCATCTCCCTTCCTAAACACGCCGTATATGCTAATCCTCTGGGACCACAGCTTTGCCAGGATTTCCATATGGAGACTCCAGAAGAAAAACAAACACTTAAAAGATAACGGCAAATATGAGATTCATCTATGGGAGATGAAAGCAATTTCTAGAAACCACAGGAGAAAACTGGTGTTATTACATATACCTCCCCCTTCACATTTAATTTACGAGTCTGGGGGAGAAGGACCCTGTTAATGGGACAAAGACAAGAGAGGAAAATTAATAAATTAACATACTGCTCATTACACTTCAGAAGTAATTCTAAAATGCATGATAAGCATGGAGATTAGTGGTCTCTATGGATTTTCCTCATTCAGAGAGCCACCTTTTCAGGAAAAGGTGATTTGTAAGTCATTCCCACCCCCCCCCCAAGATCAGCTCAATGCTAGCCTAAAAGGTATCTGCAAAGTTATCAAACATGAATCCCATATATTAGAGGGCCACTCATGTGAGACTGCTGTGGGGAGCTCCGAGTTCTGGAAGAGTCCTCTGAGAACAAGCACTTAGTAGCAACAGGTACGGAAATCTGGCTTGCAAGTCCGGGACCTGGAAATTACAAGGATGTTCACCTAGAATTTATGAGAGCCAAGCTTAAATGGGGAGAAACAGTATAAATTATGGGAACCGAATACATATTTAACAGGAAGAAATAGGAAGAAATGGCACACATGTTCAGAACACAGAAACACATCACGATGTAAACAAGGATTTCATTAGGGAACTCTTTCCAGACAGGAGGCGTCCATCTCCAGGGTCTGATTAACCAAAGAGGTGCTGCTTTCCAACTGTGTATCAGAGAGAATTAAGAACAAGGTCTAGGATGTGTGCCACGGAACATTGCTGTTATCTTAGCCACTGTGTCTAGGGGGTCAAATTCCAGAAATCCTGACACCCAAGAATAATTCCCAAGTATTTGTTTTCCCTGAGGGCCTTTGGGCCATAATTCCACTCACTGGCAGAAATACTACTTCTGTTTAAAGCTGTTAAAAACCTATTTTTAAAATCACACAGTTGGCAGATCACCAGGATCAAAACCTGGTAATCTAGTATAGTCTTATAGAAGAATTGAAAATAATCCATGGGAAAATGTGCCAAGCCTGAAAAACAACACTTTCCTGCCTGTGTGCATGCGCGTGTGTGCGTGCACACACACACACACACACACACACACACACACACACACTCGCTCTCACAGGAGCATGTGCACACACACCAGACAACTCCCAGAAGAATGAGGAGGGCCTAGCAGGACATTAAAGATGATGGACTGGGATGTGTCTTATGTTCCAGTTTTCCTACCTATTACCCAACGATCTTCCTGTTCCATAAATTCTCTTCAAGACACATCTTGGGTCCAGGGCCCTCCCTCCCTCTTCTTCCATACCTGAAAACCTTCCTCCTTCCTGAATACACTCTCCAAATTTCCCTGCAGTCTACATTTGAACTTTTCATGACTGCCACACTCACTGTCCTCTTGATGCAATGCCCATAGACCTGGTTTTCAGTCTTTACATTTTCGACTTGCTTGCTCCCTATTTCCAGCTACTGTTATTCCTAGTGCCAGGAGTCAACATCTGACCCTGTAACAGGTTAATCATACCGTCATGTGGATTGAAAGCAGTGGTCTTTTTTTCTCTTTGTAGTGATTAGCACAATTCTTGGCACACAGTAGGAAATTAACAAATACTCACTGGTGGCTGACTGATATGTAGCTGTTATATTTCGGGAGATAGGACCTGACCCAATCTAAACAGCTCTAAGTGTGATGTGGCACAGGCTAAGCACGGTATATATAAATTTGTACTGTTACATTAAGCGCTTATAATAGAATCCTGTGAGCTATGTGTTGTCACTATTAAATTCCACAGAGACACCGCTTGAGTAAGAGTCCCTGGCCCCTAGGAACTTATGATTAGACAAAAACACCACCATATGACAAATGGATACGAAAAAAAAAAAAAAAGCTGGAAAGCTGCTTCCCTGGAGGTTGGAGAACCTCATTAACAGCTCTCCTTTCTAAAAAATGACCATCCCAGCAGGGAGCCACGGCATTCTCAAGCTTGCGGAAAGCGCCAGGCTCCTAGGCCTCACATTCAGTCTATGGTGGAATGGGCTGTGCAGCCAGGCAGAGCTGTCTGAATTTCTGCTCCACCACTTACTGGCTGTGACTTGGGACAGGCACGTTCCCCTTCCTGAATGCATGCGCACATCACAAAAATGGCCACATCCCCATCAGCCCTTCTTGGTTACTGGGAGAAGTAGACAAGGTCAAAAAGCACCCAGCTCAGGTCCCAGCAGGTAGGTAGGTACACAACTTCCCTCTGCTCTCCTCTTTTGAATCCCCTA
This sequence comes from Leopardus geoffroyi, assembly GCF_018350155.1. Taxonomy (NCBI): domain Eukaryota; kingdom Metazoa; phylum Chordata; class Mammalia; order Carnivora; family Felidae; genus Leopardus; species Leopardus geoffroyi. The sequence goes on from NC_059338.1 coordinate 29,009,600, forward strand.
CCCCCTACTCAAATGGCACCTGTAGCCATACATTCAAAAGAAAAACCAGTTTATGAAGGATTTGCCACATCCTCTGTGGGTTACATCAAGCTTTTCTTTTAATGTTTATTTATTGTTGAGAGAGAGAGAGAATGCGTACGAGGGTGTGAGAGGGAGAGGGACAGAGAGAGAGGGACACAGAGGATCCCAAGCAGGCTCCTTGCTGAGAGCAGAGAGCCAGATGCGGGGCTCAAACTCATGAACCATGATATGACCTGAGCCGAAGTCGGACACTTAACTGACTGAGCCACCCAGGCTTCCTGGCATCCAGCATTTCTTGATTGTGTTGACTGTGTAAACAGGCCAGTGGCCAGGCTGTTGTGCAGGGACACATGCACACGGACAGGGGTTTTCATGTTCTTTCCTTTTCAATATGTCTCCCTGAGTGATGTGTCAGAGTATTCACGGGATAGAGGCTTCCTAAGATTTAAATGTCCAACACTGTCCAAGAATTTGGTATTTCTAGGAAATTCCTAAAGCATCCCAAGAAAGTCAGGGTGAGGATGAATTCTCATATCGGACACATTCTCCACAGGCGTAGCGTTATTTGACTCTGCTTTGATGGCAAAGACAAGGGCAGTCCATCATTCTGGTCATGAACTTCACCTGAGATGTAACTGACCCTGTTCCCACCCCGCCCCCCCCCACCCGCCCCTGCCGGGGCGGGGACAAACAAGCCGTTTGCATTATCAAAGGCTTCCAGAGAGGATTCCTGGTGGTGCTGAGCAGTGAAACATTTACTCAGTTGTCTGTTTCAGAGTTCTGCCTTAGACAAGGAGGCTCTGTGATCAAAGAAGCCACAGTGATGGTGGGTCTGGGCAGAGAAACTAGAAGATGACATATAGCCTCTCAACTGAGGAAAACGCCTCCCTCTCTCCTCAAATGAGCTCTTGTTCCTCTGGAAAACTCTTATTTTTGCTTCAAGGCCCAGTGAAAATGCCATCTTTCAGTCAAGTCCTCCCTGACCGCTCAAACTACGGCCCCTCCCTCCTTGCTTCCACTTACTGCACGTATCAGAGAGAATTAAGAACAAGGTCTAGGATGTGTGCCACGGAACATTGCTGTTATCTTAGCCACTGTGTCTAGGGGGTCAAATTCCAGATATTTGTGGTTTCCTCCGCCAGACTGCATCCTCGGGCATTATTCCTTGTCACGGTTCTCATGATTTAAAATAAAACGTAGGTATGCGCTGGTTGACTTTTATTTATCCGTTTTCACCCCCCGCAAAATATAAGCTTCCTGAGGGCAGGGACTATTATGTCGGTCTAACTGATCACTATTGAACTCTCAGTTCCCTGGGATCTGTGAGGCACTCGCTACAGGTTGTTGAATGAATGAACAAATAAACAGGGGCGCCTGGGTGGCTCAGATGGTTAAGCATCTGACTCTTGATTCTGGCTCAGGTCACCATCTCACGGTTTGTTAGTTTCAGCCCCGGGTCGGGCTCTCTGCTGACAGAGCGGAGCCTGCTTGAGATTTTCTCTTCCCCTTTCTCTGCCCCTGCCCTGCTCATTCTCTCTCTCTTTCTGTCACAAATAAACTAACAAACTTTAAAAAAAATAAATGGGGACGCCTCGATGGCTCAGTCAGTTAAGCATCTGACTCTTAATTTTGGCCTAGGTCGTGATCTCACGGTTTGTAAGCTTGAGCCCCCGATCAGATTCCGCACCGGCAATGCAGAGCCTGCTTGAGATTCTCTGTCTCCCTCTCTCTTTGCCCCTTCCCTGGTCTCTCTCTCTCTCTCTCAAAATAAATAAATAAGCATTAAAAAATAAACAAACGAACAAATAAGTGTTAGCTCTGTTTCTCCAGCACCTAGCATAATGACTGGCACAAAGTTATCACATAATTAATAGAGGCTGAATAAATAAGGTGTTTTTTAAACAAAGTTTTTTTAAGTGGCCTATTTTTTAAAATGTTTATTTATTTTAGAGAGAGACAGAGCATTAGTGGGGGGAGGGGCAGAGAGAGAGATGGAGACACAGAATCCGAAGCAGGTTCCAGGTTCTGAGCTGTCTGCAGAGACTGACATGGGGCTTGAACTCACAAACTGAGAGGTCATGACCTGAGCCAAAGAGGCCCTTAAGTGGTCTATTTTTATGTAAACTGCCATCAAAGAAAATGGATGTATAGGGGCACCTGGGTGGCTCCGTTGGTTGCTTGGTTGAGCATCTGACTTCAGCTTAGGTCATGATCTCAGGGTTCTTGTGACTTTGGGCCCCCGCAGAGTGGGTCCTCTGTCCCTCCCCCACCGCCACCTCTCCCCCACTCATGCTCTCTCTCCCAACAATAAATAAACATTAAAAAAAAAATAGGATGAAAAAGTAAAAAAATAGGATGTATAAATATGCCATCCTAGTTAACATAGAATTCGGACTGAATAGAAATCTGAAGATGGGTAATTAAGAATTTTAGAAAAAAGTGAAAGATATATTTCTAAGCAAGGAAGTTATTTAGTCTATTATACGGATAGGCATCCTTATTAGGGTCCTAGCAAAATGGAAGGAAAAAACGCTAAGGAAAAAAGCAAACTGAAGAATCCAGGAGGAACTCCTACTGCCTGAGAGGGACCTCAACTAGGAAATGTCACTTGTAAAAGCTCCTTTGCTGAAAGCACTTTGCTTTTCACATCAGCTTGTGTCATGACTACGTCCTAGTGAGGCAGACTGGTCGGGAGTTAGGCCCATTTTAGGGAGAAGGAAACTGAGGCCAGAGGCTAAGCAACCTCTGTAAGGTCACAAAGTTAACTGTAGTGGAGCCCTAGTCCCCAGGCAGGTCAGCACACTCCATGCTCTCCCCACCTCACTCTCACTAGACTTGGAGGCCAACTCCAGACCTTTGCTAAGGCCTCAAATACCCTTAAGTCAACATTCCCTGCACCTAATTAGTGTCGGTGAGAATAATCTTACTGCAGTGTTCAGGGGTTGGCTTCAGAGTCAGACAGATCTAGGTGTGAAAACAAATCCCACCACTGTGATACAATTACTAAACCTGCCTGTGCCTCAGTTTCTACATTTCCAAAGTGGGATGATAATAAAATATACCTTGTGTGGCTGTTGTACGGATGAAATAAATGAATGTTTATAAAGCACTTAGCATAGATGGCGTTTCTGGAGCATCACGTTATGGGGTGAAAAGTGGTTGGCTTAGATGTTGGATACAGCCTGCCTTCCATACTGTGATGTTTCCTACTTGGCACCTCTCTCTTCCCTGCCTCCCAAGCAGGGGGCAGGGGCTTAGCGGGGAGAGGTTAAGCCGACAAGTGTGGTTTGCCTCTCTTGTGCCCAGCCCCATAAAACCCACTAACAAGAAGCAGCTCGTTGGCTTCGCTGTCCCCAGGCATTTTGTCCTTTTGCAGAGGTTGAGTTTGTGCCAAGCTGAAGCCCTATGCCCTGGGGGGCGGGGGGGAGGGGTCTCTGTAGGCTCAGCAATGCAAGCGTTGTGAGCAGGTCTCGTTCCCACTGGTCCCCAGGCTCTATAAGGGCCCTTTCTAAGAGGGAATCGTGGAATGCCAAAGGGGATAGATGCCTGTACCCCAGGTTCCCTGCTTGGAAGAATCTGAAGGATGGTGATCTCTGGAGCAGGAAAGAGAGGGGTCTCCAGGAGAGACTGTAACACTCGAGATGGGCAAGAATGGTGCTTATGGAGACAGCCTTCCATGATAGATGAGCAATCCTGCCAAGCATCTGGGAAGGAAAGGCATCTGCTCTGAGGCAAGGGAAGGGGCCAATGGCCGATCACAGCTCAACTCATCAAAAGCTGGTCATGGAAATACTGCGGGCCAATTAAGCCATTCACCCCGATACCTCACATCCTCTCCAGGCTGCTTCCTTTGGAGCTTAGGGGAACCTGTGCCTGAGGGGCAAGCATCTCTTTGATCCCTGTTGGCCCCAATCAAACATCATTTACAGGGAAGGTTTAGAGCTGTCTCCAGAGCAAAGGCCTGGGCTAAACTCTCCCTCTATGGATTGCGGCCAGGGTAGTTAAATTTTATATTTGAACTCTGGCGATTTGAGGACTGACTTCCACTTTCCAACATGCCCTCTCTCCTCACCTACCGAGAACAATTGGCCTGAAAGTCGTGGGCTTTGGTGGAAAGGAAACTACAGCCCAACCTAGCCCCACCCTAGCAGGCAGCAGGCTGAGTGGGTGTAATGTGATCCGCTCCTCTCCCAGGGCTGTGGCAGACAGGTCCCCGCCCTGGCACACCTGCCCAGAAGTCTGTTTCTGGTAAGGAGCTAGGTGAGTACTCAGCAGCTGTGGCCCCAGGATAGACACTAAGCTCACTATACAAAGCCTAGGTCTCCTGGGGTGGGGTGGGGTGGGGTGGAGCACTGCAGGGGGGCAGGGAGAATATCAATTCAAAAGAAATGAATGACAGGGTAACCTAGAAAAGGCTGTGTGTAGGAAAGGAGTGATGGGAGGGCATGCTGGAGCCAGCTAAAGGATTTTCACATCTTCCAGTGGTGAGGGAAGCAAAGAACTCAAGTGTAGAACCCCTGCAAATCTTGATTCAGCGGCAGTTATAATCTTGCATAGGCACACCCCGTGTGGGCCTCAAGTAGCTTCTGAACTGGGTTGACAGCGGTAGAAGTGGAGAACAAGGTTAGGAACAGCCTCTTCCTTCTACCTTCCTCGGGACCCAGTGACTCAGGACTCACCCCAGGATCTCCCCAGAAGGAAGAATCCCCAGAGGTCCCTAAATAGAGGTAGTCTTGGTTCATACACTGGTTCCTCTGAAAGATATCTCCCACAGGTTATCCTAGCAAAGTTAGTCCAAGGGTCCCAAGTCCCGCTCCAGAGTTGCTGTCGTGTTGTCCCACTGTGGTAGGGGACAGAAGTTTGGGGCCAGGGGGGACTCTGGCCTCCAAGGGCTCTCAGGGCTGCAGTCGCCTCTCCCTTGCCAGGCCTTGCCCTGTTCTGTTACTCTGACCCTAGGCCCGGGTGTGCCCGAGTTGCAGTGGAGCTTCCAGAGAGCACTTGAAGCTCCCTGCCAAGGAACCACGGGGAAGTGGAGCATGTTATGGGGTGCAAGTCTGGGCTCTAGGGGTAGAAAGCTGTGAGGAGGTTTGGGGGTGGGAGTGGTCTCCGCATCAGGCATCTGGCCTAACCTCCAACTTCCTCCAGGCAGCCAAGTCAGAGGGAGGCTAAGGGGAGTATGTATATTAGGGTGGGAAGCTCCCAGAAAAAACCAGAAAGCATCAACTCTCTTCCTCTGGCTGCTGGAATTTCCTAATCCTCTCTTGGAAGTGCAGTTTCCAAGTCAGCTCTGGGGGGTCCCTGGCTGGTTGTGGTCACATTCCCCTCCCCTTAGTGGGGAGCTTCTGGGCTTGGGCCCCCCTCACCACTGCCCAGGATTGGTCTGCTGTCCCCCACAGTGCATCTCCCAAATACCCCTGCTGTTCATCCCTTCCCAGAGTAGTCCCAGGCTTCACTCCCTCTCAGAGGAATCAAACCAGCTGTGGGGTCCCAAATTCACCCCCAGCCCCCCACCTCAGGTCTCACCCCTCCGTCTCCCCCCACCTCCTTACACCCCCCACCCCAGGCAACCCCCAGAGCTTGTGGGTCAGGGAGACCCTCCCGCTGAAGGCTCCTCCCCTTCCACTCTCCAAGTACGGAGAGTCCGGACCCTCCAGAGAGGGAGGAAGGGGGTGGGGGTGGGAGGACGCAACCCCCTCCCCCTCCAATGCACTGCAGAGGCAACCATCCAAGTTCAATCAAGTTGTGCTATTGTCTCAGCTTTGTCCAGGTCTCTGGGGAGCCCAAGAGCCTTGCTGTGCCTTCCCTCTCCCCTCCCCAGACCCCTCTGAACACACACCTCCAACTCCCAATGCCAACCAGCCCAACGTTCTTGGGGAGCCAGAGAGCTCTGGCGGCGCTGGCACTCCTCCCTCCTTCTGTCATAGAAGCAGGGCGGCCAAGACCCTCCTTCTTGCAGACCCCACACCCACTGCTGCGGTGGAGCCTAGAGCGGCGGCGGGGGGCTGGGGGACTCCCAACCCGACCCCAGCACTGCGGCAGGGGCCGGGCGCTTACCTGCGGGGGAAATTCACCGTCCTTCCCGACCTGGGCAGGGGCAGATGGAGCATCTTCCCCGGCTCAGGCGGCCATTCGCGGGGGGGGCACCCAGTGCCCTCCCCGGACCGCGCTCCCCGGCACCGCGGACACCCGAAGAGGTCTGAGCCCGGGCCACGCGGAGGACCAGACACCGAATGCTCGCCGGCCCTCCGCTCCCTTTCCTCCCCACCACCCGGGCTCGCACTTACGGCTCCAGCTGTACTTAAAGCGACAGAGCCCCATTTTGCCGCTGCTGACTTCTGTCCCGAGCCCAGGCGATGCAGGCTGAGAGCGGGCTCTTTAACGCCCAGAGCAGGTAGACAAAGAGCCACCGCAGCCTCAGCCTTCCGGTGGCCTCGGAAGCCCGGGAGGTGCAGAGGAGGGCTGGGGGCCTCGACCTCCACCTGGGCTGCTCCAGAGTTAACCCCCGGGCTGCCAGCTGCGGTCCCCTGGGCGCTCTTACTCTGGCTACATAGGCAGAAGGGGGTGTGGGCAGTGAGGCAGGGAACTGGGGTGCACTGGTGGGCACGGGTAGGGGAGGCCTGGGCTGAACATTCCCCAGGCAGGGTTTCCTCCCAGCCCCCTCCTGGCCCCTTTCCAGACTCTAAAAATCAGTCAGAGTAAGAGCAGGGGACCAGGACATCACCTACACAAGAAGTGTGGTGGGGGATGAAGGTCAGACCACGGGCACAAACAGCCAAAGGCCGGCTCGGGAGCTGTTCTACTTAGAGAAGTGGGGTGGAAGGGGAAGGGCGGAAGGTGTGCCCTCCAGGAGTGAGACAACCTGTGGGGGGTTGGGGGGATGGAGTTAACATTTCTCCAACTTGAGGGGGGATAGATTAGGTGAAAGGTGTGCATGTTGAGGGGTGACTGCCAGGGAGAAAGAACAGTACACATCATGCAAGGGTCAGTGCCTTCATCCAGGAGGCGTTTGCTGCTGACTGGTTAAGACGAAAAGGACCCCAAGATGGGAGGGTTTTAGTTGCAGAGTAAGAAGAGAAACAAGTGAGATCCAGTAGCAGGGCTCCCCCACCGAGCTCCCTTCAGGGTCTTCCTAAGAAGGTCACTCTCCCCATCAAAGAAGGAGATCTGCAAAGATGCTCTCAGCCCTGCTTCCACCAGTCCACAGTCCTTGCTCCTGGAAGGGGCTGACTGTGTAAGGTTGGGTCCCGAAGCGATCTGGGCAAACTGGGGAGACTACGTTTTTGAAATGGACAGGTGATAGGTGCAACTTCTTTCAGCAACAAAAGCAACAGCAATGATCTTTTTTAAAAAGCCCCCAAAGTACTGGACTAAGATGACAGTGAACCACAGCGATACGGTTGTCTCTGGTGTTTGGGCAGCTTGGGGTGACCCAGGCACACACAGATACCCAGGCCTATGTGTTCTCCTAGGCCTGTCATCTCACCACCTTTACTTTCTGGGCCTCAGTTTTCACAAATGTTAAGGCAGAGGAGGTTCACACTCCTGACCCCCTCCTAGCTCCCCAGCCTTTAAGGAAGCCTGGAAGGGTGCTTTAAGTGCTCCGGATAGCCCTTTTCCCTAAAAGCCCATCTGGCTCTAGTCCTCTGATTGCACAGTGCCACTGACCTGGGGCTGCAGCTCTAGAATTCCCACCCTCTAAGAATAGTGGGAAACCTCACAGACGGAAGTCTGTCTCTGGATCCTAGAACAGTTTGAGTTGGGGAGGGGTCTGTTTCTGCATACTATGATTAAGTTTTCCAAATATGCTTTGAGATCAAAGGGGTATAAAGAGCCCACCCCTCAATCCACCCCCACCCAAAGCATGGGGGGGGGTGCAAATAGATTTTTACTCCCTTTATTCTGAGTAGTTTGCATGCCCTGAGTCCCAAGTAGACCAGCTTTGAGGGGATTGGAGCAAGGCAGCTGGTTTTCTCCAGCATATTCTCCCATCTCAGGCCAGGATGGTGTCCCTAGACCAAATCCCTATCCTGGCTCTTCTGTCCTGGTCATGTCCACAGCCATCCCGTCTTCACCACCACCCTAAATGGAGAGTGAGTATAATCAGTTCCTCAGGGAGATTCTGCCTGCACAGCTGTGTTGGGGCTGGCCTGGGTCATCTGGGGAACAGCTTATAGTGACACGCACCATAAGGGATTCTCTTTAGCCTCAGCCAGCACGGAATCCTGAGCAAAATCACTCTGAGCCAGAGGAATGTCACCAGCAGGGGATGTTTTCCCCCAGATCTAGCTGTGCATTTTCCATAAGGTTTCCTCCTTTGTGGTTTTCTGGGCAGAGCCTGGAGGGAAGGAGGGGAGACTGAAAGAGGTGAGCCTGAGGCACAGCGGCTTACTTAGAGGAACAGGAGTCTTTGGGGTAGGGGCCGTGCTGTCCCAGAACATTCCTTCACAGCCCTGCAGAGCCCATGTGGCCCTATCCCTCTTCCTCACACAAGGCAGCCTGTCCACGCTCCCTTTGGCCCTCCCCCTCCTCCTGCTCTGCACCCCCAACAGGGACTGGGGAGCAGGCTATAAAGAAAACAAGTCTCAGCCAGCAGCTGGGCACAGGGGATGAACTCTCAGCTCCTGAGTCTTGTCCTTGTCCTCCCACCCCCACCCAAGGGGATTCTAGGCTAGAGGATCTCTAACCCCCCCTCCTCCTTGAGTCTGATTCTTGAACTGCTAGAACCCAGTAGAATCTGAGGTTTTCCTCTGTATGTTCCTCTTTCCTTGTCGATGAAGAAGGTGGGTTGCACAGTTGTGTCTACCTTCTACTTACCTTTCTGCTTGGTGGAGGTTCCAGTGGGCTTTTACAGGGGAAGGAGCAGGGTCCCAGAGGCTTTGCCACTTAAAGAAATAGCATGCAAATTAGCACTTGCTATTTTCAGCCAACAGGTCAAGGCACTTTGGGTAATTGGACAACAGCACTGAAGAGAAATGCTGTCTGGGGGTTTCTGTGAAGACAGTAAAACACAACCTCCTCTGTCAGCAGACCCAGCTCCTGCGCTTGCCGAGGCCCTGCCCCTGCCCATCACAGGGGTGTGGCAGAGTTGGGGGTTATGGTGGCCTTGTTGCCTTGACTACAGTGGGGAGGCATGTTGGGGGTGACTCTGAACTCTTCTTTCTGGGTCCCAGGCTGTACAGTAATAGCTTGGGGCAGAAGGGGTGGAGGATAATTGATGCAGGTGGTGGAGGAAAGACACCTGCTGATAGGGAGCTACGAGTCAGGCACTTTTCCAGAAAAAAAACAAAAAACCAAAAAAAAAAAAAAAAAAAAAAAAAAAAACAAAACAGCCAAAGAGGGACAGAGGAAAAAGACCTATCTATCTTAAATAGGCCTCCCCTGTGCTCCTCTGGCTTCTCTGCAAAGAGCCCTTGAGAGCTATGATCTCATTTGTCCCCCGTGCCAGGATCATTAAAGTGGCTCTTTACAAGGGGGAAACTGAGGCATGGAAAGGCCAGGAAATGTCTAAAGCAGAGGGCAGAGCACAGACTAATACGCATGAGGTCTTTCAGCCAGATTCTTGTGAGGGGCGATACCCTCCCCACAACACGCCCCCCAAGGATCTCTGGAGTCACCTTGGCTCAGGACCAAGGTCTTCCACCCCATTGCCAGCAGGGACATCCAAAGATGGTTAGTGGGAGGCTCGGGTTGTGTCCCTGACCATAATCTCAAAGGTTAATGGAGTTAGTCAGAGTGAGCCACACAAAAAGAGAGAAAGATTTGCCGGAAAGTTCCATGTGGTCTGAGTTCCAGCGTCACCTGCCTGGGGGCTTCTGGGTTCCAGTGTCCCCTGTCAGGCCTGACTACACACCTGATTTCCTGGTGAGACCCAGAAGGGAGATTCTTGAGAAGACCAGAGTCCCAGGGTAAGCATCCACCACTCGGAACCTCTGCCCCTTGACCTACCCTCACTTCCCCTCTTTCCTGTCAATTATGAAGCTATTTACTTCCTTAGGTGGCAAAGGCCCTGCCCCTCCACAAGTCTGGGCCAGTCAGAGAAGCTTCCTTGGGGTCTGTGGGGGCAAGCTGAGCCCCGAGACCCCTCCACATCCTGGCCAGGCTGAGCTGGCAGCATCTTGGTTGAGGCAGAAAAAAAAGCATCTTACCACATAGGTAGGGGTGATGAGAAAGGGAAAGGATTAAGCCAGAATGGAGGGACAGGGGAAAGGACGTGGGGGAGGACCCTGATGAATTAACCCTGTGGCCACACACTGAGGTGGGATCCTGATGCTCTCCATGGAGAATGACCTGGCCACATCTCTAACCCCTGCTTTTATTTATTCTTTTTAATGTTTATTTTTGAGAAAGACAGAGACAGAGAGAGAGAGAGAGAGAGAGAGCGTGTGCACACACACAAGTGGGGGAAAGGCAGAAACAGAGACAGGGAGACACAGAATCTGAAGCAGACTCTGTGCTGTCAGCGCAGAGCCCGACGTGGGGCTTGAACCTGTGCCAAACCATGAGATCATGACCTAAGCGGAAGTTGGACACTTAACCGACTGAGCCACCCGGGTGCCCCTCTAACCCCAGCTTTTAAAACCTACTCCCAGATCCCACAATGACCCCACTGACTCCTGGCGGAATCAGTGGGACCTTGATAGAAACACCTATAAAAATCATTCACAGCCCCTGTGGTGACACTTTCACAATTATGATTTTATTTGCAAACAACCTAATGCTCTAAGGTGAGGCAGATGTTACTATGCTTGCTTTAGAACATTAAAGGTTAAGAGAGTGGCCTCAGGTACTTTGGCCACAGGTACGGAAGCCATGATGACATTAGTTCTAGGCCAGGGATCATTCTTTATTAGAAATGGGCATCTGAGTGGCTCCATTGGTTAAGCGTCTGACTCAGGTCATAATCTCACGGTTTGTGAGTTCAAGCCCCGTGTCAGGCTCTGCACTGACAACACAAGGCCTGCTTGGGATTCTCTCTCTCTCTCTCTCCCTCTCTCTCTGCCCCTCCCCCATGCACTCACTGCCTTTCTCTCAAAATAAATAAACTTTTAAAAAAATTAAAAAAAAAAAAGAATTGGATTTTATCCAGTGAATTTCCTCTCAGGGATGCCTGAGTTTTCAAGAGCTCCTTGTGCATTACCCTGGTGGGCTTCTCTCTGCTCTTGACCTCCTAAGGCAGTACCTTCCCTCACCAACTTCCAGGCCCTTCCTAGAGGACATGCCAGGTAGCCTGGGACAGACCCCCTTCATGGGGTCAGATAATCCAGAATGTCAGGGCCCAAAAGGTAGGTAAAGCTCATCTGGTTCAAGTCCCTCATTTTCACAGAGGAGGAAATTAGGGCTCTGAAAGTGCAAGTGACTCGTTCAAGGCTCTTTACCAGGCTTCCTGATTCCCAGGGCCGTGATCTCACTGGTTCTGTGCTCCCACTTCTCACCAAGTCCCTCCCCAGGGCCAGCTGAGGCTCAGACAGAAAGGTTCTGAGGGTAGGTGGGGGAGAGTTTGGATCGGGGGCCCTGGAGTCAGTAGACGCACAGCGGAGTGTCCCAAAGCCCAGTGCCGATCCCGGCTGAGAAGTCTTTGGGGTAGCAAATGGGCCAGCGAGAAGAGAGGGTCCCGCGCCCAGCTGTGTTACTGCTCCGCAAATATTTACACGACCTCTGAGGAAACCTGCCTTTCTCACCGCCCCGCAGCTGGGAGAGGCAGCAGAGAGGAGGCAGCCCCATCAAATCTTAAACAGCGAGCTACTGTTTTAGCAGTCCTTAGCTTCATATCCTCCTGCCACCATCCCCAACCGCAGGCTCTCTGTGTGGCTCTGAGAACATGGGACAGATGGGATCATGGGAATCATCCCAATAAAGACTCGACAGACCCTCAGCTGGCCTCTGTGGGCAGATGTGTGCGTATGCGTGCATGTGTCTGTAAGGCCTCCAGCTCAGACCCCTGAGGCCAGAAGCAATGACTTCAGAACAACCCCAGCACCCACTGCCCCAGGTTCTCCTTCACTGAGCTGGGGCTCTAATATCCGGAGAGGAATAGAAATCTCATATGCGTTGAGGAGGCAGTGTCAATGTATCGTCCCTTTTATCCTCGAAACCCCTCTCACCATGTCTACGTCCGCCTCCCCCTCCCTGGTCCAAGCCATCACCTTCTCTTGCCTAGATTATTGTAGCACCTTCCTGTCCAGGTTCTCCCTGATTTCCCTGTGGCTATTTTCCTCACAGTAGCCAGGCAGGCCCTTTACCAAACATGTCAGACCTCATCACTCCTCTCCCTGAGACCTTCCTGTGGGTTTCCCCTCTCACTTAGAAGAAAAGTCAAAGTCCTCACCTTGGTACAGAAGACCCTTTATTACCTGGCCCCTGCCTACCTGCTGATCTCACTTCTGACTACTCTCTTCCTTGTTTACTCTGTGTCAGCCACACTGACCTCGTGGCAGTTTCTTGAACACATGCCCCTTCTTGCCTCAGGGCCTTTGCACATGCTCTTCTGTGTATAGTGAAGCCTTCCCTGACCACAGGATCTCAAATAGCCCCCACCCTGTCAGTCTCTGCCCCGTACCCTGCTGTACCCTGCTTTATTTCCTGATGCCACAGAGCGCCACCTAATCTAGTAGGTATTTATTTGTTTATTTGCCAGCTCTTTTTCATATATGAGTTTAAGAACAATGTCTATTTTTGTCCTCTTGCTTTAGCTCCACATGTCTTGTATATAGTAGGTACTCTACAAATATTTATTAAATATATTAATAAATATCATGAAGTGGGCATTATCATCCTTCCTTTCAGACAATGAGATGAAGCACAAAGAGGCTAAGTAACTTATCCAAGGTCATGCAAATGGTGAGTGGCAAACACGAGAATTAAATCCAGGTCAGTTGGACTCTGGAATGTTTTTTTTTTTTTTTTTTTTCATTTTCTTTTTAAGGTTTATTTATTATTGAGAGACAGAGAGAGAGACAGAGCATGAGCATGGGAGGGGCACAGAGAGGAGGAGACCCGGAATCTGAAGCAGGCTCCAGGCTCTGAGCTGTCAGCACGAGCCTGACGTGGGGCTCGAACTCACAAACCGTGAGATCATGACCTGAGCCGATGTCAGACGCTTAACCTACTGAGCCACCCAGGCGCCCCTGGACTCTGGAATGTTTAAGCGACTTTGCCAACCTGTCTCCCGAGAACAGAAAACTAACCACAGGGACTGGTAGAGACATAAGAGACCATATAGCTGCTGCCTCCCAGACTTCAGGGGCACCTGCTCAGAGCTGGGAAAAGCAGGATCTCTTAGCTGGAGCCTCACACAAGGAGTTTTTTGCCCTGGCTAAATCCGGTAAACAGGGATCCTCTGAGGAAAGTTCACTCCAGAAGGGCACGGGGCAGCTGGCTTTTCTTCCTGCCCGCCCCTCTACAGATTTGTGGCTCAGAAAGGGATGGTGACAGGCAGATGATAAGTTCTGCCCCTCCTCTTCTATTAACACTCGGCAGAATGTCAGCAGTCCTGGGAACCCCTGCTGGTAGAAGTCCTACCACCCAAACCTGGCCATGAGCCTGTCCACATGGCCGGGTCCATGAAGGTGGTGTCATTTCTGAACTGCGCCTTATCATCAAACCCACAGGGGCTGAGACAGAAGCCAGACACTGAAGTAAAGGATGGCAGAGAGACTAAGAAAGGTGACCAAGGAGAAGAGGGCTGGGAAAGGAGCTGGAAGAGAGTGAGCAGGCAGGAAAAGAGGGTGGGAAGGAGCTTGAAGATGCGACTCTCTTTCAGGCTGCAGATGTCCCATAAGAAGGAAGGGCAGGGCACAGAACAGAACTCTTTTAACACAAGCTGGCCAAAGAGGGCAGGAAGGGTAGGCTGGTGAGAAGGGCTTGCCCTGCTCTGGGTCAGACCCCCAGGCTGAACACAGCATCACTCACTCCTCTCTGGAAGAGTCCTTCCACCTCCCAGACATGCTCTCTGCCCATCTGGTTGCTACCCCCTGCCCATCGGCAAGCTCGCACCCCCCCCACCCCACCCCGCCACTGGAATTAGTGCGCACACAGCCTCTTTGTACCCAGCCGCCTCTCACACACGTGTTTGGATGGGTCTCACACAGTGTCTGTCTGTCTCTCATTCCCCTCCTTGGCGTGCACATCACGAACACGCTGGCTCTGTTTATCTATGGCACATGCCCCAACATCAGCCTCTCCCACCTTGTCTCCCCACGACCCTGTCTTGCATATTCAGTGAATGTTGATCTGTTATGTAGCGACGCGCTTTGGGTCTCTCTGGGACTGTCTCTTTCCTTCTGTCTGCTTTTCAAAATCTAGACTTTTGTACATCTGCCTGAGTTTGTCCCAACATATAGGCAAGAACAATCCAGTCCTGCAGACTCTTTAGGGCACCCCTATGCACAGCTCAGTGGGTAAGTCTGCCTGCCTAGCCTGCTGGCCTTTCTTAGCTGCAATGAATGGTCTTTTGCTGCCTGGTCAGAGACATCTGGTAGCCCAGAGGCCAGAGCTGGCCCCTCATGGACATCCTGGGACAGCTTAGCCTTTGAGCCAGAGTCAACAAGAACTTGTATTCACAGAGGCTTGGGCTGCTCCTTGTGCCTGTGGTCCTGAGCTCTTGGCTGTGGCTACTTTGTGGCTCTCCAAAGCAAGACCCTATCCTGGAAGATGGAGAGGTCACCTAGGGGCATTCCAAGTGGAGACCTCTAACGATGATTCACTGGCCAGTCAATAGCGTGACCTGAGAACATAGTCTGCTGGGTGTTGAGAAAAAAATAGAAGACAAGGTCTCTGTCCCTGGGAAGCTCCTACTCCAGTGGGAGGCATGTGATGCCTGCCCCCTCCCGGGCTTAAGGGGCACATGGGCTGAACACGGAGGGAAAGGGCTTCATGGTATACCCAGTGAGGCAGTAGGTATACCAAAAAAAGGAGAGGACAAGGCAGTCAGAGGGCCTGGGTTTTCCCCTGGTTGCTGCCACTTTTAAGTTATGTGATCCCGGCAACCCTGTTAAGCAGTTTCCTCACTTGCAAACCGGGGGAAAGAATATCTAATTCAGTGTTAAGATTAAATAAAATAATAAGACACAGTGTTTTGTAAACCATATATGCTATGCAATTGTTAGAGAATCATAAAAGCACAAGTTACTACAGTATAAACTATACACACAAGTTCCAAGATGATTTTTAGAGTCAGGTAGTATTGCAATGGGATGAATTAGAGAAGGCTTCCCGAAAGGAGAGGATTTGGCAGACAAGTGGGCAACTGGGTGTCACCATCTAGGTGGAAACGGTCCATTCTACAGATGTCCTTTAGGACTTTTATCACTTTAATTTTCCAGGAGCCAACCAAGAGAAGGGAGGGAGGTCACATTTACTGAGCCCCTGCTGCATACCTAGTACATTAATGCCACATATCCTATAACATCCTTATAGGAATCCTATTCCCATAGAACTATTCCTACTAGAATGGATTCACAGCTTTCCCAAAGCCTCAGAGCTGGGATCTGAACCCAGGCCTGTCATACTTCCAAACTTATGCTCCTTCTGTAATATCAGATTGCATGGAATTTCCAGACACTACTTGAGTCCAGCTGGTTTATCACAGAATATAAGGTTTGTGGGAAAAAGGAGGAGGGAGCTGACAATTAAAGAGGAGAGACAAAGTGGACAGGCAGGCAGGTGGGCAGGGCTGGTGGGGAAAAGCCAAACTCATCTCAACGGCTTCCTCAATCCCTGATCCATCCTGATTGTCGACCAAATTGTATGTCTTCAAAACTCAGTGAAAACCCCAGCAGCTCAATTGTAGGTTACTAGGACACATCAGAGGAGGGGCCACGCCTCAGCCTGCATCGGTTGCCATGGCAACTAGCATACATCCAGCTGCCCCTCTGGAATACCTGGCTTACTCCTGCCTTCTATCCGCCCTGTTGGGTTTGAACAGACACTGTGATCTAGATTAACCCCACACAGCCTGTAGAGTGCTACCACTACTCTTTTAAGAATTAAGGGGAAGAAGGAAAAATAAAATAAGATAAAAACAGAGAGGGAGGCAAACCATAAGAGACTCTTAACTATAGAGAACAAGCTGAGGGTTGCTGGAGAGGAGGTGGGTAGGGGGCACACGCTCAGAGCCTGGAACCGATTTCAGATTCCATGTCTCCCTCTCTCTCTCTCTCTCTCTTCCACACTCATGCTTTCTCTCTCTCTCTCTCTCTCTCTCTTTCTCTCAAAAATAAACATTAAAAAAATTAAAAAAAAAAAAAAAGAAATATCGGGGTGCCTGGGTGGCTCAGTCGGTTAAGCGTCCAACTTCAGCTCAGGTCATGATCCCACGGTTTGTGAGTTCGAGCCCCGCGTTGGGCCTGGTGCTGACAGCTCGGAGCCCGGAGCCTGCTTCCGAT
Source organism: Leopardus geoffroyi (assembly GCF_018350155.1). NCBI lineage: Eukaryota > Metazoa > Chordata > Mammalia > Carnivora > Felidae > Leopardus > Leopardus geoffroyi. Next base: position 29,026,003 of record NC_059338.1, read on the forward strand.
TCTGTGCCCCTCCCCCACTCTCTCTGCCCCTCTCTCTCTGCCCCTCCCCCACTCACACTCTGTCTCTGTCTCTCAACAACGAATAAACGTTAAAAAAAAAAAAAAAAGAACTCTCATTTTCAAGCGTGAGTGTTAAAATACACTATTCCGATATTATCATTTTGAATGTGCATGTGACAGGTTAGGCCCATCAATTTGTGAATGTCTGCCATCAGATGGCTAACAAACAATAGCCAGCATTTGTTGAACACATATTATACATAAACATGTTAACAAATTTAATCCTCACATCAGTCTTACAGAGTAGGCACCGTTACCGTCCGTGTCTTTCAGCTAAGGAAACTGAGGCAGAGGGAGAATAAGCATTCACTCAAACTCACAAAGCTAATAAGAAGAGCCAGGACTCAGACCCAGGAGCTACAAGCCTTCACACTAAATCACTACTGCCCTCCCCCTCTGTGGGACGCTTATGTTGATAAGATCTGGTACCAAAGATCTGTTGATCTAACTGCACACTACAGGACTAAAAGAATAGCCAGATGGTGTTGAAAAGCCAAACAAGATCATCCCATGCCAAGGAAGTCAAAGCCCAAGTTCAGTGAACCCATCTGCCAACCTGGAGAAATCTCATTTTGATACTCTTAACTGCTCCTAATTCAGCCAGAGGCCACCAGCTAAATGAACAGGACAGTAAGTTGAGATCAGAATAATGTATTTCGAACCAAAGCTCTTTATAGGTTTCAAAGCACCCCTACATGTTCTCCTTCACTTGATCCTCACAATGCAAAAATGATTACCCTTTTACAAATGAACAAACTAAGACTCAGAGAGCTTACGGGACTTGCTCAGTGACTCGCAGCAAGCTAGAGGAGTGCTTTGGATACAACTCCAGAGCGCCAGATGCCCCTCCCCCTGCACCACAGAGAAGTATCAACAAGGCTGCCTGTATGAACAGTTGCCTGGGGGTCAACATTGTAATTGTTATCCCCCAAATGGCAACAACCACTGTCTACTTCAACTACACATCACTTCTTTGGCCACTGACCTAGGAGGCATCTTGTCTCCCTTTTAGATTTGAAGCCCTTCAAGGACAGACATGGAGTTTCCGTCTTCAGCTTGAACGCTGGATCTTCTCCAGAATGATCCCTTACCACCCTCTACCCCAATCCTTGTGTTTCGTGGGCAAACGCCAGGCCTGGGCCAGCTGCCCACTAGGTGGGATACCTAAAGAACTGACTACCAGGAAACAGAGAAGATAAAGCGGAAAGGTAAATATCCATGCTTCCTTGCCGACTCTCCCCGCTGCCCGTTCAAGTTAAGAAAGGTTCTCTTCTCTTTGTACAAATCCTACAAACCTGATGCCCATTCCAAGAGAATTCTTCGCACTGAAGGTTGGGTGGGGCATCTTGGGGTCTGCCAGTCAGACAGCCAAACTGGAGAGCAGCAAATGAGGCTCCCTCTCAGGAGGGTGGCTGCAGACAGATGCTGAGGCCCGCTTAGCAAGGCTGGGAGGTGTCTCTTTAAGGCTTGGGCTCACTGCCTCTGGGAGCAAAGAGCCAGCCTGGGAGAAGGCAGGGGCCTACAGTTTATTTTAGTTGACATTTTTCAACGTCAGGACACTTCAGAGCCAAGAAGGAAACGAATCCCATCTGTTCCTGAGCCCCCAAGCACAGTTCAAGAGGACAGGCTGGAGAAGGGAGGGGAGGCGAGGAGGGAACAAGAAGACTGGAACATCCAGCCACACACATGGAGCAGGAAACCACCTGAGGAGAGACACAGGGCATGGCAGACAGTCGTGAGAAATCCCGCTGCCCCTCTGACACACAGCCACAGAGCTCTTTCAAGATGGGGCCTGCTGGTTCCATCGAAGGCTCTGCGGCCTCTGGCACAGGTCGCTGGACAGCAGCCCTGCCAGGGCTGCCGAAGACACAACCCTGTACGGTGTGAAGGGCGCCCACTGGAGGTGTGCGATCCAGCACCTAGAGGAGTGCTGCTGCCAGCCAAGCCCGGGGCTCCCGCTCCTTAACCGCCGCACAGCTCAGATGCAGCCCACCCAAGCCGCCACTTACGTGGGTGGAAACGGAGGCATTGAGAAGTAAATCCGAGTTAAAACAGGGAAGGGATGGAGGGCCGTCTGACCTCCTTCCCTGCTGGGCACACTTGGTCCCTGTACCCAGTGCCTGTATTTACCTCTGCATGGGAGCCCATCCTCTCCTCCCCTTCTGCTCTAACCCCAGGTGCCAGGGACGGGAAGGACAGACAGATGGCTATGGAACTTATCTTCTTACTTAGATTAAATTCCAGACCTTCCTATTTTTAGAAAAACAAATTGCTGCTCTCTTTGCAAGAGGTAAAAATGTCTCGAACTGTCATTTAGGACAGTCAGCAGCCAACTTGAAGTTGTTTATGGTGTCATGCTTTGGATACTACCCTGGGCAGGACTAGTGTCAGGTGGTGATTAGTCCAGGTGCCAAATTTTAAGAGGATCATTGACAGCTTGAGAACTTCCAGGAGAGAATGACCAGGATAATCGGGAAAAGTGGGTCATTTAAAAAAGTAATGAAATAAACTGGGGACTTCTTTGGGGCGGGGGCGGTTAGAGAAGAGACTATCTGAGCAATCATTAAGAACATGCTGAAATATCTGAATGAAGATTTATACTTATTCTATTTTTCTTGGATGGCAGCATTTGAATCAATAGGCAGAAGTGAACCAGATTTCGGATGAATATTTAGAAACTGTCTTATA